>NW_012112030.1:9582198-9738900 GCF_000951035.1 Colobus angolensis palliatus
TTCTTCATCATGTTCATGTCTTTCTTTACATCTCTGAACATATTTATAATAGGTTTTTTGTTTTTTTTTTTTACTGGTTGGGGGCATGGAGTTTCGCTCTGTCCCCCAGGCTGCAGTGCAGTGGCACGATCTCAGCTCACTGCAAGCTCCGCCTCCTGGGTTCAAGTCATTCTCCTGCCTCGGCTTCCTAAGTAGCTGGAACTACAGGCGCATGCCACCACCCCCGGCTAATTTTTGTATTTTTAGTAGAGACGAGGTTTCACTATATTGGCCAGGCTGGTCTCGAACTCCTGACCTCGTGATGCGCCCGCCTCAGCCTCCCAAAGTGCTGGGATTACAGGCGTGAGCCACTGCACCCAGCCTATAATAGGTCTTTTAATACTCTTTACTAATATTATGAACATCGTTGCTATTTCTGCATCTGTTTCTACAGAGGGGTCATATTTCCTACTGTGTATGTGCGTATGTGCATGTGCACATATTCATGTGTATAATAGTTTTTGAAACTCCTGTTTAAAATGTGAGACCTTTTTGGCAGGGAGTAGCATTCAGGTTAGTTTGTTCCTTTTTATGGCATTATCGAATAACCTTTATTTTAGCACTTATTTATCCCTGCCTGTAAGATATGGCTCTTCTGAGATCTCTATTAACTCTCAATGAGTTTTTTCTACTCTAGCTTAAGAGAACTAGAATGGCCTCTGGCCCAGTGGGAATTCTAGGAATTGTTCTTCTTATGGCTCCTTGGTAATTGTTTTTTTCCCCTAGAAAGTAACCTTGTCCAGACATGGAATTTCACCTGTAATATGCACAGATTTGAGCAAAAACTCAAGAGGAACCCAGTGCATATTACCAGAGCTCCTTCTCACCTTAGGAATTCCATCCCACAAAACTCTCATGCCTTATCCTCCCCAAATGCTCATCTCTGTCTCCTCAACTCAGTGAAATTGCTGAAATCTGCCTGGGTTATTCCTCATTGAACCTCAGTGCTGGAATTATCTCCAGGTAAGCAGCCTAAAAAAACCTTACTTTTCTTTTCTCAGGAATAACAATCCTGTGCTGCCCATGGTCCAATGTCTAAAAGTAGCCATTTTCTTTTCCCCCTTCCAATTTTCTAGTTATTTATGGTGGGAGGGTAATTTCAGACTGCCACAATCCCTCATGGCTGGAAGTGAAAGTATCATAATTTTTGTTTCTAATGTGCAAATCAGATCATATGGTTCCTGCTTATAAACCTACAATGGCTTCATATTACACATGAAATTAAATCCAAAGTCTTTACCATGGCCTCTAAAGATATACATTATCTGGTGCCTGTCTTTTTTTCTGACCTTGATTTCTACCAGTCTTCCCTTACTCACTATATTCTAGCCACATTTGCCTTCTTTCTGCTCTACACTTCCATCCTGGAGCCCTTCACCTTGCTGTTAACCCTTCCTAGGGTACTTCTACCATAGAAGAGACCATCACATAGGGGGCATCCTCTTATCATTTAACCTCAGTTCAAATTTACTTTACCTTCTTAGTAATGGCTTCACTGAACACACAATACAAACTAGCTACTCATCCAATCACCTTTCACTAAAAGATCCCATTTTATTTTCTTAATAGAAATTACTGCTGTCTAAAATAATTGTTTATTGATGTGTGTTTTATCTGACCACTCCCAGAGCAGGAGATGTAAGTTCCATTAGATCTAAGATATGTCTATTTGCCCCTGCATATCCACCACCTAGAAGAGTGTCTGCATATACTAGGTACTCAATATTTGTTGAGTTACATATCGTTTATTTTTAATGAAAATTCAGAACATAGAGATAGGCTTGTGACCTAGATTGATAAGAAAAGATGGTGCGGGAATTGAGTCCTTAACATTGCCACTGCCCTGTCTTTCTGATTGTTCTTTCTTTGCTGTCACTCCTGCTTTATCATCTGCAGTCCTGGCCTAACAGCTAATTTGAGAAGACTCAATGATAATGCAGGTTTACTAAGTCTTGGTTGAGTATTTGGGATTTATCTTTATCCAAATTAAAATTGGAATCCTCTTCAATGTCCATTTCCAAGAGGATGATGTGGGAGGGAAGGGAAGTCCACCTGTTTAGGTTCAGAAAACCTTTCTTTTTCTTTCTCAGATGAAGATATTCCTGAGTTCAGAGGGAAGGACAGAAAGATTACTTTTAGCAAAGCAGTTGCTCCATGCTTATACTATGGCGTCCCTATGACAGCTCTCTGACTTAAAGACAGGACCCACCTCAAAGAGTCTTCTCTTTCTTCCCAATATGTTGCGAGAAGGTAAAGGAGTGAAGTGGTCAAGTGAGCTGGTAGGTAAGGCAGTAGGGGTAGGAGGGGCTGGAAGGATGGGACAAGAGTCTGTGTGGCAGTTCTGATCCACTCTTTAAAGCACCTGGGACCCACTATCTGGCAGGCAGAGATAGCAAGTCTGTCACTGTGTCATCGAAAATGAGTTCTATTAACAAGCTGAATCGTTTTAGACTCCCATATATGAGATATTTGACAAAAGCAGGGGACTTTAAAGAAGGATGTATCTAAGGTCAGGGATTATAACTTGGGGAGAAATCCAAAATAAAAGCAGGGCACAGTTAGTAAACTCATTCTTATACTTTTTGTTATGATTGAATAATACGGTTTTTGTGAAATGTATTCTAACCTGTTAGTACATAGACTCTTTCAGATAAGTAAACTATCAGTACTGCAAAAACTGAAACAAATAAAGTTAACGTACTCATGCTTCTACTTTGAGAAATGTCTTTTTCAGCACGTGACTTCCAGATTTATGATCCTGCAGAAATACCCAGATATACCATTTCTTTCATTTCTTAATGAACATGAGAGTCATAGAGAACCTATAGCAAACATAGTAGGAGAAAAAAAATCCAAATATCCTAATATTCTCTGGAACAAACACAAGCATTAGCTTTTCTTTCACACATACTAGCTTATCTGTAAAAGACTTGTCAGAGGAAGAAGGCCAAATGTATGTGTGTATATATATTCACACAAAAAATATGTATATGTTCTATATTGTATTTTAGATAAATGTTCACCCTCCCCAGCTAAGAAACTAAGCCACAGGATAGCATCAGGCATACGGATCAAAAGCCCTGTTAAAGCAGGCTTAATTCACGGGCAACATTTCTGACTGAATATTCCTTCTTAAATAATCTTTTGTCTGCAAGAGAAGAGGAAATAAGGCCTAGCAGGAAAATCTCAATGCATATAACATCGTGGTCATCTGCCCTGCCTTATCTGCCTTGCCTTATCACACGTACATATGGAAAAACGCAGGAGCTGTAGTTCGACCCTCCAAACCTCATGTTGAAATATGATCCCCAGTGTTGGAAGTGGGGCCTAATGGGAGGTGTTTGTGTCATGGAGGTGGATCTCTCATGGATGGCTTGGTGCTCTCTCCTCAAGGCAATGAGTGTGTTCTCAATCTATTAGCTCTTGTGAAAGTCCCCCTAAGAGCCGGTTTTTCAAGAGTCTTGCACCTTCCTGCTTCCGCTCTCCCACCTCGTGGTCTCCGGACACACCAGCCCCCCTTCACCTTCCGCCTGCAGAGGAAGCAGCATGCAGCCCTCACTAGAAGAAGATGCTGGCGCCATGCTTCCTGCACAGCCTGCAGAAGTGTAAGCCAAATAATCCTCTTTTCTTTACAAGTTACTCAGCCTCACGTATTCCTTTATAGCAACAGAAATGAACTAAGACAGCAGGCAAGTTTATTTTCTCATTCTCCACAGAACCAGTACAAGTAAATTCTAAGTTGCCCCAAATGACAATGACAGAGCTGGGAGAGTTCTCAGTGTTTATTGATGGCTGGTGATCCTCACTTCTAGATCAGGAGCCACTAGAGATGCCAGCTTAGGGCCAACAGGCATGGAGTCACAGGAGAGGTTACTAAAACTAAGGGCTATGGAGAGTGAGATTAGTATAATGCCAAACCAAGCAACACTCAATAAATGTGATGGATTGAAAGGGACTGAAATTGAGTAGGAGAAAGGGAACATGTTAGGAATAGGCAAGGACAGTAGAAGGAGAAAAAGAGGCTCGTGGGGGAGCCCGGTGACTGCCACCCACAATTCCCTCTAGACCAATGTCATAGGCCCCTTGTCTGCACCAGGTCAGACCTGGCTGCCTCTTTGGTGAAAGGTTTTTAGTCTCTTTTCTTATTCAGCCTTATAAACACTATGTGCTGACATATCCAGAAACAAAAATTAATCTGACTGTTCTTAAGAGAAACAAATCATCAGGCCCCAAATAAATACAATAAGCAGTACTCTGCATTTCGTTAGTGTTCTATCATCTTTTCAGGGGAAAGTGCCTTTGGAACAAACACTTTCATATATCTGTTCCAAAATACAGGCTTCCATAGATAGATGGGCTTTTCTTTCTTCCCCTTGTGGGGAAGGGCAGTGGGGGGCAGTATGTTTTTGTAAGTTTATTTTTATTTATTGGTGCTGGCCAATACAAGTGGAAGGACAAATTTAAAGAAAGGTGGTGTTTACAAATGAAAATAGAGTCCATGAAAGTTTAGCAACGTTCTAAGAACTGTGTTTCTTCTTACACGTGTTCTTATTATAAGAACATTATAAAGCATGCTCATAAATCAAAGAATTATTAAAAAGTTACAGAAGAACATTTACATCATCTGTGCTACTTTTCATTCAGATATAACATTATTTTGGTGTCTATATGTAATCTGCTTTAAATGCTCATATCTTCATAGTACAAACATGTATTCCTCCTCATCTCACCCTCACCCTCTGAAATATACCACATTAAACAGTATTTGAGAGTACACCCTCCACACCACTACTGGATAAAACCTCCCAGAGTATAGACCCTTCATGCCCACTGGATGGGAATTTGGAGTCTAGAGTCTGTCTGTCTGATTTGCCACTCCGTTCTCAGTGTCTAGTATAGTGTCATGAACACAGCAGGCACCCAATAAATATTTGTTGATTATAATTTTAACCTGCCTTTTTCATGTATTTATAGAAATGACATTTTCCTATTTCATTATTCCTCTTCTAAACATGATTTTTAATGGTTGCTTATCATCCATACCATAATTTAATTTAACCAGCCCTTCACCACTGAACATGAGAAATGCTTCCAATTACTCACTGTGGTAACTAATGCTATGATGACCGCCTTTCAAGTAAAGATTTTTACATTGTCACAGGATCAGTTTCTGTAAGTTGAATAGCAGTAATGGGTATACATATGTTTGAGGCTTTTATTGCCAAACTGTCTTCCACAAAGGTCACTCCAATTTATATGTTTACCACGAAATTATGAAAGTCTCTATTTCCCTGCACTCATACCAACATTATATATTTTAATTTAAAAAAAATAATTGTCATTCTGATGGATAAAATATATCATGAATAAATAGTATGGAGGAACAAACGGGATCATGTAAAAATGGCTCTGTATACTGGATGATATACAAATGTTCATTGTTAAAGTAGTTATTACTGTGGTTGGAAGCTTCTTGAAAACAGTGGCTAGCACAGTGCATTACATGATATGGTATTAAAAATTATCATCCCCTGAATCGAAAGTAGACAGAGGATGTAAACCTGTATTAACCCATGGGCATATCATCAACCTGAACTAGAAAGATGCGTGATCACTAAAACATCTCACAACTTCAATCCTTCCATTCAGAGAGCTGTAGGTACTCAAACAGGAGAATTGCTAGGTCCATTGTCCAAGCCTGGTCCTCAGGAGGAAATGAACACCCTAGAACTTGGCATAGGACAGTCACGATGGGCCTCAGAACCTTCTTCCTCTCCCTCTCCTCAGCATATTGGCCTTTTGCTTATTCCAGTTTTGCTCTCCAGCCCTTCCCTGATTCCCAAGTCTGTTTCTTTAAGTTAACTGAGAATGTGTTCTGTTACAAATTCAGGTGCGTTCTCAATAGTTTTTCTGAATGACCTCTGAGCCCAAGATACTCCACATCTCGAATTCCTATTATCTGACTTATCTCCCACCCTGATCTTAAACGAGGCTGTCATCATGTTGTCACCTGATAGGTAAATTTTAACAAACAGCAGGGGCACACATGGGACTGATGGAAACAAACAACACCCTTGCAACCGAAGGGGGCTCAACAGCCCCCACTCCACTCCCATTCCTACCCCATTTTACAGATGCAGAAATGAAGTCCCCAGAGCATAAGGGACTTTTCCACAGTACCACAGATTGCTAATGGCACAGCAGGTATCACAGGTCCTTCCTACTACCCCAGGATTCCTCCCTAATGAAGATTACAGACGAAAAAAATGAAGGTCATTCCAGCAATGCTTTCTGAATGTGGTCAAAAGTGTGTCATTTGAAAGCTTGCTGCCTCTTGCTGTACTCATGCCCGCTGCCTACAGAAAAGGCGCATGGTGAAAACACAGTTTTCTTTGCTAACTTGTAGAACTAGAAGAGGCTGTTCACAGGAAGTTCCACCAGCAGCTTTAGGTCAAGCTCCAGCAGCACACCAAAGGGCCACGTCATGCTTCACTTACAATGCAATGTGTCATCTTCGACCTACATGTGACTTATTATTTCCCACTCTGGGCCCGTGCATTATCAGCCCTGACACTGCCTGGGTTCCCATCTTGTCACTGTCTGGCTGCAGTAGACCTCGCCCCTGGGTCAGCTCTCATCTTATTTACCTGGCTAATTGTCTTGGTGCTCTCCCTTCGGCCCTTTCACAGGTCAAAGAACAGTCACGTTTCCTGAGGTCCAGGCAGTGACCTTGCACTTCCTAAAAGTGATATGTGGGGAACAGAGGGGAAGGTCTGAATGAACTAAATCTGAGAATTTTGTGCCTTTTGTCCAAGGATTTCAGAGATAGCCACTTTAGAGTCAAACATTTGGAAGCCATGACTTCTGTCTTCTAAAAGCAACCACCATCTAAGCCAATAAATCTCAACTTCTGTTGTATGTTAGAATCAACTGGAGAGCATTTAAAAATAATTCTAATGCCCAAGCTGCACCCTGAGACAATTACATCAGACTCTTTATGGGGGCGACCCAGGCATCTGTATTTTTTTAAACTCCCCAGGCAATTCCAAAGTGCAGCCAAGTTTGCACATCTCTGCTCTAAGTGTGGGCCAAGGAACCTTTTCGAATTGGCCTTCATGTGCCAAGGACAGAGCACCAGCAATTAAAATAAGAAACAGGAGAGTTAAATCGGTCTTGCTTTTCTCATTCTCTTTCTTTCCCCATTTTTATAACAGACTGTAATTCAACTGGCTCACAGAGCTATCTACAAGCTACGGAGCAGAAATAATCCTGAAGGAAAGAAACGCCTCCATCCCACAGCCTTCTCTTTTTCTTTTTTTAAAACATTGACCAGTTTTTGTCCTTACCCTCAGATTACAGAGCTTTCTTGATTTGAAGTTCATATTTTCCTGGGATCCTAAAATGAGTGGTACAGAAAAAGCCGAGGCGCACGAACCCTCATTTATCCTGAATCCTGTCTATCTTGTGAGCGTCCCCTAAAGGGAGCACGTGCCTGGGAAGAAGTTTCTGGGAAATAATATTTAAAATCCAAGCCACAGCTGTCTCTTCCTTACCTCTTTCCATTCACAAAAGGGTTTTATGTAAAACAGAAACTCATTTGCTACCAGCCCAGGCCCGAAAAAAAAAAAAAAAAAAAACAGGCATCAGGAGATCAGGAGCAAACCTCACAGAAAGGACTCTCCTAAAGTCATGAAAAGGGTAGCCCCACAGACATAGACCCACATGCAATGGGGTAAAGGATGAGCTTGGAGAGAACATCAGCAAGGCACTCCCTTTAGCCTTCAGACCTCTCCAGTTTTGGGGACAGGTACTTAAATTAGCATTCTCGGGGAGAAAGGCAGGGAAGGATGTAAAGAGGCAAAGGAGTTGTATGAGAGGGAAAACATAGCACATTAAAAAAAAAAAAAAAAGGCAGCAGGAATATGTCCTAATTTGGAGAAACAGGCCACATTGCCATGGCAACTCTGAATCTCCACAAGGCAGCCAGGCATGCCTTTAAACATCATGTTAAATAGTTCAACTATGAAGAAGAAGAGAGAAAAGAGCGTGAGGGAGGGTTGAGAGAGAAAGAAGAGCCCTGAAGCCTGCCGAGGGCCAGAGAGGGAGGCTGCCCAAAGCCCGGCCATTCTTCAAGAGAAATTTCATACGGCGAAGCTGCAAGTCCTGAACTGGATCTTTTCTCTCTGATCTGGGCAGGCTGGGGTCTACATTTGTATGTAGTTAACCTATATCTTCAGAAAGATTCTCCCAAAGCCACACAGCTGCCAGCCCAGTACTCCTCAACCTCTTTTCCAGGACTGTCCTCAGGGCTGCCAGCCCCACAGCAAACCCGCCTGCCCTGCTCAGGCCTTTCCCAGGAGACTTGACAGGCATGCGATCTTGTGCCATCGGGGAAGTGAACCCAGCAGTCCTGAGGGCTGAGCACAGCAATTATTCAGCCACACCTGTAACCGTTCATGGAACACTAGTTAGGAATTCTGGCCTATGGGGGAAGAAAAACATTTTATTTATTCAAAAAATATAAAAGCCACCTGGAAACCATGCCTAAATGAAGTTATGCCATGTGTGGTCCTTTGGGATCAAGCCAGTGATGCCGGCAATTCGGGGAAGAGTTTCCTGCGTGGCTCTGAACCTTTGGAAAATAGGAATAAGAACATAAAACTGTTCTCCCATCTGGAACAGTAATTACTCAAATTATGCACTCAATGCTCAGCATTCATTTCACCCTGCAACTAGTTCTCAATCACACTGCCTTCCATATTTCTTGGTCTCTTTTCCCTTTCACAAGTCTCTCCCCTTGTCCTTCTAGCCTGATTGCCTGCCCTGCCTTTACCTTTTTCTCCTCTGTAAGGACCTGCAGATCTTCTGACAGAGCCCTGTGAGCTGGGCAGCTCCAGCAGGTGAGGGTCAAGCCAGAAGCTGAGAGGGAGAAGCAAATGGTCCCGTGCCTCATGGCACACTCAGATGCCACTGCGAGGAGTGGTGTGTGTCACAGGTGTCCAGGCAACCTGATGAGCCCCTGTAAGGCATGGGGAATGGAGAATGCATTCTTCTCTTAGCTTAACAACAACAATAATAATAGAAGCAGATGGGTGCACTGCTATCCCTGGGCTCTCTCTCTCTTTTTGTTCATAGGCTTACATCAAATCATTTTCTCTATAGATTTATTCTTAGCACACAAAACTGAAATTTCCACTTGCTCTGCTGTGCTCTCTCTGAAACTTTCCATTCCACAAACATCCCACAACCCAGAATGAGTCCATCTCGTCTGTCTTGTATGGCCCTTCCTCAAGGTAGAGGCCTCAAGGCCTTTAGGAGGCTTCACTAAATCCCCAGCTAAAGGAAATCACACCTCTCCCACAAAAAATACCCTCTCTTGGCCCTATCTCCTCCAATCAAGAGTGGATCTTTCTCTGAGACACATCCTTCTCCACCACTTCACACATGCATGGCCTGGCCCAAACCACAGTCCCCCCGAGTCCTGCACTTCTGCACTTGTACAACAATTTCTACCTCACAGGATTGTTGGGAGGAGTGCATAAAATATCTGTGGGGGAGGGAGGCATGGTGCCTGGCCCATTTGCAGGCTGGCAATCAGAAGGGCGCCCTTCTCAGCTAAGCGCTGGACAGAGTGTTTAGTGAGGTAAGGCATTTCCTTCTATGTTAACCATACATGGCTGGCATTATTCCTCTGATTTAACAGTGAGGAGCCTGAAGTTCCAAAAGGTTAAGTCATTGCCTAAGTTCAAACGGGTAGGAGACAACAAAAACAATTTTGACTTTCAAATTCATTGTCCTTAACCATGGCCTTCCTCTTGATGGTGGTATAGGATGTCCAAATAGAGGGGCTTGGGGTTGGCAATCTGTTCCGAGGGCAGGGCTCAGCAGCTGTGCTGAGGCTGTACCACATAGCAAACACATCTACATTCAACATGTGTATGTATTTGGGATGGCTGCTATGGTGCAGGGAGAGGAACGGGGTATCGCTGATGGAAATCTGTGAACAGCTAGAAGCTCCTACCCCCCTGCTTCTCTAGGAGCGGCTGTGGGCACACTGCCTTTCTAACAAATGTAAATAAATATTAAATATCTGTTTAATTGAAAATACCATGCATTCTTTGATTGCAATTCTGCTTTTTCTCTAGTTGGAGCTCCATGAATTGCCAAGGGATGTAAAGACTTAGAAGGGAGTTACAAGAGGAAATGCAAAACCATCCATTTTTGCCAAAATTAAATGTGCAAAAGGCTACATATCAGAGGGATGCGTACAGGAAAGAATAAGAGGTAAATAGCAAACGGGAAAATAAGAAAGGAAAACAAGAAGTGTTTAGCAAACACTACTTAAAATTCTTCTGAAGACAAAGCCTGAAGCACAGTCAGCCTCGGCCCAAAGCACCTGCATCATCCATTTTCCACCCTTAAAGCCCCTGATATTCCCTTGGATGCTTCATTCTCTGAGGGAAAAACCCTAGTCTAAATCCATTTGATCCTGAAAAAACAAACGTCCATATCCAAAGCACCCCAGTCCTTCAGTGCAACCTTTCTTACCTTCCTAGTTCTCTCTTCGTTCCTCAGTTGAATAACCTGCATTTTAAAAATAATTGAATTATCCATGCATTGTTTCATCACATTACTTCGATGGCCTCTTCTGATTACAGTGCTAACCTTCTGACCTCCACCTCCCTGTAATATCTGTCTCTTCCTGTCTGTCTTTTCTCCCGACCACCCCCCGATCTTATCTATTCCCTCTCCTGTCACCTCGTCAAGGATTAATAGGGTGAAAACACTCACAGTCCCTGATGCTCAGGTGTGGCGCAGGAAAATTTCTAACATGGCCTGGAAGCAATCTAATAGGAAGGGTGAGGAAAGGGAGTGGATGGAGAAGCCAGATGTCTTGCCCAAGAAATACCTGTATTTCAGGTAGTGTGTAGAGGAAACGACCAGTGTGTTCCCAGTACCCTGCTGATGCAAAGCAGCATAAACCTGCCTCTTCCCCTCTTACATATTATTCCAGGCACTCCAGCATTCACATACTCATGTCCACTGACAACTGCCCCCTCCTGGAAGCAATCCACTGGGGAACTCATCAAATCAGCAGTCATTTAGCAAGACCCCCAGTGCCTGAACCACTTTTTTTTTGCCAGCATATTCACCCATTCACTCTGCCAACACATGGCAAAAGAAGTGCCACCAAGGACTCTTCTGTTTATAACACCTACTGATCACACTCTGAGGTTAAGTCAGCTCTGGCACTGTGAAGCATACATGTGCAGAAAGGTGAATGAAGCTACAGCAAAGAATCCGTGATCTCTACAGTAGCCTGGCAGGCTGATTTTCTATCATCTAAAATTAATTATGTGGCATAACATGCAGAGACATCCACAGAACAAGGGAGACAGTTTGGATAACGGCTAAGAAGTAACTGAATGAGAGTGATGGAGCCCAGAAGTGGCTTTACCATGATTACTTACACAGAGGAGATGTTGGGCTAGAATCTTTTCCAGATGGAGAAAATTTGAAAGTGGTTCAATCAGTGAAATGTAACCACACATACAATCGTCATGGTGAAAATCCCTGAGAGGTTTTTCAGCTCCATCTAGCCAGAATATGAACAATACCTAATGATTGTGCAGTGCTTATAGCTCAATGAAGCACTCTCATGTATCTCATTTCAGTCATTACATCATCCATTATTTTATGAACAAAGCAGCTTTGGCTCACAGAGGTTCAGTGATCTGCCCAAGGTCATGCAGCTGGCAAGAGGCAGAGCCAAATGGAAGCCCCAGGTGTCAGACAAAGGTCTTGTGACTGCACGCCTCAGATTGATGCCACCATGGTCCACAGTGCTCAGAGAAACAAGGACAGGAACAAGAAAGGCCCAAAGAACCGAGAAAAATGTGTGTACTAAAGCCATCCAACAGCAGCATCAATTGACTATTAAAAATTCAGCTTCTTTAGTGACTCATAACCAGGTCAAAGCTTTTATTTTATTGAATGGTCCAGTAAGCTCATTCAATGGACATAAAAAAACTCCATAACAGAAAATATGCATATGCATATATATTTTTGTTATATAGAAATCATGGGATATTTTCATACTTGAATCTTTTGGAATAAAATGTAACGTTTCTCCCCACCTAGCTAGAAGGAGAACAAGTGAGTTTATCTTAGAGTGAAGGATCAAACCACTTGTAACTCAAAGAGGTGTGTTTTACTCCATCTCTAAGAGGGCATCATGCATGCCACCACAGTGTGTAACATACTGCTCTGTTTCAGCCTGTGCCTCTCAGTTCTGCCACACCCAGCCCTCCATATTACTGGGGCCAACTTCACTCCCTCTGAATTTTGTTCATTCGGTAGGGATCCAAGCATTCTAGAAACATGGAGCTGGAAAGGAATTCAAGGTCATTTTGTTGAAAGGAAAAACAGCAGAATAAAATAGGTAAAAATGCCAAGATTGAGAAAAGTACCTTAGATGCTTATTGTGCATTAGGAGGTGGCAGTAAATCAATGTATCAGTGCAGGGAATCTTGTGATTTGTAGCCCAAGATACCTGATTTAGATCCTGGCTGCCCCTCTTACCTGCTAGACAACTTTGACAACCACTCAATATCTCTGGGCCCCAGTTTTCTTGTATATAAAGCGAGAGTAATAGTTCAAACATTGTGGAAAACAGGGTGGCGATTCCTCAAGGATCTAGAACTAGAAATAGCATTTGACCCAGCCATCCCATTACTGGGTATATACCCAAAGGATTATAAGTCATGCTGCTATAAACACACATGCACACGTATGTTTATTGCGGCACTATTCACAATAGCAAAGACTTGGAATCAACCCAAATGTCCATCAGTGACAGACTGGATTAAGAAAATGTGGCACTATATACCATGGAATACTATGCAGCCATAAAAAAGTTGAGTTCGTGTCCTTTGTGGGGACATGGATGCAGCTGGAAACTGTCATTCTCAGAAAACTATCGCAAGAACAGAAAACCAAACACTGCATGTTCTCACTCATAGGTGGGAATTGAACAATGAGATCACTTGGACACAGGAAGGGGAACATCACACACCAGGGCCTATTGTGGGGAGGGGGTAGTGGGGAGGGATAGCATTAGGAGATATACCTAACGTAAATGACGAGTTAATGGGTGCAGCACACCAACATGGCACATGTATACATATGTAACAAATCTGCACGTTGTGCACATGTACCCTAGAACTTAAAGTATAATAATAAAAAAAATGGGAGTAATAATAATTTTCTCACCGGATTATAGAAAAATAAAAACAAGATTAATGTCATATGTTAATTAATATAATGCAATTAAATAATATAGCCAGTGTAACAAAATAAAAAATAAAGCACACAGCAAAGTACCTGATCAGTTCCAGTTAGATTACTTTCTACCTTTTCTATGTCTGAAAATCACTGGATGTTTCTTTACTGGTTGGTTCCAAAACTAATACTACATAGCTGACTTTTATCTTTCGTACGCTACATTCTCTGAGTGTTTTGGTGGTGGTGGTGGTGGTGGTGGTGGTGGTGTTCTCTCTGAGCCTTCAATTGTTTGTCCTGTCATTTTTTACATATTTCTAAGAATATAAGAAGAACTCCTTCAGTTCTTTTCTCCAGAGGGCAGAAACAAGAAGTAAAGAAAAAATTGTTCCTCACTATGGGTATAAATAATGCCCTATAGCGATGTGTTTATTAAGTCATCATAGTTTTCCTCTTTTTACAAATATATATTGGAGCAGCATGAGATTCCTGTACATCAATGATATGACATAATATTCACTCAAAGCAAAGAAACAAATTTTTCTTAGCCTAAGCAGCCTAGTTGTAGATAAATGTAAAGTTATGTTGGGTTTTGTAACACTAAAGATAATTTGATGAGCGCCCCAGGAGATACATTTCTCATTGTACGGCTGAAGAAGCTGAGACCTAATGAATGATTTGTTCAAGATCATACAGCTAGCCATGCCAGAGCCTAAACTTTAACCCAGCGTTTCTAACTCTCAGATAAGCCCTCTTACCTCTGTACCACACTTTTGAAATAACCTTCCAACCAGAAAGTTGTGTAGATTCTATTTTCTCAGATTCTTGATGAATATGTCACATGGGACAGAAATAAAAGGCTTGCTAAAGTCAAGACGCAGTACATTGATCACTTCCCCCTCAATCCTGGAACCTCATCAGTCTGTCACTGCCGGAGATGATGATATCCCATAGGACCTCAGTGCCACACTCTTCAGTGTGCTGTAATTTCTGTCAGAGAAACAAGATATGAGCAGAGCCCTCACCTGTCAGGCTCTAGCCTAACAGTTCAGGGGACGCATCTGGATCCACAGCTCTTAGAAGTAATTTCCTTGGAAACACTGCCTCTAGCAACAATATCTACACCAGTGCTTCCCAAACACCAGCCCATGGATCAATGACAATCCATGATAAAGTTATCACTGGCCCACAGAAAAATGAGAAAAATAAAAACAATGTAGTGGGTTATTGACACAGCTAAATGTGTTCAATTGAAAGGACTGTTCTTTATTCTGAGATCATATATTTCTTGGTTTTGTTTGTAGTTTACATATCCTTTGTTTTTTTTTTTATAAAAAAATGTGGTATAGGACTATTTTTTAAAAGTCGAAATTGGAAAAATAACGATTCATCATGCTACATCATGCCACCACTGCCACTATCATTATAAAATAATTAGTCTGCAAGTTGAGAAATCAGAAACCTCTCCTCTAAGCAACTGGTAACAGAGGCTGTGTGGCTGGAAGGAGCAAAGTCTCCACCAAGACTGGTTCCCTCTTGGCCAGAAAGGAGGCTTGACGAAGGGACTGTCACTGCCAGTATGGGTCAAGGGACATCAGGGAGCTTCATATAACCATATCCCAATATGACACTCTCCACTCAAGTATCTTCTGAATTCAGCCACATAGGGGTTTCATTATGTTATAGTTGAAGCTTCTGTTTTAAATTCTTTGCTTTCATTTTTCACTTCAGTTAACATAGGTGGGTAACTAGGTGTCAGCATCACCAGCAGTTTTGATATGCATTATTTTTCTTAGTCTTATGAGATAAGCCTTTAAAATGTCCAAGGTATACCGTACCTGGCTTTTGTAGCTCACTGCCACAAACTTTTCATGATCGTCCCCCAGATCTTGGTCGCTCAAATTCAATCTTCCTCATCTAATTTCTGTGCCATTTTCTCCTTTAGTGATGCATCCTGCATACCACTATTGATTAAAACACTATGCGTGTTCATCTACCCCTCCAGCTTCACCATACCCTCAGCGATTTGCACCACATCTAACACATAATAGATGTTTTGAATGAGTAAACGAATCCTAGACCACTTTCCAAAAAGCTAATCATTCGGTAATTTGATGAAATTATCAAAATGTTGACTTTTTGTATAAAAATAAACCTGAAAAGTAGGCTAACTTCTACAGTTCATTATGGAAATAGGGTGAAAGTGGGGTCTAGCGAAGTGATGGCAAAATTAATCAGGAGAATTATAATGAGATAATTCATATAAAGCTCTTGCACATAGCAAGGACTCCATACATAATAGTCTTCCTTTTCCAACTCCTCTTCTGATTAGTTGCTCATTGGAATGTCAGAGAGATTAGTTTTTCCGTTTTTTTTTCTTTTTTAGAAAATCTTGTTTTCAAAACACTGCTTTTTACTTTTTTGTGGTTTTTTGCTTTATTTTTTACTTTTTAAAAATTTGTATTATTTATTTATTTATATTTTATTTTAAGTTCCAGGATACATGTGCAGAATGTGTAGGCCTGTTACATTGGAAAAAAAATTTTTTAAAAAACCGCTGCTTTTTAAAAACAATAATATCAACACTGGGCCCAGGAAAATCACCTCAAAAACACCATTTTTGGCTTTTGTTATGTTCTCCTGAATCCCCATACACACCACATACACACACACTCACACAGACACATACACGCACTCACTTTCCAAATTTGGGTTGACATCTGATTGCTGATTACTATGAGTGTGATCTTCCAAACAACTGTGTCTGCATCAGATACCCCTATGGGCCGTTCACATTTGATTCTGTGTTAACATTTTTATAATTTGTGTATTTTTATATTTCCATAAAATTTCATAATTTTTCCATGAGGCCAAATCAGAAGCTTCTTCAAAGTAAAGATTAAATATGCCTTTTTTTCTTAAAATGTCTGCATATTTCACAGGATATTAAATCAATGTGACAGCACTTTTAGGAGCATAGGTAAGCTACTAGAAGGTGAGCACAATTTAATTCTAAGGACACCTGGTAATTGATAAATACTAAACAGCCAGAAGACTATTTAGGACTAGAAGCATCAACATTCTAAGAGTCATGTATGATTATTATATCTGTTTTTGAAAGAGGCATTTTTAAAAATATTAGGTACACGTTGCAAATCTATCAAGATCCCATCATTTGTGAAGTCCAACATGACTCAGATTTTAACAATTTGTTTCCAATCACCAAATCTCTTTGAAATGTGTCATGTTATATTGGCATGCATGTCTTTTTCTGTTTGTGCTTATCTATTCTATTTATACCACCCAGGGTAAAGTGACGCTTAATACTCATTTTAATACCAATGTTATAAAAATACATTTTAGCCTACATTCAACAGCTCTGGAGTAGGCCAAAACCTTTTCTCCTCATTATCACCTCCGTGAGAGTCCCTTGCCAAGATCTGGCTAGGAGGCTTATATCTGAAAAAGCTTAATGAAGTGTTAATGAAGGGAAACCATCCCAGCCCATTTAGAGCTTTATTCAGAACAGATTTAAGAGTACCCTAGTAAAAAGCTTTAATAGTGGTTCTTTTTCTTCCCCAGGAGGGGACAGATAAGGTAAGAGGCTGTAGACTTAACTTTGTCATGTTTGGCTTGAATGGTTTTGCCTTTTGTTCACTAAACTGAGGTTTAATCCTTGTCCTTATTTAAAAATTCCTCTGTATGGGTGGATTCCTCTGTATGGGCCTATGAATTCCTCATTCTAGATACCTGCCCAATCTCTTCAATCAATGTCTAGGCCCTTAAGCATGCACTCTTAACATGCCCATAGCTTCTTTTTCTTCCCTTTAAGTAACTTCTTCATCCTCTCTAGTCCCATCAAAGCTCTTCATTTAACAGAAAACCATCAGCCAGGGTCTACAAAGAATTCTGCGGCCAAATCCTCTGCATTCCATTTGACTCCCCTGTGCTGACATGGCACCATTCATCGCTCATAGCCATTCAGCACTCTTCAGTGTAGCTTACATGATTCTCTTCTCTTGTAGCCATTAACTTAGGGGCCAGGAGACCCACATTCTAGTCCTAGCCCTGCCACTTAATATTTCTCCATCTTTGACATATCGTTTAACTTTTCATAGACTTATGGTGATGCTAGGAATAGTGACAATAGCTATCTTCACTTTTCAGAGAGAAAATTTGAGATGCAGTTTCCCATACTGCACAATTGTTATGAGTATCAAATTAAGATAAAGTATATAGATTTACTTTGAAAACTGTAAAACATCATGAAATGTAATATTTTGTTATTTTTATCTCCTACCTCCAGCCACATGTACTGTAGTGTTTCTTCCTGTTCTCTCTTCTGATTTGCCTCTCCTTTCTTTCTGGAAGACTCCCTGCTTTTCCAGTATGAATATTCTACTGTACATGAATTTCTCGGCATACTTAAGCCTTTCTTTCCTAAGTAACTAATAAGAAGAATGCTTCAAGATGAGGAGTGAAAGGACTAACCTCAGGGTGCCACATTTTGGAAGAAATAAAAGAACTATCTATGGCCTGTGAGTAGTTGGGACACACCAGTTCCTGGAGTTTTCTTTGATCATTGAAGAGTCTCACCCAAACAGAATTTACTTTATCCAAATTTGCTTTCCATATGTCTGCCTATGATTATCAGAAGTTCATATAATCTCTAATACATAGGTTTCCTACTATATACAGTCCCAAATGTCATTAAGTAATATTAACTTTTATCAATATCAATATATTTTATTAATATACTTTCAATCATTTATCTCAAACTACATTAAAATGTCATATCCCTCCCTAATTTCAATTTGCCCTTGTCCTTACCTCTAATCAGGAAAGAGAAGAGAGCAATTTATTATATCGTATTATCTAAAGACTGTGAACTGTTAGAGAGGGCTGGTATTTTGTTGACATTAAAGTTCTACTAGAGCTGATCTGGTAATCTGGAAAAGTAGGCCAGCTCCAGGAGAGAACTGAGATGTGGCCTCAGGCAAGTCACTTAATCTTTCTTGGCCTCAGTGTCCTCTATTGTAAAATAAGGGCATGAGACTAGTCTCTAAGATCCCTTCCAACCTTGATGGTCTTTGACACCATGTAGTAAGATAATATGTTCATCTGGATTTTTGTGGAGGGGTGAGGAATAGAGTGGAGTGGGGACGAAAACAGAGTGTGCCTTATCAGGAATTCCCTTTCCTTTTCCTACTGCATGTAAAGAGCTTCAACAGTCTCTTTGCAACCTTTTATGTGGCAAATCTTAAAATCTGTCAGCAAGGATGCAGCTTAAAAACTCATAATTTGATCACACATCTTCAGATTTTGCCACCACTGCTCATTTCCTCTGCTTACTTTTAATCTACTCACCCTGAATCCTGTACATTTTTGGTGGCTTTCCCCCTATTTATTCGCTCACCTTTCCTTCATTCAACATTCTCTTCTCATGGGTATCATACCAAAAACTTCTTGAATAGATTGTAAATCCCAACCCCTTTATTTTCAGATGAAGAACAAAGAAAGATTAAGGGACTTGCCCAGAGTCAAACAGCTAAATGGATTATAAAGCAAAGATGAGAACCAGACTTCTTGATTTGGTAGTTTAGTTTAGGCTCTTTCCACTCTAATATCTACACCTTGAAATGAATATTTCCATTCAACCCTATGGAGTACTCCAAAGAAAAATAAAGTCCTAAAAAGCAAGTAGCAGCATACCATCCACTACATTGCCCATAAGACTTAAATTATTTTTTAAAATAATAATTAGCCCTACTCTCTTTCCCTCTATTTCAAATATTGGTGACATATGCCTTCCATTTTATGTAATCCTAGCTGTGAATAATTGCCTATTTTTTCCAGTTGCTTTGACAAATGAAGTTGAGACTTCTGTAGACTTTATTGCTGCATCTCTACCTCAAATCCACCCAAACCAATCTTTTTCTTGTATTGAGACTGCCTGCTCATATTTGACTCCACCACCATTTAGCTCAGTCAGTGCTGTAGGATCCATGTGAAAAAGTAATTAAATCATTTCTGTAATTATTCTCCCATGCTTATAAATAATTAAGAATTGCACATTTCCCTGGAAGCCACGAAGAGCCCAGAAACAGTGAATGATGGGGGGAATGAATGAGGAAACATATTTGTGAAGGCAGTAAAAATTCAGTGAGGGGGTGATAAATGAGAAAACTGGAGAGTGAAAGTAAGGGGAGGATTCCTAGGAACACTGGTAAAAATAAAAAACAATTAAGAAAGAAAAAAGTATAACAAAACAGACCCAGGAGCAAGAGAGGAAGAGAAAGGAGTGCAGGCAGAGGAAGGCTAAAAGAGGCCAAACGTGTTGCAGTTGTTATTATTTTCCTTATTGCAAAGCTAAGGAAACTGAGGCAGAGAAGAGTTAAGTAGGCTAAGAACACAGAACTAATAAGTGAGAGCCAGAATCAGTCCAGGTCTCTCTGGGCCTGAATTCTATCTATTATATTGAGCTCAAACTCCTTTTCAATTTTTAAAATTACAAAATGTGAATCTGTGATGATCTCAAAACAAAATGTTTAATCTAAAAAATGTATATTATTCTTCCTGATATCCCTTATCAATAAATTAGCTACAGCGCCTCACCCAGATCCCCACTATGACCAAGCATATGGATGGAGAAGGTGTCTGCTGGAGGGCATCTCTGCTGTGGGATGGAAGAGCGCTACAAGGTCCCACAGAGGTAGGGCATATGTCCTTGGGTGGCCTCATTAGATGCTAAGTTCTAACCAACTGAACCAACTGGCCACAGACAATAAAGCTAATGCTTGATAGCTCCAAAAGTCAAGAGCAGACCACCTGGGAACTTTTAACTATGCCAGGTCCAAAAGTAGGCCATGGAGGGGCCTCGGCACTGACAGGAAGAAGCACGACGATGGCTGCATGTACCACATAAGGTAGAAGCCATGTGGAACAGTGGGTCACAGGAGATAGGGGAGAGGACAAGGTGAGAGAAGGGCATAGAGACACAAACCAGAGATGCAATGATGGGGAGCAGGGAGCAGAGCAAGGAGGGAAAGGAGGACAGAGAGAAGGAGCAATCAGAGAAGCCAAGAGGGGAAGAAACAAAGAAGGGTGCATGCACAGGCAGGCTGAGATGAGTCCAAGAGGGCAGGGAAAGGCAGCTGAGGGTTCTTAGTGCAGGAAGTAGGGTTAAACCCTCTCTGTAGTGTGGATGGTTAAAACAGTCCAGAATTCGTCAGAGTTCACCAATTTATGTGGACTTCCCTCCTATGCCTGATTCTCTTGTACTTCCCAGAGCAGGTCCTGAAGTCCCTCTGCCTTAACAGACAAAACGCTCTCCAGGCTTCAGAGCAGGTATGGACTGTATCCTGCTCAGCTGAGGACAACTGACACCCTCCTCAAGCAGCTCCCCTTCAGGGTTTCTGTCCCAGTAAAGCCACCCCTTATGCTAGGATCAGACAGAATCCCCACAAATGGTGGGATCTGTGGCCCTCAGGAAAGTAACTTCAGTTTAAAATACGTATTTCCCTTATGGTCCAACGAGATATCTGAAATTCCACTATTACAAACTTTTTCCACTAAGTTAGAATACAAATGCCCCTAGGGAGGGAAACTCATTAGTTGCTCTTGTCTATTTGAACCCTGGCAAGGACTTAGTGTTATAGACTGTAAGGAGGAAATTATGGGGCCACATGGAGGACAGACCCAGGACTGAATTGAACAGTACTTCTTGGAGAAACCTCAGCAGTGCTGGGAGCAGAAGGAAGCAGGAAGAGGGTCCTCTGGGCAGGCAAAGGGCAGAAAAAAGGCACTGGAGAATTAGAGGTAGGAGCTGTGAAATGAGAGAAAAGAACATGGAAAAGGAAGGAAAAAATGGTAAAAAGTACATTCTTTTCCAATTACGTAACTTTTCCCTGAACTGACCATCAAGATCAAGATAACAAAGTGGCCATTATTGCTACTTAGAAGTTCCAGAAGCACACAAAAAACCCTTTTGAAGCCCTAATGCTTCCTCCCACAGACAAAAAGCCAGCTCCGGATACTTCCAACTCTTAACAGCATCAGAAGCCCCCACTACAATGACTAGTTAGCCTCTTTCTTGAATCCAACAGAGCACAAGAGTGGAATACACCAACGTGAGAGAAAGTACTCTTCTCCCAGAGTATCCAGAAAGCTGAACGGTGTCCTTATCCCCCTCTCTGCTTTGCTAAGTAGTTTTCATAACAACCACTGAACTGGTTTCCCTTCTGGAAGAACTGAAATGACACCCGTAACTACTTACTGGTTTACCAAGTCTTCCCTGTCATTGACTAATGAGACCTCTCCTTGGGCACAGAAACTGCAGGGCCAAATGGGTGAAGTTCCATGACCCCAAATAGTACTTTCCTCAATAAAATCAGTCACCAATTTGTTCTTGGAGAACAACAGTGATGAGAGACCGGGGCATTCACAAGAGGGGTATCCCTATCTTTCAGCCTCTTCTGATAAATACGTGCTGGTTAGATGTCTGGAAAAAATGTCATGGCAGGCAGACAAGCAGGACAAGAACTGGGACTCTGGCCGCTGCTCTCTTTCTACCCTGCAGAGCAGCCCGGTCCTGAGTCCTGCTACTCAGCCAGTCCCTGCATTTGGCTGGAGCAAAGCTTCCATGGTCTATATGAGTGTAACTGGACCTATAGCTGTCACAGCCGTTGGACAACCTCAGGTAATGTTGGTCTGAGCTACCAGTTCTCCTACTTCTCTTCTGCTTGGTTCTGGAAATTGTTGCACTCACACTTACTGCCCCAATTCCTCTCTTCCTGAGCTCTGACTCCAGGCTTCAGACCTTATTTCCTGTTTTCAGTATCAACTCTGGCTTCTAGAGCCATCCATCCAGAATAGAAGACTCTCTATGATCTCCATTCAGAGGGGCGGTGGGGGAAAGGTTCTGGCAGAGACTCCAGGCAAGCAGCCAGCTGGGGCCTAGGGGAAGAGAATTATTCACAGGATCACAGATGTTAGAGATGAAAAGAACTTGCAAAAACACATCTCACTCATCCATCCCACCTTGTAATGTAGGCCCTTTTCCAAGAGCATATGGCCTGTTCCCATCTGATTTCAAAGAATCTATCATTAGCGACAAATACATACTGAGTGCAACTCATGTGCTCTGTGTTGTCCCGATCATGAGGGGTGGAAACCAAGGGGCTCTCTTCCTCTAGAAAGGGCTTGCACACTGTGTGATAAATTTACTTCTCTCATGCATTGCCTGAGCCCACCTAGATATCTGTCCCATCATGCTCACACAGATATCTTCCAAACACCTGAATACCCCCTCTTGCAGATAAGCAAGCCTCTGATTATCCTGGGAAAATAATAGGGACAGTAGATGCTGAAGGCCCAGCAATGGGAGGCACTGTAGGAGGGTGCTGAGGGGGACAATGGAAGCAGCCTTTGAGCACCACCACCACCGACTGGTAAGGATTTTGGTCTGAAGTAACAGCAAATACAGCTGATTCTCTAAGACTATTCAAGAAGTAAGAAGGAAAAGATTGCTCCAAGACCTGTCGCCATCCAGGATAGTGAGGCAAGGACACTCTCTTCCTTGTCAACTTCTCATCTACTGAGATGGAATCCTAGACCTTAGACTGATGTACATTCGATTTTATTTTCTCCTCACACACATCACGATACAGAAAAAAATTTCCCCAATCCCAGGGTTATTGAAGAGTTTCAGCTGATCCAGGATCAAATCCTGGAGCATCCAGTTGAAAGTGTTCTGGGCTTGAAGGTCTCAGGTTCACTCTTGACCAGAGTCTAGAGTTTGGAGAGAATTGGTGTTCCCATGCAGCTGCAGCTCCCAGGCCCCATCAGACTGGGGATGGACCTGACAGTTTTGCCCACCCCTACACCCCTTCTTCTCTAATTCTCTTTCCCTTTCTGCTTCTTATCTTTCATCCCACTCTTGTCTCTCCCTTGGCTATTCCCTTATTCTGAATGTTTAGGTCTTAATCAAGGTCAACTAGGAAAGGGAGGAAATCAACTTTGCCAGGCTCTGTTAGCCCCTGTTGCAATAGCTGGGATAGCCTATTACTCCAAGGCTAAATGCTTGATATGCCAGGAGGGCTGAATAAATAAAAGTGTTCAAAATAAAGTGAAGCATACTAGTGAAATCCATGGGCTTCACTGTCATTTAGATAAGTGTTCTAGTTTCCACACTGTCATTAACAGTGCAGGCCAGTTGCTTTCCTTTCTGATTCTCTTTCTTCATCTGTAAAAGAAGGACAATAATACTACTGCCTAAATCCTAGGTCTCCTTTGAAGGTTAAATTGTCTCAGTGCAGGCAAAGCAACTTTTCATATAAAGAGTGGCACCAGAAATGCAGTAGGCATTTGATTTTTCTAAAGGCGGAATAAAACGAAGCTGACCTCTTCTGAAACTCCAAATTTGGCCCACCCCACTCTCCTCCCAACCAGGGCAAATCCAGGATTCAAAACATACCCAAAAGAGAATGTTAATCAATTCTAGGTTAAGACCTTAACAGCCTGCACTCCAACTGAATATCAGAGACGAGAGAGTTGTTGAACTGACATCTGATGGTGGATTTCATCGTCTCTAATTCCACTGACTTTGTTTGTCATTTTCATGGTGTTTCCTCCCTTCTGTTTTCCTTTCCCTTCCTCATCTCCTTTAGCTTCTTTTCATTTTTCTCCAACTCTTCTTTCTCTTTCTTAATCTTTATTAAGCATTCACTCAATGACACTGCACTGGAAATCATGATGAGAAAGCTCAACAAATAGAGCCTGACCTGTCACAGACTTTATAACCTAAACAACATGACATGTTCTACTCACCAGTGGTTCTCAAACTGGGAAGTTTATAAAAACAGTAATTAGTAGGGCTCTGCTCCAAACCTATTAAATCAGAATCCTTGGATATGAGGCCAGAGAATCTATATTAAAATAACAATAGTAAAATAAAATCTCCCCTGTTGCTTTCAAAGTCAACCACTACCATACACTAAAATAAACTATAAATTCTATCAAGCCCCTTTCTCTCTTTCTTGCTATTTTTTAACTCCTTCATTCTCATAATCCTCTCAGCTGATTATGTCAAACTGTTTTATTTTTGAGAATTTACAATATTTGCTTTGATATAAGCAATGAGAACACAGGAATGGTAAGAATAAAAGGCAGAGAGGTTGGAAGGAGGTGGAAGGAGTATGCAGACAGTAGATCTATGAAGGCAAAAGAAGTGGAGCGATGCAGATGGAAGACAGCAAAAATAAGAGTAGGCAGAGGAGGAGGAGGGTGGTGTGGTGGGCGGAAGCAGCATGCAGAAACCACAGTGCAGCCTGGCTTCCTGGGAAGCCTGTTGCCCTAGCAACGTGACGCTGAAAGGTTAAAGGCTGCTGCTCCCTACTACTCTGGATTACATGTTGCCAAGGCAACAGAAGGTATCCAAGACACGTGGTGGCAGGCCATGAGGACTTCGGGGCATGCCAGGAATCCTCAGTTCAAGACAGGCTATCCTGGCTGGCTGCACCATTGTGCTACCTTCCACTCTCAACCCATGCCTCAAAAGCTCACCCCGGACACGGCATTCCCTGTGATACTCTTCTCAGTGCCATCACCTCACTTTGGGAAGAGAGGAAATGATATTCAGCTGCAGCTAGGTAGACAAATCCAGGAGTAGGCAAGGGATACTAGTGCATGGAAACTCCAAGAACTCAAAAGGAGAAGCAGCCATTTAGTTAGAGGAAAGCCAATTATAATGTATCTAATTTCCTCCATTGCTTTGCTCATCTGTTTGCAAGCCTGTAAACAAATTTTGTGAAAATAACAAAACAAAACAAAACCTGCATAATGCATCTATCAAAGGAAAAGGATGTCTTGTCTTTTAAGAGGAATTTATCTTTCAATACTAGTAGATAACAGAAGCCATTTATTCAAAACCAGGTGTGTACTTGGCAGAGTAATGAGTAGCTTAAAAGGTTATTTCATTTAATCTTCATAATAGTTCTTTGAGGTGGAAGAGTATTAACCACATCAGAGAGATGAGAAAAAAAAAAAAAAACAGCTCACAGAAATCACACATGGCAAGAGGTCACCGGGCTCTGAAAGGTGGAACCAGAACTCAAAATGGCTCCATGGCATATGCTCCATCCATGATACTATACTGCCGCCATCTGAAAAGACACTATATCAGGTAACATGGCCCCATTCTCACACCCAGAATGAATAAAATAACTCCCTGCCAAGACCTCAGGCCCTATATCAGCCAACTCCAGAGCACCTCCTCAGACTCAGCTTTACTGACCCTCCTATTACTCATCAAAAAACAGCAACAAAAACACTTTCCCACTTGAAGGCCTTCACACCTGCTGTTCTCTCTGCCAAAATGCTGCCCCTCAGATCTTCACGCGTCTTGATCCTTCTCATCATGCAAATCTCAAGGGCTACCTCCTCTGCAGACTTCCCTGACAACCCTAACTAAAATAGCTCACAATACCTCTTTCTGCTATTTTCATTAAAGCATTCACCACTATCCAAAATAATATTGTTTAATTGATGTGTCTGTTTACTGTCAGTCAATGCTCCGTGAGGACATGTCTCTCTTATTGATCACATCTCTGGGACCTCAAATAGTTCCTAATACCCAGTAGATAAAAGATATTTTGTGAAAAAATACCTGAGAAGGTATGTTGTTTGGAGAGGAAGTTACTACCTTTGGAAAGTTAATTGCATTGATTAAATATAATTGGGTGATACCTTGACAATTAGCATATAATATGAATTGCATATGTTTATTTTCCAAAACTTTTAAAACTGTTTATTTCTTTCTGCTCCCTCTTTTGAAAGAGCACGAATAAAGTCAGGACTATCACTGGCACTTAAATATTTTGCATGATAAAAATCTTGCTCTGCTACCTCAGATGGCACCCCTAACCAGAAGCAGGCCTTTTGCCATGTCTGTCTGCTAAAAATACAGTGGACACGAACGTGATAACTCCAGCTGGAAGTGCCAGGTTGCTGATTGCTGGTATCTGGCCCTCATATCTGTGAGGAAGGAAAAGGTGATGGAGCTAGCAGCCCAGAGAGACGTAGGAATGTATCTGCCAGTAACCACAGAGACTAACCTATCAGCCATTTTCATTTGGGCTTAAAATACTTTTCTCTTAATTGCAACTGACATTTGCGGCCCCGAAATAATTAATTCATCCATACATTTAATAAATATGTATTAAGGGCTTACTCTGTGCCAAGCTATATGTTAGGTTCTGGTGATACAAAAATGATAAAGACCTAGTCCTTGCCCTTGCAAAGTCTGTAGTCTAGCAGGATAGAAAACTAAAAAAACTACCACCATTACCTACAGTTGTGATATGGACTATAAAATGTATGAAATTAAAAGAAATAAAGAAAAAAGAAACAGGAGTTTTGAACTGATGGCAGAGAAGAAAAAGTATCTGAGGGCATGAGGACTTGGGTGAGGAGTACAGACCTAGATGAGATGTACTGCTTGGGCCCTGGAAAGTAGAAAGTAGAAAAATATCAGTACCACACTTAAACACACACATGCACGCACATGCACATGAAACAAGAAGCAGGCTGGAAGCGGTGGCTCACACCTGTAATCCCAGCACTTTGGGAGGCCAAGGCGCGAGGTCAGGAATTCAAGATGAGCCTGGCCAACATGGTGAAACCCCGTCTCTACTAAAAATACAAAAAAGTAACTCGGTGTGGTGGCAGGCACCTGTAATCCCAGCTACGCGGGAGGCTGAGGCAGGAGAATCGTTTAAACCCAGGAGGCAGAGGTTGCAGTGAGCCAAGATCGCTCCATTGCACTCCAGCCTGGGTGACAGGATGAGAGTCCGTCTCAAAAGAGAACAAAACAAGAAGTAAAAAGCAAAAACAAAACAAGGAGAGAGGCGTGGAGAAAGGGAAATACTAGTGCTAAAAGACAAACTTCACCTTGCCAGTCCCACTAAGGGCCTCAGTAGTGGAACAGCTAAAGGGAGCACTGACACTTCACCCTTTCAGCATTGTCCCAGGCCTGGAGTGACCCAGAAAGAGCGTCACCTTTGGAGAACACCCAAACTGCATGTCCAATGACCGCAGAGCTAGGTGAGTTCAAGATCATACTGTTGATAGTTTGTGTTTCTGTTTATTTCATTCATTTATTCAATGGAGACTTACCAAATAACTCTCATAGACCCATACTTGCTGATTCCTACCACTTTCAAGGCCTTTTTAGGTACTTTGAACAACCTTACTTAATAACCTTAAGAAATAGGGTCTAGGCCAGGCACAGTGGCTCATGCCTATAATCCCAGCACTTTGGAAGGCCAAGGTGGGTGGAGCACTTGAGGTCAAGAGTTTGAGACCTGCCTGGCCAACATGGTGAAACCCCGTCTCTACTTAAAAAAAAAAAAAGCCTGCCGTGGTGGTGCACGCTGGTAATCCCAGCTACTCAGGAGGCTGAGGCAGGAGAATCACTTGAACCTGGGAGGCAAAGGCTTCAGTGAGCCGAGATCATACCACTGCACTCCAGGCTGGGTAACAGAATGAGACCCTGTTGAAAGAAAGGAAAGAGACAAAAGAGAGAAAACAGAGAGAGCGAGAGAGCGAAAGTTCTATTTGTATCACTATTCCATAGATGAGGAAACTAAGGCTCAGAGAAGTTAAGGAATTTTCCAGAGGTCACAGAGTAAGTGGTGATTGAACCAGGAAACAGCTGACATAGTGAGATTCCAGAACTCCCTCACTGAACTGCGGTGTGTGTATTCACTTCCTAAGGCTGCGGAAGACTCGGGGGCTTAAAACAACAGAAATGTATTCTCTCACGGTTCTGAAGGCCAGAAACCTAAAATCAAGGTGTCAGGAGTCTCACACTCTAAGGCTCTAGGGGAGATTCCTTCCTTGCCTGTTGCAGCTTCTGGTGGCTTTCCTAGCTTGTAGCTCAACAACTACCACCTCTGTCTCTCTTCATATGGGCTTCTCCTCTGTGTTGTCTCCTCTTCTGTCTCTTATAAAGACATTCGTCATTGAATTTAGGGCCCACCCAAATAATTCAACATGATCTCATCATGACATCCTTAAGTTAATTACATCTGCAAAGAGCCTTTATCCAAATAAGGTCACATTTATGGTTCCAGGGGTTAAGACATGGACCTATCTTTTGGAGGGTCACCATGCTACCCAATGCAGTGTGTATAGAGTGCAGTGCACAGTTTAATGAGTGTTAATTGTTTAATAAAAGGTAGCTGTTACTATGCACCTGATACTATGTGCTGGGAAGACAAAATTAGTAAAGCATAGCCCTGGCCCACAATGAGCCCACTCTGCAGTAAGACAGACAGATGTGTTAACAAGACAGGTTATAATAAAAACATGAAGAGGGCACAGGTGAAGCGTAATAAAAAGAAATGGCAAATTATGTGAAGGTGGGAGTTAGGAAAGGGTGCACAGAAGAAATGCCATGAATTCTCCTTTAAAGTGAATAGGTGTTTTGGGGTGGGCAAGGAAGAGGAGAGTGGCAAAGACAAAAGCACAGAGATGTAAAACAGTCAGAACCATTCGGGGAGCTGTAAATAATTTAGTGTGGCTTGACACTGCTGCTCAAGGGCAGGGAGGTTAAGAGAAATCCTGGAGAGGTGGCCTGGGACCAGATTAAAGAATATGCTTCATTCTAAGCTGAAGGAAGCCAGGGCGGTTTTAAGCAAAAAAGTAATAATCAGATCTGAGTTTCTAAAGAATCACAGGTAAGCTTCCATGTGGCAGCACAGACAAGAGAGAATGAGTGCCAGTGCTTGGGTCACTGCAGCGTGTATGGAGTTGAGGGGACAAATTGGAGCTACCTAAGAAGGTGGAACTATCAAGGTCCCATTACTGTCGGAGAGGAAGGGAGGGCTCTAAGTTGATTTCCAGACTGAGAAATAAATCCCTTTTTAGAACTCTTGAGTTCTACAATGCTTCTCCTTCTTTGCTCTTCTTGTTCTCTTCTTACCTCTCTGATAATTTTGTCTTAGATCCTTTATCATCTGTACCTTGCACCTCCCCTGGCCATCCCTCAAATGGTGGTGCACCCAGGGTTCTGCCCTTGACCCACTTCTCTCCTCATTCCACTGTTCACTCTGAGCCATTTCATCCACTCTCATGGTTTCAGCTATCCTGTCCCTACAAATGAGGCTCTTAGCTGCACATCCAGCCTAAATCACTCTCTCTACCTCCAGGCCCAAATCCAAGTGCTTACTAGACATTTCCACCTATATGACCCACCCATGTTCTAAATTCTATGCATTCTCATTGCCGTTGTCACCAAATCTGTGACAAATCTAATTACTCTTGTCATCGTAATTTTTGTGACTAGCACTAAAAGGGTCAACAGTGTTCAGTGCTGCAGAAGGTCAAGAACAACTTGAAAAGTCCATTGAATTTGGTACTTTGGAGAAGTGAGAGATGAGGAAGTGCAAAAGGCAGTTTCAGACTCTACCCTTTAAGGAGCTGAACTGTGAAAAGAAGGAGACAGGGAGGGAGAATGAGCATCAAGGAAAGCTTTCATGTTTGTTTAATAAGATGAGAGTGATTTGAGCACATTTATGGGCCACAGTGATAATTGATATTTTGGGTAAGACTATTCTTGACAGTGGGACACTAACACATATATTACAGGCCGCTTAACATGCCAGTTCTCTAAGTTCTTAGTGCCTGTGGCGCACGCACGCACACATACACACACACACACACACACACACCAGTTACTATGACATCTAAAAATCACCCCCATACATTTCCAAACATCTTCTAAGAATCCCTAAAAGGGAAGATACCAGTAGAGAGGAATAAGTCGACAGTTAAGAAAAAAAGAAAATGATAGATGAACCAAGAGCCTAGTTCTGGAGGACTCGTTGAGAAGACTAGACTAAGGACACAAAAGAGGGTTTGGCATGAGACAAGGGAAACGCATGATGTTTGAGCTTTCATTCATACAGGCATTAGTTGAATTCCCAGGATGTCACTTCCTTTGAGACACATTGTCTGTTGACTACACTGTCTGTTGACTAGCCCCAAAGCCATTCCCACTTCTTCCCTCCTTGTCACCTCCACCAGAGAGACTTGCAACATCCACAGGGTTGCCCATGTGACATTGTTTGGGCTCATGAAATCAAGGATGTGGGGAAGACTTTTTCTAATCCAATATCAACCCATTTCTTTTTCCTTCATTAAGTATGAGCATGATGGATGACTAATGCTGGGGCAGCCACCTTCCAACCATGACAAAATGCCAGGCGAACCCCAGATGTCAGCACTGACATCACTGAGCCACTGAACCACCCCCAGCAGCCTCTGCTCTAGACTCTTTGTTCTGAGACACCCACAGACTCATTTGTTTAAGCTACGGTGAGCAAATCACTATCTAAAGGTATTGGGCAACATAGTTAACCTCTCTGATCTATAGTTTCCTTGTCTCTGAAAGATAAAATACGTGCTTCCTAAATTCAATGAAAACATTAAATGAGATAAAATATATAAGATGACTAGCTCATATAAGGTGACTAGTTCAGAGTTTGACAAAAATAAGTGATCATTCAGTGTCAGTCTTTCTCATCATAACCTCAAAATAACTTACAATAATTAGATCTTCTTTGTCCGTGTAAAATAGAATTATAGCAATAAATCTTTATTGTACTCAGAAAGGTAGAATAAAAATAACCACCTTTAATGTTACTCTCCTGCATACAAGACCTTTAAACTACAGAATCAAAATAGAATTTTGAATAAAATGTAGATCTAACAATAAGACAAAAAGAATCACAGAAGTCTCAGAAAGGGGAATAAAAATATACTCTTGGTATAGAAATCATAACTCAGGGAGTTTTTTCAGCAGTATCAATGTGATGTAAAAATTGGCTGGCAACATTTAGTAAATTTATGTTTTCTTGTATCTATAACATTTTACTTCTTACCTAGTATCATTAATATTTCCTTCATGTAATAATTCACTTTTTTTTTTAACATATCAACACTTCCAAATCTATCAGTGACTCTGATTCAAACACTATTTTACTCTACTATGCTTTTAGAAAATGATCTTGACTGGTCTTTAATGCTTATATCCTATGTGTATCAGTTTGTTGAAATCACTTTATGTCTCTCCTTTGAAAATCCTGATAAGTTCTGATCAAATCAATATCAGTAATTGCATCACCAAAGAGGTGGAACCTACTGAGTTGTTGTTTATCCACCATGTCTAAATGGAAGCAGGTTAACATCCCAAAATCTTCCATTTCTGTTAATAGGAAAAATTAGAATCCATTCTCCTAGAATGATTTAGGACAAGTCTGGTTTTTGAAAATGCAAGATGGCATATACTGAGCGCCAACTGTCTACCATACACTATGTACATGGCGTCATAAGGCTTGGTACCCTCTATGAGCTGGGTGCTATTTTTGTTTCCACTTTACAGAAGGAAATTTTGAGGCTGAGAGACTCTGAAGAGTCCAACTAAGGTCACATGGGTGAGAATGAGTAGAGCTCAAGCCCATGGTCCCCAAAGTCTACATTCTCTCCTTGTGCTGCTACCTTCTTTTAGACACCATCACGTCCCTGAAAAAATGTTTGACTAGTGATGGCTGGTGTGTTACTTTCCAGCACCAAGTGCCTGTATTTCTATGAATGTCGAAGCAATTTCTGGGCTTCAACTGTTACAAGCATTAACACTGCACATAAAGAAAATCCTAGCTCCAATTTTTAAAGACAGGATGTGCTGGCCAAAAAGAAACACATTTCACAGAAGCAGGTGGAAAGAGCCAGACAGACAGAGCTACATCACTGCAAAGTTTCCAGTGACTTAGAGAGCACTGCCTACCCATCTTTCCCCAAAGTCTAGTTCAAGTAGGGAAAATTGGAGAGAAGAAACTGAACTCCAGGTAATTTTATCCTGGCTTTTTTTTTTTCTTACTCCCTCATTGTGTGCACTGGGAAAAAGTCTTAAAGTCAAGCACATCTGAATTCAGATTTTAGTCCCACTATTGTTCTAGATGTGTGACTTTGACCAACATACATAAACGCTCTCTGATTTAGTTTCCCCATCAAGAAAGAAGAAATACTACTACTTCCCTCATGGGACTGTATAAGAATTAAAATGCTCATTAACATCATGCCTGGTTCAAAGTTGACATAATATGTTAGTTTTTTCCCTCTCACTTTTCCTACCTCTATGTCTTAATACCCTTTATCCAAGAAATGTAATAACACTACAGTTTGCTCCCAAAGTATTCTGTTCCAAGGAATGTCATATCACAGACAACTAAAAGCAAGGTAACAATCTAACAGACACCAGAAATTCATGGAGAAGTATAGGGTAAGGCATGAGTAACATGTAGCCATCTTGGTTTCAAGATTATGTTGGATATGCAAATCCATATAAGCCAAGGGAAGGCAATAGTTTGTTTCCAGTGTCACACACCACTGCCAGCCCATCTACTCTCTCCAAACCCACTGCCATTAAGCAAGTGGGGGTAGAGGATAGGGGAAGAGGGGGAGAGGATGAAGCCAAAGAAGAGTAGGGCCATCTTACTGTCCCCAATTAGATTCTAAAATGTGGCTCTCAGTACAGAAAATGAAAAATGCTATTGAAAGCATCCATTCCCAAAGAAGTAATTTATTGTTTATTTTATTTTATTGTATTTTATTTTGTTTCTGAGACAGAGTCTCACTCTGTCACTCAGGCTGGAGTGCAGTGGTGCAATCTCAGCTCACTGCAACCTCCATCTCCTGGGTTCAAGCAATTCTCCTACGTCAACCTCCCAAGTAGCTGTGATTACAAGTGTGTGCCACCACGCCCAATTTTTGTATTTTTAGTAGACACAGGGTTTCACCACGTTGGCCAGGTTGGCCTCGAACTCCTCAGGGTGATCTGCCTGCCTCAGCCTCCAACGTGCTGGGATTACCGGTGTGAGTCACCGTGCCCGGCCCCCAGAGAAGCAATTTAGAAAGGAAAGAATCATAGCAATAGACTCCACAGTAAGAATATATTTTGCGTGTCCTCTAAGGAGGAATAAGATCCAGAATGTGATGCACGTTTTAGCTACCATGCTACACCCTGATCAACCCGTCTATTTCCAGACCGTGACCCTTTACTCAGCATACCCTTTTCTTCCCCATTCTTGGAGAGTTAGAAGTTGGATCTTGCATCCTTTTGCCTGCTCCTACTGTAACTTCTACTTTCTATTTTTCTTCCTACCTTCTGCCCAAGCCATTTTAATTAGTCCTAATGCCAAGGATAAAACAGTTGTCATTGACTCTGTCATTCCCTATCCCTAACAGATAGGGAATGTTTGCCACACTATTGCTCTAAAATCTTCCACATATTTTGTTTATCTTCAAAATGTAAGGTGTGTAGGGCAGAACACAAAATTTATATCTCAAACTATAAACTGAGTATCATGTAGTATAAGCAATGTGTTTGCCCACATTTTTCAAAGCTCATCAGAATGGAGACTAAAACTCAGGGATGTATAATTCTTAGTTCAGTGTTTTATGCTGCAGAATTGTACAACAGAAAGCATAGGTTTCAAAATAGGTATTCCTGAGATTTGAGTTCTAGTCCCATTGCTCATAGTGCGCTGTGATATCCTGGACTAGTTACTTAACCTTTCTAAGCTAAAATCTGAAAACCCAGGGAAAATTTCAGACAATCAGTACAAAAACCTCCTAGAAATAAATGGAAATACATCTAGCTTCAGTTCATTATTTGGATTCAGATGGGCATCTTAAATCCAGGATCTCAGGGAGAATAAAAGCAATTATAACAAGGCAAAATAAAATAGGCTCTTTATACTCAGGTGAGGAACTGCCAAAAAGCACCTCATACATTTTTAAACATTCTCCATCACTATTCTAAACAGTCTTCTGTTACAAGCACCTAGCAGTTCTTTCCAGGTTAGAGATTTTCTTTAAGGGACCATGCCCTGTGTGGCTGCAGCAGGCTTCCATACTACTTGTGAGCCTCAGCTTCCCTGGTGGGGTGAGACCAAGACTCCCACCTCACACATCAGAGTCTTTCCCCAGATTTTCACCTTTCAGCCATATGCCCTTTTTGGGTGGTCTCCAATTTAGAGTTTTTTCTACAGTTATCCATGCTGCTTTTTGATTCCCATTCTTTTCCTGCATCATGATACACTCTCACTCCCTTCAAACTGTTCCACATAGCCTTCAGCTTCACCTGCTGAATGTGAGGCTGGACACTTCAGTGAAGTACTTGCCAAGTATCACCTCATTTAATCCTCAGCAACCCTGTAATCAACCCTGTGATCAACAACAACCAACTAACAATATAATTATTAGTCCCATTACACCGGCAAGGAAACCAACATTGAGAGTCAGAGATTGGTGACTTATCCTGATTCCCACATTTAGAAAGCGATGCCTGAATCCAGCTTGGACTCTAAATTCTGATTTTTTAATAGTCCTACTCAGCTAGCCCCCATGCTTCTTTCCACCATAGTATAAAGCTCATTTCCTCTTTGGGAAAGTCGAGTGCTAATTAATGTTCTTACTGATTAATTAGCATATGCAAAAAAGTGAGCCCATGCTATTTGACCAGGTGCTGAACTGCTGAACTGTGTCTGTGCTATTGTCAAAAGTCTTCAGAACAATGCTGTCCTTCCAGCATCGAAAACTTCTTGAATACAAACTTTATTGCTGTAATGCAATCTTCCACATGAGCACTTACTAAGTGGGTTTTATTGGAAATAAACTAACAACAAAAACTTAAGTTAAAACAGACTGACAATTACCTGTCTCCGAGAAGGGGAGACAAAAATAGAAGGCTTATTGATCATCCTTCAGACAATTACTATGAGCCTTCAATGTGGCCAAGCTACATGGTCTTTGATTTTCTGCATCAGTTCCACTTTCAAATGTTTTGTTCTATTCCCCTGTTGTTGATTAATAGTTGTCCAACTGTGTGTCCCCATTCTATGTTTGTAAAATATGGTCATGGTACTTAAAAATAAACTTCTATTTAAAAAAAAAAAAAAAAAAAAAAACACCTGGCCTTAGTTTTGAGGTGTTTTATTTTTGAAACTTGTCCCAAAGGCTTTTTTCTCTGAGATAGGAGGACTCTTTTTATTTGCCTTTATTCCAATCCGTTAAGCCCCCAAACATTCCTCTGCATAGCTGCTGGAAGTTTGCTGCTGACACTCTTTCGCCAGGTAGCTCCTGCCACCACCCATACAGCATCGAACCCCTGGGGCTGAGCCTCCAACTTTCCGGGATCTCCATTATTGGATCTTTTTCTTTCTTGTTTTGTCTCTTGCTGCTTACCTTTTAGAAACCACTCTTTTCTGGTCAAAAGTCAGATATTTACACTATTTTAGAAAAGCATCTAAAAGTCATTGCCTGCCTCCTTATTTGGCGGAGAGAAAGACAGGATGGAATATTTGGGTGTGGTAGCAATGAAGGCAGGAGCAAGGGGAAAGTGACCAGAGGAGGTCTCATTACAGTGACCTAAAAGAATTCACTTCACTGGCATCAGTTCTCCTACTTACTCCTAGAAGGCAGTAGGCAGTGGGTCCTCTATGGAATTGTGCTACACTTAAGCGCTCCACCATTTCATACCCTTGTTATGGTCTCTTGCAGTTAGAGTCCAGTATTTTCTGATTATGAATCATGTAATAGATCACTTTCAGTCAGATGACAGCCCCCACAAAGCCATCTAACAAGGGAGAAAGTGAAGGGTAGTAAGATATATGAGACCTTAACCAGCCATTTTCTTGAGAGGCCAGAGAGTACATAGCCTTTGAAGCCAGCAACCAATGTTAAAATCCTGGCTTCCACTTAAGAGCTATAGCATTTTGGATATGTTATTTAACCTCTCTGAGCCTCAGTTTCCCCAACTGTAAGATAAAGATTAAATACCACCACTTAGGTCGCTAAGTAATTAAGAGTATTAAATAAGATGGTGCATACAAAGCACTAGGCGCCTAGCATATGGGGAACACTCGTAAAGCCCCTAAGATACATCAGTTAACAAAAAGAGTTCAGTCTGTCTACATGCTCTCTATCTTACCTCATATTTGTATAACAATGTTGTGGATTTTTAAAAGGTACCAGAGAGAAGCAATCAGCTAGTTTAGGCATAACGTTTTCTACCAGGGAGAAATAATATAGGTTGCACAATAGCCCACATGAGGAAAAAAACAAAAAATCGTTTTTACCTGTTGTGCTCTCAAAGTAAGTATGCACTTATTCATGGTAATTTTAAAATTCACTCTTAACCATCTCAGAGTTCTTTCAATGCAAAATTGTGCCCTCAAATTACCACTGCTAAAATAAAATGTAATTTGCTAAGGACAATCATGTTTGAAAAAAAAACAAAATCTACCTGAAGCACAACTCAACGGGTTCTGCCACAGTCAACATTTTCCATTTTGCTTATTTTTCCCACTTCCCTTAGCATGGGTTATTTGTGTTAGTGCCCGTTTTCTAACATCTGTACCTGCACCCACATAAATAGAAGCATATATTTCTCATATGATAATGGAAAGTCTTCACTTAACACTTTCAACTTGACCTTTCCTAGACTGAAGGGAAGCTCTGCAGCGGAAGCTAGTCATCTCTGCCTGCTGCCGACAGGTGGCGGTAGCAGTCATGCAAGGTTCTTTTAGTCTCGGCTCAGCAGCTCCACTGCGGTGATTCTCAACTAGCCAGGCAGCATCCTTGTGGTGTCTGTGCTAGGTTTTAAGATGTGTACAAACATTAACCCGAAAGCCTGTCTTTTAAGTACAAAACTAAAGGCAGGTTTGAATGTGGTGATAAAAAGTATAAGATGACAACGACAATAGTAGAAACCGAAAAATGATAAACATAGCACTTGTGGTGGAACAAACTATTCTAAGACCTGAATGGCTGGCTGCAAAGGACAGTGCATATGTACTAAGTGCTGTATCTAAGCAGTGAACAACAGTAAGGCAAGGAAAATAACTGAATAACTGATAGTATGTAGAAACAAAACAACCCAAAGCAAAATAAAACGCTTTTTTCTGCCATTAGGGAATTAGCCCCAGTGTCAAGTGGCAACTAGTCGTATGACAATTAACTTAACATTAATAGAGGAGTGGCTAGGATTTGTTGGAGTTTTAAAGCAGTGGTTGTCGATCTTAACTGCACACTAGAATCACCTGGGAAGCTTTTAAGACTCCCAAAGCCCAGGCCAATAATCAGAATCCCGAGCTGTGGGACTCAGGCATCAGCAGTGTTGAAAGCTCTTCAGGTGATTTTAATGTGCACCCAAAGTTAAGAACCATTGCCTTCAAATCTAAGCATGGGGAAAATGGGTTGCTACAGGTTCCATGGATTAAAATATATTTGGATGTACAGATTGATGTGTGTGGTGAGTGTTAATACCTTGGCAAGAATTATTTCCCTATAACACTTGTATCTTCAAGGAGAGAAATCACCTGCCTTGAGGGATTTTTCTTTTTATAGTCTTGAAAACAGTATGGGTGAGAACATGTATTGCCAAGGAATAACAAGAGTATGCCTTTCATATACCTATTTGAAGAAAACGTATCCCAGAGCTACAAGCGTCAACATCCCTTAGTCATTTCAGTGAGTCCATTTATAAAAAAGTGGACACAAAAACCTTTTCAAAACTATAGGAGTTTCTAGATACCAGCACCTTTCCCTCACTTTCATCTTTAAAAGATTGCTGGGCACAGTGGCTCACGCCTGCAATCCCAGCGCTTTGGGAGGCTGAGGCAGGTGAATCACACGCTGAAACCCCATCTCTACTAAAAATACAAAAATTAGTTGGGCATGGTGGCAGGTGCCTGTAATCCCAGCTACTAGGGAGGCTGAGGCAGGAGAATCACTTGAACCTGGGAGGCAGAGGTTGCAGGGAGCCAAGATCGCATCGTTGCACTCCAGCCTGGGCTACAAGAACAAAACTTTGTCTCAAAAAAAAAAAAAAAAGGATTAATTGCTGGCCTACCCACACTCTCAGTGCAATCTGGTTACCTTCCATCATTAACAACCAAGTTTTACAGGAAAACAAATGCATGGTGTAGTCCTCAGTACAAACCCCCAGGCCCTTCTTGCTGCAGCCCCTTTTTACCTTATCTGCCATTATCATAGAGGAGCCCCCGTGGATGCCCAGGATAGGGGTGAGAGTCTGTGCAGAAATGAAATCGAGGATCTGGGCGATGGCTTCCTGGTCTGTGTCATCAGCAAACACCACCCCCTGGATCTTCCGGTCAGACATGAGATCACAGATGCGGGTGATGATGCTCTTTGGGTCGGTCTCATTCATGGCTACCAGTTCCACCCGAGGCACCACGGAGAGATGGTGGAAATCATCTTTCTCGTGGGCATCCTTGATGGCCACCTCGTCGGAAGTGCCCACGAGGATGACAGCAATGCCAATGCTGGGGGGGCTCTTCTGAGAACGAGCTCTGCTGCCTGACACGGCCAGGACAGCCAACACCAACCAGAACTTGGGAGAACAGCACTCCGCTCTGGGCTTCATCTTCAACTCGTCGACTCCCTGCAAACACAAAGAGAGAGGGAGTTAAAATAGGACCCACACCACGTAACCTGTCTTAGAAGAGGTTAGCTACTGCAATTCAAGGACCTTATCTCCTTTCAGTGAGCACCAAACCCAACTCCATCTACCAGCCTACTCTCTTATCTCTGGTATTTCCTCTGCAGAATGAGAGAAAATGAAACTTTCAAAAGCCTCAGAAATCCTTGAGCAAGTCAATAAAAGGTGCTATTGCTATAGTCATTGGCAGCTACAGACAGAGATAAAAAAGGAAAAGAGGTTGTGAGTGGTCCAGGTAGCCATGCAGTATGCATACACGAGTCTCCTGGCCCTCCTGTTACAGCCCACCCTAGTACTGTTCTTGGGCTGAGGGACAGCAAGGCCAGGCAAAGTGAGCATAAAAACGTACTCAGCAGAGGTGAACAACAGAACACGGGCTGGATAAACTGGATGTGGGGGGCTATAGGTACACAAGCCCTGCATTCTTGCTGCCTTCACCTTATGTTTGCCTCAATGAGGACGACAGCCAGAAAATTCTTTAGTAACCTTGTTAGTATCTGGCTCTTAATATTAAATTACAAAAACAACTGATACATGACTAGTATTTTTAAAACATTGCCTCAATTGATCCTTACAATGACCCAGTAGGGAATAAAATAAGAAAAACATTATCATCCCCATTTTATAAATGTTGATGCCAAGGCTCAAAGAAGATAAGTGTTCTAAGACCGTGTACCAACCAATTAAGTGAAACAAACCTGAACCCACATCGTCTGACTTTTGTATTCCAATATGTGTTCCATTACACTACATGGAACTGCCTCTCATGTAACCAATTATTATAAGGAACACATATTACTCCGATTTATGCACCAAAATACAGAAACTTAAATACCATTAGCAGCCACATTTGAAAAATGTTCCTTTTTTTTTGATGCCATCCTATAGCCATGACTTCTCTAAAATGACTGATGCCACATTTTCATATAATTCATATAATTTCATATAATTTACCACCTTTTACCTACAAAGAACTCCTTTTTTACTTCCACATATGACCCTAAATCTTACTCTATGCAGCAGACTAAGGACATAACGCTCTATAGAATATAAGCCTTGGTCATCTCTCTCTAAGCTTCTCATCATTCTCCAAGAGCTCCTCTTAATATAACTAGTTCTGCTTATGTTGCTTTATTTTAAATAATCAGTGTTCACTATTCGGGTGACAGCTACACTAAAAAGCCCAGATTTCACCACTATACAATATATCCATATAACAAAAGCACACATGTACTGCCCGAATCCATACAAAAATAAAAATTTTAAAAAATCATTTATTGTACATCTTTTTATGCTGCCCACTGTGTTAGGCATTTTGTCACATATAATCTCTCTGATCTTCATGGACACCCTATAAATTAGACATTTTATTCCCATTTATCAAGTAGAAAAACAGAAGCTCAACACAGTTATGTAATCATCCAAGGTCAACGGCATTATAACACCAGCATGCCAATACATAAACACAGCATTTTAATACTCCAAGGCAATATTCTACAAACTGCACCCAGAACCAAAACCAGATTCGCATTCTTCTACAAAGAGACAGCATGCAATCAAGAATAAAAATGCTGCTTCAGATCTCTTGTTTGTTTCACAAAAAAAAAAAACAAAAAATGGTAAGAGATTAAAAATCTAAAAATGTTGAGAGATTAGCTAATTTTAAAAATCATGAAGGTATTCAGTAAAGAAAGATAAGGAAGTGTTTGGGCTGAGCAGTCAGTCTTGACTGCAAAGGGCGTTAATGATTCGGGAGCAAGATGCTGGGGACATTTTGTGGCTGAAGAAGCACAAAATCCAATCCAGTTCTTGGCAGAAAACATTTTGGAACTTTTACTGGTGTAGTCATCCTTCAACACTGCCAAGAAGGAGGCCTGTATTGATTGCCTTGTCTTTCTCTCGCAAATAAGATGAGTAGCTCAGTGGTTCATGCCTAAGCAAAGTTTACCCCTGAAAGTTTTCTGATCTCAGTGTCTCTGTGAAAACAGGGAATGACTCCACAAGCCCTGGGAACGTTTGCTGATGGACTGTATCCAGTTTAGCAGGGGAACCAGGGCCTGAATTCCTCCTCCCAGAACTTAAAGGAAAGCAACACTAGATAGACAATTGAGTAGGACTGATATTCAGAGGAAGACAGAAGGGGTTTAGCACCACAAAGAGCTGTGCATAAACTACACACATACACAGTTCAATTCCAATGACTGGTTCTCGAGAAAAGCCAAAAGATTTACCATTTGGCAAAACTATAGGCTAACTTCATTCCAATGGTATTCTAATACAGTTACAAGTCACTACATTAGTTTCCTTCACATTTAAAAGTGGCCCACTCTGCCATGACAGTTTATTAACTTGAATGCACTCCACTCTTCCGCTTTGATGTTTTATTTGCTCTCTCTAAAATATCTCTTGTGTTCTTCTATTTTGTCTCACACAATATATTATATTTGGCTATGCAATGGCTAGTTGTGACACCTAAAGAATAGCGTCTGGTTTTACAGAGCATCTCATTTATACTCAGGATACAGCGAAGCACTTTACAAAGCAATACATTATGGGAGATAACAGTAACAGAGGGGCTGCAAGACAAACAAAGAGGCTACTTTGAATACAAACTCAATTTCAAACATTAAAAGGGGATTCATTGAGAGAACGCGTGTAGTTCAAGATAAGCAGAGCGGCTTCGCTCCCTTCCTGACAGAGACCATGACAAGTCTTGACGCACCTGCTCTAGGAAGTCTTGCTCCCCCTGTAGAATTGAGCATTGCTTCCTTTGGGCTCTCACCATAGCCTGCATGTATTTATCTAAATATGCACAAACTTTTATTATCAATATATGATGATGTGTCCACCTACTTTAACTAGTTGATAACCTTCTTGTGAGCAGGGACTTTTTCAGTTCAGTAAGCATTTATTGAGCACTTATAACCTAGTGAACATTTTTTTCTTTTGTTCTTTTTTTTTTTAGTGGTGAGGATGCAACAGATACAGATTCTATCCTTGAGGACCATGGTCTAGCACAAGACACAGACATAAACCCATAACGAAAATGTTGCATTACTTTATTCATATTCTTGAACTCTGACAGTGCCTATATGCAATAAGGAAGGACTCAATAAATGGTGGCCAATATTGAGTTTCTACCATTAGGTGGAACCATATAAAACTGTTAATATTTGACCATTTTTGACCTATAATAGTTCAACCTGCTGTGTGCCAGATATTACTATTGCCAGGTAATTTTCATGCATTATTAGATACTCACAAAAACATTGGAAGTCATACTTTTCCTTTACCACAAATGAGAAAACTGAGGGTTAAGTACGTGACCAAGATTACACAGCTAATAAGGGATGGCATCAATTTTCAAACCCAAGTTTGTCTGGATCCAAAGCCCTTCCTCTTTCCCTTCCAGGGCCTCTCAGTATGAGTGTTGAGTGAGTGAATTAATGAATGAATGAATGAATGAAATCACCAACCAAAACCAACTGGTGTTTTAATACCAGTTCTGCGTTAACACAGTGCCTGAGGATAGGCGAGTCACCTAATTACCATCTCTATGCTATCATCGGTGAAACCAGGATAATATACCTAACCTACATACCTGAAAGATTTTTGTGAAGATCAAATGAAAATATGTATATGGAAGTGCTTTGAAGAATCTAAAATACTCTACAGATGCAAAGGATATTACGTTTAAGCTTCTATAGAAGCTGTTCAAGGAGCCTAGCTATTTATGATAGCACAAAGTGAGCGTGTGGGAGGTGAGGGTGAAAGAATGGCAGACAGAGGCTGAAAGGAATGTTAAGAGGAAACTCACATGGGGCAAAAGATATTAGTTCCCCGAGCGATATAACTCCCTGAAGAAGATGTCACATAATGCCTTCGGGGTAGCAGCGACCTCCACTGACAGCTTACTAGTCATGTAGATTAATTCAAGAGTCATTCAGGCCAGGGTCAGTATTGGGAATCAGTGGAGCTCAGTATATCCAAATCATGCCATGAATTCAGAAAACAGGGTGCACCAGCAGGACTAGCAACAAAGCAGCAGGATTAGAGAGTTGACTGTTCACTCATTTGGCTCTTTGCATCCTTGAAGCTTAGGCTAAGTGATCCCGAGATCCACAGTAAACAAAAGGCCACAGGAGCTTCTCTTCATGCCAGTAACTGGTACAGGGTAACTATAGCAGGAAACAGTCTACACTCGGCTCAGAGCAGGCTCTAAGGGAAGACACATCTGGGTGGGAAGCCAGGCCAACCCTGTCCTTAGAAAACTGAGTCCTGTGGCAATCCCAACGGGAAGGATATAAAATGTGACTTAATCGATAATTAAGTCAAAAATATTCCAAGCACCATCCTTTAATGCAGTCAGGACATTATTTAGAGTGATTCAATTAAGGAGATTATGACTGGAATATGACAGGCAGTGAGTGAAGTTAATAGTAAAATGCCAGAACTATGTATCAGGTCCAGTTTCCCAAGCTACCAATAAAGACAGAAAGTTAGGAGACATAGGCTTAAAATGTGCCACATTAGAGAGTGCAGAAACAAGAATTCTCATACAATGGAACAGAAGCATAAGTGAGTATAACTTTTTTGGAGGTCAAAGTGGTAGTATCTATCGAAATTTTAATATCAAGACAAAATCATATTCAAAGGCAAAAACATCAAAAGGGACATTAAGTGATATCACATATAGGTACCAGGAAAATGCAATCATTATGTATAAGGCAACAACTAAAATTTACATGAGGAGAAGCAGACAAATCCAACTGACAAAAGATCTTATTAACTAAAACATAAAAGATGGATGAGTTACAAGTTTGAACTAGTTCGGATACCTAGAAATGCATATAGAATAGAGAATAGATGTTCTTTTTAAGTACATACATGAAAAATATTAAATCTACAAAAATACATCAATAGATTTTAAAAAATCAATATGAAATCAATTGTCATTTTCCCCATAATGTGATTACATTAAAAGTACTTTTTTTTTTTTTTGAGTCAGAGTCTCACTCTGTCACCCAGGCTGGGGCACAGTGGCGCCATCTCGGCTCACTGCAAGCTCCGCCTCCCGGGTTCACGCCATTCTCCTGCCTCAGCCTCCCAAGTCCTGGGATTACAGGCGTGAGCCACTGTGCCCAGCCTAAAAGCACGTTTTCAAAGGCACTAAAAGTACTACATATCCAAAATCTTAAAAAAAAAAAAAACTTGTGATTAAAAAACTATAAGGTGAAATAGGAAATTGTAAGGGAAACTAAAATTCCTTTGAACAGAATAACAATGAAAATACTAAATGTCAGAATTTCTAGAGGACAATTAAATCATTTAGAGAGAAAAGTACACCTTTAAATACATTTATGAGAAACCAAGAAAATAAAATATGATTAATTATAATTAAGTTTTCACTTATTGCATTAAAAACTTAACAATCAACCCTAGTAAACAAGAAAACAACAAATGAATGAAACACAAGACAAAGAAAAGCAAAAAAAAAAAACCTGATCTTTTAAAAGACATAAAGTCCTGACAAGATGAATCAAGAAAAAAGTAGAGAAAATGCAAATGAAAGATAAAATAACATATATAATAGAAATTTTGAAATAATGAATATTATGAAAACTAGTTACTTTTCCACTTAATGTGTAATATGTAATAAAAATGGCAAATAGGGAAAAGGGCTTCAAAGAATGTAGAACATTTGAAAAGTTTTGTAGAACATTTGAAAAGTTTTCGGAATTTTAAAAATTGTTATTAAAGCCCACACCCCTAATTCACCAAAACTACTCCCTACCCTAGTCCTCCACTCCTCACCCAATTATCCCATCATCCCACCCCACCTCTGCCAAAATAAAAAGAAGCAAAAGTGGTACAGATGGTTTTACAGATTAAGTATATCAAACTTTTAAGGAAGAAACGAGCCTTTCTCATAAAAGTGGAACGAAGAGAAAAAGAAAGAAAGCTTGATTCTAGATTCAGATAATTACAAGAAAAGATTATTGTAAATCCCTTCCACTTATGGACATAAAGTGGGGGGAAAAAACAAATCTTAAAAATTAGTGGTCAGGCACGGTGGCTCACGCCTGTAATCCCAGCACTTTGGGAGGCCGAAGTGGGCAGATCACTGAAAACACTAAAAATACAAAAAATTAGCTGGGCGTGGTGGCACGTGCCTCTAATCCCAGCTACTCAGGAGGCTGGGGCAGGAGAATCCCTTGAACAACAGAGTTGGAGCTTGCAGTTAGCCGAGATCACGCCACTGCACTCCAGCCTGGCAACAGAGCAAGGCTCCGACTGAGGAGGGGGAAAAAACAAAAAAGCTAACTAAAACACAGTATATTTTTAAAATAGTAATAATCATCACCATGATCAATTGTGGTTTATACCTGAAATGCAAGAATGACTTTAGAATATATATCAAAATAATTCACATTAGAGAACTAAATGAGATATTTACACGAATATCTCAAAAAATGCAGATAACATACTTGACTAAGGGAAACACTTATATATGATAGAAATGTTAAATTGTGTTTAAAACAAACAAATAAAAAAATAACTCTTTGATAATAGGAAATCAAGAGATCATCAGCCTTTACCTGGTGGGTACATCCAAAAACTGCAATCTATTTAGGAATTAGCAAAAGTCGTAACAAGACCTCTACAGCAAAAATTTGAAAACTTTATTAAAAGATTTGAAAGAAGACCCAAACAACGTAACCATATACCACATTCATGAATGTGATATCATAGTATTTTAAGTTCTACTTTCTACAATTTCAAGCCAATTCTTATCAAAATAGTAGTAAGATTTTAAAAGAAATGTTATGAATTTATTCTAAAATATGTAAGAAAGGATAAAGGTGCACAAAGAACTATTGAACAGGGTGTCCTTATCTGAACCTATAATGAAAGTGTGCTATGAACTGAGAAGTATGGTTGACTCAATTCTGCAGAACAGATCCAAAATAATTTTTAATTAATATATTTTTAAGAATTGTAAGTTCCAAGTCAATTAAAGTTTTAAGTTACACCTTCTAAATTTAAATCTAGAGAAGCAGGGCAAATGTTGAACCAAAGAAGTGATCTTGAGTCAGAATGCTTAGCTTAGGCAATACATGCATTCGTCAACCATCTGAGGTAGGAAATGTGAGTATCACAGATGACAAACATCCACTTTTCAATATCACTAATAAGTACAAGACCAATATCTATTTTTGTCAAATGGCATCTATATATTCAGGGCATTTGAAAATCCAGTGTCAATCCTCTAAATGCACTTAGTGTCTGCTAAACTACTAAATATCATCCAAGTCTGTAGAAATAACACATAAAAGTCACCAATCTTTGATTTCAATTGACTTGGAACCTACACTTCTGTGTTCTGTTATTTTCCTCCCTCTCACACTCTTCCCATCATCCATTACTCTTTTCAAGGTTTTGAGCTCCCTTGCCCTGTTCTTTCTTCAGAAAGGAGTAAGGTAAGAAATCCTGACAGTCTGGGGCAGGGAGGCAAGGGGCTGAGACTGCCCCTATGGAACCAGTGGAGAAAGAAATATCTCCCTGGACATGCTAGATACATGCCCAATTCATTTGTCACTGAGTGACCCACATGACAATAAACAGGCCTCCTTGGTCGTGGAGTTGGGGTATTTACTCACCAAAATATAGTCCTCCAGGGAATTAACCCCAAATCGATATCAACATATCACAGCCACACAAATAATGGAAACAGAAAATCAAAGCCTTCATTAGAGCTGTTTCTGGGAAAATATTTGATCGGAGAAGAGCAGGACAGATGGGAGAGGGGGAAAAGGTACAGGCTCTGATTATCCAAATCTTTGAGCCTGCAGATGAACCATCAAGTCCTCTTACATAATGCATGTAAGGACGCCCATCCTAAGACCCCCAGCTCCTGTATACCCCTAGGAGAAGATGGCCCCAACACTGCCAAAAGCAAAGGTGATACTGGATCTCATGGCAGCAGTATTTCTGCCAAATCTTTCCTAGAACCTCTCCTGAATAAGAGCCTTCTCATTCTTAGTTCAACCAGACCTGTCGCCTGGGCTCCTTCTTGTCCTTACAACACTTTCAGTGGCTCAAGCCAGGTTTTTCCATCTGAGCTGTTCTTTCCTGCTGTAGGCACAAAGCAGAAGTATCACATCTACTGTCACCCAGATTCTTGATACAAGGTTTGTACAGATAACTAATAAAGGATTATAAATCACTTTACATGTGTGCATTTTAATAGAAATTTGTAATACAAACGTAGATGATTATCAGTACTCTCACCAGCAGCAAACACTCATGGGTTTTTCTTTTTTCCTTAATATTCTGCAAGAGCAGACATCAAAATTGCTCAAAGTTCCTCTCCTAATATCTGCACACAGTTCTTAATTATAATTAATTTATAGGCCTCCAAGGACAGTGTGGGCAGCCCTGCTGAAATCCAAACCTTTTGAAACCTGATTCCGATTATTACCATTTGGCAGCAGATTAGGGCAATTGTGTGTATTGGTTTAACAGCAAAATAGCATTTTCAAGTGTTAATAAAAATTATTGGCTTGTCACTGTCTATTAAGAGGGGGACGGGCAGTGAAAACAAGCAGATGATAAAAGGAGAAGCACAGGAGCAGGGTGGCAGGAAAATCTCAGCTGGGAAGGAGTCAAAGGAAGATACTGGAAGGACTACAGAGAGCAGGGAATAGGGGACAGACCACCAAACCTATAGGCATCTACCCAGAAAACAGTGGTGTTCTGAGCTGCAGATAAACAGCCTGCACTAGAGGAGATTTAAAATGTAGGAGTTACATAGGTAAACATCTGCCATAGGGGTTTGCTGCACACATCAACCCATCACCTGGGTATTAAGCCCAGCATCCATTAGCGATTCTTCCTGATGCTCTCCCTTCCCCAACCCCTCCCCACCCACAGGCCCCAGTGTGTATTCCTCCCCCCATGTATCCATGTGTTCTCATCGTTCAGCTCCCATTTATAAGTTTACCTATGTAACAAACCTGCACATCCTGCACATATACCCCAGAACTTAAAATAAAAGTTGAATAAAATAAAATAGAATGGACGGGCACTGTGGTTCACGGTACTTTAGTAATCCCAGCACTTTGGGAGGCTGAGGTGGGTGGATTGCGAGGTAAAGAGATCGAGACCATCCTGGCCAACATGGTGAAACCCCACCTCTACTAAAAATACAAAAATTGGTCAGGCATGGTGGTGAGAACCTGTAGTCCCAGCTAGTTGGGAGGCTGAGGCAGGAGAATCACTTGAACCCAGGAGGCGGAGGTTGCAGTGAGCCAAGATAGCACCACTGCACTCCAGTCTGGTGACAGAGCGAGACTCTGTCTCAAAAAAAAATAAAAATAAAAGGTTGCAGTGAGCCAAGATAGCACCACTGCACTCCAGTCTGGTGACAGAGCGAGACTCTGTCTCAAAAAAAAATAAAAATAAAAAGTAAAAAATAAAATAAAATATAGGTGTTGAAGAAGGCTACTTCCAAGCCCCAACCCCCAAAACAATCTGCTCTGTAGCCTAGACATATTCCAAGCCACTGCATCCCTCAACAAAGCCTCTTCTGCAACAATAATCATGTTGTTTTGTAATGGAGAGAGCAAAGCTTTAGAGTTAACGGACTCACTTTTAACATTTATTCTTAATTTGCTGTGTGATCTTTACCTCTCTAACTCTGCGAAGTGTGAGATAACTACTGCCTTCACAGAATCACTGTGAAGACCGATTCATTTGACAAATATTTGTTGAACATTTTCCATGTGCCACGGCACGTGCTAGGAGACAGGATCCAACACAGAATGGTAATGGGATCCTATCTCCAAGCAGCCATTAGGCTAGTGGTCAAGACAAATAAACAGGAAATTACGGTATCATGCGAGAGGGCTGTGACAGAGCATGCCCAGTGCTACCTGAGAGATCAGGAGAGTAACGAGCTAAGGACGAACAGATGAGTAGGAAATAGTAGTGAAAACGGCAGATTGAAATTACAAAAGTAATAAAATATCATTTAGAAGATCCTTGTGAAGAAAGCAAGGACCTGAAGTCCAAAGAGCTAGAATTGAAACCTGGCTTTGACAATTATCTTAGGGGGAAGGAAGAGAGTAACTTAAATTACCTAGACCTCATTTTCTTCTTTATAAAATAGGAATTATCCTCACCTTACAGAGTTGTTGTGAATCTTAAACAATTTACTTGAAAGCATCTAGCACAATGCAGTTACCTGATATTTATTCATTGAATGTGAATATATTCTGTTCAGAGGCAGATAAGGAGCTTCTGGTGACTCCAATTACTTAGAAAGGAGTCAAAGAGCTCCTTCTCTCCCACCTCCGTCCCTGGCTTTAGCACAATTTCTACTGACCTTAGAAATAGGTTGTTTTAAAAAGTCTTTAAGTGACAATCTCATGGCTAATGTAAACAATACTTAAATTCTAATCCCGGAGAGCCAGCACCTACTTCTTCGTTCCCTCCCTCCTACCAGTCACCAAATAGTCACCAAATTTTATACCAAGTAATATGACAGTTGAAGCTGTCATATTACTGACATCAGAATAATCACACTTCAGATTTGGAATCAATATCTTCAATCACAAAGAGTACTGGAAAGGAGTATGGAAGTACAGGAAAGGCAGAACCCACACTCACTGCTTTTGCTAGTAACAAGGCTTTTCTTGTAAACCCTAATGAAATGAGGCAGGGACTGTGTCTTATTTATCTATCTCCAGCACTTGGCAAAGCATGTGGCATATGGTAGGTGCACAGCGAACATTTGTTAATGACATTAATGAATGAACCAGACCAATAATGAGCTGTAACTCTCCAACTCCACTGATTCTCTAACTCCACTGATCATAAACAAAGGCACTGTTCTAGGTCTTCCATTTCCCAAGGGTTATTATAATAAAGAGGCAATACAATAAACACTAATACCATTTCCAACTTCTTGATATATAGGGATCATTTCTAGGTCAACATTGTTAGTTGGTAATTGCCTATGTATCTGGATATATATTTGTATGTGTAAATCAATATTTATACGAGAGTTGCATGTGTGTGAGCTCAAATTAGCCCTGTTTCCCTTGGTCTCTGAGCTATAGGATGGTTCTGCTGATGGAACATGGCACCCAGGTATGACTCAGACTTCACCTCAGAGCTAAGGTTTAAAACAAGCTTTTGAAACCACACCTCAAAGAGAGCCCTGTAGCTAGGCCAGTGTCAATAGGGAACAAAAGCTGCATTATTTCAGCTGGCTGGTTATCCAGCCAACTATAGGTGCAATCACACATTTCCTAATACAAATTTCCACCATTATTCCCACCAATATACATAGTTGTTAGCCACACAACTAAGCATAACCGAATTGTGAACTCGTTAAAATCCCTCTGATGTTACCTGTGTAACTGAGCACCTATTTGAAGCATTTATTATAAGTTGAAGCTTTACTCTTTGTTCTTGCCCTTCCTCCTCTCTCTCCTTTCTCCCAAATTACAGGATGAGTAGAATAGTAGGGTAGGAGGCACACAGACTGAGGAAATTGTTAGGCCCTGTTACAATTCTGCCACTAACAAGCCTGTAGCTCTATTTCCTGATCTGTGAAATACGAGAAATGGACTGGTTCTTGAAGTCTCTTCCAGCTTTAAAATTCTGTGAATTCTGGTCTTCCACTCACCACTTAAGATCTACTCTCAGGCCAGGCACGGTCGCTCACACCCATAATCCCAGCACTTTGGAGGCGGAGGTAGGTGGATTACTTGAGGTCAGGAGATTGAGACCATCCTGGCTAATGTGGTGAAACCGTGTCTCTACTGAAAATACAAAAAATTAGCCGGGCATGGTGGCACGCACCTGTAGTCCCACCTACTTGGGAGGCTGAGGCAGGAGAATTGCTTGAACCAGGGAGGCGGAGGTTCCAATGAGCTGAGATCGCACCACTGCACTCCAGCCTAGGTGACAGAGCAAGACACTGTCTCAAAAAAAAAAATAAAAAAAAAAAATCGACTCTCTGCTATGAGCTAAGACCCTGGGAAGCAGACCTGTTTGGACTACATGGTAAACTTCCTGGTCGTCTGGTTTCCAGGTGGGTTTCGCCAATAGACCACACAAGCAGGAGATGAGTGGGAACAAGACTAAGACAGGGCTATCGACTCCCCCGACCCACTTCCCTTTCTGCCACTCACTGTGGGCTGGTTGTATCACCTGACTGAAGGTCACAGCTTCCGCTAAGCAACCCTCTCCCCATGGCTCGCTCTGTACAGCCTACTTCCAGGCTCCAGAAGTTACTCCTACCTTCCTCCTTCAGGGCCACAGGTGGTGGTAGCTACACCCAGCTGCTACTAGCTCCAGAATGTCAGACCATTTCTTGTGGTTTCTGTCCACGCCTTGGTAAACAGCCCTTTTACTGAACTGTCTTCAAATTAAACAAATTGACTGTGGCTTCTGTGTTCTGCTCTGATTATAAAGGATGCAGATTCCTCCTGAGTGCCACAATAATACCTATGAGGCTTTCTTTGATTCAAAGTGGCGAAAGCAAGACCTGAATTCTACCACCACCACCTCCACCACCAAGTCGAGTACGGCCTCTTCTGATGCTGCTCCCTGCTTATCCTCAGGCCCTGGTGAGCAGCATCATAAGCAGTAATGGTCTCCAGGTGCCTGGTTCTCAGCAAAGAACAGATAAACACCTGAAGACAATTTCAACAGCACAACTGTCGCGAGTCAGCATTTTGAGAATGAGAAATGTAAAAGCACTGGGAGTCAGAAAAATACAGCAAGCAATTATTAGAACGATTACAAAATAAAACTCAGAGAAAGGCAGCGCATTTACACTCAGGGAAAATGAGGTCATTAAATGGGACTTTGCTGAAGTAACAACTGGTTAATGAAGCCCTAAGTTTTTATTCTTCTCTTTGATTTGGTTGGAATCTGATTCATGAAAAAATTTGAGTTTTAGAATCAATTTTTACTGACTATACAAATTAGAAACCAAAGTATGAGGAAATACAATCACGTGTGGCTTAATGACAGAGCTGTGTCCTAAGAAACGCATCATTACGCGACTCCATCACGGTGCAAACACTGTGGAGTGTATTTACACAAACCTCGATGGTACAGCTATTGCACACATAGGCCATATGGGAGAGCCTGTTACTCCTGGGCTACAAATCTGTACAGCATGTTACTGTACTGCATACTGTAGACAATTGTAACACAGTGGTAAGGATTTTTGCATCTAAATACATCTAACATAGAAGATGTGCAGTAACAATACAGTATTATAATCTTACACAATCGCTGTCATTATAGGGCACATGACTGTATAACAACAAAAGAAAATAAAAAGGTGATATTTCAAAGAAATATATGACAGTTAACTTTGTGGGTTTTCTTAATATGCAGAAAAGAAATTAGAAATAGTAAAAAAAAAAATGTGAACTGTTTGTGAATCTTTTCCTGTAATAGTAATAATATAGTTGCAATTTGGTCACCCTTCACATTTTATACCATTTCTAAAAGCAAGTAGCTGCTCTCTCTGAATCCAGCCTCTTGATTCCCTGCTGGAACAGCACATATATCAGGCCTGAATGACCATGTCCACTATCGCCATAGGAATGGCAAGGGGGACAGGCTGGTACAGTCAGTGCCTCCTTGTCCACGCCCCACTGAGACCAAATGGAGCTCCTTCCTGACTTGCTAGACACAGCTGCAGGCCAGGCCAGAATTCATGGGCAGAATTCTCCAAAATCAGATAAAGGGAGCACAATCAGGATGCCTGCAACTCTCCCACCTTAAATTAAACATAGAAGGCTGAAAACTTGACTTACAAATTAATACACCAGCTTCTATCCCTCTGTCCTCAAAAGTCCAATGAACCAACATGTCCTTATTGTGTGCCCATCTGTGAGTCACTGTAAAGTGTGTTAAGGAGTCAGAATTCAGCCACAAGGACCTGACACCCCTGCACAGAAAAGCACACACACTCCCCAACACAGGACTGTCAGGACCGTAGAGAGGGCTAAGGCAGTATGAAGACAAAGGCAGAGGGTCTGCCCTGGCCTTGGGTCCTGGAGACGCCTTTATTAGGAAGCAGCTTTTGAGCTGGACTAAAGAGCACTGAGGGTATCTGAGGAAATGAGCCAAAGTACAAAAATGAGGCTGCCTTAAGTCAGAAAACAAGTGAGGCACAAAACATATTGGGGAATAAGAACAGCACGGCCTGGCCAGGAGCAAGAGCCCATGGAAGGAGAGTTTGGAGAAAAGCTGAAAAGGCAAGTCAAGGAATTGGGGGATGCTCAGCTGGCACTTGGACTCAATGCTAGGGATGCAACCAGAAACAGTGGAAGATCGGGAGGAAGAGAAACAGATCTCCCATCGCTAAATCCAGTTTACCCTCGACTTCCAAGGTGACTGAAACCGCAGCTGCCTCCAAGAGCTGTTTGGGAAATCAACTAGGCTGGCTTATTACAGCATGGAAATTCCTTCCCTGCCTCCCAATAATGGCAAATAAGCTGCCACTGTTGAGAAGTGAAGACCCCAGCTTTATCATGATTAAGAAACTAAAGCGCTTACAAAATAACATTCACTGAAGTGTTTTCAATTGAAATAATATTCTTGGAAACAGTTTTCTTCTCTACACGAAAACTTCCCTCTGCTCACATGAACCTAAGTACAATGACCCTGGGCTACTGCCTGCAACTGCCCTGTGTACAGAGGCCTCTCTTCCCTCATCTCTAGCCCAAGTCTTCTCCTTCAGCTCTTGCCTTCCTGTTTACTGTGTTCACTCTCATGCTATGCAAAGGTTGTTCCACAGTCTCTTTGAGACCTCTCATCTGGAAGCAGCTTTGTTTCAGTTTTCAAATTCTCTCTTGCCTTGCTTTGGCTGACAAAGGAGTATAAGGTTGTGTGTGTGTGTGTGTGTGTGTGTGTGCATGTGTTCACATGAGAATATGTATAAAAAAGAAAGAACTTTAGTTCTATTCATTTTGCCTCTCCTACTCCATCCTCTTTGTTCTACTCCTCACCTTGTGTCTTAAATCTGTCTTCTCTATTCTTAAAATATGTTCATGAACAACTCCACTTGCCTCTTTTTTTCTGCTGTTCTAATTTTCCCTGGCTGTCCTTTATAAGATTTGTCATCTGTTTCTTCCCCCATTGCACCATCCACCTCAACACTTAATCTCTCCACATTTCCTTGGTCCACTTGCACCCCGCAGTCTCCTTCGGCACCTCTTCCTCTACTCTCTTACCTTGCCTGGGCCATTCTCTCTTGTTCTTCATGCTGTCTCTTCAGCGGGTTTCATTCCTAGACCAGGATATAACCATGAACCCCCAGTCCCTTCTCTCTACCAGAGTCAATGACTCAAAAGTTCCTCTTCCTTAACTAGAAGAAAGGCCTGGTTTCACACTTTTATCCATCTGCCTAGTTGCCTGGCCTCACTGCAACTAACCTTGCAAGTAACTGCAAGGTTAACACATCTGAAACATTTTCACAAACTCTTCACATGCCCTTGTCATTTTCCTCTGTTTAATATATATTCAGGCTTGAGTCAAACCCTGCTACTTTCTCTACTTTAGCACCAAATTCTTTTTTCATCACCTAATGCAATATCCTAATGTTTTCCAACAACTATCTTTTCTCTGGCTTAGCCTCTCATTCTACATCAAAATATCTCCATCAGAATCATTTTCTCCTGCTTGCCATACTACACTTCCCTTCCTCTAAAACCTGACATCTTTTTTTTTTTTTTTTTTTTTTTTGAGGCGGAGCCTGGCTCTGTCGCCCAGGCTGGAGTGCAGTGGCCGGATCTCAGCTCACTGCAAGCTCCGCCTCCTGAGTTTACGCCATTCTCCTGCCTCAGCCTCCGGAGTAGCTCGGACTACAGGCGCCCGCCACCTCGCCCGGCTAGTTTTTTGTATTTTTTAGTAGAGACGGGGTTTCACCGTGTTCGCCAGGATGGTCTCGATCTCCTGACCTCGTGATCCGCCCGCCTCGGCCTCCCAAAGTGCTGGGACTACAGGCTTGAGCCACCGCGCCCAGCCAAACCTGACATCTTTTCTCCTATTCTCCTCTTCCCTTAAGAATCTACATAGAGAGATAGTGATGTGGCTTGACAGGAATATACCTGATTCAGTCTGAGCTCTGCAGAGTTTAATGAGGGAATCACTAAGCCTTTACCTCTGCATCTCATTAATCATCCACACCTTAAAATTCGCTCATTCTTCTATCATCCTGTGCACATATTCATTCCTACACCAACTCCCTAAACTGCCATCTGTCTCCTCACCCCAGAGTCAATGTGAGTCTTTCTTACACAAATCTCCCGGAGATAGATGAAGAAATAATGCAGAGATAAACTAGTGACATAAGATACAAACATAGTATGTGTCTGACTTGCCAAGAGGAAGGGACACAGTTCCTGGCCTAGCATGCTCTTGAGGGGTAAGAGATTCTGCGTTTATCAAGACAGCTTTCCTGAGAGATCTGTCCTTTGGGCAAAATGGAACTCTGACAGAGGACTAGTGAAGTGCTAGGAAGCTCTCTGGAATTTGTCTGGTCCAGAGGATAAATGGAAAGCACCAAAGCAGGAATTCCCAGCCAATCAAGAGGAGGAAAGAGAAGTCAAGTAAGCCATAACAAACAAATAAAAAGCTTTTTTTTTTTTTTCCAAATTGGCTAATATGATCTATTTTTTAAAGAGACACTGAGAAATAGTGGAAAATCCCTGGATTTGAGTAAGATTTACTATGTGACCTTAAGCACATCACTTAGCCTCTCTGAACCTCAGGGAAGTGGCTCATCTCTAAAATATAAGCAACAATGCCTGTTTCACAGCGTTGTGAGACTTACATGAGAAAATGGGTATGAAAGCAGTTTGAAAGTTGAAAGATACTATGCAAATGTGGAAGCCTGTTATTACTAAATGAGCCTAACAAAGACATTATTCATTTATGTATACATCGGTATACATAAGTGTAAATTTTAATTTATGAAAATCTTTTAAGATCCAGTTTACTGAGGTACAATTTGCATACATTAAAATTCACACTTTCAGGTTTATAGTTCTATAGGTTTTTGACAACCATATACAGTATATAACCACCACCATAACCAAGATACAAAATATTTCCATCACCCCAAAATTTCCATGTTCCTTTATAATCAATCCCTTAGCCCTCTCCTGTGTGTGACAATCACTGATCTGATTTCTATAATTTTGCTTCTCCCAGACATCCTATAAATGGCATAATATTGTATGCAACCTTTTGTGTCTGACTTCCTTCACCTGACATAACAACTTTTAAAATTCCTCAATATTGTTGTGTGTATCAGAACTTCATCCTTTTCATTGCTGAGTGATATTCCTTTGTATAGATATATCAAAATATTTTTATTGATTCACTGTTGACAGACATTAAAGGTGTTTCCACTTTTGGTGATCATGAATAAAGCTCCTATAATGCCCACGTATGGTCTGTAGTGTGGATATATGTTTTCACTTTTCTTAAGTAGGTACCTAACACTGGGACTGCCAAGTTCTTGGTTAGGGTATTTTAACTTTTATATTTAATTGCCAAACTTTTCCAAAGTGACTACCCCATTTTGCATTCCCACCAGAAGTTTCTCCACATTCTTACCATTCCTACCAACCTATTCTTTCCAAAGTCTTGTGAATGTTTTTTCTTCCTTCCTTCTTACCTGCTTTTGGTCCTTCTTTCTTTTTGTTAGATTTCATTCATTTTACTTGGTGTTCAGTGGTAGCTCATTGTAGTTCTGAGTTGAATTTCCTGCCAACTAATGATGTGAAAATTTTTTTCAATGTTTATTTACCATCTTTTCTCTTCTTTAGTAGTGCTTGTTCACATCTTCTGTTCACTTTTTGAGTTTTCTTGCTATTGAGTTATGCGAGTTCTTCACATATTCTAGATATGTTCTTTATATAAAATATGTATGTTATAAATATTTTCTCCCATTTTGTGGCTTATCATTTTCTTAACAGTGCCTTTCAAAAACAGAAGTTTTGGTTTTTTATGAAGTCCAGCGTATTAAATTTTTCTTTTATGGCTCTTGCATTTTGTATATCTAGGAAGTCTTTGCCTAAACAAAGGATATAAAGATTTTCTCCTGTTTTCCTCTAAAAGCTTTTTAATGTCAGAGTTGTATAATTATAGTTCCATGATATATTTTCAGTTTATTAATCACTTTACATGGTACAAGTATGAGTCGAGGTTCATTTATGGGTGAATGTATGTTTTGCATATGGATGTACAATTGTTTCAGCGTCATTTTCTGAAAAGACTGCCCTTCCTCCACCACCTTGACACGTTTGTCAGAAATCTACTTGTGGATTCTTTTATGCCATTACCACACTATCTTGATTACTGTGCTTTTTAGTCTTACAGACAGGCAGTGTATGTCCTGCAACTTTTTAATTCCAAAATTGTTTTGGCTTTTTTGTTTTGCCATGTAAATTTTAGAATGAGCTGTTAATTTCTACAAAAAAAAATCCTACTGGGAGTTTGACTGTGTTTTTATTGAATCTATAAAAATTTATGAAAAATAAGATACCTTAACAATATTGAGTCAGATATTTTATAAAATTTATCCTGAGAATATCATGTTTCTGATGTTACTATAAATTCATTTCTTAAATTTCAATTTCTAATTGTTCATTGATAATATACATACACAATTAATTTTTGTATGACCTTGTATCCTGTGACCTTAAGAAACTAACATTTATTTTAGTAGGGTTTTTTTTTTTTTTTTGTATATTTTTTGTTGCTCTCTACATAGACAGCCATGTTGCCTGGGAGTAATGATAGTTTTTTTTACCTTCCTTTTCTTTTTCTAGTCCAATAACACTGGCTAGGACTTCCAATAAAAATTTTTTTAGAGCTAGTAACAGAGAACATCCTTATCTTCTTACTTATCTTACGGGTAGCATACTCAGTTTTTCAGCATTAAATAGGATATTACCTGTAGGGTTTTCATACCTTTGTCAAGTTGAGGAAGTTCCTTTCCATTTCTAGTTTGATTAAATTTTTAAAATCATGAATGTATGTGTATGTATGCATATTTTTGTCTTTTTCCTTTACAAGAAATATTTCTTTCCACTCATGCTTCAAGATTCCTTCTACGAACTTGGCTGCTTATAAAGTAAAGACTTAAGAAGGGAGTGGTGCATTTAAATTAGCACATGTACTGGTTATTTTGGTTAGAGTTTGAGAGATTGATTGAAGTATCACAGAAAGTAAGAAACTTCCCCCAAGAGGTTATAGCTACTCATGTAGAAGATAATCAGGCCATTAAAAAAAATAAAATGCTGCAGAGAAGATAATAGATTTGAAATTGATTAGGGGTAAAACACAGTAAGATGTGAAAAAGGTGGGAGAGGAAAACTGTGCAAAATTGTTCCCTACACCAAAATTTGGGAGAAGATAGTGGTGGGAGACAATTTAGAAAATAAGTTCTGCGTATTTTATATCAATTTCCAGATTTTAGCAGTACATAAAATTGCAGAAGGTCCTATAGACAATGAAAGATAAATACTAAACCACGAAAAAAGAGCAGTTGGGGTGAAAAATCTGACTTAAGTGTCAACTAAATGAAGACAGTACAAGAATGAAATTTCTCTCTAAATTGAGATTGCAAGTATAATTCCTAAGAGATCTTCCTCACTATCTGGGTGTGGTTAGAAACCCTCCAAGAGGAACCTTTTCTCCCTGTTAATGTGAAAGATTTCATTCTTTTATCTTTCATGTCCGCTTCATCCTCCATATAAATGTTCTTCCCTTGTGTTTTTCCCTCACTGCCCCTGCCTATAATCCAAATCCTGGTCCCCATGTCACTCAACCCAGGGCTACCAGCAATCAGATCTGAGAAGCACTGTAAGATCTACAGGAGAGCTTACCAAGGCTTTTATGTATTGGTTTAGGAATCTGCCAAGCTTCCTAAAAGAAGTAGTATTCTGAAGTGTTAACTAGGAGTCTCAGAAACTGACTTTGAGAACACAACTTGTTCATTACACAAAGCATTCATGCACAGAAGGAAATAAAGATGGTAACGGTATATAGCTTAGTTGAGAACACATGTCTAATGCAGTGTTTCTCAAAATAAGATCTGCAAGCAACCTGCATCAGAAACACCTGAGCACTTGGCAAAACTGGCCAATATTTAGGCCTGACCCCAGGCCAGGTGACGAGGAATACCTGGAGATAAATATGGAAATCTGCATTTTTCACAAGTGCCCCAGATGATACTGTTGTGCATTAAAAAGAGAGAAGCCCTGATTAGAAAAGTGCAAAAAAGCCAATTGTTCCCCCACTCAATGCACCAAGTACACACAAGTCTCAGGGCAGTGCTTTTCCAAATATGGTCATGACTAGCTTTTTTTAAGGGAATAAAATAGACCAGATCAGTTCACATCATGTTGTAAAGGCAAAGATTATTTTCAGTTTAATATTTACAGGTGTATGTACTGGTTTGATGTTAAATGTATTTCTTAATTGGAAATTTTTTAAAAGCCATGGTTCATATAGTTCATACAGAAACTGCCTCCAAAGAAGCATCCTATACATCATCTGCTCCCACAGTTTCATGTCACTCCACTTGCTCTGGCTTTGAACTAGGGCTGGGTGCTTGACCAAGCTCAACCAATTAGAAGAACTGGAACATGAATGCCTAGAAGCTAAATAAGTTAGCTATGGGCAATGGACTTTTGAGGCTGAATAAACTGCCAGGTTGAGACTCTCATTTGGGGTGATGGATTTTGAACAGAGGAGTATTGATGAGCAAGCAGGAAGGGCCAGGTGGCAAAGAGAAACAGAAATGGCACCGTCTGAGAAGCAAAGAATGAGAAGCAGAATCAAGAGTTCCCACAGCCAGGAGGGAAAGGAGGCAAGGAGAGCAGCTGCCTGGTTCCTGCAGCCTGCCCAATACTCACCCACCACTCTGCCCAGTTCCTCTTGAGGGCCATACTCCTCCCTCTATAATATACCTCCTAATGCAAGCCAGCTCTAGGGGTATCAGTGTTTCTTAACCACATGTTTAGAGTATGAGGCTTCCACAATAGAGGTTCACAGAATAAACTGTCACCCATAAACACTTATGTAGTACTCATATCACATGCACACTCCAAGTGCTTTATATATAGTAATTCACTTAATCTTCCACACAACCCTATGGGGTAGACACTATTATTAGCCCTATTAGCCCCATTTAACAGATGAATAAGCTGAGGTACAGAAAACTTAAGTAACTAACCCAAGGTTACATGGCTACTAAATGGAGGAGCTAGGATACAAACAGAGGCAGTTATCTCTAATGTGCATGCTCTTAATCACTACCCTATGTATCCTCTCAATGTCAACATAGGAAAACAAATTAGATTTCAAGCCAAACGTAATTACAAAAATAAGCTGCAATGCTTTGGAAAAACCATTCAATGATACAGGAGAAACAAAGACACAAATTTAAAAAAAATTAAAATAAAAATTTGAATAAGGGACTTTTTAAAATGTTTTAATAATTTTAGTATTTATGCAGGCAAGTACAACCACATAAATACACACATTATAAATGTACATGCAGCTCAGTGAATTTCTATTTTAAAACCCACCATTCATGTTTTTCAATACTTTTGTAATTAGGAAGTGTAGTAAAGTCTTCATAAGGGAAAAAAAAGTTTTCTCTATCCTCGTAACTGAAAAAAAAAACAAAAAATGAATATGTAGGCATGGGGTTACAAGACACAGAATTCAACAGATCTCATACAAAAGGATCAGCAAAAGATAGCATGAACGGAAGTAGAAAAATAAATAAATAAAAAGAAATCTAAACTTCTAACAGAATGAATCAATTCTTAGTCAAAGTGACCTGCTTTTAGAATGCTTTGGGGATTTATTTCAGTCTTACTTACACTTACCCACTCATCCAGGACAAGTAATAATTATGGAAAATGAGTAATGAAGACTGGTGGTTTGTGGATCTCATGTATTTTACTTCTTTGGAGCAAACTCAAAAAGAAGAGAGGGCCAATTGATGCCTCTGTGGGCGAGTAGCTCTTAGGCATTTACTTCTGAAGCTTGCTTTGCAGCCAGGTATTACATTTACATAGTGCTTGCCCTCTGAAATGGGAAGAAAACTGTGTCATGTCCTCAAATATATGGTGACAATGGCCCTGTCTTAGTGGCTCTGGACTTAGCCCCAGGACTGACACAGTGCACAGTCCACCTTCACCCACTTCTACAAGCCTGTTGGCTTCTCTGTCCTAATTCCAAGACAGTTGAACAAACAATAAAACAGCTGAATTGTTATCAGAAAGAGAAGGCAGAGAAATGAGAGAGGGAAAGAGAATGAGTGGAATGGATAGAATGTAAAAAGAAACAATTTTGTTTAACCCCAAAAAAATCAATATACGGCCATGTATTGCTTAACAACAGGGACACATCCTGAGAAATGTGTTGTTAGGCAATTTCATCATTGTGTGAACATCACAGAGTATACTTCCACAAGCCTAGTTGGTAAGCGTACCACACACCTGGTCTCTGTGGTATAGCCTATTGCTCCTTGGCTACAAACCCGTACAGCCTGCTACTGTGCTGAATGCTGTAGACACTTGTAACACAATGGTAAGTATTTGTGTATCTAAACATGTCTAAACATTTAAAAGGTGCAGTATAAATACAGCGTAAAAGATTTAAAAAAAAAAAAAAAAAAGGGCCAGGTATGCTGGCTCACACCTGTAATCCCAGCACTTTGGGAGGTTGAGGTGGGTGGATCACTGGAGGTCAGGAGTTTGAGACCAGCCTGGCCTCGTCTCATGGTGAAACCCCATGTCTACTAAAAATACAAAAATTAGCCAGGTGTGATGGTGCATGCCTGTACTCCCAGCTACTTGGGAGGCTGAGGCAAGAGAATCACTTGAACTTGGGAGGGAGAGGGTGTAGAGAGCCAAGATCACACCACTGCATTCCAGCCTGGGAGAGAGAGCAAGACTCCCATCTCAAAAAAAAAGAAAAAAAAAAAAGATAAAAAATCATACACAGTATAAAAGATTTTTTTAAATGGTATAAAAGATAAAAAATGGCATAGGGCACTTACCATGAATGGAGCCTGCAGGACTGAAAGTTGCTGTGAGTGAGCGAGTGAGTGAGTGAGTGAGTGAGTGAATGTGAAGGCCTGGGACATTACTGTACACTACTGTAGACTTCATAAACATTGAATACTTAGGATACAGTAAATTTAGTTTTAAGAGTTTCTTTCTTCAGTAATAAATTAGCTTACTATAACTTTTTCACTTTATACACTTCTAAAATTGCTTAACTTTTGCTCCTTTCATACAACAGCTGTAGAAAATACTTTCTTTCGCTATATTCTCATTCTATAAGCTTTTTTTCTATTTTAAAAATTACTTGTTTTGGCTTTTAGATTTGTTGTCAATAACTAAGACACAAACATATACATTAAGCTAGTTCTACACAGAATCAAAATCATTAAGACATCACTAGGCAATAGGAATTTCTTAGCTCCATTATCATCTTATGGGACTACCATCATATATGTGGTCCATTGTACACGTGGTCCATCATTGATCAAAACATCATTATGCAGCAGCACACGATTGTACATTACATATCTAGGCACATAAAACAATTTTGCTATCTACTGATTAAGCTTGAGATAAGGCATACAAAGTGCTTTTATATCTGAGTCTACTGAAGACATTTTAAGTAAGCACAATATAATTACCCAGCTTAATAACAGTTAGTGCTTCATCTGCCAACCATTTTATAACCTTTACCTAATTAATTTTCACAAAACCTCTGCAAGGTATGTGCATATTAAATACCCATTTTGTAAATGGACAAATAACGAGCAAGAGGTTAAGTGACTTACCTTAAAATGAAGAAAAAGGCTAGCATGTGGAATCAGAATGTGAACTGCAGGAAAATATTTCTGTTCCCCAAGACCATGCCAAACTCATTTTCCCCTGAAACCATCATGCTCTCAACCTCCTGGCCTTACAGAATGGCAGCAAGGATGGATTTTTGCACTGGCTCCAGTACAATTTTCACAAGTAGATCTGAGCCCAGGAAGCTAACACGCTCAACAATAACAGGTACAGAGATGTATAATCAGGGAAACGGTGCTTCCCATCAGTGACCGTCATTCTCCAGCCTTGCTGCTCAGAGGACTTCACTTCTAAGAAAAGCCTGGTCAAAACAATAGGCTGACACCCTCCAGTTAGTGAGGATCGAAACTGTCTTCCTACTCTAATTTTGTCCTCCCTGTACTGAGAGGATGTGAGGCCCTGCTGTCCACAAGATGGCAGCCTTCATTTCAGCCCCTGCTGGGTTGACCCTGACTATATGGCTGGCCTATCTCATTTCATGGACAATAAACATTCAGGACGTTGTTTCAACACAGATGAAGAATGGGTGTCCTTTCCTGGATGTTTTGCCACTTCTTACAAAATCACTGCCCCCTCCAGTAATTTTCTCTTGCTCTATCTGTCTGTTCCTTTCGGTTTTAACATCCTATGAAGTCTGCCCACCAACCTACCACCTCTAGAAAGCAAACTACATCGGGAATTCCGCAAATCTAAATCTCTTGCTGATTGCTCTATAGCTTCTGAAAGCCATATTGGGGATTTGTAAGCTGCAGAGCCTAAATGGCATCTCAAAATCTGATCATTTGCAGAGGACTGGAGGACGAGTACCGCCACTACCCCACATGTCCAGTGTTAGCAGTAGAATTTCTATTCAGGAGAGGGTCAGTGGCAGCAATCTGGTTGGAGAAGAAAACCAGGGCACTTGGTATAGAGTAGCATTTCCATAGCATACACTATTTTTACTTAGTGTATATGTTTTTTGAGAAGAAGGGGTGCTTTACGAAGGTTTGTTGACAGTATGGGATTATATGTTTCTCCCGCAACACCCCTTGTCTTATTGCTGTTCCCTGAACCAGCTGAGGCACTTAGGTCTCTAGGATTGAACATGGAAGGGCCCATGAAGTGAAATTCCTGGTCTGCAGGCTGGAAACAGTGTGACTCCTGCTCAGCTTCAGAGAAGGCAGAGTCCTTTGAGCACCATGCAGACTTTCCACCCTGGAAGACAGGTAGTGCCCTGGGTATCACGACTTTGAGGCTACAAACTCCAGTGGGCCCCGAATCCATCTGAGCAGGTTTCCTCTGCAGATGAGGCCTCTTAAGGCAATGGCTTTTCTGATCTTACACATTAGCCAAGCCAGACAATCTCCTCTCCCTATCAGTATTACTGATGCACAGCCACCTTCAGCTGATTGCCATCTTTCATCTTCTGAAATGTGATTTTTAAATATGTTATGTATTTCATTTGTGTAATGCCCTGGATACTGGATTGGAACACAATTGCAGCAGATTACGCTATTTATTTTACATACTTGAAGATAGAGCCTCTTGAACTCAATATGCAAATGCATGTGAATAATATGCAAATCTGTGTTTTCTGCCAAGACTCTGGCATTTTTCTTTTAATGGGCCTGTGATTCCTATTCAAGAAGGAAGAACATCTTCCTTGCATCACCCTGCATCAATGTTCTCTCCCTCCTCCCTTCAAGGTCCTGACCAGCTTGTAACTTCACTAAAGCTTCCAAGTCCTGAAAAAATTACAGGCTCCACTAAATTCCATTTAAACCTATAATGGTCAGTCTAAGGCATTGTTTAGTGCATAGCTATAGATGTGTCACCAATGCAATGAGGTTCGCACCATCTAACTGCCAATTTGGGATTTTATTCTTAACCTCGTGGAATCTGACAGTCTGCTTGGTAATTCTAAATTTAAATGTTCTCACCTACTGTACAGATGTGGTCACACAACCTTTCCAATGGAAAAAAAAATGCAGTTTACAAAGCTTTTTAAAGTGAAATTTACAACGGTGCTGGCAAAAGGTGTCAGACTGGCAACTGCAAAATTGAATCCTCTATTTAGCCTTAGAATGGTGAGTTATATGTATCTTACAAATGCTGCCTGCACCATCACCATTATGATCACCACCATTGTCAACACCAAAGCTACAAAAAGCCCAAGAGGTGCTCAGACCCAGAAGCAGCTACTGAAGAAGCTAATCAAATTAAAAAATTATTTACCTACTGTGTACAAGGTACTCTTCTAAGTTGTCCTAAATATAAACATAAGACAAGCCTTGCCCTTTACAAGCATACATCTAATAAAAATAATGGCAATAACTAATATTGCCTTAGCACTTCTTTTACACCAGGTACCATGCTCAGCACTCAGCCTGGGACATGTCATTTGATCCTCATGACAATCATACTTGCCCAGGATTCTACAGTTAATAAAAAATAGAGGCTAAATTCTAAGAAACCACCCTAGTGACTCATGAATAAATAACTGTTGAAGTGAAATGAATCGAAATTTCATAGGCGAAACACAACTGTCCCAAAGAACCCAGGTGAGATCCTTAAATTAAAAACTTCTCATAATAGGTTTTCATTCAGGGCTATAATGACAGAGGGGAAGATAAAAACCAGAAGTCCCATCTCCCAATGGCCGAGTTCCAATTTGTATTTTATGCTTATATGTCAAATCCAATATAATATCCTTATAGTTTTCCAGTCTTGGTCCTTTTATAAAGAAAATTATTTTTAAAAAACTATTTCAAATTCTCATAATGAAATATCCCACAGACTAGATTTATCCTCCCTATGCTGGGAGTGGAATAAATGAGATTCCCTAAGTGAACCAGGGGGCCAGTGAGCACCCAAGATTCCTGGACACCATAAGCTGAAACAGGGCGCAGGCTAGAATGAAACTAAACTCCCGTTGTCTCTAATCTCCAACAGCTTGCTTATCCCACTTAGCTTTGCAGAAGTGGTGGAGGTGGGACAGACACTGCCACCTTGGAGAAAGACACCTCACCTTGTAAACACAAAACACTCTCCTAAGCTTTGTGGCATATGAGAATAACATGGGGGCCTAAACTTCCAGCAAGAGTCCCAAGAGCTAACTGCAGCCCACATAAATCATATCGTTCTCTTGAGGACTTGGAGACAGTGAAGGTTATCTACTTAACCTCCTAGGAAGATATAAGGTTGATAAAACTGTAGAGAATGAATCCTGTAAGCTTGTTCTAAACGCGGATTCACCTGACTCCCTGAAAGAACATTCTTTCACGGAACCAGTGGGTTCAAAGCACAGAGCAAGCAGTCATCAGGGATGAGCACCTGAAGTCAGAACTGAATGATGACCTGACCAAAACCATCCCCCTGATCCCTTGAGAATCATTTAGTTAGCTCTAGATTTTGTTCAGTATTCAAGTTGACTTGCTCAGCATTGATCAATGACTAGCACTTGGCCCACATCTAAGTAAATTTGATTAAATTGTTTTGAACAGCCTTTGAATTACATCTAAACAGCCATATTTTAAATAGTAAACACACTCTATTTCACCACTATTATCAATAAAATATTCATAGGGCTTGCACACACATTGATTTCTAATCATATGGCCAACTACTGAAGAAGCATGTGTTTCTATTTTTCCTGTGCTGGTGAAAAATGATGCAGAAGACAGATGGTGGAGGGGAGCGGGTAGCAGAAAACATTAAAAAATAATATTTCCAAAAAAGATTTTAATAAAATAGAAAAATCCTTAAATTGTGATGTCAAAGGAAAAGAACATGAAAAATTATGATTCCAAATAATACCAAAATATTGGATGATAAATATTCATAAATTATTTGTTTAATCATTATTAACTGCTGCCAAATCAGAAAAACTTAAGATTTCAGACCCCACAGCGACCTGGAAATCTGTGAAAAGACAGACAAATGCAAATCTCACTTTTATTTAATAGATATCTACCTCAAAAGCTAAACATAAAACTCAAATCTATGAATGTATTCCACAGATATTTGAAAGCCATCTACTCAAAAGCACATAACTTACTATTTTAAATGATGATTTTGAAGAATTGATATAAGAAAATAAAATCAGCCAAGAATTACCAGAAAAGGCAACTTAAAGTGACGTTTTTTTAAAAGAAGGGGGCTTGCATTTATCTGATTTATAAACAGATGACACAGAATTATGTTCACAACTATAACAAAGAATTTAAAATATATTGTAGATATGAGCAGAAAATTCACAAAAGAGAAACCACAATGAAGAAACCTGGAAAACTGTCCAATATTACTCATAATTACAGAAATAAAAACACAGCAGTTGAGTATAATTTTTACTTACCAAATCATAAAGATTTTCTATTTAGATTTTAGAGGGGGGTGACCAAGGACACGGTGAAACACAGCACTCTCACATATTACTACAGTGAATGTAAATTGATACAAACCATTTTAGAAAAGCCATTTGGCATTACAGATCAAGAGCCTTAAAAATGTGCATACCTTTGACCCCGTAATTCAATTTCTGGGAATCTTTCCTAAAGAAATAATGTAAAATACAGACCGAAAAAGCTTTATACACTGAAATGTTCACTGCAACATCATTTATAATAGTGAAAAATGGAAAGTAATTAAATGGCTGACAGTAAGAAGGTGGTTAAGTAAATTATGCTATAGCTTTATGACAGAATGCTAAATAGCCTTAGAAAATTATGTTTACCAAGAGTTTTCAATAACATAGAAAAATCTGTATGCTGTGATGTTAAATTTCAAAAAGAGCACCAAAAAAACTGGTGTGATTTCATCTATTTAAAAATGCATAGAAAAATGCTGGAAGGAAATAACAAAACATTAGCAGCAATTGTCTGCTAGAATTTGAGTGACTTTTTTTTCTGACAACTTTTCCTTTTTTTTTTTCCAAATATCCCACAATGAACTTATGTTATTTTTATAATCAGAAAAAAATATTAAAGTTACATGTTAAGCATTGCTTAAGTATTTATACCAGTCTACAGATAAAGGAAGAATAATACAACCGAAACGAGACACAGAAGCAGATTAATGGAGAATCAATCACTTCCTGTCTCCTTTTAGTTAAAGCCACTAAATTTTTAAGGCTGTGTACAATTTAGCAATTACTAGCATATGAAATATTTACCCTATTAGTTGGATAAAATTAAATGCCTAAACCTGTCTAGGGTCACATATTTCCCAGTCTTGACTGAAAGGAACCATACAATGAATCATTTTGGAAAGAATAATTTCTGTAAAGTAAGATCATGATCTAATTTTGAGTTACCGCATTTATTTAAAGTGCTGTACCCTCTTTTGTGTGTATATAAAGGCACATGTACTTTGTGTAATTTTTGTGAATGTATGCACATTGTGTAAATATATACGCATGAATATTAGAGCAACTAAGACTTGAACGGTTTGATTCAGTTCGACCTCCTCCCTCAACAGATGAAGAAACTGAGGCCCAAAGAAATTATGAGGTCAAAGAACTCGCTCAGAATCACTTGACTGGCCAGTGGCAAAGCCAATCTGGAGGTTTTCCACTAATTTATATTGCCACATTTACACCCAGCATTATGACTGTAAGAAGCTGGAAAATTGAGATAAAGTTGCAGTAACATCCAACTCTTACCCTACCCAGGAAATGATCACTTTCACTTTAACTATTTGGTATGTTCCTTCGTTAAAGGGACTTGAAAGAGCCGTTGGAAGTGTGTGGCTGAGCCCATAGATATGTATGCAACTGTCCTGGGTGGTCACTAATATCTCAATTAGCAGAATAACCTGAAAGTAGAGGCTAAAGCACTTCTGTTTTGTTAGTGTTTTAAGATCAAAACAACTCTTTCCAAAGTTTGAAAGGCTAAGAATTTCAGAAGTTCTTGAGAAATGACAGAAAAGTGGGTTAATAATGTAAACGGAACTCTCCAGATAATCAATATTTTACTGTTCTTGTACAACATTAGGTTAGCTATCCCTGCTTTGCAATTCTTGCTTGCTGTGATTAGCATATGTAAAATTTTTCAAGGTGACTTATTAAGCTTATTATCTGGGGCTTTAGAAAAAGTTTTGGAACGTAGATCTTTAGATCTTTTCATGCTATGTGAATTCCTCTAACTTCAAGGTCTAATGAGATGTGTGTTGGCCTAAGAGTCCTGTGCCTACTAATCATGGTACTATGGTATGTGGCCGAGGTTAAGTCATGACTTAAAACACTTTGCAGAACAACTAAACTCCCTTTATATCCGATGGGCTTTTACCAAATATATGTGTGCATACAATAGTGTATCATATATATTCTATATTCATCTACACTATTTCAACAAATTCACTATGCAAATATTTTCTACATATAGTAACTCAATGTTGACAACAAAATAGAAAATAAAGTACACAAGCAGAGGATCACAGTGTGATTTCAGAGGAGAGATTAGCTTTAACAGAAGGCTCTACCAATGAGGAGGCTTCTTTAACTGGCAATAAACTCAAAGCTGAGAACAGCAGGATCACGCCAGGGGAAATGAGTAATAGTGAGGAAGATGGGGACAGGAGTGCAGAGCTGACAAAGCGAAGGTGCAGGATGAGCTTGGCTATGACAAGTCCACGGAGGATTGTAATTAAAGATCAAGACAGCCATTTGGAATAGACTCAAGAAGAGGATCGTGTGTCCACTGAAAAGAGCAAAGCGATGGGTTAGTCCTTCAGAAGGTCTACAGTATTACCACTGGCCAGTGAGGGCATGCAAAGCAACCAAAGGAAGCAAAAAACAGACGATTAAAGGGAGCGATCATTAAGGCCATAATGGTGCCTGTAACATTTGAAACATGCCTCCAAGATGAACATAATGTACAACTACATGGCAATGATCTCCTTAAGTCACTACAAAACTCCATTCCATTTTTTAAAATAATACTCATATGATGATCTCACAGCTCCGTGGACAGCAAAGTCCTTGAAAAAGAAAAGCTCAGAATACAAAATGTGTTGGGGGATTGGGGAGGGCCTTTGGGTATTTAAACATGAAGAATATTACTGTTTTATGAGCAAGTTAATCATATACAAAACAGTTCACTATCTAGCAAGCACTACAGACAGAGCTATTGTGACTTTCACATGCACTTGCTGGGTGACCTTGAGTAAGCCATTTAAACTTTCTAAGGCACAGTATTCTCATCTGTAAAATGGTAATAATAATACCTACCTTGCAGAACTCTTGTGAGAATTAAATGAGATAATGTATGTAAAGCACTCAGAAAGATGCCTGGAACATCTGCCCCGTAATAGATACTAGTTATGATAATGATTATGATGATGAAGATGTTACTTAAAATATTGCAAACATTCAAAATCCTCCTTCTCTCACCCTTTTCAATTACCCTAAAAGGAAGCATCATTCTGCCACTCCCCCTCCTACTCGCAACACATCGATACATGGACAAGAACTAGGAAAAGCCTGATGTGTTAGAAAAGTTTCTCACCAACTCAGCATATTTCCTCAGAACTTCTAAGTTCAGTCAGCCTCACTCACGCAGGGAGACTAGGGCCCAGCCTAGCTAGAGCCCCACTGCAGGACCTGTCCAAATCACCCCATCACTTACTCCATTAGCACACTCTAAATAAAAGACTCCTCAGCCCTGTCCCTGCTGCACCAGTAAAGCCAGAAGCCACCAATGAGCAGGCTCTGGGAAGAGAAATCCCGTTGTGTGATAAAGAGCACCAGAAGAGCATCAGCTTAGAGAGACTCCCAAATCCTCCATATTTGACAGAGTGGAGATTTACCCCTTTACCTGTCAGTTCCCAAGGAAAGTCTCCCGACACCTTCCACATTCTATTTTCAATCTATAGAAAATGTGGGTTCTCCCAATGAGTCCAGAGCCCTTAGACTCTTAGAAGTAACTAGCTATGAGATCTCAGGCAGGACACTTATCCCTCTGGGCCCTAGGATTCCCCGCTAGAAAATAAGAATGTTGTATTAGGTAATCTTAAAGGTCTTTTCTGGAAATAACAGCCTACGAATCTTTAAATATCATTTTAAAAATTACATCAATAAAGCAGAAAGAGATGGATGAATAGATATTTAGATAACGATAAATAGATGACAGATACATAATGAAAGCATGCTTTTATTGGGAAAGTCATAATAATTGAATGACTCAATGATTTGCTTCTACTAGAAAATTTTATATCCTGGGCCCAGATTATCTTGAGAACTTGGTCCTTATTGTCTACCCTCCCACCTCCCACTTCCCACTGCCATTTTCACAATAAAGAAAGGGCTACCTTTAACCAGCACTAACTCCATCAACGAGGCTTATTCTTAATGAGAAAAAGAGAGGTGGAAAAGAAACAATGACAGTGAATACACAAGGGGTTAAGTGTATTACTCTCTTCTTTCTGAGCAAAGCAAATCCATAGGCTGCAAATGGGAACCATTAGGGTCTGACACTGATTTGGAGGGATTTTCCAAGTCATTATTTCTATCTAGCTTCTTATATTCTCAATTAATAGAACTAGGGAAATAATAACGTCATTTATTGAGTATTTAAGTATGTGCCAGCCAATACGCTGTGTGATTTATACATATAATTGCATTTAATAATCAAAGCAGAGATAAGTTGCTAGCCAAAGACCACACAACTAATAAATGGCAGAGTAAGGATCTGAACCCAGGCTTGCCTGATTCTCAGGCTGCTGCTTTAAACCACAGGCACTTCTCTTGGTTGACACTGTATGACCGCTATGTGACCAGATCATCCCACTTGCTGGATGTGGGAGAATGCAAGAGGAAGAACACAAATGTGGTTCTTCCTTGTCCACCTGTTACGTTTCCTGGCACATTCTCTAGTGCAAAAAATAACAACTGGGCTGGGCATGGTGGCTCACGCCTGTAATCCCAGCATTTTGGGAGGCCAAGGTGGACGGATCACCTGAGGTCAGGAGTTCTAGACCAGCCTGACCAACATGAAGAAACCCTATCTCTACTAAAAATACAAAATTAGTTGGGCATGGTGGCACATGCCTGTAATCCCAGCTACTCAGGAGGCTGAGGCAGGAGAATTGCTTGAACCCAGGAGGCAGAGGGTGCAGTGAGCCGAGATTGCACCATTGCACTCCAGCATGGGCAACAAGAGTGAAACTATGTCTCAAAAATAATAATTAATAATAACAACAACTATTACTACTACCACTATTACAACTACTACTACTACCAATTGCTGAGAATTATGTTTTGTCAGATACTGTACTTGGTTTATATAGGAATTATTTTCCCCATTTTACAGATGAGAATACTTGAAATTCTAAGAGGCCAATAAGTCAGGTCAATCCAGCTTATAAACTGGAGATAAATTTAGAACCCAATACTATCTTACACAACTCAAAATATGAAAGATTTGAATCCTGAAATCAGGACCACATTAATTAAATTAACATAGGAGACTAACTTGTGCAAAGCCCCCTATTCTTTTGAAGCCAAAAAAACACAAAAACAAAAACAAACAAACAAAAGAAAACAAAAAACACAGCTTCTTTAAATTGGAAAAACGCCCCTAAAGAAAAAAAAAAAAAAAAAAGACTGGGTAATGTTCAATAAAAATAAGACAAGACACTGTGATCTGGCAAAAGGAAGTGGGTCAGTACCAAGCTGAAGAGTGTTTTGTCGTAGGGTAATTGGGGAGGTGCCTTACATAAGCCATGTTCAACCCAAACGAAAATGAAAATAGGCAGGAATGTCCAGAGGGCTGTTGTCTCCTCTTGCCCCATGCATGTTTGCTAGGCACACAGCATGGTAGTAAAAGGTAACTGACACACATTAAGGAACCTATTAACTTTAAATTTGATTATTTTCTATGTCAAAATAATAATTTAAACCAAATAATTCGTTGTAATTAAATAAGCCAAAGGGGAAAATTGTCAACTATCCACTTCCTGTTAGGTAGTATTACACAAAGAAGAGCACGTTAAGATGTTGGAAACTTTTGTTTTGTCTGATACTAAAACCTATGAAGACGTAGCTATGGCCATGCTTTTTTTCGAGAAATCCACAGATGTGCTTTATAGAAGACGATATATGTACAATTTTTTAAACTGAGGAATAATTTCACTATAGTCTTTGAGTGTATGGTGATCTCACATGCTATATCTCTAAGCTGTATAACAGCCTTATATCCTCCCAACTCCCCTAAAGGACACCCATATGTTATTCATAGGATCCAAACTAGCATATTCTACTACACCCATGCGGTTTTCATGATCTTCCCATCCTAGGATGATCTTTCTCTTTCTCTGTTTGTTAAATCTATTCATATTTCAAGAACACTCTCAAATATCCTTCCTGTACAACTTATTTTCAAATAAACTCAAGAAAATATAAGCAGTTTAGAGCTTCCCTTCTTCATTATTGTGGAATAAACATATAAAAAGTTAATAAGGCCGGGTATTGTGGCTCATGCCTGTAATTCCAGCACTTCAGGAGGCCAAAGAGGGTGGATCACCTGAGGTTAGGAGCTCGAGACCAGCCTGACCAACGTGGAGAAACCCCGTCTCAACTAAAAATACAAAAAATTAGCTAGGCATGGTGGTGGAGGCCTGTAATCCCAGCTACTCAGGAGGCTGAGGCAGGAGAATCACTTGAACTCATGAGGCAGAGGTTAATGTGAGCAGAGATCATGCCATTGCACTCCAGCCTGGGCAACAAGAATGAAACTCCATCTCAAAAAAAAAAAAAGTTAATGAAACATTTATGCACATTGTTCCAAATTCTGAAGCAAATACTTCTGTAACTATCACCTAGATTAAAGAATCCATGAGAGTCCCAAAATGTCCCTGTGTGCCCTTCCCATGTTATAACCTTCTCCCTCACCAATGCAGGAAACCCCCACTGAGTACTATAATCATATTCTGAGTATTATTATTGTATTCTTCCTTTTCTTTGTAATTTTCACATAATGACACATCCCTAAACAGTACGTTCAGTTGTTTGTTTTAGAACCTTACGTGGATAGAATCATTTAGAATCATACTATATGTATTATTTCCCCTCTTGCTTCTTTTACTCCATAGCATACTTCTGAGATTTGGCCATGTTGCTGGGAGCAGCTGTGGTTCATTTACCTTAATTGCTATGTACTATTCCACTTTATGATTACACTTCAACTTCTTTAGCTACATTAGAATGTAGATAAGACCTTTGGGTTGATTCCAATTTGGGGCAATTCTGACATGTCTATTCTTGTCCAAGAATCCTAGTACAATAATAACTGAACCTCTCTAAGATTCAAATGTAATAGATAATGCCAAACGATTTTTTCAAATTGGGCCAGTTAAATTTCCACAAGCAGTGCAGAAGTATTTCTCTTCTACATTCTCACCAACATTTAGTATTGCCAAGTTTAAACAATGTTTTAACCAATCAGTTGGGTATATATTGGCAACTAATAGTGGTTTTCATTTGCATTCCTTTGCTTCCTAATGAGGTTGAACATACTTTCATATTTTTATTGACCACTTAGATATCTTCTTCTGGGAAGGGCCTATTTACCCACTTTACCACTGACTTATCTTTTTTATTATGACTCATTTATATAAGAATATTCATTTTGTTATACATTATGGATACTTTAAACATATATAAATGAATATAAGTTAAAGATACTACCCTGTATATATTTTGGATATATATTTCTTCATAAAATCTAAATCAGTGTTGTCTAATATGGTATCCAGTAGACACATGTGGCTATCGAGCATTTGAAATGTGGCTAGTGAGAATAAAGAAGCATTTTTTTAAATTAAATTAATTTAATTACATAGGCATATGTAGCTACTGGCTACCATATGGGACAGTATAATAGTAAATATGAGTCTTTTGTCAGCTACATATCTTATATTTTCCCACTCTGTGATCTGTCTTTTCATTATCTTTTTGTCATAATTTGATAAATAAAAGACTTTAAATTTAATATAGTTGAATTTATCAAACTCATCTTTTATTTTTAGAAGTATTTTGCTTTACACACACAAAAAAATTTCCCTACTCCAAGTTCAAGTTCATGAGATATTCCTATAGTGTCTCTATTTTACCTCTCACATTTATATCTCAAATTGATTTTTGTAGTGAGAAATGTATTTCTTTTTTTATACAGATATCAAATTTTTTCAGCACTAGTTATTAAAAAGTCTGTCTTTTTTCCACCAATCTGCCATGCCCTTCTATTATTTATCAAGTGACTATTATAGTGGGGCTCTGTTTTGGAAATTTTCTATTCCATTTCATTGATATATTTGTATACCCTTGCAAAAATGTTACATCATTCAGCTTTAAAATAATCCAATCTGATAATTATTTTTTAATTGGAGCAATTTTAGTTAATGTAATGTAAAATAAATCTTGATATCTGGTAAAACAATTTTTCCCATCGTATTCTTTCTCTTTAAGTGTTTTGACTGTCCTTAGCTGTTTGCAATTTCAAGTTAATTTTAGAATCTATTTGTTAAATTCTGCAAAAAAAAAAAAAAAAAAATCTGCCACATATTCATTTCAATTAACTTGAATCTTATGTCATTTGGGGGTGAGTTAATAATTTTAAAATGCAGTCTTTCAATATGTAAATACAGCATTTCCTTTCCTCTACTTCAATTTATAATGCTTTACATTATTTTTTGGTCTTTGCAGATACATTTAAAAAATGAACCAATAAAACAAAACAAAAAACTAAGACTTATCATCTCTTTTTCCATTTTCTGAAGAGTTTGTGTAAGAGTATACTTTTTCCCTGGGCACGGTGGCTCACGCCTATAATCCTAGCACTTTGGGAGGCCAAGGTGGGTGGATCACCTGAGGTCAAGAATCAAGACCAGCCTGGCCAACCTGGTGAAACTCCGTCTCTACTGAAAATATAAAAATTAGCCAGGCGTGGTGGCGGGTGCATGTAATCTCAGCTATGCAGAAGACTGAGGCAGGAGAATCACTTGAACCCGGGAGGCTGAGGTTGCAGTGAGCTGAGATCGGCCACTGCACTCCAGCCTGGGCCACAGGGGCAAGACTCCATCTCAAATAGTAACAAAATAACAATTTTTCTTTCTTTAATGGTTGACAAGACTTGCCAATGAAGCTAACTAAACCTGGCATGCTTTTTAAGGAAGATTTCTATTACTAATAATTAAATGTTTAAATGATCATAATCTTTGAGTTTTCTATTTATTTGTAAATCAATATCGGTGAGTTATATTTTCTAATACTTTTTCTATTTCAACTAATTTTTTTAAGTCATCAACATAAAATTTTACAATTACTTCTTATCTCTTTATTTCATGTAGCACTTCTAGTGATATCCCCATTTTTCTTCCTTAGACCATTTGTACCTTATATTATTTTGTGTTGACCAGCCTTAGCAGAAATTTGTAAATGTATAAGTTAAAAAAAACTTTAGGTTTCGTGAATACTTTCCAATATACGTTTATCATAAATTTCTTTTTTTTTACTCTCATCTTGATCATTTCCTTCCTTTTATACTCTTTTAGATTATTTTATTCTCCTCCTAACTTCATGAGACAGATGTCTAGTTTATTGTTTTTCTTTCTTTTTTAAAATATAAGCTATAAAGACTGTAAACTTCCCTCTAAGGATTGTTTTAGCTGTATCCTACATATAATGATATGTAGCATTTTAGTTATTGTTAAATTCAAAATAGTTTCTAAACTTCTATTATGATTTCATCTTTAACACATGAGGTATTTATCCCAAACATATGAGATTCTCTAGTTGTCCTTTTGCTTTTTACTTACAGCTAAATTGCACTTCGATCAGGAAGCACAAGGTCTTCCTGGCCTTAATTTCAGTCCCTTTGAAACTCACTGAGATGTAATTTAAGTTTTGATAAATGGTCAATTTCCTAAATGTTTCATACATGTTTGAAAAAAAGTAATATTTGGTAGCTTTTTACTAGAGTGTTCTGTATTTACCTGTTAATGTCAAGTTTGTTAATCATATTAATCAAATCTCCTATATCCATATCAGTAACTAAGAGAAGTATTTTTAAAACCTCCTATCACAATCACGAATATTTTTATTTCTCATTATACAACTGTTAATTTGATATTATATACTTCGAGATTTGCTACTAGGTTCATATAATCTAAAATGTTTATATTATAATCTAAAATATTTAATCAATCGAAGTGACCCATCTGTCTAAAGTCTATTTTATCTGATGTTAATATAGCTATATTAATGTTATTTTGACTAATGTTTGCATGGCATGTTTTTCCAACTTTTTATAGTCACTCTTTCAGTACCATTATGTTTTAGATGTCACTTATAAACAGAATATTATTTTTAATACAATATGAAAATGATTTTGTAATTGCAGCATTTTTAGTTAATGTAATTATCGGGCTTAAATTTATCACCTTATTTTGTATTTTCTATTTGTTCCACTCCTCCTCTGTTTCTTCTTCTTTCTCTCTTTCATTTCTTTATAATGATTGAATATTTTTATCATTTTTTATTTCCAATCTGCTAATTGTAAATTCTACATTTGGTTTCTGGTGTTTAAGAGATTGTCCTAGAAATTAAAATATATCTACTTAATTTATCAAAGTTTAGACTTAATTCATATCATTACCCCTCTCTCAGAAAATACAAGTATCTTGGGACACTTTAACCCCATTAACTTTCCTGCCTAATTTATACATACATTTTGTTGTCATTATTTTTCCCATTTTTAATTGCATCACTATTAGTCACCTTTACTTTTTTGCAAATGGCTAATAATCATTTAGGTTCACATTTTCTACTCCACTTGCTCTTCACTCCATCTTGCATCTCAGACATTTCATTTTATGCTCATGTTTATTAGAATATCCTTTACTGAAGGTTTGCTGGTGTTGAAAATTCTAGTTTTTATTTTCCCAAATCTTTAAAACTTTCATTTCATTCTAAAAGACATTTTCACTGGTGTAAAATTCTAAAGTATCAGTTATCTTCTTTTGGCACATAAATTTTCTACTATGTCCTGGCTTTTGCTGTTCTTGATAGGTCAGGAATTCATCTGTCTGTCATTTCTCTATAATAATCTTCCATTACTCTATAACTTCTTTTAAGATATTCTCAACTTAGCTGATTTTCTGCTGTAATATTATGATATAATTTTTAGGCAGAAATCATTTTGAGATATAAATGTTACATATATTTATTTATGCTTCTTAGTTCTTATTAAGCCTTTTGAACCTATAGATTTGACTTTTTCTTCTTGTAGATCTGCTCATTTATAAATATAGGTAGATAAACAGAGCTATTTTGAGGCCATGCTGTTAAGTATGTACAAATTCAAAATTGTTACATAGTTCTGGTAAAATAAACTTTTTATCATCAGTATGTGATTGTGGAAAATGGAAAATTCTAAAGCATTATTTCTTCAGATATATTTTTTTCTGACTATTTTCTCTCACCACTCTGATTATATGCATGGAAGACAGTGGGGAAGGTCTCTCCCTGCTGCCTTCTGGAAAATTCTTCAGACCCCTCATCCAGTTCACTAATTCTCTCTTTAGCTCTATAGAAATTAGCAACTAGATCAATCAGATGAGCTTTTATTATACTTTCAGTTATTTTCTATTCCTAGAAGTTTTAGTTGGCTCTTTTACAAATCTTCAAAAATACTTTTTGCACTTTCCTGATTTCTGGAGATATTTTTAAACTTCCTTTTTATTTATTTAAATGTGGTAAGCATAGTTGTTTCATAATATATGCCCAACAGTTCCAAAGTCTGAAGAAAGTGCTGATCTGTTTCTGCACTCTGTTGTTTCCTCTGGTTTTCTTTGACTATACTGTTCACTGCCCTTGAAAATGAAGGAGTGGGGAGGTGGTTCCCAGCAATCTAGGATGTTTTCCTTAAAGAAGTTTTGCATTTGCTTCTGCCAGATGCTTAAAAGAACTACTGACCCAGAACTATCTCAAACTAAATTCACTGCTGGAGGGTTCTTGACCATTCATTTATGCAAATATAGCTTACAACTATTCTGATGAGCTGAGAGCCAGCAACTTCTCAGGGATAGGGTCTTGTTTTTTGTTGTTATTGTTTTCTTTACTTTCCCATCCCCAGCCCCCTTCTGCTCAGCCTCAAGGACACTCTCCATTAAATTGCCTGTGCATATAATCACAGGTTATTTCTGGTTCTGAGAGTCCAGCTTAATATGGGAGGGTTTCCCTAGACTCCCCACTTGGGTTGAGTTCCAAGATTTGTTTCTGCCTTCTTCTGCCAGGCCATGAAAAGTGCAGCTTAATTATCAGCAAATACCATTGGGTAAACAGAGCTCCCAATACTTTTCTTGGATTTCAGCGTCATGATGCCTTATCTTCTTATAGCAATTTGATGGTTTCAGATATCCTTTTATTGACATTTTAATTTGTTTTTAGTAGAGGGTTGGGCTAAATAGCCACACAGCCATATTCTCAGAAATGAATGGTCTTTTTTTATGCCTCTGTCACTTAACATATTCCATCTTATACCTGGCCCCCTAACTACAAGTAAACCCATAAATCCACAGGTAGTCAGGACCTAACCTCTTGTCCTCCTATGTCAAAGCTTAAAGTGCACTGAGCACTAAAGGGCAATTCTTGTACCACTTTTCCATCTCCTCTCATGTCTTTATTTTATAGTTTCACTGTATTCAGTCAATTCCAAGAACAACTTTCTGAGTTTCAGTAACAATAGGGTTGTGGAGAGACAATGTCTCACTTGATCTAGAGAAAAATGGTTATATCCTAGAAAATGTGTGGTTTTCACACATTTCATGTAGGCAGCGTATGTCTGCTTATGAATATGTTTGTATGTGTATGAAAGAGAGAAAGAGACAGAGAATGTGTTTGAGATTTGATTGGGCAAAAGCAATTCCATTTTGTTATACACAGCTTCATGTCTTATGTTAATGAACATGATGACAATGATTTCCTTAACTGGATAACAAGAATCAACTGTTCCAGTAATGTCATTGTCAAAATGTGTATACAATCCAAGAAGCCAGGCCATTAGTGAATAGGATTAATTTGTATCATATTAATTTGTAATTTTAGTATTTAATATAATTTATAAAAATTCACATTTTCTGTGTATAATTCAGACCCTATGTGCATGACTCTTACTGAGAATAATGTTTACAACAGATTTATCTGTATGAAGATGCTGCATACTAGGTTACTTAGCCATTAGTTAAAACTATGCAGATTACTTAATATCTTCTGGTGTCAGATGTTTCACATAAATCAAATGACATGGACATGAAGCTGTGTAAGATTCCTCCCAGCCTCACAATTTCCAAAAATGTATTTGTAGTAAAATCATTCATTCTAAATGGAAAACAATCTCAAAAAAATAAGTTTTTGCATGAACTCATTATATGCAACAATATGAAAGAATCTCATGGGCAAGATGCTAAGAAAAAGTCTCCAGAGGGCCAGGCATGGTGGCTCATGCCTGTAATCCCCATACTTTGGGAAGCCAAGACGGATGGATCACTTGAGGTCCAGATTTCGAGTCCAGCCTGGCCAACATGGTGAGACCCTGTCTGTATTAATAATACAAAAATTAGCCAGGCGTGGTGACGCACACCTGTAGTCCCGGCTACTCTGGAGGCTGAGACGCGAGAATTGCTTGAGACCATGAGGCAGAGAGGCTGCAGAGAGGCTGCAGTGAGCTGAGATCACTCCACTGCACCTCACCCTAGGTGACAGAGTGAGACTCTGTCTCAGGAAAAAAAAAAAAAAAAAAAAAAGGGCCTCAGACACAAAAGTACTATTGCTGGATTCCCTTTATATGAAGTTCAAGAACAGGCAAAAATTATCTCGGGTTGACAGAAGTCTGAAGAGTGGTAATAACATAACAGGGAATGGTATTGACTGGAAAGGGGCATGAAGAAACTGATTTGTTGGAAATGTTTTATATCTTTATCTGCTTAGTGGTTATATGAATGGTTATATGGATGTTATACATAAGAAAAAATTCATCAAGCTTTATATTTGAGATGAGTGCAGTTTGCTCTGTGTATGTTATACCTCAATTTTTTAAAAAAAGAAATGTATATGAACAAGAACTCAAGAAATGGAAAATTACAGATTTAATTATTTCAATGTTTCTTAAAATTCAGGATAAAATAATTCATCTTTTTCTTTAAAAGAGTGCCTATGAATGGCATTTTACTTATTACTGCCCTAAATGCCTTAATTGGAAATGCATACAGTATTTTAAAATCCTAACACTGCATTTTTTTTATTTTAAAAAGTCCTAATTTAACTTTTCAGCAGGGCAGAATGGCATCCTCACCCATCCTATCCCATACCCCAGTTATTTTGAACTCATGATGTTCTAACTGTATACTTTTTCCTAAACATCACAGGAATATCTATGCCATTTAAGTTATTCTGAAAGCTAAGCCTTCTCAGTCCTCCAACAATCTCCATCATCCAAGAAAAAAATGAGAAAACCACACATATATATTTCAATGAACCACATATTTGAAGGAAAAAAAAAAACAGAAAAGAATATATAGTGCTGTTATAATCGGAAATCCTGGAAACTGTTGTTAAACATGTATACTACGTTGAGACAATTGAGACTGTTAATAGTTGCCAGCATTATCCCCGCGAGCATCATGCTAAGAGCATGTAACTAGCGGTATGGCATCAGATAACCATAACAATTCATGAGTTAGATACTAATATTGTCCAATATTGCAGATGAGGAAACTAAAGATTAAAAGAGTTTTTAAAAATGTACCCAAGTTGATATGGCTAGTAACTAGTAGATGATGGATTTAAACTCAGGAAGACTGATCTCAGAGCAAAATTCTTAACTATCACACCCTAAAGCTCTTCCTTATAATGAGTTGAACTCTGTCTCCCTCTACCTTGTACCTGATCTTTGAGGAGACATAGAAAAATGTTAATCTCCTTCCCTATAACATTTCAAATACATGAAGGCAACTGTCATGCCCTGCCCTGAACCTCTCTACTCAAGTTAAATAACACTACTTCCTTCAACAGGTTTTTCTACAACCCATTTCAAGTCATCTCCCCTTGCTTGAGACATCTCACAAAACACACACCAGTATATTCAGTGATTGTCTTGTATTGAAGGAAGTATATTTCAAAGTGGTCTGATAAGTGCGTAACATGAACACACTGCTGCACTGCTCCAGAAGAGAAGAGCCACTTTCACAGAATCCAGAAATGCTTGGTAAAGAGTGGAGTGACCTGAAGAAGGAGTCCTGGGACTGTGTGTCCACCATGCTCACTATTAATGGCTGCTGGCTTATACTCTGTAACAAACGCAGTCTCCAAAAAAATGATATGAATATACTTTCTTCTCTCCTTCTGCCTTCCACAAGCTCATCAAAGCCAATGATCCTCGAACAGCACACAGGGCAAAATTTTGGAGCTCCAAATTCCACAGCTCAGGCAGGCCATGTTATAGAGGGCTTCATTTAAAGTCGACTTACTACTGCTTACATGTATAGAAGATCATATGCTAAGCCAGGACTGGTTGTGAGAACAACCACAGCAAAGAAAGATGAACACTACCATTAATGAGAGCTTGTCTTTGGTAAGGACTACCTGGATTCATCCCAGGGTATTTAAAAGTATATTGTTCATGTTGAACGGTCAGTAGTAACAGCACCTTCAGGTTAGTACCTCGGGATAGGGCTGTGTGTTCTAGTGATGTAGAACCCGAATGTACAGGGAGGACAGGAAATAATGAGCATTGTTCTTAAATCCAGTAAAACTTTCTGATCAGGCTTATCAAAGTCTCAGGGAAAAATATCAACTGGGTGTATCATACCAGACACAGGCACCACATGGTCTGGTGCCCAGCACTAATGCACTGTGAAAGCAGATTGCATCCAGCGGCCTGACGGCTGACACTTCACTTGTCCTTAAAATGGGACAAGGACTAGAAAGACTCAGGAAGAAAAAGGATAAGAAAGGGCCTTAAGGTGTGAAGGAATATCTAGCAATAATAAAGGTAAATGTGACGAGGAAGTAACTAGAGAGAAAAGGGTGCTGTAAATCAGAGACAAATGAGTGGCGGCTGTCCCGACTTACGTAAGTATCAGGAAAGAGAGGAAGGACCTGAATTAGAAAATATTAAGCCTCATTGTAAAAGTTCTTGTTTCTAAAGACAGGTCATCAGAGACTATGGAACAACAAAGACATACTACCTCCTATAGTTTTAGAAACAATTTCCAATTAAGCCAACTAAAATATTTATCTAGACAAACCAAGAGCAGAAGCCACTTATATTATGTTCCAGGAATGGGTTTGACTATGTTCAAAAGTTCAAATAATTGAGATTTTCTTATAAAATTTAATCTTAGCCAAATTGCTTCCAAACCTGGTTATTTCATTACTGACAAATATAATAATGTTCCTGGGGCTCAGATCTTATTACTATTAAATACTTAGTAAGTATCCCTTGTGTGCTGAATGATGCACATTATAGGGGATGAATGTTATATGCGCCCTCCCTCAAATTGCTTAGAGTCTTATAAAACTGATAGGACACACACACACATAAACACCCCCAAATTTCTTCCAGGGGATATTTAGAGTATTTGCAAGAATCTATGTCTCTAAGATGCCTTGGTGTTAGGTTCCTGGATGAAAATTGACCCGGACTTGCTTGATGAAATGGGGAAAACACATGGACAAGATTATGCTAGCAATACACAGCCTTCTCTCGCTTTCTCTCTGGTTTCAAAGAAGGTGCAGCCGCTCCTGTCCATAGCTAATCCTTTGACACAAGTCCTCCTTCCTCTTCCTCTCTTTGCCACTGCTTTGGCTAAGGTCTTCATCTTTTCTGGCCAGGGTTATTGGGAAGGTCTCTAAATGAGCTCTGCCACCAATTCACATTGCTCTAAGCAACCCTGCCGCACACCATTTCCCAGGGAAATATTTTGTTGTAAAATATAAACCTCACTGTGTCATTCCTCTGTTTAAAGATTCTTCAGTGGATTCCTGCAGCTCTGAGGATATAGTTCAAATTAATCCTTTAGCATGACTAAAAATGATCATTGTGGTTTGCATCTTTCATAGATTTTTACTTTCATCTCATGGCATCTCTCAGGAACCCATATACACCAAACCAATTGCCCTTTACTTCAAGGTTTCCAAATCTGTCATGCTTGTTTGCATCTCCATACCACAGCTTTCACACTGATGGGTATCTGGGGTATCCTTTCCTCCTCTCCTTGTCTAGCCATCAAACTTCAGTTTACACGTCACCGTTATGTAAAAGATATTTTCCAACCCTTTCTGCATCTCCCTGGACCAGGCCTTTTCTCTTCTCCTATGGACCCCCTAGATACCTCTACTGTCGCACATACTACCATAGTGAGTCTTATCATCTCCTCAACTAGACATGAACTCCTTTGGAAAAATGACTGTACCTAATTCATTTTTGTATCTCGAACATTTAGCACAGAATTTACAAGAAAAAATAATAAAGAATAATGAGCCAAGCAGAATAAGATGATAGTTTTGAACAAGAAATGAATGAATGATGACATAGGTGCTTCAGCCAGAGGGGACTGTACAGAAGGATCAGATGTCAGAGCCTACACATCAAAGCCTTACTAGAAGTCGGGGGCAGAGGATGTGGAAGTCTGGCGAAGTAAGCAACGAGAAGGCCTTGTCAAGGGAAGCAAGCAAGCCTCAGAAGTCTGCTCTGACCTCACCACTTGGCAAACAGGAACAACCCCCAACCTCTGTAGTTTGTGTCAATATTCATTATTCTTCACATAGTTCTCCTTGGCTACCTGTTTACCCATGGCAATAAATCAAAATCATGTCTTCTGTCTTTCTGGTGGGTCCCTTTTCTTAAATGGCTTTGAAGGAAAAAGATTTTCTTCTCCCTCCCTTTTCCATGAATCATGATCTATACCTCAGGGTCTCCCTTCAGCCCAGTACGTACACAGGCACCCTCAAAATGACCAGGCCACATGAAAGATTCCATAGGGGTGCTGTGGTCCAGCCCTCGCAGAAGGTGGATGACCACAGACACACAGGGGAAGGTATTCAAATCCCTGCTCACTTCAGGCTCTTTCATTCTCTGCCTTCTCTGTTTTTTTCCATCCCCTCACACTATTTCTTCTATGAAGAAAGCGTTTAGCTAGAAAACGGCAGGCTTGACTGCCCCTGCCATCAGTGCAGCGAAGCTTTGCCATACTGTGCGTGCAGTGCGGAAAGACAGAGATGAAAGCAGCCACACTCGGGACCAGGGAATGAGCGACTAGTGCGCACGAATTAACCAAGCCCCTCAGAACTTGCCTACTGCCTCTTCCCTCAGCAACTGCACCTTACACAGGGAGGAGCTGCTACCCTGAAAGGGCACTGTGCTGTAGACGGTTCCTTAGCGCTTCCCACCCCAGGAAGCGTGGCACGCTCATTAAGCTGGAGCTGATGCCATAGCTCTTCCATCACGGGCTGACATTCACTCTGGGTGCAATCTAACAACTCTGTGCAGTGAATAATAACCAATTGGGGTCTCTTGCCACTCACAGAGAATCAGCAGAGAGAGAGAGAAGCAAAAGAGAGGAGAAACAAGCAGATGTTAAAGAAGAAGAAAGGAGAAAGTAAGTGAAACATAAAGCGAGAGCAGAAAGTGAATCACTTTCCAAAGGTTTAGCATGTAAAGGAAATGACGTGTGAACAATGCTGAAAGGAATTAGTACTCCTATTGAAGCTATGTATTGAACATGACCTGCAGGAAACTGACCTTAGGGTTTCAGAGAGTATAGTTGGTCTAAAAGAGCAATGGGCTCACCTGAGCCTCCTGCTCAGAGCTCTGTACTTGTGGGCACAGGGTGAGGATGTAGCCTGGCTCTGTCTGAATCTGAGGTGTCCAGTGCACAAGAGTCAAAGCCACTGCAGTATGGAAGGAGTGTGCCCTTAGTATTTGGAGGTGCTGGAATCAAATGACTTTTTTTTCCAGTATGACTAGACCTCTAAGAGTCTCAGTTTCCTCATCTGTAAAATGAGGATGAATATGCTTCATGGAGTTCTTCGGGGGGAGTGAATGCATGTGCATTCTGTAAAGTGCATTTTTGGTGCCTCCCAATGGGGAAAAACAAGAGTAAGGAAGGTAAGAGGGGTCAGGATGCACATAAAAAATCCCTGGGTCCCCTCCTCAAGATCTCTGCTTAGAAGACGAGGTAGGCGGGCTCCTGGTCCTACAGGCTAGAATTGTGGTCCCATATCTCAGTGGGTTTGGTAACACCTCATCTCACTCCTCAGTCCTCCCATCAGAAAGAAATGACTGAGCTCCCCAGTCATGCCCCCCAGCCTTCCACCTGAGTCGAGAGTAACAGTGGCAGTGGAAAGCTACAATCCTATGTGAAAAGGATACAAACTCAATGCCCAGAGTCCACGTGGCCTGGATGGAGGATCTCACATAGATCTTTAGTACTGTTGGAGCCACACTTACCATATTTCCTTTTCTTTCCTAAAACAAAAGTCTCATGAAAGCACAACATTCAAGTATGGTTTTCGAGGCCAGAATCTTCCATTCAACACCCCGATGCCCTTCCTGTACTCACCCTACTCACACACAACCCAAGACACTTGTGGAATGACTGACGGGAAAACAGATGACAGAAGAGAGTTTTTTTAGAGCCTCCAGAAGGCCCTAAGCAGTGCCCCCTTTGAGAGCCAACTATGCCAAGAGGGCTTATAACTGTGGTGCTGGAGGCAGGAAAGGAATCCTAAAGGGCACTGAACTGCTGGTGCTGCTGTCTGTGAGGCACTGGGTGAGTCACTTTGTCCCTCTGGGCCTCTGGTTCAACCTCTGAAAATTGAATAGTTACAAACTGTCTGCTTGTCTGCAATATGCCACCTGCAGGTGAGTTTTGTCTGGGCATCATTGAGATGTTGCTGAATTGTTGTGTTGTGTAGTGTGAATATGAAACACTAGACGAGGCACACACTCCAACTCTCCCTATTGCCCCACACTCAGGGACTTCTAGCGTTTACATCACCTACCTTGCCCCAAGGCCATCTCCACTGTAAATGCTCAGTGGAGATAATGGTTTCTCAGGGACCACTTTCTAGATGTGTGACCTTAGACAACTTACTTTCTCTCTCCAAACCTCAGTTTCCTCATCTGTAAAATAGATTTAACAGTAGTATCTACCTCATAGCATAGCTGAGACTATTAAATGAGTTAATTTATGAAAAATGCTTAGTACAGAACCTGGCACATAGAACAGCACCTGCTACATCATCATCATTATTATTATTAATTATATTTTCATCTTTGATCTTAGATTCAGCAGATCCTCATTCCATTCATTAAGTTTACCATAGAAGAAAAATTTACATCAGCATCAGCTTTTAACAACAGACTCTGAGCAAGTGGTTGAGCACGAACCAGGCTCTATGAGATGAATGAATGGGGCAACCAGGTCAATTTCTTCAAATCAATTGTCTTGCCTTTTCACTACTGGTCGCCTGCCTACCTCATCCCCACTCCTCCCCACCCCTAAAGCCAAAAAAGCACTGAACTTAAGAGTTAGAAGCATCAGGTTCCAGCTTGTACCCTCTTTTCCATGGTACTTAATGCCTCTTAGCCTCAGCTTTTTCATCTGTAAAAAACAGACCACAACACAAGGAGGTACCGTCTCACCCCAGTTAAAATGACTTTTATCAAAAAGGTAGGGAATGATGGATGCTAGTGAGGGTGTGGAGAAATGAGAACCCTCATACCTTGTGGGTGGGAATGTAAATCAACACAGTCACTATGGAAAACAGTATGGAGTTTCCTCAGAAAAACTAGATATAGAACTACCACACGACCCAGGAATCCCATTAGTAGGTATACGTCCCAAAGAAAGGAAATCAACATATCAAAGAGATATCTGCACTCCCGTATTCATTGTAGCACGATTCACAATAGCCAAAATCTGGAATCAACCTAAATGCCCTTCAATGGATGAACAGATAAAGGAAATGTGGTATCATATATACAATGGAATACTATTCAAATATGAAAAATGAAGTCCTGTCCTTTGCAGCAACATGGATGGAATTGGAGTTCACTATATTGAGAGAAATAAGCCAGGTACAGAAAGACAAATATTGCATGTTCTCACTCTCATATATGAGAGCTAAAAAGAGTAAATCTCTTGAAAATAGAGAGTATCTATTACCAGAGGCCAAGAAGGGTACAGAAAAGAGCGGATAAAGAGAGGTTAATTAATGGATACCAAAAAAAATACAGTTAGATTAAAAAAAAAAAACCTAGTGCTCAACAGTTCAGTAGGGTTTCCACAGTTAGCAATAATCTATTGCACATTTTCAAATAACTAGAAGAGAAGAATCCAAATGTTCCCAGCATAAAGAAAAGATAAATATTAGAGGTGATGGATATTCCACTTACCCTGATTTTATCATTATGCATTATATGAATGTATCAAAATTTCACATATACCCCCAAAATATGTACATCTATTGTGTAACCATTTTTTTAGCAGGCCATTATCTTATCTTAGAGGTTGAAATAAGGTAACAAAGGCAAAAGCAAACAACGTAGTTCCTGGCGTAGGTTAGTCACACTGTACTTAGATACCAATTAGAGTCTAAACCACTCCATTTTCTTCCTCTCCACTAGCTATGTTTCAAACCTGCTAGTTGTACCCATGGGCATCACCCAACCCCTGGCCACAGGCAGGCCAAAACCATTTGCTGACCTCACTCTCTATTTTAAGCTGTGCCTCCTGGGTCTGCTCCTGGCCATTCAGGAAGTCAGGATCTTGCAGAAGATACAATGTTTTAGGCTCCAGGCCCCTTGTAACAACACTGCTCAAACAGGACTGTCTGCAGTGATGGAAATTTATATCCACAGTGTCCATTATAGCTGCCCCCTGCAGCCACTGGACACTTGAAATGTGGCTTAGGAACTGAAAAACTGAATTTTTATTTTATTTAATTTTCATTAATTTAAATGAAAACAGCCACATATGACCAGTGGCCACTGCATTGGCTAGCACAGCCTTAGCACCACCTCCAGTTGTTGCCAAAGTCCAATTCAAGCCACTTTTCCACACAAGACATCTGAACCTTCCAACCACCTGGCTGGCATCTTTACTTGGACTTTGCTACTTCCATCAAGGCTGGTGTGATGAGGCAGGAAAATGAGATCACTCAATGGCTATGTCCAGTGCCCTTCAATCACTAGGCAACTAGATGATTTGTTTTTTAAAATGCAGGTAAAATCAACATCTCCCCTTGGTTCCACTGTATTTGGGGAATGTACATAAATTGGACCTATGCTTGTAATGGTCTCTGAAGGGTCCTCCTGCAGTGGGATTACCCTATAGAGCTCTGCGGTAACTAAGTGAAAACCAGAGCTTTGAGGCCAGGAAATAAAAGCCTGTGCACTGACTGCAGATTAGGGGTAAGAGGCTGGGGGACTTTTTGAAAATGAGATCCTTGGCATTTCCATTTCCATTTCACTCAGTCAAAAATTCCACAAGAATACCTTACTTCACAATATTTTTTTGCATTAATCTTGCCAAGATCAGATTCCAAGAAGCAATCAAGAATATTAAGTTAACTTTCATTTTAAATCAGAAAGTTTGTTAGGTTTGAGATCATAAACAAATTATCATCTTTGCCAAACTGAGATTGGCCCTAAGAGAGAACAGATTCATTCTCTCATTTGGAAGGTATGAGTCTTGTGTGGTTTCATGACCTTCATTCCATAACATTAAATGTGTTGTGTGAATTGTTCTAAGCCAGTTACTCTAGATAAAAACAAAACAAAAATCTTGCTCCAAGTAAGAAAAAGTTGGGAATGGAAAGGAAAACTGATCTACTCACTTGATAAATATCTATTGGTCAGGCATGATGGCTCACGCCTACAATTCCAGCTCTTTGGGAAGCCAAGATAGGAGGATCTCTTAAAGCCAGGATTTGAGACCAGCCTGGGCGTCAAAACGAGAACCCATGTCTATCTCTGTCTCTCTCCATACATATACATAATATACATACACACACACACACATACACACACACACACATAGGTGTGTGAATGTATGAATTATATGAGTGTATCAAAATATCACATTGTACATCTATTGTGTAACCACTTTTTTTAGCAGGCCATTATCTTATCTTAGAGGTTGAAATAAGGTAATAAAGGCAAAAGCAAACACCATAGTTCCTGGCCTACGTTAGTCACACTGTACTTAGATACCAGTTGGAGTCTATACCACTCCATTTCCACACACTTAGGGGTGTGTGTGTGTGTGTGTATGTATTTTAATCGTTACTGTGTGCCAGGATGACAATGGGGCTCAAAGTTCAGTTACTGACAAAGCTATAGCAAATAATTATTATATGTGGTACACGGTACACACAAGATATCTGGGAACACAGAGAATACAGCAATACCTGGCACAGGGAAAAGTCAAGAAAGACTTTACTAACAGGTATCCTTTGAGCTGCAACTTAAAGAATAAATAGAAATATGCCAGGCAAAGATGGGGAAGAGAAAACTACATTTCAGGAAAGGAACATGGGAAGAAAGGAAAGTACAAAGGAAGAAATGGGCATTCCACACTAAGGGGCAAGCCTGAATACTGGCCCCATTTTTATTTTCAAGCCTGTCAGTCCTGCCAGTCCTTCCTGGCTCCCTTGAGCCTCTTCCAAATTTATGCAACCAGTCCAAGCACATCATGTCCGTCTGGGTCACATCCCATTAAAACAAGGCTCCAAATGAGGTCCCACTAACAAAACCCCACAACCCTGCTAATCAAAACTGCTTCTTATTTTCCAAGCTCCAGCAACCTACCATATATGTGAATAGTGTTTGCTGTTTCCTGGAAAAGACCACGCACTGCTGCTGCAGGTAGCCAACTATCCATACGATAGTGATGCAAAAATTCCAGCGGGAGCTGGAGACCCTCTGGGTGGGCCGGCTGTATTGTGAAGTGCTGCGGTACTTAAATAAGAGGCACTAAATGACAGTTAACTTAAAGAGAGGAATGTCAGGAGGCTAAAAGCAGCCATAAAGTACAGTCCAATAGAGTGACGCACAAGAAGGAAAAAGAGGACAGCAGTGACCAGGGTAAATGTGGACTAGCTGGAAAATTTTCTGGCATGCCATTAGATTCTTAAGATTGATCTTCTATGCCATGCTTAAGGAGACCAGGTTTTAAGGAGGTATACTTACCCCAAAGTACAGAACGAAGTTAGAACATTCACAGGAAACGCTATAATATCACTGATAGGTATAAAGTCAAAAACAGCCTATAATTTTTGGATGAAAAACATTTGTTCCATTATTATGGGAATATCTCACTTTAAGTGGCAATCTCAAAATATGCAACAGTGTTCTTTTCTTCTTTTTTATTATACTATAGGCTAGAAAAATATCAGATTTTTGGTAGAGTTTTTGGTTTTGTTTTTTTTTTTTTTAATCCTCTGATAAATTAGGTCACCTCACCAGGCTCTTTGGACATGCTGGGTGGATTTTCTCAATAAAGACATCACAGTGGTTGGCTGGCAATATCAATGATAGAATTCAGGTCCCCAGAAAATGGAACCAAGTAGGGCAGCACTGTGAAAAAAGCCGTGGACTTGCCATCAGACATCCATCAGATTTAGCTTTCAGTACCAGTTCCACCCTTTTCTCCTTAAGTGCATTTAAAGATACAAATCTCTTAACTCCTCTGGACCTTAATTTTCTAATCTGTAAAATGGGAATAGTAACACCTCACAAGATTTCTGCAAAGATTAACATAATGCTGTGAATGAAAGTATATGGTTAGCCGGGCTTGGTGGCACATGCCTGCAGTCCTAGATATTCAGGAGACTGAGGCAGGAGGACAACTTGGGCCCAGGAATTTGAGCCTGTAGCAAGCTATGACTGCACCACTGTACTCCAGCCTGGATCACACAGCAAGATCCTGTCTCAAAAAAAGAAAAGGATATGGAAAATAGTCAATACTCAACAAATCTTAGTTCAATTGAATTTGACAACCGAATACCATGCATTTATGCATTAATAGGAGTTTGATGTTCTGAAATCCGGACATGTCAAAAAAATGGCCACATAGCAATTGAAAATCCCTTTTTTCTGATCCCCTGCCTAATTATCAGTCACAAATAGCACCAACCAACGCCAGTTCCCTTTCATTTTCAATGCACGCTCTGCAACTAGACACTGGTTAGGAGAAAAGAAAATGTATTAAAGGGATGGTTATTTGCTTCCTCTCCTAAAATCCTGTGGATGATTGATTCATAAACTACACATTACCAAGTTGAAGTATCCTTTTTATACAGTAGTTGTAGTTCCAAAAATGAATGGCTTTATCAAAATAAAACTGAAAATGGATTTCTTAGTCCCTCCCTTCTGTGATGTCTTTTTGGAACAATTAGCTTGAAAGTCAGCTTTCTTTGTCTAGGATCCTTCTCAATCTTTCCACCCACTCAAAACTATTAGCAGTCCAACTAACTTATTTTCATATACTTCATTTATTTAATACCTATCTTGTTCTCAAAAAGAAAAAAAATAGAGACTTCTAACTCCAGCTAAGAATAGAGATTCACACCCCTTTCTGGGAAATTCCCACAGTGGGCCTGACTTTCTTTTCCTCCACATGCAGATTCCAAAAGTTCTACATTTATCTGCCTGATTTCAATAATTAGCATGTATATAAATCTGCACACTGACCTGACCTCCTTTCCCTCCAGTCTTCTGAGTTAGAGTGTGTATGTTCAAAGTTTGGTTCTTAGAGACCTTCTGAATCCAGTTTATACTTTATGGTTCTAGGAGTCCCAATATATCATCCATGTAAAAAGCCAACAAAGTCAAGTTAGGGATTTAAAAACTCCTATTCTTCAAATATTCTATTTTAATGATGCCAGTGAAATACCCACATAAACTGAATCATTTGTTTCTCTTACAACTTTTCTAAAATTCAAACTCTTTCCTAAACTAACATTCCCTAATATGTACTTTTGGAAGGACCTCAACATTTTAGAAATAGTGGCCCTTTCTGACATGAAAGATTCCAGGTAGAAGCCATATGGCTTCTTGGGTTTTTTCTTATGGGCTTATTAATATCTCTAAAAATAACAAATGCAATGTGGTGCAGTCTTTTAAGACAGTCCATCAACTTAAACTAAGTCTTTGGGTTTACTAGTGGAAAATGACAGTATCCTTTTATAAGAAGGTAGGGAAGCATCCAAATGAAACCTATAAAGCTGTTAACTAAGATCTTGCTTGAAAGTTGGAAGCTGACGGGGGGAAGGTCTTCTTGGAAAGGGTCCATGGCCTTCCATTCTGAACACTGATGGGAACATGGGAGCTCAGGAACTAAAAAAAACAGCAGACATTCTTGGGGTCATATCAGAATCACCTTGAAAATGAGAGCAGCGATGAAGCAGATGAACTGGCTGGAGCATTTGATGCCCTTTACCACAGGAGGAAGATCACATTCCTGCAGAGGAATACACCACAGAGCCTTGCCATTAATTCAGATTTTCTCCTTTCTGTCTTCCCTAAAGAGCTTATCTCTGAAGAGGCTAGGGTGGTAAAAAGCCCTCAGAGGAATTCAGTCACAATCTTGGGACTAAGAGCCCTCCTCCTCACTGAAAAAAAGGAATTAGAGCTGGGTGTGGTGGCTCACACCTGTGATCCCAATTACTCAGGAGGCTGAGGCAGGAGGATTGCTTGAGCCCAGGAGTTTGAGACCAGCCTGGGCAACATAGCAAGACCCCATCTCAAGAAAAAAAAGGGATTGAGAGAACTAGGAGGGTGGTGAGTAGGAGGTGAAGTGAAAAACTGAGAGTCAAGAGAATTAAATTTCCCCAACTCACTTATGCTTCTCACAGAAACATCATTCATTGGTACTTTAACTTCTCAAGGAGAAAATTCAAAGGAATAGAACTGAAGTAGGGAAAAGATGGGATGAGACTGCTTTATCCTAGGCAAAAACATCATTTTGTAATTGTGCAGGATATTGTTGGTTGATCCTTAGCACCATTCTCACATCTCTAAGCTCTCTGTTGCATTCCAGGTTTATGAAGCCTAGAAACTACCTTCCTTTCCTAGATGTTTTTGCTAGCAAGTTCCTGGTTAGATCCCAGCAGTGAGAGACTCCAGACTGAGGTGAGGAAGGTGGAAGAGAAAAAGAAGCTGCTACGCTCCAGGTGCACCTGGAGGACGTCACTTTGATGTTGGCCTGTGGTAAAGGTACAGTTTTGCTGGTGACATCAGGCATCTCCAGAGAATCACACACTTGTCTCACTGTAGTCCTTCACTTACATTTTTCCCAAATGAAACTTTCCTGTTCTTCACTCCTCCAGCCTTCTAAAGATTGTGTAAACCTCAAATTCCCTGTATTAACACACTTCCTCTTCAAAACACCCAAGGTGGCTTCTGTGAATCCTGACTAATACATTAGTCTGCCCCATAGTTCTCAAGTTGGAGGGCTTGTACCAATCCTGACAGCATCGAGGATACATAAAACCCTAACAAAGCACAATATGTATTCTTGAGCCATTTTACTCAATAGTATGTAATTTTAGAAATTTATTTTTATATTGAAATAATCACTGAAATATTATAGGGAAAGGGCATTTTAAAATAAAGTTTTAGGATCCGGGCATGGTAGCTCACGCCTGTAATCACAGCATTTTGGGAGGCTAAGGCAGGCAGATAATTTGAGGCTAGGAGTTCGAGATCAGCCTGGCCAATGTAGCGAAACCCCACCTCTACTAAAAATACAAAAAATTAGCCAGGTGTGTTGATGTAGGCCTGTAGTCCCAGCTGCTTGGGAGGCTGAGGCCCAAGAATCACTTGAACCTGGGAGGCAGAAGTTGCAATGAACCGAGTTTGTGCCACTGCCACTATATTCCAGCCTGGGTGACAGGAGCAAGACTGTGTCTCTAAAATAAAATAAAATAAATAAAAAAGTTTTAGGACAAAATACAAAACCTAAGAGAAAACAACTCTTGCAGAAGGCTACTTGACATTGCACTCTCAACCTGAAGGATGAGCTTCCAACCTCCTCTGTAATTTCGAGTATCTTGATGGAAGAGTTTGCAACACACTGCACGTCTTTCTCTATTTCGCTTGTGTTTCTGTTTCAGAATGGATTTCAGATGGTACAGCAGTACTGGGGAGGTTGAAAGTCTGTACATTCCCTGTGAACAGCAAGGCAGGTTCAATTAAGTCAGAGTTTCCATATAAATCTTTTCTTAGCCTACTAGAATGCCAGATCCTTGGTGGCAGGGAAAACACCACGTCTAATGAGCTTCGTGCCCAGTACTGCGCATCTTCAGCAGTCCCTGGCCCACAGTAGGCATGCGATAGATATGTTATTCCCTGAATTGAAGAATCAGTGGATAGATGGAGAGGCAGATAAGTATGTACCAAGCACAAGCAGCAACAGAGGTTGCATGATATGAAATACATATTGTTAAATATATAACCTCAACCAAGGATACAGAACCTCTAATCTTTAAGTTCTGTATCAGGAAAATGAGCATTATTGTACCTGTTTCTCAGGATTGTTAGGGTGGGAATGAAGGTTTGAGAGGTGGCACAAGCAAAGTACTTATTAAGGTGTCTTGCAGACAGTAAGCTTTCCTATATAATATTTATCATTACCAATTTTTACTGGATTTGAGTAGTGTAAAATATGCTTAGGTTATACAAGTAGACTGAATCTAATTCAATCTTTCCTCAATGGTTCAGAGAGCACTAAAGTGCTTCAGCAGTTCATCTGAAACATAGTACCTCCAGTTCATTAGCCAGAGTGGCAGATAGCAGGATGCCCTGGGTGTCCGAGCTCAAACCCCCGCTTCCACAATGGAAGCTGCCTACAAAAAACTAGCTGATGTTTTGACCACATGGAAGTCTTCCAAACTGAATTGTTATTTGGGTTAGGATTACAAGATTAGCAGAGAGGAGCACACAGTCAATGAAATAACACATTTTGACTCCAAAAAAGAAACTGATACAGCAGTGCGTAAAATTTCAAATAGGCAAGAGTGTAAAACTCATCACAGAGGCTAAAACCTGACTAAAGGCAAATGAATAATTATCAATGATAATGTACATGGGCAGAGGAATGCCTGGTGGGGAGCCTATGGCACCCGTGGTAAGTCCAGTTTTATTTAACATCTTAGTTAATGATCTGGAAAAGAGATAAACAAAAAACTAAAGAGAGATGCCGAAGTGGATATCTGTTGGCTTTGCCTGCTGGGCACCTGATCTCCTACTGGTGGTAACAGCACCAAAACTATGCTTTGGAAAACAACCCCTCCTCCAGTGGATAAAATCTCCATGGAATTGTCAAACAACATGCCCCAACCTCCCTTCTAAAAGATGGGCAAGTGATCTATGCTGGGCCAAAAGGATGCTCTCTTCCTGGAATTCCAATCTTAAGCACAGTATTATGAAGACTTTTTGATACAAAGACATTGAACCATCTAGCATCACTTATTCCAGTAGCATATCTCTGAGAAAAAAAAAAAAAACAAAAAACAAAACTATTAATTCCTGCTACCTACATCCTTGGAAGCACCTGGCATTTTTCCTTTCCTTTTTCTTTAAATCTAATATACTTCTTTTTTTCCTGAAATTAAGCAATGTTATTTTATATGAGCTGCAAAAAAAAAAAAAAAAAAAAAAAAAGGCCCAAATAATGGAGATGCAGCTTCCACTAAATCTAGGGTATGCATTCTGTTACATTTTGTTTATCTGATCATTCAGCAATTCTCAAAATATTTTTCAGACACTAGTGTAAGAAATACCACAACAGATAAAGCAGTCTACTTTAAAATCACAGTGTTTAGATTCATCTTGGAAACAATTCACATTGACATTTTTCTGGAAAAAAGAAATGTATTCTAATATTCACACATAGCAGAACAAATCACCTAACCTTAGAACTAAGGTGAAGGCAGAGAATCAGACATGAAATTTCAATGAGAAGAGGCACTTTTAAATGCCATTAAAGTTCTATATTGCATAAAGTACAACACATTAGACATTAGCAAAATACATCCATGGTAAGTGACCTCTATGGTACATTGTCTGAGTTATTAAGTACATATTTTCTTTAAAGAGAGAGAGTAGGCAGAGAATAAATCCAAAGGAGTTTAGAGAAGTGTACTAAAAGTGAATCAGGTTATCCAGGGGGTAAAGGGATGAATGTTCACAATACACTTGCTGTTTTCCAACAGCCCTGCTCTCCCCGGTAAAAAGCATGGAGGGATGCCGCCATCTTTGCTTGGGCCTAGAAGAAGCTCCTTGTTTAAGGACCATATTTGCTGATTACAGAAAATTTAGCCACTGTGGACCAAAAGAGGAAATAAAGTCTAAAGGTGAAGCCAGTCTACCCTCAGCCCAAATGGATGTTTCCACCGCTCAACAAACACCCTGCACTCTCTCCATGACAGCTCACCTACAGTGCTTTTGGACCAGAATAAGAAAGCTGCTCCAACAATAACTAATAAGGCCACCCTCTTGTAAGGAGAATTTGAAAAGGAAGGATGAATATTTTCTTCTCAGTTTTGGAGAGAATCAAGATTCATCTCTTACCCTACAAGAAACAGAGAATCTTACTCTTACTGTTCTTTCTTCCCAGAATCTATAACCTGTGCCTCTGGGAGGACTAGTCAGTGCCACATTCTGGTTAGTGCTTTAAAAAGACCCAAGGCACACACTGCACATAGCATGTAAAAGTGGTACACAGTAATAGGTATGTTGTATATGGATAAGGTATCTAGGATAGTATCAGTCAGGGTCCCAACATAAAACAGATGGCAACTCCAAATGGGAAGACAGAGGAGAGTTTAATGAAGGGACTATTTAAAAAGGTGTGGGCAGAGTCAAGGGGAACCAACAAGGACTGGTGAAACACCCGGGTTCTGACAACTGTGAGAGCTGTTATCACCCCTGCTCCCCCAAAAAAGAAAGGCGAGGGAGCTGCTAATAGAACCCAGCAGGAGCTGGACATGTAAGAGTGGCCACCCTGCAGGAGATGTGGCTCTGGGGAGAAGAAGGCAGGAATTCTCAACCCACAGCACAGCAGGGAGAGAGGGAACTGGGGAAAGGGCCATCTAACCTCACCCTCCTGACCACTCTCTCCTGGCCAATGCTAACCAGATTCTTAGGAAATCCACTGATCCAGTCTACAGGGTTCAGTCTCATTGTTGTCAAAGCAGAGTGAGAAGAATGGGAAGAGGATCTAGAGGAGCAAAAAGAGGAATATCTGTATCTTCACTGATATCTATATTTCTCACACCATGGCAACTTTTCACATATTCCTCCAAAGTGTGTGATTTTTTTAACCCTTCTATTTCTGTGTGAGATCTCCTTATCCTCTCTAAATGGTAATCTACATTTTATTTAATTTTTGCAGTTTTACACCCTAGAGCATAGGGTGCAAAAGTGGTATTTTCCTATTTCCCACTATCTATGCCCAGGCACAGACATGGACAAAACCTTCCTTAAGGCTATAATCATGAAACAAAAATGAAGGCAATGGTAGAAATGCTAACTGTCCTCCAAAACCTCAAAAGACAAACAAAATCTGTGTTTTAACAATATATAAAAACCAGAATCCAGGTATCATTTAATGCACACCTGAAACAAAAACCAACCCGACACTAAGAGGACCATTAAAAACAATGGCTGAAGCGCCAGTGCTGCCTTTGACTATGGCCTCCATTTAGCCTGGCTTCACCTTAGAAACAGCTCTCAGCAGCTCCCAGTCTTTGACTACAGGCAAAATCCTGGCTTCCTATAAAAACTTGACCCAGGACCCTGCTTTCTGCAAAATCCTATTTTATGAAGCATAACAGAGCAGGAATAACAGGAAGAAATTAAGGAGTAATTTAGGAATGTGATGTTAGAAGAGACTCCAACAAAAGGAGAGCTGTTATGTCACAAAAGGACTGCAAAAGAAAGTAGGACAGCTGTCATTTTTGAGATGTTTACTGACAGAATCTTCAAAGCACAGCTTCTTTTTCTGACTTCCACCATTTTGAAAAGAAACATGTTTATGGCTCAGCAGGTTAGACCAGCACTTCTTATACTTTATTTCTCCCTGGACAGTGGCACCAGATGCTTTATGATCAAGCTGCATTCACCACCATCTGTGGCATTAGCCTCACACTTAAAGAGGGACCCCCGCAACACCCTGCGCTTCCCTAAGAGCCTTAAAACTAACCAAGCCCAAGAGTCACCTTACTCCACCTTTAATTCCCGGCTAGTAAAATTCAAACATTTCAAAGCTATTGAAGCTATTAATAGTGCAATTTTGATGAGCTAGTTCAAAGTCAGCATTAATGACCTGTTGATGATTTCAATGGTTCTTGCAATAAGTACTTTGAATGACCTATTGTTAAAATACAGTGACTGGCTTTTACATTAATCCATTAACTCTTCTTTTCTCATCATTCTTTCCAGACTAAAATATTTCCTTCCTTTCAATTTGAAGAGTTCATAAAGAAAACTAAAGTACACAGAAAGAATACATTTTAGCAACTGACAATCAAAGGAGGCAATGGAAAGGGGCACGAATATGCCAGATCTGAGGTAAAGGCCAAGTCCTGTGTATATGAAACTGTGGGTTAGAGAGGGAATAAATCCATCTAGACCAAGGAGAAGAAAGGGAATGGTGCAAATTCAGAAGGCAGAAAATGAGAAGGTGTTGGAGATGGATGGAATGACCAGGCCAGGGAACTACTAGAATCCAGAATCTTCAAAAAGCCACTCCAGCTTCAGCAACACACACCCAATGACAAAAAGCGACATCTATCCCCTGTTTGTCACTTCCAGGTTCACTGCTTTTGTTCTGTACCTTATTGAATCCCGGGGCTATCAACCCTTGCCTCATGTATATCCTTAAGTCCACCCACACCTAAACAATGTACATTCCTTTCCTTCTGGGAGCAGAAGCAGCTACTCTCCCGACTGGTTTTATCCTTCTCCAGTTGACAGCATATGCTCAGAGACCACCTTCTATGATAACCCTCCTTCTCCAGTTGCTCCAGCATCATCCTGCCCCGTGAATGGAACCTGGATGAGAGGTGGGAAGGATGTCCAACAATTAGAGGAGCAGAGTCAGTCTACAAATGAGCAAATTCAAGGACTTTACCACCTACCTAGCTCTGCCTACATGTTTAAAACACACATTTGTATGGAAAGCCTTTAAGGAGATGTAAATGTGTATGGAAATTCAGGAACCAAGACACATGGCTGAGAGCATCTGGGTGAAAGATAAAATAAGACAGATAATAATATCACTGTAAGAGTAGAGATCACCCAGCATCTTAGCCTGACAGAGGATATTGAAAATATTTGCTGAAAGAAATCACAAAACTGGCAGAAAGGCAAGATATGATAGTGATACAAGACTTCAATTATTTAGACATGTTAGAAGTTTAATTCTTTTAAAACAGGGCATCTGATTTTTCCTTCTAACAGCAATATTTCCCTGGAAGTTAAGAAATCTTTGAGAAGAGCTGCTATTGGGGATTTAATTTTCCACCTCAAGGAAGCCTTAGTAACAGGCTAGAAATGTTTTTTTTCTGTAAAGTGACAGATAGTAAATATTTTACACTTTGTGAGCCATATGGTCTCTGCCTCTGTCATAACTATTCACCTTTGCCCTTGAAGTGCAAAAGCAGCCATAGACACTACCTAAAGAAGCAGATGTGGCTGTGTTCCAATAAAACTTTATTTATAAAAACAAATAGCAGACCAGATTTGGCCTGCAGACTGTAGTTTGCCAACCCCTGCCCTAGATGGTTATATGGAACTAACGATGTCCCAGTGAGAAAATGACCACATCCTACTGGTGTTTATACTAGCTAACAGAGAGGGTGCAGCCATATGCAGAGGCTCACACCTGTAATCCCAGCACTTTGGGAGGCTGAGGTGGGAGGATCACTTGAGCCCAGGAGTACAAGACCAGCCTGGGCTACATAATGAGACCCATCTCTACAAAAAATAAAAATTTTAAAAAAAATTAGTTGGGTATGGTGGTACATGCCTGTAGCCCCAGCTATTCAGATGGCTGAGGTGGGAGGATCACTTGAGCCTGGGAAGCCAAGGCTGCAGTAAGCTGTGATCCTGCCACTGCACTTCAACCTGGGAAACAGAGCAAGACTCTGTCTCAAAATAAATAAATAAATAAATAAAGGAAAGGGGGATGCTATGGAAAGTATGATAAGGAAAATAAAAAGCTTGAGGCCAGGAGCAGTGGCACAACCTGTAATCCCAGTACTTTGGGAGGCTGAGGTGGGTGGATCACTTGAGGTAAGGAGTTCGAGACCAGCCTGGCCAACATGTCTCTATCAAAAATACAAAAATTTGCCAGGCATGGTGGCATGCACCTGCAATCCCAGCTACTTGGGAGGCTGAGGCAGGTTGAACCCAGGAGGTGGAGGTTTATGATGAGCTGAGATCGCGCCATTGCACTGCAGCCTGGGTGGCAGAGCAAGACTTCATCTCAAAAAAAAAAAGAGAAATAATGAATTTGAGTCTATGGACACATCTAAAAGGGTAATGTGATTTAAAAGAGATTCACTGCTTTAAATTATTTCATTCTGGCTGTATAATAGCTAACAATTCTAATTCAGAAGTTATTTAAAGGAGATAATATGGTTACCTAAAAAGTTATGTGATGAAATCAGATTATGTAACAAAATATATGGAAGATAAAGATGCACTTATAATATATAAAAACAGAACAGTTATAAAAGTATAAGGATAAACTTGTAAGAAAAGTGGCTAAAGCTTAGAAAAAATGGTAAAAGACTTGTTAAAGCTATGTTCAAAAGAAAGTGATCCAGGAAGTGATAGAAACAGTTTTGTGTGATGATGGAAGGTTAAAAGATGACAAAGAGAAGGCAGAGGTATCCAACTTTTATCTTGCTTTCATATCTTTCACAAAGGAAAATGATCTTCAAACTGCAAAGGGTAAGGCAAACATGGTTTAAGATAAAACTGAAACACTGTATGGGAAAAGAAATAGTTAAGAAGTAGTCAAGTCACTTAAACATATACATCAGGTACTGTCCCGGGACATTGACAATAATTTAACAAGAATGGCTAGTGTTTATTGAGTTCTTAAGACATGCCAGGCATTGTGCTAAATACTTAATAAGCATTAACTAATTTAGTCCCTACAACAATATTATGTAGTATGTATTATCATTTTTCCCATTTTATGGATGAGTAACTAAAAATTAAGAAACCTGTTCAAATTCCCAGTTAGTAAGTAGGTCCTGAATTCACTGTGTCTAGCACATAAGTCTTGCTTTTAAAGATACTTAAATAACCTGAAGGTTTATTCAAGAATCATTATCCACAATTCTTAAGAAATTACTCAGAATAAAAAGATAACTAAACAGCAGACCAGCATGGGTTGTCATTTTTAAGACAAACAAAAAAACAGTAAAAACCATAAAATGTGACCAGTTCTAACTTGCACAGATTCACAGAAAAGCTCTAAACCAAACCGTTAAACAAATGGTGCTGTTGCTTTAAAAAATACAGTATGTGATCACCAGGAATCAGCATAGGTTCATTACTGGTCCGTTTCTGCCCTATCCCTGCCCAACTGCCAGTAATAATAACCCTAACAACGTAGTCTCAGTCCAGATCCAATCCTGAGTTTGGGAAAGGCAGGTCTTACGTTATGCTAAAGACGATTTCCATTAGTGCTGGATAACTGTAAACTGTCTTCTGCTGTATACCTGCTGTTACTATGCTGGGCCTGAACAAAGCCATGAGTGTCTAATGGAGCATCCAGCTTTCCTCTATCCTGACACCTGTGAACAACAGCCTGCCATAATGACCTGCCTAGGTCCTATTTCCAAACTCCATGTCAGTGGTTTGAATCTGAGCTTTACCATTTACAAGCAGTCATGAAACCTAGGGTAAACCACTTCACTTCCTTGATAATTTCTTCATCTGCAAAATAAAGCACCCTAGAACCCAGTAATACTGGGTTACTGTGATGGTTCACTGCAGTGGTTAAGTGAGAAAATACATATTAAAGCACTCTGAACACCACAATATACTAAATAAATAATTATTGGCCAGGCACAGAGGCTCACGCCTGTAATCCCAACACTTTGGGAGGCTGAGGCGGGTGGATCACGAGGTCTAGAGATTGAAACCATCCTGGCCAAAATAGTGAAACCCCATCTCTACTAAAACTACAAAAATTAGCTGGGCATGGTGGTGCATGCCTGTAGTCCCAGCTACTCGGGAGGCTGAGGCAGGAGAAGCACTTGAACCCGGGAGGTGGAGGTTGCAGTGAGTTGAGATCGCGCCATTACACTCCAGCCTGGGTGACAGAGCCAGACTCTGTCTCAAAATAAATACATAAATTATTATTACAAGTTATTAACCTTATTTTTTAATAGAACCTTATTATAACCTTTGCTGATAGAATTACTAGACGGGTGATTCAGACAAACATAAATACATGGGATCTTGATTTCAATGGGGGCATTTGGCCAAGTTTCCTGTGAGATCTTTGAGACTATAAGAGAGAATGGTGGGCAGATTCCTGGTGCAATCAAGGAGGCTCACAGCTAGATGAGGGGAATGCAGCTTAGAAGGAGCCTTCGTGAAGTGGTCCAAACTCACCCACGCAATAGCAGCTTCCACCTGCCCCTGATATTGAGCCAGTAAAAACCAGACCCTCTGATGTTGTGGGGCCTTCCCACCATTAACCTGTGTTTAAAAATGGCCTTTGGTTTGTCTACATTTGTAGTAATGTATCAGTAATTTATAATTTATACCCAGCTACTTCCACAGAATATGTGAAGCAACTAACATGTTTATTAATGATTTGGACAAAGGCAGAGGGAGCTGCTTATAAAAGGATGACATCAATCCCTGAGTGACAGAATTTGGACGTAAAATAGACCTTGACAAACCAAATCAAACAAGATGAAGTGCAACAGTGACAACCACCAGGTCCAGCACTTCAGTCCAAACCGCAGCCCCCACTCCAAAAAAAAAAACCCATCTATATAATAATAGGATGGAGAAGTTGCTTTGAAATAGCATGTGTGTTCAAGATTTAAAGCTCTTAGATGATAATATCAATCAGAAGTTCAATGTGATCGCCAAAAAAAAAAAAAAGCAACGCAATCTCTCTTAGGCTACAACTGTAAATATAGAATACTCAGAATGGAGAAAAATGTTTTCCTGGTATGTTCTATGTGGGACAGATCACACGTGGTCTACTATTCAGTTCTAGGCATTACCTAGAAGCACTTGAGGTCATATAGAGGTGGTTTGACCAGAAAAAAATATTTAATCTAAAAATGTTAAATTATACTAGTTGAAAGACTCAGTAGCATTTATTTCCTAATACTTGCAGAACATCATTTACTCACACTCTATTCTCCCTTTAATCCTCTACTGATATTGCTTGTATAGACATCACCAGTAATCCCCATATCACCAAATGCAATGGTCAACTTGCTATCTCATCTTCCTCTGACATCTGCATTCAAGAATGTTGACTATCCTCTTGTTTGTGAAATGATTCCTTTCCTAGCTTCAATAACACTTCAGTATCCTGGTTTCTTCCTACTTCAGTGGTCAGCCTTTTCTGTCTCTCTCTGACTCTCCTCCTTTTTTCACCTTCTAATATCCCTCCAGGGATTGATATCTGACATTTTTTTCCATCTAACTAGGCTCACTCCCTAAATGACTGCATCCATATCCATGACGTTAAATACCATCTCTATGCTGACAACTCCCAAGTTGATATGTCTAGTTCTGACTTCTTCAAACATCAAGACTCAAATGGTTTTCTAAATCAGAAATACCTCAAACTAATTCAGACAAAAAAACACTTCCTATTTTCTTACACCAAAGTTGCCTCTCCCCAAGTCTTCCATATCTCAGTTAATTCCAGTACCGTTTATTCAACTGCATAGTCATCCACAATTCCTCTCTTTCCTTCATCCCTCCATATGCAACCGTCTGCAAGTTAAGTCAGCTATACAGTGAATATATATCTAGAATCTAACACTGTCCACCACCTCCATAACTGCGACCTTAATCCCCATCATTTCTCACCTAAATGATGAAACAGCCACCTAAGCATCTCTCCCCCTTACAAACTATTTATTCTCTAGCTAGATTAAAACATAAAAAAGACAACATCCTCCAATCATCCTCTTTCCATCACACTTAGAATAAAATGACTTTCCATTACAGAATAAAAATCCAAACCTCTTACCATAGCCTAGAAGGTCCTCGTGATTCAGTTCCTATCTATCTTCCAAATTCCTTTTTTTAATACACTTATGCTCACTACATTCCAATCACATTGACTATCTAGCTACTGCTCAAACATACCAAACTCGCTCCTGTGTTGGGGCATTTGTCCTGGTTGTTGGCTCTCTAGTGGCCCATTCTCTTTGATCTATCAGGTATCTGCACAAATGCCACCTACTCCAATAGATCTTCCATGACCACATTACCCAAAAGAACCCTAAACACTCTATATTTTTTGAGGAATTTCACATTATCTAAATGTATATCATGTTTTACGTGATTAATATTTATGTTCTCCACTAGCAAGTCAGTTCTACAATAGGGCTTTTGTCCATCTTCTTCATCACTACATTCCCAGTGACTACAGCAATGCCTACCACTAAATTGGCAGTAAATGTCTGCCTACTAATCTGTGCATTGCAGGTGTAAGCCACCACACCCAGTCAAAAGTCTTTATTTTAGATGTATTAAGCATTCAAAAAAATGGATGGGAACATGGAAGAGAAGTCCTGAGGGAGAGGACACAGAGAGGCCTTTCTATGATGCCTACCCTAAAGCTTCTACCGGAAAGACTAAGACTAAATGAGAGAGATTTCCAGAACTAGGAAGGATCCAGAGAAAAGGTCAGTCAAGAACAAAAAGGTTGGGAGAATCTTGATTTTAGACTTCACAGAAATCAGGATGAAGTAGAAAGCAGCCAACCCTTAACTACAAAAGCCTAGTTTCTACACTATTCTCTTCCTGGAGAAGGTAAGTAGAAAGACTTCCTCTAAAACTATTGGTATTTCTTCATTGGTATTCCAAAATAATGGTAAACTGTTGTTTGCAAGGAAAAGGGCTTTGTCGTGTGTGTGTGCGTGTGCATGTGTGTGTACGTGTGTGTGTGTGTAGCCACAGCTACTGTTGGGCAGCTTCTCTTGCATAGCTACAGCTTACAGCTCTCACCAGGCCTCCCGAGGCATGTTTCCTTTCTCCTTGCCCATTCAACTAGGGGCTATCACAGCTTCCAGCTGTTGCTAGTCTCCAACCTGTTAGTCATCAGCTCACGCTAAGTCTCTTATTTCTTCCCATACCTCTGCAAATAGTCCCTTTATCAAACTCTCTTCAATGAAACCCTTTGAGTATGCCATTGTCTCCCTGCCAGGACCCCGACTGAAACACAGGTAGGGCCCAAGAGATGAAACCCTTCCCTGGGGCAGCACCTTCTATCCAATCAATTTAATATGGCTGCTATATATCTCCGTTTTGGTCACTACTTGAACTCCAAGACTGGTAGATTAATTTAACAACAATCTCTGTTTCTAGCTAATAACCCATTGAATCGCCATTCCCCCAGACATCTCCTTGATATGGCCCTACCTGAATATCCTTACACTTACAGTTCTGTTCTATTTTTACTCTCCACTTAACCCTGCCTTCCTAAATGCAACCCACTAGCCATTCCCTAGGATGCCTCTGATGCTGCTGGTACCTCTGCAGGAAGGGTATCAGGTACCAGCCAGAGCAGCTAAGACTCAAAGATGAGAATGTGGCCCTGCAGAGGAACTGGAAAGGAAACCAAGAAAGTAAAGTAGAGGCCCATGGTGGAACTAGGCTGTAAGAACTGAAGGGATGGCTGCAGGTGCATGGCCAAGTTGCCAGACACTACAGGTGGGAGTGTGTAGAGCTACTTGCTGTGGTAAAGCCTGGTTTGGGAGGGGGACAGGTCTAAGCTAATGGAATGAGGTTCACCCTGCCTGAAGGTGAGCAGGGCTAGAAGCAGTAACAGTGAATATTTTCCTCCTCCTCAAACCTTCCTCTTACCCTTCAATATCTTCTGCTCACCACCAACCTACTTAAATTGCTGATTCTCCTAAAACATCTGTTACCACCACCAAGTCCTACCACTTGAGGAGACTATATGCCCATAGAGGCATGAATTCTGCCTTCTATTTCTGCTGTGTTTTCTGTAGCATTTAGCCTAGTGCTAAGTATCAAGAGGACTTCAGAAAATGTTTAATTCACTAGCTCATCTTGGCAGCTGATTTCAGTGACTCTCACAGACTCAAATCCTAATACTCCTTGACAACCCATGCCTACCCATACTCTTCCTTTGTGTCCAAATCTCTCCAGCCAACTGTTTCCATTTACATTTTTTCAAAAATCAAAAATTACACAATAACGAAATTTCCAGAAGTTGCATGCCATTGACTCTCATCTTTAGGAAACTATTTGAAAATAGGGTTAGATACTATAGTTTACATGTAGATTATTTCCTTTTCTTCACAAAATTCCTTAATGGTGGAATGTGACAGGCATTGTGACTTCCACTTTAGAATTAATAAAACCAAGGCTCAGAAAGGTTAAATAACTTATACAAGACTGCAGGGCTTGTAAGTGATTTTAACTCAGATTAGAATCCAGGTCTGTGCCTGCTATTCCACAGTGCTTCTCTTTTAGCGCATCTCTCTTCCTACCCCAGGTTGATATCCTCTTTCCTCCACAGGCTACCAAGTGGGTGTAACATCACGGGGAGACATAACAGGGAGATGCCCATAACAGGGCATCTGGCCATCATGTACAACTTCATCACTGGCAGGAAGCCAAGACCCCAATACACATGCTGAGTCCTGATGCCTGGCTTCCACTTGCTGCTGCACTCACTCCTCAGGAGTGATGCTCACCAGCGCTCTGCATGGAAAGCATGGCTCCCAGCTCTGATGTCGACAAAGCCATGTGTGCTTATACATCCTCAGCCTCTGATCATCTGTCAAGGCAGCTATGACCAGCAGCCAGAAAATACTCTGCTCTGGTGCTCTTCTAGGGCTCCAGCTAAAAAAATCCAATCACAGGCAGCGGCTTGTTGTCTTATTTCCCCTTTTCCTGGTTCACCTGAATGGATGAGATGCTTGTTTCCATTTTCCCTCTAAAAGAAGACCCAAGTTTTCTGAGAACAGACAGCCAGGAACTCCTGGGACTGTAAGATAGAGAGATAGAAGGAACAGTTGGTCCATAGATGAGAAATGTATATGGAAACATAAGATTAACTTAGGGTTTTAAAGAGCCATAGCTGAGTAAGTTTGACCCTGTCATAGCTATTCAAAAGGCTAGTATATGTGACCAGCAAAAAATTGTAAGCCCTCTGTATCATACAAATCTTGAATATAAGCCATAGTTAGTAACTGCTATGCTAAAACAGGACTCAATAAACTACTTAACTTCACACCAACCTCAGAACATAATATGACTGCACTTCTATTGGGATTCCTATGCCAATAATCATATGTGCATTTACGAAGCACTTCATCTCATCCTTAGAGGAGAAAAGCATTTTCTCCATGGTAACAATGACACTGAATGATATTCCCAGAGCACTGGCTATTGTCAAGTCAGGCAATATGTGATTTAAAAGCATTAACTTGATTCAAACGGCCTGGGTTTGAATTCAGACTCTGATACTTACTAGTTGAGTTTCCTGCCATGAGTTACCTAGCCCCTTACGCATCTGTTTCCTTGCTTATAAAACTGTGATAAAAAAGATAGTACCTATTTCATGGCATTATTGTGGGAATTAAACTAAATCATACATATAAAGTAAATAGAAGAGTACCCTGCAGAAAGTAAATATTCAATGAATGCTAGCTATTATTAAAGACAAAGATAAGTGGAAGGCTTCTGCTTTTTGCCATGATAAAATCCCTGATTTCAGGCCAGTTTCCTACTGGAAACGACTATAAAGCTGGACAAAAGATGTGAGGCAACTATTTCCAGGCAGTGGACAATAAGCGGCATAAGACTTTGATTCCTCAGAAAATGAAAACTTTATGAGATGAGCCCATAATCATCCTGGTTCTTTGGCCTAGAGACAATTTCCTGACAGAGAGCTGGAGTCCAAGCATAACACAGTGGCCGTACTGTGCTGAGGAGGCAGCGGTCATAGTTTGTGGCAGCTAAAGAGGCTAGAATCTACGGGGTGGATTATCAGAGACACCTGTGCAAAGAGGGCCCCGTAAGTCCAAGATGAGGTAATCTGTGAATTCATGGCTGAGGGCTGAGTTATACATGCTCAAGGAAAGACTTCCAAGCTTTTCTAGACAGCATCCATTACAGTGTTAAAGGTAAAACACAGTTAGTAGGTTGAGCACTGGTGGGGAAAGAGAAGTGCTGGAACTTGTTGGAGTTCCAGCCCTGCCAGGGTAGAACAGCCTTCTTTAAATGTTATAACATCTGTGGCATCAGTCCGAGATTCCAGAAATGCCACTCTGTAGGAGTAAGATCTGTACCCCAAAATAAGACCTACTGTAGTCTCACCCTAATAAAGACTACATTCAAACTACAACAAAATCCTGAAGGAAACAGTTTAAAGATTGAGTCTGACCAATTTAGAAGGACTTGGAAAATGCCATGAGTTTTCCACAGAAATAACAAAGCATAAAATCAAGCCTGCAAAAGTTCAAGGTGATCAGCCAGTATTTTAGCTGCAAGAATTCATACTTTTCTAAGGGAAACAACAGAATCCAGTGTCTCTAAAGCATATTATCCAAAATGCCCAGTATTTAATTAAAAAACCACTTATACACACAAAGAAAATGGAAAATGTGACACAGATTTTGGACTTGGCACGTGAAACTTTAAGGCAGCTATTATAAATATGTCTTAAAAAGTACAGAAAATATGCTCAAATAATTAAAAGTAAATATGGTCCTAATGTGTGAACAGATAGAAAATCTCAGTAGAAAAGCAGAAAATTACGAAAAAAAAGATGTAAATAAAAGTTCTATAACTAGAAAGTATACTAACTGAAATGAAAAAAAAAATCATTGTGTGGGCTTAACAGCAAATTGGAAATGGCAGAGAGTTGGTGAGCTTGAAGACAGATTAATAATATCATTGATCTATTCTTATTCTTTTATTTTTTTCACCTTGGCTCTCTGCCTAGAGACAATTTCCTGACTGCAGTAAAGAGCTAGAGTTCAAACACAGCACAGAAATAGAAAAAGGGGGGAAAAAGATTGAAGAAAAATGAAAAAGCTGCATGTTAATATTTGACACAATATTAAATAATCTAACGTATATATATATATATAATTGGAGGAGTCCCAAAAGATTTTTTTTTAATGAGATTGAAGCAGAAAAAAGCATGTGAAGAAATAGCAGCCAAAAATTTCCCAAATGCCAATTCGATTTTCACTGACTTACAGGTCCAAGAAGCTCAGCAAACCCAAGAAGGATAAATAAAGGGAATCAAACCTAATTACATCATAAACTTCTGAAGACCTGGCTAAAGAGAGGATCTTGAAAGTAGCCAGTAAGAAAGAAAAATAAATGAAGTACAAGGAAACAAGTATAAAAATGACTGCTGACCAGAAGATAATGGAATAATATCTTTAAAGTGCCAAAAACAAAAAAGAGGAAAAACCTGTCAACCCAGAATTCTATTCTCCAAGAATGAGAGAAGTAAATACATTTTAAGATAAACAAAAGCTAGATGACAGAATGGCCTTCAGGCTGAAGGGAAATACTACAAGATGAAAACCCAGATCTACAGGAAGAAATAAGATGTACTGAAAATGGAAAATAAGTGAGTAAATATAAAAGATTATGTTATTATTCTTTTTATAATTTACAAGAGATAACACTGTTTATTAAAACAAAAATGATTATAAGGTGAGGTTTATAGTATACATAGAAGTAAAAGATAGGACAACAGTCATACTAAAGACAAGGTGGACAGTCATATGAAATTATCCTCCTGTGAAGTTATTACACTTCTAAAGTGGGAAGTGAGAATCAAGAAACAGGAAGTAAAAATTGGGAGGTGATGGGTAGGAAGTGAGAAACAGGAAGTATGCAATGTCATATGTTACGTGTGAAGAGATACAATGCTGACTCTAAATAGACTAACATAATTAAGAATGCATTTTTTAGCCCCAGAGCAACCACTAAAAAGATACTAAGTAGAGGTATAAGTAAGAAGACAACAGAGGAAATAAAATAGTAAATATGAATATTTTATTTACCCCAAAGAAGGTCAGGGAAGAGAAACAGGGAAGCAATTGTAATCAGAAATGACAAATGAAATCCAAATAGCAAGACATAGCCATTAGCCTAACCACTTCAATAATTACATTAAATATAAATATACCAACCCTCCACTTAAAGGGCAGAGATTGTCATGCTGAAAAAAAAAAGCAACACCCTTATAACTTATAAATATGTTATTTATAAGAAAAGCATTTTAAATATAAAGGAATATATGGGTTGAAAGTAAAAGGATAGAAAAAGTTGTACCCTGTAACTACATGATCCAGCAATTCTACCTTTTGGACACATGTTCATAATAACATTTGAATGTAAATGTTCTTTGTAGGTTTATTCGCAATAATCAAAAACTGGAAATTATCCACTTGTCCATAAATAGTAAGCACATTGTAGTATATTCATGAATTCAATACTCAATAAAAAGGAACAAATATTGATATACAATAAGATAGGCAAATCTCAGACATTTGGCTAAGCAAAAAAAGCTGGATTCAAATGATTACATAGTGTGTAATTCCATTTATATGAAATTCTAGAGCAAGCAAAGCTAATTTGTGAGGACACAGATCAGACTGATGGTTGCCTTGGGTAGGGAACTGGTGAGTAGAACTGACTGCAGAAGAGCACAAGAGAACTTCCTTTGATGACGGAAAAGTTCTACTTCTTGATCAGAGTGCTAGATATACAGTTGCATATGTTTGTCAAAAGTCATGGACCTGTACACTTAAAATATGTAAATTTTTGTGGAAATTTTACTTCAATAAAGTTGATTTAATTTCTTAAAAAATAAAGACAATTAAAGGCTTCTCTTCTCTTTTTGCCATTACATGAAACTTCAACTCAAGCTCACTCAGGAAAGAAAGGAAAAGAGAAGTGGAGAATTAGAACAAAATAGGAGCTCACCTCAAAAGAATTTAACTGTTCCCAATCCCTTGTCTATTCTGAATGTAGTCTTTGAATTACCATCCAATATCATTATTATTGTTACTAATCAACTTTGTTGATCTTCAGTAGCGTTAGTTATCTAAAAATCTAGTTTTTAAAATTCTCCTGTGGACCCGGGAAGTTCAAAAACACAAAATACATTCTTGATATGGTTTGGATGTTTATCCCCTCCAAATCTCATGTTGAAGTGCAACCCCCAGTGTTGGAGGTGGGGCTTAAAGGGAGGTGTTTGGGTTATGGGGCTGAATCTCTATGAATGGTTTGGTGCCTTTCCCCAGGTAATGAGTTCTCACTGTTCACAGGAGATCTGGTTGTTTAAAAGAGCATGGTTGCCTGTTCACTCTGATGGTAGTTTCTTTTGCTGTGCAGAAGCTCTTTAGTTTAATTAGATCCCATTTGTCAATTTTGGCTTTGCCGCCAATGCCTTTGGGGGTTTAAAAAAGAAAGCCCTGCCCATGCCTATGTCCTGAATGGTACTACCTAGATTTTCTTCTAGGGTTTTTATGGTATTAGGTCTAACATTTAAGTCTCTAATCCATCTTGAATTAATCTTCGTATAAGGAGTAAGGAAAGGATCCAGTTTCAGCTTTCTACTTATGGCTAGCCAATTTTCCCAGCACCATTTATTAAATAGGGAATCCTTTCCCCATTTCTTGTTTCTCTCAGGTTTATCAAAGATCAGACGGCTGTAGATGTGTGGTATTATTTCTGAGGACTCTGTTCTGTTCCATTGGTCTACAGAATGGGAGAAAATTTTTGCAATCTACTCATCTGACAAAGGGCTAATATCCAGAATCTACAAAGAACTCAAACAAATATACAAGAAAAAAACAAACAACCCCATCAAAAAGTGGGGAAAGGATATGAACAGACATTTCTCAAAAGAAGACATTCATACAGCCAACAGACACATGAAAAAATGCTCATCATCACTGGCCATCAGAGAAATGCAAATCAAAACCACAATGAGATACCATCTCACACCAGTTAGAATGGCCATCATTAAAAAATCAGGAAACAACAGGTGTTGGAGAGGATGTGGAGAAATAGGAACACTTTTACACTGTTGGTGGGATTGTAAACTAGTTCAACCATTATGGAAAACAGTATGGCGATTCCTCAAGGATCTAGAACTAGATGTACCATATGACCCAGCCATCCCACTACTGGGTATATACCCAAAGGATTATAAATTATTCTACTACAAAGACACATGCACACGTATGTTTATTGCGGCACTATTCACAATAGCAAAGACTTGGAAGCAACCCAAATGTCCATCTGTGACAGACTGGATTAAGAAAATGTGGCACATATACACCATGGAATACTATGCAGCCATAAAAAAGGATGAGTTTGCGTCCTTTGTAGGGACATGGATGCAGCTGGAAACCATCATTCTTAGCAAACTATCACAAGAAGAGAAAACCAAACACCGTATGTTCTCACTCATAGGTGGGAACTGAACAATGAGATCACTTGGACTCGGGAAGGGGAACATCACACACTGGGGCTTATCATGGGGAGGAGGGGAGGGGGGAGGGATTGCATTGGGGAGTTATACCTGATATAAATGATGAATTGATGGGTGCTGATGAGTTGATGGGTGCAGCACACCAACATGGCACAAGTATACATATGTAACAAACCTGCACGTTATGCACATGTACCCTAGAACTTAAAGTATAATAAAAAAAAAGACATATATAAGTCATAAAAAAAATAATAAATAAAAAAATAAAAGAGCATGGTATGCATCCCCTCCCTCTTTCTTGCTGCCTCTGTTGCCACATAACACGCCTGCTCCCCCTTAACCTTCTACTATGATTGAAGGTTTCATGAGGCTCTCACCAGAAAGACAGATGCCTGCACCATGCTTTTTTTTCCTTTTTGAGACAAGGTCTTACTCTGTCACCCAGACTGAAGTGCAGTGGTGCAATTTTGACTCACTGCAACCTCTTCCTCCTAGCTCAATCAACCTTCCCAATTCAGCATCCTGAGTAGCTGGGTGGACACCACCATGCCCAGTTAATTTTTGTATCATTTTTGGTAGAGATGGGGTTTCACCATGTTGCCCAGGCTGGTTAAAATGCTTCTTATACAGCCTGCAGAATCATGAGCCAAATTTTCTTTATAAATTACCCAGTCTCAGGTCTTTTATAACAACACAAAAAGGACTAATACAGTTTTTAATCCAAGAAACATACCCAGCCCATAGAAAGCATACAGAATACAAAAGTAGAAAGGATTGAGTGTGCCTGTGTGTTAGGTACAGCATCAGGGCAGGAGCTAGGAAGCAACCACGGTGACCCATAAACCAGTAAGTGCAAGTCCATGGTCCAATAGTATTTGTATTGCAAGCTTATGAAAATGTGGAGAAAGGAGTTTGCAATCTGTAGATTCTATTAGTAATTTTTACCAGTCCACTGAGATATTTACAGTTTCACCATTATAAGTGAAACCAAGACTTAAATATTTTGCAATAGGGCCTGCCTTTTGAGTCTGTTCCATCCCATTCACCTCTCAGTGCCCTGATGCCACTTACACCCACAGCATCTGGGAAAACGATATAATTTACAGTTACTTAGATCCATTTTGATGGGCTTTACCTCAGACTACTTTATGATTTATGGAAAAGCAGAATAAGGAAACCTTCTCACCTTTAAAGAATTCCACAGAGCTCAGCCTGAAGGCATTATTCCCCAGTGGTTTTTATTTCTTATCTTGCTATTTGTCCTCCAACTCATCTCCTTGGCACACACACACTCACATACACATACGCATGCAAACAGATAAGGCTCCAAACTACCAAAATGATGAAGTGGAAGAAGAGATTGATTTATGAGGGTAATGCAAGGGGTATAACTAGAAGATAATGGGGTGAAATTGAGCAAAGGGAAGTGGAGGCTGAATATCAAGAAACATTTCAACTCAACAGAGTGTGAAGCAAGATCCCAGGAGAAGCCAGGGAAGCCCTGTGGCTGGAAATCATTAAACACTCAACCATGGGAAATAACAGGTGGCCTGGATGGTAGAAAAAAAGGGAGCAGGGGTGAAATTTACATTTCACTAAAATCCTAGAACTGCTTTGCTAAATAAGCCATTCTGTGAAGGATGAGAGTTCCATCTCTGTATTATCGCTCTCCCTCCCTGCCCCAGCCCAACACACACGTCACAAACACGCATGCTCTCCACACACCTTCCAACATGATGATTGGAACTAGGGGACTCTCCATACACCGTACAGGGACTTTGGGACTCTAATTTACATTAACCCTCTCTCCAATGTCCCTTCATTTACCACATTTTCTTTCACTAACCATTATATTTATGCTAGTGCCCCACTATGGGTAGCACTGCACCCAGGGAAAGCAGACTGACATATGTTCACACACACACACACACACACACACAGTAGGTAGGAGGTAGATAGGAGGGTGGGTAGACAGGGAATCCACGCTCTCTGTGGCCCTTGGCTAGAGCTGGGCCAGTTACCAAGAGTAACCAAAACAGTACTGCTAGATATTGAGAATTAGTTTATATTTCAGTGCCTTCTATTTTTAGTACTTTGATACTCTATTATGTTCCCACATTGAACCTGGTCAAAAGCTAAAAATGCCTACAACTAGCACACAACTCCCCACAAACCCTGCAGCCAGAAAGTTCTCCCAGAAGAAAAGCTGACAACCCCAGTCATATGCACGATAAGGCTGGGGCAGTTTGCCAAACCCTCCTGCTGTGAAGATGGACAAAGGGACAAGAAAAAAATCACAATGATGCTCTCATTTCAAAGCCAGGTGAGGCCAGGGATTGGGTGTGACCTTTTGTTTCTGAGTCTGAGGTGTAAAGTTCTATGGGGTAGGATGGAGGACATAAATTCTGAGGAGCATAACTTGTTAGTCTAGAGAAGTTGGGGACAGGACAGTCACCTCAGTGGCTGAAGTAGGTCAGCATAAACTGCCCTTAAACTTGACCCACTGGGAAGTGGTGGCCGAGGCATGCAGCACTCACAGCATCAAACCCAGGGGAGCGTCACTGCAGATTTCCAGTCTGTTAGCGTCCTATGGACAAATGAAAAGTGTCACTTCTAGATCTACGTGTGTGCAAACCACGGCAGCTGAAGGTTGAAAACAACTAAACATAAGATTCAACACTGATCAGGTGAGAATGAAAATGAGGCCCAACTGTGACTAATTCTATGCTGGCTCCTGCAGCGCAGTGTCTGCTAAGGACAACTGGAAAAGCTTAAATGTTAGCATGTTACTGCCCTCTCCTGGGCAAAAGGTCAAAGTCGGTACAAATGTGTGAGTCATAACTTGTTGAAGTTTGTGCCCCATAGCGTCACTCTTTAATCCACTCTTTTACAAGCCTTTGAAAAAAGGTCTGCTTTTACCATCTTCCACATGCAAACCTCTCTCCATGACCACCACCATGTTACTTTTTCCATTGGAACCAAGGGCTTCTGAGATCACAGACTTCATCGGGGGGCATAAGTGATTGTGGGAAAGCGATTAGCATCTTTGCCAGAATAGCTGATACAACAAGGGCGGGGAAGACAGCCCAGAACTTCAGAACTGATCTACTTTTTAAGCAAGAACCCCCTTTTCCTGTTTATTGCCCTGCAATTTTTCTAGGCAATTCTGGGTCTGAGAAAAACTCCTCCTACAATCTTCATCCCACTACACACTATGTCTATACTTCAACCTCAGGCTCAGGCACTGACTATTTGGGAACCTAACTTGTACAACTGAATAATGTAATTAAATGTAATTCATTCTGAATGTTAAGGGCTAGAATGTCTTCTCAAAATTAATGAAAACTGAAATCATTTGGAAATATTTATTTTACAACTTTTAGTTGCTGTACAAATAATAATTTAACAGAAGATACATACGAATAAGTAAAATAAAATGAGACAAATTAATTAGCGATGTCCTAATAGGCCTAAGTTAGATAATCATCTATTTTCTATAAAGTTCCCAAGTAAGTTACTTATTTCCAACTCTTCATTCGTACAAAGTACAAATGTATATAAATTAAAAGAATTCAAATTAGTGGGAGTTTAGAATACAGTATCTTTCAGTAGAGACAATAATCACTTTAAAGGATTCTCATCCTCAACAAATATTTTTCCAGAGCCTGCTAAGTACACAGCACTATATGGGGGAGACACAGCACAATCTCATTATCACGTCTCCCTGTGAGGATAAATTGCAGAAAATCCTGAAAGCCACTGTCGGAGTTATCTTGCTTGGCTCTCACTTTGATCACATCCCTGACCCCTCTGGTCCCTCAGAGGCCCTCCCATCACGGTTCATGGGGAAAAGCATCTCTTTAGTGGCAGGTGGTGTGGGGTGGGAGTGGAGCAAGGGATGCCACAGGAAATGAGGGGACCTGACTTCTGGCCTTAGAGCAGCCACGGCTCCCATCTGATAAGAGTGCACCCCCAAGCACTTCTCAGTATATGTTCTGTATATATGCCTGTATATATGCCTCAGTATACGCCTGCGCATCAGCACTTCAGGGAAATTTCACTTAATCCTCACAACAGCCCCATGGGTGCATCTTCTCATTACTCCACCATTTTAAGGATGAAAAAGGAGAAGTGTACAAAATTAAAGCATTTTGCCCAGTTACAAAATCTTAAGAAATAGAGTCAGGATTCAAATGCAAGGCTGTCTGAGTCATAACTTCACATCTGAAATGGAATCAACCCATCAGAGTTGCTATTTTCCGGACAATAATTTGTTTACGTAAAGGATCCTGAAGTCAGATGATGTCACATACCTACTCAAGATTCTCTACTGACTCCCCCATTGAATTTAGAATAAAATTCAAGCTTTTGCCGTGGCCTTCAAAGCCCTACGTGAACTGGCCCTTGACTACCTTCGTGATCTCACGTCTCCCACTTCTGCTCCATTCACTAAGCTCTAGGCATGCCTCCTTGCTTTTTCTTTAACAAACATGTACATTTCTACTCCAAGGTCTTTGTATTTGTTGTCTCCTCAGGCTGGGACTCTCTCATCCTGAAGAACTATATGCCCACCTCCTCATTTCATTTATGCCCCTCTGCTCAATGTCACCTTATCCAAAAGGCCTTTTCTGTCTCCTCTATCTAAAATAGAAACTTCCATCACCGTCTAGCTCCTCACCTGTAGTCCATTTTATTCGCAGTACTCATCACTCTTGTCTATGATCATATTCGCATCTCCTTGTTTATCGTCTCTCCCATTACGATGAAAGCTTCAGGAGGCAGGGACCTGGTTGGTCTCACCTGCTCACTGATGTATCCCAGGCACTAGAGCAGTTCATGGCACCTAGTAGACGTTCAATAAATATCTACTGAATTAATGAATAAATAAATGAGCATAAATCCCTTTATCAATATATTCAGATTTGGGTACTTTAAGTTTCATTTGAAAAACAAATCTAGAAAAGACAATCTCAAATTTATACAGATAGGCCTATTCATTACCCAATGTATCTAATTTCATCCATTTCTGTCTAGGTCTTATATCATTCTCCAAATCTGAAATATCCTGTTTTGAACTGCCACCATTTCCTTCCTATAAGTGCCTTCCATGATTTCCTAAAACCCTTCTTTAACGACATATTGTTGAGGAGAGGTAATATTTCAAAGCCACTATCTCAGTCACACAACCCACCATTTCACACAAGTCTAAATCAACAAATGACTCCTGTGTGTTGCTACAGATAGAATCCTTGTCCCTGCCCCAAGGTAGTTTCCCAACAGAAGCAGAGTTCTGTGTACGTCTACTTGAGACGCTTCTCCCAGCTGGCTGGCCTGCTGTCCACCTCTTGCTCTGTAGCCAGGTTCTTGCAAAGCTCCATGTACACAGAGACACTTACTAAGATGCCTTTGAGGAAAATGGTAACAACAGCTCCAGTTACTCAGCATCTACTTTGTATTTTACATCTACTTCTTCTAGTCCTCCCAACTCTGCCTGGTAGGCCTCATACTTCTCATTTTACAAACAATTAAAGTGAGCATCAGAAAAGTGCAACAACTTGCCCAAGGCCATGAAGTTAGGGGCAGTGACATGAACCCATAACTGACTTGAGTTCAAAAAAGAAACATTTCTTACAGTTTTAACATAGAAATATAAAGGCTTTCACCTAATTAATCAAGTATTTTTCATCAATTGACTATATGTCTCAGACCATGACAGGTAATCTAGAATACAGAAGAAATGTAGACGTTCCCAGCTGAGAGGGAGAGCTATGGGCCATTGATTCAGTTATCTATTTTCTTACATGTTTACAGCTTTAATTTTTTTAAGCTTTGGACTGTTGGTTAAGTCAATTTGTGTGATTCCTGTAAACCATGAGTTGTTTCTCATAAATCACTTCTCAGATGGCTAAGCTAGAAAAATAAACTGCTTTTCTAGGATGATATGCTTTTTAAGAATAGAGTGGTTCAATAGAAGTTCCTAAGTTTACACTAATCATAAATAGGGACTAAGAGTTCAAGGTCTAAACAAATCGTGGCAGGCCAAAAACGAAAAACACAAAACAAACATACAGGCCCACAAAGCAAAATGCAACTAAGCACCTGCTACTCTTCTTGTTCCAGATCCTTAATCCATTGAATGTATCATTGTTATGACATTAGAAAGAGTGAGAAGTGGCAGGGTGGTAAGCATTTTTATGAGGTGTTACAATGTTTTAACTAACCTACACCTCCTTCTGAAGGCTTTGTTTTCCGTATCACTCCAGATTCCTGTTACATTGCAGGGTGTTACTGCCTGAGTCTGGCTCTGCCTGTGTGATCCTGGAGAAAGCTTCTTTAGGAGCTACCTGCAGTTGCTGATACGAGAACCTTGGTCTTACCTGGTAGAACAGTGATAAGTTCCTGTGAATACAATGGCAGCAGATTTTCTATAGACTACTTCCACTGTTTCCTCTCCAGAGCTAGCCTTTTCATAGAGCACAGTGGGCAGCACCAGTACCTACCTGTGTGTACAAATCCTACAGCGAGATGGGCTGTATTAAGAGCCAATAAGGGGTGATCTCTTGGCTTCAGAAGCAACAGTACAAAGGCAGTGGCTAAAGTAGGTCAGTCTAACCCCAGCTGAAGTCTGTGAGACATGGGAACATAAACAACTAGTTCTTCACCTGATTGATTTCAGAGTCAATAGAGTCTGATGCAGTCATACTTGGAAGTAAACCATCTATTACTACATTTAATTCCAAGGAATGACTACAGATGCCAAACAGGGCAGCCTAGGATGCCAAGCCACGCTATCATAGCAACAATACATATTATAACAATGCAAGAAAATGGAAGAACAAGTCTCATTCGGGAACAGAAGTAGCAGCTCTGTGGGAAATTCTAGAGTATGATGTAGACCACCCCACAGAGAAATACTGAGTAAAAATATGCAGTCCGGTGTTAAAGTTAGAATAAATATGTAAATTCTGTGTGTGTGGAGGGGGTAAAATAATGTCTTCAAACTTGTTTGCTCAGTTACCCACTAAAAGGATTCTTAAAAATTTGTTTTAAGCTTATACCTAAATTTTGTACATCATAATCTAAATGGTTGCAAAGTATATAATTTCTGGCATATAATAAATACTAACATTTAAAATAAAATTACTTCATCATGCTTTCAAATTATTCCATGGAATACAAAGACCATAGTAACTTTATATCTACCACCATCCATTTTTTAAATATAAGATTAACCCTTTTTTTAAGTTATACATTCGATATCATTCCTTCTTTTCCCTGACATTGAACTTCTCTTCCATCTCCTCCACAAAATTTTATTGTAATGTAATATATATGTCACATTATATACATGATGCTTGAAAGTATTACACTGGTCACTATTATACTTCTTTGCAACCAAAATACATGCGTAAGTTGAAGTTTATAATTATTTTTTATTTCCTGTAATCATAGGTGTTTAAGTGTCATTTTTCGGATTGAGATAGTGTTACAATTATTATTTGCAAATATTCGGTGAAAATAACAAAGACACATTAATTTTGACAGACAAGTATTAAACATAAATAGTAAAATATTATTACATTGTATGATATGTGTATTTTACCACAGTTTAAAATATATAAAAATGTATTATTAGGACTATATCTCTTCATAAGCTGGAGACAGAGATAGTTTATGGTTCTTGATGAAAGGATGCTTCTCCTAACACAAATATTTCTAATTATCCCTTTATGTGACCCTTAGAAGTGTTTTCACCTTTGAGCAATGCATATAGTAAAATTTGGATGAGAGGTGTGATTTTCTTTGGTAAGGAGAGAAAAGTACAACCATGAAAGGGGAGGTAACGCTTTCTCTAGCAGATGGATTTTAGGAAAGAATATACTAGGAAACCGACGATCTGAAAATTAAGTCCCTTAAAATGATCCATGCCTTCATACTGCTCTGAAAATCTTCACATACTCACAAAGGTATCTGTTCTCCAGTTTGTTGCTGTGTTGCAGAACTTCTGAAACACTGTAGACCTGTTGCTTTTCCCACTAACTGTGGTCTGGTCAGTGTAGCTAATAAACCATGAAGTTGCATGTATGTATCCCCTCCAAGTCTACATCACCACCGACAGGAAAAAACTGAGGCTCACCAAGTGAATTGTCCTTGGATTATGGCAATGTAGGCTGTGTGTTGCTTTCTTCTCCTCATTGTCTTCCCATAGGGATGAGTCAGCAGCTTGGCCCAGCAAACAGCAAAACCCATGAACCAGCCTTTGCCAGGGCAGTTGTAACATAGCTCAGACAGTCATGCTTCACCTCACTGAAGAAATGTGGCCCATAAAGGGAAAAAAAAGACAATCACAATCCCATACACATGGTTTTCCCATACATCCTATAGCAATCCTATCCACATCCTACAACAGAATATTTCAACATCCCCATGGGCATTCTACATCCTATACATTCTTACATTTTCAGTAATCTGTTCCATCCTCTCCTTTTCAACTTGAAACCCTAGCATCAAAAGTGACTGTTGATCTGATAGGACTCCACCTTTGACTGTGGCTTATTTCCCAGTTGCAGCCCAGATCTTCCACTGATGACACCGAAGCTATCACCATGGCAACCATCACTGACATACAGTGCAAAGCTGAGGATGAAGCATGAGTTGTTCTCCAACTCACTTCCATAATGTTAAACCACACTGTAGGCTTTAAACTGCCACCCTCTGGGTTTACTGTCCTGTCCCAGAACCAGAGAAGCAGCCCATTTTTAAACTGAAATTGTTCTTTCACTCTCCTCAGGACCTCTCCACAAGAAAACAATGGGAAAGGTGACCGTACGGCCACCTAGGCCCTGAAAGTATGGAATTTACTCACTCAAAACCCAACAATGTTGCAGTTAATTGTAGAGAAAGCCCTGTTGGGGAAGGATAAGATGATATCTAAAAGTAGCACATGCATAAATACGATACAAAATGTCAACTTGTTGCCTAATAGCTACAAGAAAGAAGGTTCTGGGGCAAATATAGCCACATTGCCTCATAGAAAAAACCTAAAGAAAGTCTCTGCCAGGGGGGATCCTTGGGGTAAATGCTTTCTTTTCATAAGGATCAATCCAACCCTGCCCCATATGTTTAAATGCTAAATTCAAAAATGGACTGCGATGAAAGAACAACAAACCTTTGTTAGCCCTCTGGGGGGACTAAAGATGCTGAGATGTGTGCCTTGCTGAAAGAGCTCTGTAAATAGCAAGGAAGTCCTATTTTTCTTTGCTAGAGATAAAGCACAGTCTCATAGATTTGGATCTTAGATTTTTTTTTATATATCCTCTCAAATTCATTTTTGCCAGAGTCATCCGGTTGTGCTCTGATGCCAAAGATTTCAACACAGTTGGTGGTGGCAGAGCCAACACTGGTGACTTAACAAAGACTATTCATTCAAAAGCCACATTTCTGAAGAGAAGAGACCTGGATTCTGCAAGGAGCAACTGTACTTCTAATTACAAAATTTCTGAAATTCCCCTAAATGTAGGTTACATTAATCCCATCGGCATGCCAAGGATGATGTGTCTTGATTTACTTTTGAGTAAAGGCTCAAAAGTTGTGGTGCTCAGACATCCAGAATGTAAGGAAAGTAACTGGTGACTAGCGGGAATTTCGTGGACAGATGGGCCATTTAGAGTCACCGGCACTTTGGTCCCTCTAAACTGATGGGCAGCCACTCAGAAAACCCAGGAACCACAAACTCGCCAGACTACTGCAGACTGTTTTTTCTCTGAAAGAACTAAGTTCTTAGGAAAGGAGGGAAAGCAGTCTTAAGAGGGTGTTCCCAGAGGTTCTACTACTTTCCCTGTATCTCAAGTCCTTAGCAGGGGCAGGCCATTAGTCCCTGCAGCAGGTGATAGCAGAATTATCTCTGTGGTTGCTGGACTTTGGAGGGACCCTTGCTTCAACCCTAAGAGTGCCCAGAGATGCAAATCAGGGCTGAATCCACTGCCTGAAGAACCCATAGTTCCTGGACAGAAATGAGGGGAGAAGGGAGGTGCTGGTTTGCATTTCAGCCTGGACAGCAAGCAAACCTCAGCTAGGTAAAAGAGTTATTAGAGACGTCTCAGAAGCTTCTGGTTGCTATGGAGACATCTCAGAGTTTCCCATCTTTCCACCTCCTAGGCTCTCCCACATCCTCCAGACCCTCTGAGATCAATGGCAGAAACTTTCCTCTCCCTTTTCCTGCCTCTTCTCTCCAGGGCTGCTACAGGTTTCCAGGACCCTCAACCTGAACACTCAACCAGAGGGACAAGGCCTCCTGGAGTCCTTTAAGTGTGAAAGCTGCCGGAGCATTCAGCAGTCAGCTCAAAGCCACTGACATGAGGTACTTCAACTGTGAGGAACGCTATGGCCTCATGATCAATACAATGTCTACACTGCCATTAGCCTCTACAAGAGGGTGTCAGGTATCACATAGTGGACACAGCATTGTTAACAAACCATTTTATTTACATACATGTTCTAGCATTATAGAGAAAGATCACAAACCACGATGCCAAGAAGTTGCATTCAATATAGTGTATATTGATGGGTCATGAGACAGAGAGAAGTGGATACAGCTTAAAGGGAATCAGCAAAATACACACTTTTAGATATGTACCAGGCTATACTATGTTTGCAGTACAGAAGCCTACAAGAACCAAACCAATCAAACTTATGTTTATTATGAACTTACTGCAGGTAAGCACTGTGATTCTCCAAAACATACTAAATTCATTAAGGAGGAACTCAAAAAAGAGCAACAAAAATTAGTAAACATTAGAGAACAGGCACTTAAATTATCTTTGATCATGATGTCGATTACAGAACCTAAGAAGAAAATATAAGAGACAACCAGAGGCAAAAGAAAAGTTACCACTTTAAAGGGAAGATATTGATCAATTTGCTATTTCTACTGAGGCTAAGGAATGGTTTTTATATGCAGAGGAAAAACATTGCATTAATCTATGGAAGAATAGCCAGTCAAAATAGGGGATCACACACTGGAAGTTACAAAAGAGATTATAAAGTATCCCTCTTTGTTAGAAATCATTTAAACAGAGTAGATGAATCAACCCAAAAGTGTTTACTGAGACCCCAGCCCAGGCCCAGTCCCATGGACTGTAGCATTGGGGTTGTAAGTGGGAGCTAGCTCTACAGTCAGATTTACCTGCCTTCAAATCCCAGCTTGGTCACTTATGGGCTATGCAACCTAAGGCAAGTTATTTCATCTCTTTAAGCTTATTCCTCATTTGGAAAATAAGGATGATAAGAGTACTTACCTCATTAAATTATTATGAGGATTAAGTGAGAACATACATGGAAAAGCATTTAGCTTGCTAGGATGTGCTCAATAAAGTGTTGCTATTATTGTTTCTTGTATTTGACCCCTTGCCTATCTAAAAATTACTGGCCTAGGGTTCTCATTTGCCAGATCACAATGAACAATGAAGAAATAAACAAAAGGAGTGCTGAGATGCCTCAGATTTCTGCATGACAGTAAATGCCCTTTGCTCCCTGAGCCTACTCTCATGCCTCTGACTCATGCTTTGGGCACAATTCCTTAAAAAGAGTTTCCACTTCAAGCTTAAAGAGAAAAATAAGTTTTAGGTAAAATATTACTTTGGGAAAGCAGTTCAACCAAGGGCCAGAATTTTAATACAGCTGGAATCCCTATCAGAAATAAACTCAACACGGAATGACAGGCCTAGCCACCTACAACATAGAAAAAAGCTAAGTTTGACCAGGGAAGAGAAAAATGAAGGACAAAATCTCCAATCCAGAAGTGGTGCTTCTAGAGATAAAAATTTCATACACCTCCCACTCCTCTGTGAACATTCCAAGAAGAGCAAAGCCAAGAGAGAGTAGTGATATGGCCTGCCAGATAAAATACAGGACACCCAGTTGAATTTGAACTTCAATGATAAATATCAAATATTTTTAGTATAAGTATGCAAATATTAACAATATTTGAAACGTACTTCTGCTAAAAAACTACTGTTTATTTGAAATTCAAATTTAATTGAGTATTCTAATTCACTAAATCTGACAACCCTAGATATAGTACAGGGAACCTCCTGTATGCAGACTGACTGAGGCCAGAAATGAAATAGAAACACTGAAAAAAAAAAAAACTCAGAGTGATCCCTGAACAGTCTCTGCCTGGTAGACAAGCTAGAGAGCATACATTCCAGGAAAGGATGGGAACCCTGCAGTCTGAATAAGAAAATCCTATGTAAAAACCATTTAGCCTAAATGTAAGGGTGAAGAAGTCCCCTTGGGCAAATTAGCTTGTCTTGTTAACAGGATACTCAAGTCAAATAATCCAGTCTGTTTGTAGAAAGCTTACTGCATCCAAAAGCCCAGCACATGCAATTCATGGTTGGTAGAGCTGTATAATTGCACCCATTTGTCAAAACTCTAGGAAGACTTCATGGACACTTAGCGTCCATACCACAGGCTCCCACATACATTGTATCCATCACAGTACTCACCACATAAAATATGATTACCAATTTATCTGTCCATCTCTCTCTCTAGACTGTAAGCTTCTCAAGAGTGGAGACAAGATCTAATTTATCTGTGAAACCACAGCCCTAATAGCAAATGGCCACCACACTATATAGCTGGTTAACCTGTGTGGTTTCTGCAAGGGAATTCACAGGAAGAAGGGGCTAAATAGACTTTATTGGTAAAAAGTCAGGAAAGAGAAGAGGGGAGAAAAAGAAAGAAAAAGAAAGCTATCCTTATTAATTGCTTGCAATAGATTAGATACATTTATCTGTACAGGTCTTATACATAAGCACACTTGATATATCAAAAGTGGATCTGTGTATATACAGCAGTAAGAGAAAATTATTAAAGATTTGTGTTGGGTTTTTTTTTTGGTTGGGGATATGAAGAAAGAAGTCGACATGTATATAATGATATAAAAATAAAAATGTATACAAGGACCTTAAGGATATGTCTATATGTGCATGTCAGGTGTCCACACGGAATATGTTAGAGCTTCTGTAAAGGAAGTGAGAGATATTAGAAAAAAAGACTCAACCCAATTCTCTTTCTAAAAATATTCAGATCTCTGAAGCACTCAATTCTAGAATCAGCTCTCAATAACAGTCCCTGTTGTGTTAATGAAACTGTAACTTATCTTACCCACTCACCTTTATACAGTGTCCGCAGGAATCCACAAATTAGGATATAGTTAGTGACGGTCCTCCTGAATGGCATTACAGAAATGAAACTAAAATACTCTGAAAGCCTAATACTGCTTCAGGAAAATCTCCACCCTGTTTAGGAACCCTGTGTTCCATCCCATGGAACCTCTCCTCCTATGTTTACCTGTCTCTCTCCTTCCTGCATTCCTCCTGTGAGAACCTCCCTATCTGTATTTCCCCTCTCTATCACTGCCCCCCGTCTTTCTTTTTCATAGACTGTTGAAAACTATTTAAAAGATCCTGAATATCAAAGTCTGTCTTCTTCTGGCCATGTATTTAAGGTACATAATAGCATGTGGTTTCCAATCCCCCAGGAGCTGGGCATGAAAATAAAATGTTAGAACTTCTATTTACATTTATTTTTATCTCACCCATTTTTAATTTCTGGTTTTTTGTGTGTGTGCTTTATAATGAACACAACATATTAGACAGTATACACATATAATTATGTACTAAATAAACACGCCGGTCATTGGCATTCTAGTTCTCTAGGGCTGCATAACAAACCACCCCAAAACTTGGTGGCATAAAATAACAACCAGTTTATTATGTTCACAAATTTTGAGGGTTAGGAATTCAGATAGGGCACAGCTGGGATTGTTTGATTCATTTCCATGACTTTCAGAGCCTCAGTTGAGAAGACCCAAGCATCTGGGAAGTGACTCCAGGGATGCATGCTAGAATCATCTGAAACTTCTCAACTTACATGGCTGACCTGGGCTCAGCCAGGACCACTGACCAGAGTACCTACACATGACCTGTCTGTGTGGCTTCTCACAGCATGGCAGCAGGGATGTCCAAAAGACAAATGAACCAAGGGAACCAGGTAGAGGCTGCATGGCCTTTTCTGACCTAGCCTCAGAAGTCACCTAGAGCCATGCTCTCCATACTCAGTCAGTCAATGCAATTATGAAGCTGCCAAAATACAAGGAGAGGGGGCTAGACTCTCCTCACCATGATGTGCAGTAATGACCAGGTCACACTGCAGAGGAGAATGTGGGATGGGAGAGATTGTTGTAGTTACTTCGGAAAACAATCTACCCCACTTGGACTATTTGCTCTGAGATCTGTCCCCCATCCCTTCTCTTTACTGCTCTTTATTGCAGAGAGCAAAAACCTTGCAGATCACATTTCCCAGCCTCCCCTGCCAAACAGATTCTGGCTAGGATTTACCAATGGAGATACTGCCAAGAGATTGTGGGGGTGCTGGAGAGAGAAGCTAGAATATATCTCCCCCTTTCTCTCTGCTTTGGTCAGCATCTTCCTAGGAGCTGCATCTCCTCCCTGACTTACATTCTCTGCCAGGCAGCCACCAATTGTTCCATTCTCAGTGGACAAGTTCTACCTTGTTCCCTGTGACCCAAAGGTTCGCACTGGCTTCCTGCTTTGCTGATCTGGGGTTGCACATGGGTTGGCCATGCCCAATTTAGCTTTCAGCTCTTCTTACCCCTTTGTCTCTGATTCCCAGCATTACATTCTCCCATTTGAATTACCCAGTATGGGCTGTTTTCTTGACTGTATAACAATATACACAGACTAGGGATAACAACCCCCAAATGTTTTACTTATCAAAATGTGGGATTTGAAAAGCATGTAGACTGTTGACATAGTTTCAGAAGCCCTGGAACGGGAGTCAGGCTGCCTGAGTTCTGGCCCTAGATCAGGCATAGCTACGTACTTTGGTATTTGCTTAGCCCATCGGTCTTAGTGTCCTCAGCCACACAATGAGTTGTCCTCTTTGGTGCTAACATTCTGTGATTGTATCTTTCAGATATAATCTGCCTACTAGGTCTGGGCCTAACCCACAATGGCATTGATTCTGAATGTCCACCTCAGCACTAAAAAATATCTCAGCACAAACAAACAAACGTAATTTGCTACATGATTCAACAAAGGGTGCTGGCCAGGTTAGAGATGCTAGAGCCATCTCCACTGCAATAATTGACCCCTGATGTTTCACCTGAGGTTAAGACAGGAAGGACGGGGCCAGTACATCAGGTTAGTGTGGGAGCTCAGAGCACTTCTGCCTCCTCAGCTCTAGATAAAAGCAAGACAGCATTGGTCATCAGGCTCTTACAAGTAAATCTGGCCATCTGCAGACTGAGTTCCATCCAAGTTCAGGAGAACCACTGGGTGACATTCATATGAAAGTGCTGTAATCCCAGCATTTTAGGAGGCTGAGCAAGTGGATCACTTGAGGTCAGGAGTTCAAGCCCAGCCTGGCCAACATGGTGAAACACCATCTCTACCAAAAATATAAAAAATTACCTGGGTGTGATGGTGCATGCCTGTAATCCCAGCTACTCTGGAGGCTGGAGCAGAAGAATCGCTTGAACCTGGGAGGTGGAGGTTGCAGTGAGCTGAGATCTTGCCACTGTACTCCAGCCTGGGTGACAGAGACTCTATCTCAAAAAAAAAAAAAAAAAAAGAATAACTTTTTCTTCTTTGAAGGGACAAAAAAATATCTTATGACACAAAAGGAACATAATTTGTCACAAAAGGGAAGAAAAATTGTGCAACTGAGCCCTCCAATTATACCATCACAGGGAATAGCTTCCACTCTAGAGAAATGCTTTCATATAGAGCTGATAGAAAGAGGGACAAAGTCATGTGGTTGCCCTTTTTTAGGCATATAAATGAGCCTTCACCCAATGTACCCATCTTTTATCTCTTTTCTATTCCAGAAGAAGATTTGACAAAAGTGATCATGGATTTAACAAAACATCTTTTAAGCTATTTAAAGTAAATAAAATATTATAATAAACTATAAACAAATGTGACCATATATTTTAAGGCCAAATATTCTATTTGATTGGATATTATTTGAGACAAATGGGTTACATATTTATTCAGACCCAGCATTCTTTGTTAGCAGAGAGATTTTCACACTATTTCTTGTAGCAGGATCTGACCTGTAAATAAACCTAAGTACTATTTGGAAACACCATAAGTGCTATTGGGAAAATGCAAATTCAAAACCAAAACCTCAAGGTAATATCAAAGATGCTGAAAGATTAACAGAAAGGACAGAAGACTCACCGCACGTCTGCAGCAGACATAGAATCTTGCCTAAATCATTATGTTGGCTCTATTTTAACAGGGTAGAACCTGTGAGGCATTCAAATTCAAAACTTTACTTCGATGATTTTAAGGAGCAAGAAACAGCTGAACCGGTTCTAACTGAAGCAAAATGTCCTTATTCTACTTAGCTGAAATTATTCATGCATCCAAATAATTTTGAGATGAAATGAGCAGAATTCATCATGTACACTGGAGCCGGCTTCTTCACTTAACTCAATTCCACCTTTGGGCCTATATATGGCATACAACACTTTGAAACTACAAAACAAGTATAAAAGGCAAATGAAGAGATAAAGGTAAGCAGCCAGTGGTTTCAATTAAGAAACAAAGAACCATCCCATTTGACGTGCCTGCTGTATGCAATGCACTTTTCTAGACTACGTACAGTGTGAAGATCAAGAAGCTACGGCCTGGCTCTCCAGGGGGCCCCAGCTGCATGGTGGCACCAGACACGTATATTAATAACTTGCAAATAAGACAAGGGTGACAAGGGCCATTGAGAATACAGAGTGATACGTAAGAATGCAGGAGAGAAAAATGCATCCCCTGTTTGAAGGAAATGCGAAGGCTTCTTAGAGAAGGTGAGGTTGCAGCGACACCTTGAAGAACTTACTTGCAGAACTTTGACAGTGCTGGGATGGAGCAGGGGATATGTCTGACTGAAGGCAGGAATGACCTGAGCAAAGCCAAGGAAGTGTGTCAAGGGCATGCACTAAGTGCATGAATGAGCTGGAGCAGAAAGAGAAGGAAGCAATGCAGTGGGCAGGAGGCGACAAAGGCCGTCAGAGACGAACCACGGACGCCCAGGCACGCTGTGGAGGAAAACAAGGACTTCATTCTGCATGCAATAATGAGCCATTAAAGGCTTCCGAGGAGGCAGATGTGATTAGATCTCTGATTTAAATGATAACTCGTGGCAATTTGAGTTATGTTCTTAAAATCTACATTCCTCAGAGAAAATTTTGCAGAAATCTCTTATCAGGGCAATAACGCTTTCTCTGTGTCACAGCTGCCCTGAATGCCCCTACCCTCATTCTGTTCTAAAAGCCTCTGTGTGAAAACAAGTGCCTTTTTCTCTGAGTCGTTTCCTCCAACTGTTCGTTCCGTATGGACTCTGGGTGCCCTGTGTGGGCTCACATCTGTCTGCCCAGCTACGAGCCACATCATCACGAGCATACCTGGAGGGTCTTCTGGGGACTCACCAGTAAGCCCTTGAGCCACAGAACCAAACTTCCATTTCCCTGTAAACATACACTGCAATGAAGAGCACGAGGGAACATTTTTACATGGATGAGTACCATCCATGGCCCTCAAACAGTTAACTCCGAGGTTAACTTCTTCCACGATTTCTCTAGACTTGGAGAATCAGAGTTCAGATCCTCCCTCTAGTGCCGCAGTTAAAGACTCTGAATTTCTAAGGAAAGTTCTTTTTCATCCTCTACCCTTAATTTCTGTGTATAAACAGATTCAATTTGTCCAATACCGTATGTCCCACAGGTTAAAGAGAGTTCAGGTTATTTTCTTATAGGCATACAAAATAAATTAGATTAAAATTCAAGTGGAGCAGAATAGTGAACAAGAAAAGAGAAAGAAACCAGCAAAGACAGGGTCAGGCCACACCGTGCCATACCATCAACCTATTGCTTCCATTAGCTGTTCTCTTGGGGATCTGTCATTTTCTGATGCTTCCACTGGACTCGGCTCGGCTGCAACAAGTCTGCCATTGGGAGCCTCTCCTGGGAGGTCAGCCTCAGTAAATATAGTAACTAGTATTTGTGATGTAATGCAGGATATGGGAAGAAAGGTACTTAGGGCATTTGGTGTGCATACCATATACATCTGTATGGGTACACACACAAGCATGAGACACAGAGAGAGAGGACCGCAAAGAGAGGCTTCAACCATAAAGCACTACTGAGGTATCTCTCAGTGGAAATTAAAGACAGAAGCACCCAATAAACTCATCTTCAACTCATCGATAACCTTCCACTGGGCCAGATGGAGAAGGCTAATGCTGTGACACATCAGAGCCCCCTCCACACCAACCTCTGAGAAGCAGTTCAGCTTCCTCCCATGGCCTGTCTCCTGTGGGAAGAGGTGAGAACCACACAGGAATGAGTGCTGAGCTCCTATAAGGCTGCTAGGAGGGAAGAGACCCACCTGGGAGCTGGCGGTTTCTCCTCCACAAATGCCTCCCACCCAGTGCCGACTTCCCAGCACAGCAGTCGGTTCCCTCATCTCTCTTGCCTCCCTTGATGACGACGCAGGCTCTGCGGAGGCCCGTCTTGGGTGAGCTCCCACATTCTGAATCTTCGTGGTTTACTGTAACCTCCCAGAGGGTGAAAAGGGAAGGGAGATGGGAAAACCCAGATTGGGCAAATTACTAACTCTGAGAAATATAAGAACATAATGAATCTGGAGCTGACATGTCCAAGCAGGAAACCACTGGCCGCACATGACTATTGGCACTTAAATTAACTGAAATTCTCCGTTCTCACTAGTCACAGGTGGCTAGTGGCTATCACAGTGGACAGCAAAGTTAGAGAACATTTCCATCGCGGTAGAAAGTTTTATTGTACAGCACTGGTCTCAAGGCTCTTGGGAAGAGGTCTATTTGCACCTTAGATTAGGAATAAAATGTAGTGTTTGTGATAAAGTGAAAAGAGCACTAATTAGGATTAAGTCTAGGCTGAGTTTTACTAATAATGGACTAATAATGGCAACACAATCTGTAGAAATAAGGGCACTGAAGTGACAGGTGATCCCTGGAGCTTTACCCTACAGAGTAAGATGAGGCAACAGGGTTCAATGGGGAGCATGGGACCCCGGAATTCACAAGACCTGAGTTCAAACGCCAGCACAGTCCTGACGCCCAGGGGCAAGTCACATGAGCTCTCCTAGCCTTCACTTCCTCAGCTGCATAATGGAACAACATCATCTATCTCATTTGCCAAATGAGGTCACAGATTTAAAATATACTTAAAAGCATCCAGCATGCTGCCAAATGCTAAACAAAAGCTGGGTGTTACCCCCAAAGGTTGGTACATAGTATGTTTCTCTCTCCTTTATTCCTAGGGAGGCTCTCATTAGCAGATGCCCAGGACATGGCACTGTGCATTTTTCTTATACCACATCTCTCCTCCCGTGGGCAACCTCTGGTGGAGGCATTTTGTTGCCTGTGTTTGGCAAGCCCAGATTTGCTTCCTCCTCCTCCCTCCACTCTTCCTCCTCCGTGTTCTCCTCGTCCTCTTTCTCCTTGTCCTACTCCTCATCCTCCTCCTCTTTCTCCCACCCACTACCAACACAACCACAAAAAGACGAGAAGGTTATTTTAAAGTCACCCATAAAACACACCCTTGAAGTCCCTCCTTGGCTTTGAGAGATGGGGAAAAAAGACGTTACAGAGATGTCATTTATTAAAGTCCTGCTCTATCCAGAGCACTTGACTTGGACCGTGGGAATTAGCTTAAAAGAAAAAAAAAGGGGGGGGAGGGGGAATGAAAGATACACATTTGGATATTCTCTAAAAATACTAAGGGATTCTTCATACATATCAGCAAGTGTAAATTAATGTAGGCCAAATCTAATAAATAATTGTGACCAAAATGAGAGACTGAGTAACAGGACATGGAGAATCTGGTGGGTTATTCAGGAAAGTTTCTTGGGGGAGTTCAAAATTGAGCCAGATTTTAAAGGAGGTGACAGACACAGTTTGGCAAAAGGAGAGAAGGAGGCTTTCCAGGAAGGGGAATTGTAACACTCTAAGGTGTAGAGACAGACAGGGAGGAGTTCAGATAGGTGAACGCCCAGACACTGGGAGGGAGTAACACAAGGTAGGCAGCCGCCAGGGTGGGGACCGCAGGGAGAGGGAGGTCAGGCTGCAGAGGGCTTCCTGGGGAATTTCCTTTTGCTAATAAGCAGTAATGGAGAGCCACCATGGATTCGTGAGTAGAGGAAAACAGTGTTTAATGAAGACAATTCCAGCAGCTGTGTGGAGCGTGGAGGAGAGGGGGCGAGGTCCAGGCAGGGGATGCCAGCTAGAGTCTTGCACTAAGCAGTAGCCATGGAAATGGAAAATAAGGATCCAAGGAAACCATGCGGAGGGAGAACCAGCCGACATTGGCGTGGAGTGGAAGTGGGGGATTTTGGAGAGAAGGCCAGTGGAAACTGATGCCAGGACAGTGTGCCACTGGCAGCCATAGAAATGTGTTGGTGAAGAGATGCTGATTGAATGAAGAGAGAACGGAGAGGAACAGTGGGTTTCTTTCTGTTTTTCTTTTGATCGTCACCATTTTCCAATATTGCAATATTGGGAGAACATGCCAGGAGAGATTTCTATCCACCACTGGAGATATTATTATTCAGGATGCTGGAACCGTAGATTGCAGAATGATCAAAACCAGTTTGTAACTGAAACCATGTGAGAAAATGAGCCTTCAAGGGAGTGGAGGACTGAGAAAAAACAGAACGGACACTTGATTGAGCTCCGAGAAAATGGTGGCATAAGTGGGGCAGAGCTTTTCAGCCTCAGCAATGCTGACATTTGGCGATGCCTCATCCTTCATTTTCAAGGACTGTCTCATGCATCCTAGGATTCTGAGCAGCATCCCAGGCCTCTACCCCTGCTCCCTGGTCATGACCATGAAAACTGTCTCCAGACATTGGCAAATGTCCTTTGAGAGGAAAAACAGCCCCCACTAGAGAGCCATGGGTCAGAGGTAATACTGATATTTATTAGACATTTATAACATGCCAGGCACTGTTCTAAGTCCTTTATAGGTATTAATGTATTTAATTCTCAAAACAATATTTTTAAGCACTGTTTTTCTATTATTCTCCATTATTCCCGAATAAGGAAACCAAGACTTGGAAGTGATGTAATTTTTCAAAGTTTCCACCACTAAAAAGTGGCAGCTTCAGGCAGTTTGGCTCCAAGACCCATGTTTCTTACCAAAAGGCTCTACTGCCTTTTTGTGGAAAGAGGATTCATATGCAAAAGCACTTTGAAGACAGACTCCATAGAATCCATGGGGTGGGGTTGAGGAGGGGCTGCTGGGGGCATGCAGGAGACCCCAAAACATCAGGCCTATGGCACTAAAAGAAGTCTCATACTACCTAAGAAACAGGGATCCCAGAGAGAGGGGCTGGGGGAAGACAATGCATTTTGTTTTGGATCAATAAAGGTTTTAGGGTGACCACACTGAAAGCAGCAGTGAAGAAGCAGAGAAGACAGAACTTCCTGGTGTCAGGAAAGACAGAAAGTATTGTGTGACAGCAGAGTCCATAATGAAGAGACAGATTGGGTCAGGACAAAGGCAGTTGTAGCTGTAAAGGACAAAACAAAGTCCCCTCTGAAGCATCCAGCAAACAAAAGGTACACACGAGTGTTTATACTGGAAAGAGAATGATTATGGACATTTACATCCAAGAGTGACGATTTCTCAGCAAAGTGTGATGACACCATCAACTGAGATCAGGATGATGGAGGAGAGAATGCTCTGAAAGCCCATGTTTTAAGAGTGGGGTGGGTGCTTGTGAGCAAAGGCTGGTCACGCCGTCATTCGTGATGATGGACTCTGGAAGAAAGTATTCTGAGGACTTTCTTTTCATCTGCCCTTAGTAGTGGGAGTGACAGAACACTAAAAGCAGATATGCCTGCAAGTGGGTGAGTCAGTACTGGAGAAGCTGAATTCCAGTTCAAGGAAACAGAGTGGCAGGGGAGGGAAGGAAGGGAAGCAACAAGGAATTCTAAGGCCAGGAGAAGGAAGCATTAGAGAATTCCACACTGAGAGCTAAGGTCAGTGACGTAAGTGAAGTGGAGGAAGCAAAGCCTGAAGTCACAAGGAGGGAGGAACCAGATCTTGTGGGAGGGGGTGAGAGAGACACCATAGGGAAGCAATGCTGCTGGACACCTGGACAAAGACACAATGTGGAAGAATTGGAGGGCACGTTTTTGCCGGTAAGTGGTTGATCTGCAATGGAAATGTGCAAGAATCCATGAATCCAACGTATTAAAAAAGTTAATTTAGTGTATATTTTGAAATATGTAGGAGAAAATGCAACAAAGTGCAAAAATGTTGACCATTTTAACTGAATAACTAAATAAACACTTGTTTTATTAAAATTAGACAAAGTTCTTTCCCTCTGGGCAATCTGGGCAATCCACTTACAATGAAAAATCTAAGAGCAGTTATTTCCACAGCATGAGGAGCTGTGCGCATAAAATTAGAGGGTTAAGAGCATTTATTTAATCAACCCACCACATCTTCTAGAAACGCAGGTCCAGCGGAATGGCAGACAAGAATGGCTGGAGTCCCAAGAAGTCAGAGGCTGTATTCCTCCCTTAGAGTGGAGGTTGCAGGCAGCACGGTTCAGGCACACATGAGACAAAGGAATGGGTGTGAGAGAGGTGGTGGGAAGAGCAATTCTCAGACTTGGCTGTACATTAGAACTACCTGGGCAGCATTTCAAATATGCTGGTCTCTAAGACAGAAATCAGAATCACTGCCCTTATGAACGTACCCTAAAGTTCTTATACCCTGTGAAGAAAAGTGGTTTTTCATTCATATTCTCAAATTCTCTCTCTCTCATACACACACACGCACACACACACACACGCACACAGGCACACACACGTGCACGGAGCTGGCTCTTCCACACAGTGAGCGGCAGGGAGCACGGCTTTGCTTGGCAGCTGCTTCTTCCTCCAGCTGCATCTGGGCTTGAACCCAACTGCACCGAGAAACCAGGCAGGAGCAGAGGGAGGCTCATGCTCTTCTTCTCTCCACACCTACCGCATGCCCACCCCTGATTCCAATACCAAAGGGAGATCAAGACCCAATACCTTAAATATATACCATCCCTTCTCCCATGGAAACAGAAGGGCTTCACAAAGATCAATATTTTCACCAGCCTGCAGTTATTCAATTCAGATTTTAGCAAACTGCATTCGTTTTGTATAAAATTAACCCTGAATTGCCTATGCTACGAGTAGGCACCATACTATAAGTAACCTAAAACCAGCAACAATTCAAAATTGATTTATATTTGCCACGTGAATGCTTGACATTCTGTGAACTCATAATGCTTAATTCCTTCCCAAAATGTCTGTTTGCCACCATTTACAGGCAGGAGTGAGACAAAGAGATGTACACCAAGCAAATATCTGCCTGGCAGAGGATTGGATTATCACAGTGACCGAAACATCCAAGCAAGCCTTGGAGGCTGGCAGGCGGGCGGGCTGGCTGACCTCCACGAAGAGGTCACAAAAACTCCCTGGAGTCCAGACAGAACTTCCCAGGGGGGCAGAGCAACTGTCGCTTTCTGATTCTCCCCCAGTGCCAACATTGCTGCCACCTCGTCATCCGCTAGACGAGGAAGGAGGAAGGGTGATAGGCATTGTCCCTCCCTGGGGAATGCAGTTAGCCAGACCCTCTGTCTGCACCCGTCTCCCCTTGCCGTCAGAGAAGGCAGACCTCCTTTCATCCCACTCATCCGCCACCTCTTCCTTCTACCCTGTTTTTCTCATCCTTCCTCTTCCTTTTTTCTCTCCCTCCCTAGTTTTTTCCTCCTTAACACACAGGTGGAGAAATAGCAGAGAAGCTGATGGAAGTTCAGTTCCTGGCTGTGGCACTTTCCTCGTCTTCCTTTCATCAGTGTCACCCTCTCTTTTTTAAAAATTTCCCTCTTTCCTTGCTCCTGCCATTCTCTCTTGGGTTATTACCCAAGGCTCCCAGCCCTCAGGTCTCTCTGGATCGCCCCCTTGGACGCACCTAATTTCTGGGCTTATTCTGTAACACTCCCAATTTCCTGAGGCGGTCCTAGGAACTGAGTTTCATACACTTTACTCCATCTCCCTCATCAGCAGAAATGAACGCACCAAGCTTCTGCAATTCTCCTCGGCATGACAGCTGTAGGGGAGGATCGTTGAGGCACAGGCTGGGATAGGCATTTATGTAAGAAATATAAAAGAATATGGAGAAGGCCAGCAAGGACCATCCCTTTTGCTTTTTCCTACCCTACTGAGAAATCGGCAGTGTTACTCACAGGATATGGACAAGAGAGGCAGGGAGCTCAGTTCCAGGTGCTTTACATACTTCACCTCATCTAACCTTCACATAACCTGCATTTTACAGCAGAGGAAAAGCTGGCAGTCAAAAGTTGAAATGCCTTACCCAAAGTCACTCGGTGGCAATTCCAGGATTCTGAACTGAAGTCCCTTTGACATCAAAAACCCAGCTTTTGACTCCCACAGACTGCCTCACTGGGGAGTGGTATTGGGGCTCCCATCTTTACTTCTGGATGTCGACTATTCAAGATCTAGACTTGCATTGGTGTAAAAGCCACAGCAGTACCAGCCCAGAATCTTGAGGGTGCCAGGACTCAGCTGTCCTTGTAAGGCACTGCTTGGTACCCAGGAGAAAAAAGAGACAAATCTCCCATGGTGGGAAAGGTAAAGAGACAATCCACTGAATACCAACTTTGCGAGGGGAGGAGAACCTTATGAGAAATTTTAAGAAATCTTCACCCTGGGGTCCCAATGGAGACTTAATCTCTGGCTGTGGCTAGAATTTGTTCTCAGGGCCTTAGACAAGAGTCAGAGTCCATTAGGGCAGACCGGGAGGTGGCTAACATAGCAGAGAATTATAAAGAAAGCTAGTATTCCTCTATTCCAATATCTGAATCACATTCATCCCTTCCTAAGTACTTGCGTCCCCCATCCCTGGGTGGTCACGTTGGCTCACCCGTGACTGGGCCAGATAGCCGGGCTCCTACATTACTTGATTTCTACCACCTTAAAGACACCATCAATTCTGCCTTCTTCTCTAGACATTTTTGCCCAAATCTCAGCTCCTGGTTTGTGTGAGCTCTTGGAGGATAGGCATTACATTTGATTGGCCCTTGGCCACAAACCTTCATAAACGTCCTATAAATGAATCCATGCGGCGGGTTAATCTTGAAAGACAAAAAAGTCAGGATTGCAAGGAAAAGCTGTTCTCCAAAGTCTTCACCTTCTAGAGACAAGTAACTAGAGGAATATATGCCCGGGTGTGCCCTGGACACATGGTCCAGAGCAAGGGCTCTTAACCTGCCATTCATAGATGGATTTCAGGGATCCTAAGTGCCCTAACAATACTTCGTGTGGAAATTGAGGCATTGGCACAAAAGTTGATTTTTCAGGGAGGAGGATCCAGAACATTCATTTTAGGAATTGCTGCTTAAATGCGTGGAATAAAGGTCAGGGTAGAAGTGGGAAGGCAGCAAAGATGAAGTGGGTTTGGGGGTCAAGGAGGACATCATGGACTTTGCAGGCTGTAAGCCAGGCTGTTTGTGTCAGCAGCGGTGCAAAGCTGACTCGCAGAACACCTCATTCCTTAGACAGGAGCTCAGCCTTCCTTGTTGAGACCTGAGAAGCTGGCACAGTACTTAACTGTTCCCACCTTTGTTGAGAATGTTAATATAGGTTGGGTCCAAGCCCCCCCAGGTGAGAACCACATAGCATCTTTGGCATTGCCCTAGCTGGCAGCCACTGCCGTCACTCCATTTTGAGTGCCATCTATTTAACCCACCCCATTTTCCCTGTTTAGAAAGTAGAATCTCAGGATAAGCCAGATCACAAACTTTTCTTACTTTTCCTTAATTACATATATCAGTTTCCTGCAGCCTGCCAAGCCTGAAATTCTCACAGAGCCCCAGATCTAATAGGATTTGTTCTTTAAAAAGTCATTTTGAGGGTTCCTAGCCCTGGTCTCTTTAAGGTAACTGACAGGTTTGATATTTTTGCAACCTAGTATTTGTGCTTATGAGTTTGTAATTTCTAGCCATCATCTCTTTTTTCAAAGAAGGTTATTCACTGGCTCTCAGAGATCTTTCCAGTCCTCTGTGTTTTTCCCAAATGGCAGCTTTTGGCCCTGCACTGGCCACTTCTTTGTTAAAGACATTTTAGAATCTGTCATGAAGACCTGGGGTTATTTATCATATTCTCCTTAATTAATGTTTTAAAATCCTCTCCAATTTTATATTGGTCTTATGTTCCCTAACTCATGCTAGAATCCAGATTATATACCTTACATACACACACACACACACACACACACACACACACACACACGTGTGTGTGATTGTATGTGAGTAAACAGTTCCCAATTATGTTTCTAAGAAATTAAAGATATACTTCTTGTTCTTATGAAGATGGCTTTTATTGCTTTTCCTTTAATTCCTCAGATAGCTAAAGTTTTTCATTTTCTATTTCCTAATCATCTTTTCTAAATATAAAAATGACACGCTTTATTGTGGAAATTTTGGAAAGATAGAGAGGTAAAATGGTAATAATTCCCTTGCTCCTAAAGTCTTAAATCTTTTGCATGATATGTCAATCTTCCTTCTCAGATTTCACAACCTTTACCATTTCTGAAGATGCCTACCTGCCCACTGACGTGGCTTTCTTTTTAGAATAAGCCCTTTGTTTATCCGAGCAGGCTTCCTCCAGACTTTCTCATCTAGGAGAGCAAGCTGCTCTCCTCAACTATCTCAAGGCACCTGCAGAGGAGAAAGAGCCCCAGACATGAGATTCAGAAAAGCTGGGCTTGAATTCTAGCTTTTTCTTCCTCTTGACTGCATAATTTTGGGCAATCATTAGAGCACTTTATATCACTAGAGTACTTCGTACCTCAATGTCCTCACCTTTAAAAGAGGGAAAATAGTTCATGCCCAGAATTCCTCTTGGTGAGTTCTTGGGAAGACCAAATAATGTATGAGGAAGACAGTATATATGAGAAAGCTGTTGACACACTATCAAGCTTTAGCAATGTAAGTGATTGATGTTATTGCATCCAATTGGGTTTGTCTTCACCTCTGTTGCCTTCCTTCATTGAAAACCTTCCTTTTCTTTCTCAAATTTTGGCTGTTTAATTTTCCTTACAGTTTTTCAAGTGTGATCAGTTCGTGGTGACTTTGTCCTAGGCTCACTTGAACCTGGAAATCCTCAATTAATTGGTTTCCATTTGTATCTTCTGCATTTTTGCACTAAAAATGCATGTTCTCTAAATATTCTAGAAACATGGCACCTTGTGGCCAGATTGTCTTTTCTTGCCAGGTGTAATCTGATGAGATACTCAAAGAAGTCAGTCTTGATCTGGAAGCTTCTAATTCAGAAATGACTGCTGGCCCTCTACATGGGACAACTAAGCGGCACACTGCACCACCCAAACTAGCTCTGATTAGATACCTAGTGGGTTGGGAACAGGGGAAGTCACAGTAATTAATATTTCTGCAATGCCTACTCTGTGACAAATATTGTTCAAAGTGAAATAACTCACCTGATTCTCACAATAACTCTAAAAACCCAGAATTATTAATACTCCATTTGATGGATAAGGAATCTGATAGCACAGAGAAATAAAGACATTTGCCCAATACATGAACAAGGGTTAGAACATAAACCCTGGCAGTATGACTCCTGAGTTCTTGCTCAGGAGAAAAATCACTGTTTTCTGCCTCTGCCATGTTACACTGCAGAAAGAAAGGTGGAGAAGACAGTGGCGGGGAAAATGTAAAAAACCCAAAGATGACAGCAAAGGAGCTGAGGAAGTACACAAGGAGCTGAGGAAGTGCTGAAAACACAACCCATTTCACCCTCCGCATAACTCAACAATTACATTAATTACACTCCTGTGCATTTCTGGAAGACTGTCCTGGTTGTGTCCTAGCTAACGAGTACATCAGAAGAAAGAGGCCCACAAATCATTCACAGAAGTCCAGGTCCTAACCACCTTTCGAATCCTGCTGTGCACCCTTCTCTTTCTCCACTCTCTTCATTACATAGAACCAGACACGCAGTATTTTTTTTTTTTTTTTTTTTGACAGAGTCTCGCTCTGTCGCCCACGCTGGAGTGCAGTGGCCGGATCTCGGCTCAATGCAAGCTCCGCCTCCCGGGTTTACGCCATTCTCCTGCCTCAGCCTCCCCAGTAGCTGGGACTACAGGCACCCGCCACCTCGCCCGGCTAGTTTTTTTTGCATTTTTTAGTAGAGACGGGGTTTCACCGTGTTAGCCAGGATGGTCTCGATCTCCTGACCTCGTGATCCGCCCGTCTCGGCCTCCCAAAGTGCTGGGATTACAGGCTTGAGCCACCGCGCCCGGCCGCAGTATGTTTCTTTTAAGTCTCTGAGCATCAGGTCAACCATAAACATGTTCTACAAAGCTTAGAGCAGAGTTTAAGAGTGTGAACCTGAGCCAAAGCGCCCGGTTCAAATCCTGGTTGTGCCACTTAAGCAAAGAAAGCTTTTAACGTCTTCATGTCTCGGTATCCTCACCTGTGAAATGCAGATAAACTTACATACCTCTATGGGTGTTTGAAAGGGTTAAACTGGTCAATTCATGGAAAGCACTAAGCACAGAACCGGTAGGTGCTCACAACAAAGTAGCAGCCATCTACTAAACATCGATGGTGTGCCAGCATTCTTTTAGGCACACACTGGGACGTGAGGATGGATGCTGTTTCTCCCCTTGAGAAATTCACATTGGGAGGTGGGATGGATAGAGACATGACAGCAGTCCTTTCACATCCCAGGGTGGGCTATGGGAGCAAGAAGAGGGCAGTGATTCCAGTCTGTGGGCGACAGGAAGACCTGGAGCTGAGGATCCCTGAGCTGAAACTTGCAGGCACGAGGGGAGGTGGGGAGGGCACTGCAGTCAGAGCAAGAGGCATGAGCAAAGGCCTGGAGTGTAAATCAGCCTTTCACAGTATCCCTTGCCCCTGCCTGTGTCACCATCTCCATCTCTTCGCTTCTTGGATCATGTAAAGATAAAAGATAAGCCTGGAAAAAACAGTTTCACACATAAAGCTAGAAAGATTAGTTTTGCTCTCCTTTCTGACAAGTATTTATCTAGTTTTCTCAATAAAATACTGTGAAAGAGAAGCTGGGAAGGAGACATAGACCAAAGATTAAAAACCGCAGGTCACAATGCCTAGGTGCCACTCTGCATTCAGAATGCTGCGTACCTCACCACTCACGGCATGTCTTGCCCATTAAATATTTTCCATTTTCTTGTTCACTGAGAGTGGATATATTGAATTCAAGGCCACATAATACATTGAAAACTGGCTAGCTGGAGCAGGATGTAGTTATTAATTATTATTTCATACTGCACATATGTATATTACAATTATGGTTGAGGAGATTTTTTACATTTCCTCATTCGATCCACAAAATGACATCTTTAGGGGGGTCAACATAACTGGCTCCCCTAAAGACCTCATTTTACAGATGAGGAAGTGAGTTCAGCAAGGTCGTAGAGCTTGCCTGAGTCACACAGTGCTGGCCAGGGTGGGGCTGAGATGGGATCTGGTCAACAGGGCCAAAGACCAGTGCCTCTCTCCTCAATTCCACCTTGCTTCAAATTACTGAAAAGCCTTTTTAAAATATGCATATGGTAAAGCTAAGGTACTCCATGTGGCACCAATATATATCCTCTTTCATAATAGAAAAAAAAAAGATATGGGGAATTTAACCTTTGTATTTTACATTTATTTTCTATAAAACTGCCCTCCAAGTTAATTGTTGATATAGATATTTGAAACAAAACTAGCTCGCTCATATCCTTTTTGGAATTTCCTCTTTAACAATGATGACCCCTGTTAATAGTAAAATCCAAGCACAAAGCAGTGCTTATGACTGCCATTCTCTTGCACTTAACCATTAGTCTCTATTCAAAGGAGTAGTTTGCAAATGGGTTTGAGAAAAAAATAGAAAACAAGAAAATGGAGAATATTCAAAATGTCCAAGATTACATGATCAGAGAGAAGTGGATTGTTCCTTCCCTCTTAGAGGAACCAGAGTCTTCAAGTTCAGAGGTGAAATGTACTTACAGAATAGTAGGAGTAGGTTAAGATGATGCTGCCCAGGCCTTAGCCATATGTGAAATGAATGAGATGCTCATGGCCAGTACCATGAGTTTCTCATCCTTCATCCTCACTGAATTAAATTAAGGTCCAGAAATCAGCTATTTTGTAGGGATCCATTTTTCCAGTTTTAAACAACTTTGCCTTTTACCAACAGCAAAGTCTCAAGAGAAGGGATCTAGAAGAAAATCACTTTAGCTGAAGTTTCCAAGTACATGCTGTTTATGAGTTCCACTACATGCAACATAAACCTTTATCTTTTTTAACATGGAAGCAACTCTAATTTAAAGAGTCAGGGGTTAGAATCAGAAGAGGTAAGTTGGAATCCTGGCTTGCTCCTTATAGCTGTATAACATTCAGCTCTCTAATTCTCACTCAGTTTATCTGAGAAACAGAAATAATGTCAGCCTTGTGGTGAGGATTAAGTGAAATAATGTGCATTAACATAATCTAGAATATAATGGGCATAATCTAGAACGCAAATTTCAATAGAAATTTGTCTCAAGCAAAGGCAAGGCAATTTCTTATAAATAACTATATTTAGACTGACAGCAATAATTCTTAGCATTTTCATTCCACTTCTTATCTTTAAATGATACACAAATTCTGATTACATAATTCCAGGACCTTCTCATTCCTTTTCCTAATCTCTGTCTCAGTTGCATAAATGCAGACTTATCAATAAACTGGATTGCCTGCAATGGTTACTGAAAGATCATTCATGAGTTTCAGTGTCAAACTTGAATTTCATGTTGAAAGCAAAGCAACTCTGTCAATGGGTACATAATAAAAAGGAGAGGTTGAGAAGGTAACCATGATCTCATTTACTCCAGACAGTCCAGGCTGGAGTGCAGTGGTGCAATCTCGACTCAGTGCAACCTCCGCCTCCCAGGTTCAATCAATTCTCCTGCCTCAGCCTCCCAAGTAGCTGGGAGTACAGGCACCTGCCACCACACCCAGCTAATTTTTGTATGTTTAGTAGAGACAGGGTTTCACCATCTTGGCCAGGCTGGTCTCGAACTCCTGACCTCTTGATCCACCTGCCTCGGCCTCTCAAGGGAGAGTTCACTTCTAGTTGGGGAGATCAAACAAGACTTCATGGTGGAGCCTGCCTTTGAGATGAGCCTTGAGGAATGAACAGTATTTACATGGAACTTGAAAGGAGGGGCAACAGCATAATTAGTGATGAGAGAGAGCTTTTTGAAGAAATGTCCATATCAAACACAATGTGAAAGGAAGCTCAAAGAACTGAGGCACAAAGAAATGAGTATATTTTCACTTCATCAGCCTAAAGCTGGCACTAAAGATACTTTCATCTATTCAACTCTAGTAAATCTCACCCAAAGCATTAAGAGGTACTTGGATGGCAAGGAAATGGAAACATAAAAGGTATAAACATATCAGCTTTATCTTCAATGCACATGCATTTCCATCATCATCTTTACCAACAACCAACATTTTCTGAGCACTGACCATGTGCAGAGAGCACTCTGCTAACCACTGAGGACATAAAATGACAAAGACATAAATCTTGTCCTCACAGGAAAATAAAAAATTAATAAATTTGATCACTGTAACAAATTTGATCACTTTTAAACAAAAGTGATTTCTCTTCCACATGTAGGCTCTAAACACACACATGCGCGCGCACACGCACACACACACACACACACACACACACACAGTATTTCTTTCTTCAAAAATCCAAAGGGTAGCATTCTCGTGCTCAGGAAAGATCTTTCAAATCTGAGCACCTATATTTGGCCAGGGTAGAATTTCTTCCGCAGTCCTTCTTCCTATGTGAACTGAAGGCAAAACCAGTATAACAGATGTAAACAAAATCAAATAAAAACTGAAATATTCTCCATTCCCCTTTGAGCTCAGAAACAATTCTGGAGCCTCTAACAAGGTGATAAGAGGAAGAACCAAGAATCACAAAGATAGCAATTGTGGCTCCACAGAGCTCACCGGTGAAACTGATCTGCATGGTAATAAACTCCAGGGTAAAGGCTGCAGTAGCTCCATGATTTGGATGTTTTGCCTATGTGGGGCCAGCCAGCAGATATTTGAAAATTCAAATCAAGGAGTATGCGTCTTAGTTTTCTCCTAAATATTTAGGCCTCACACCACCACACAGCCCACCAAACACCACTGAGTCCAAACCACACTCATACTCTTTCTCTTTTATCTTCAATGGCTATTAGCAGCTGTCCAAAAGAGAAGTAGTGTGTTTACTCTTTTATAGTTTGTCTTTTTAAAGACACAGATTCATAAATCTGGGCTTTTTTCTTGCCTCTGTACATTTAGGTTCACATTTATTTTAAAACGGGGAAGGGAGGAAGCCAAAAAGGAAGGATGTGAGAAAACTATTAACCCAGCCAGCCTAATAATCAGTGATTAAAGTTATAGTCACAGAAGAACGACATCTTGATGCCTCCTACCCTCTTCCTCCTCTGCGTGCCTTTAATATTCTACTTCAGGCACTCAGAGGGAGGGCAACAGGGCTAGTGAATTCCAACTAGCACTCAGATAATTGCACCATTCACACCCCTTACCAGTCAATCAGGGTCTGCTTAGCCAGCCCCATTTATTAATAGTTTTCCTACATTTACACTGTTACAAAGGACTGAAATGAGGTTTTCTCTCCGAAACAAGAAATGGGGCACCCTCAATAAAGACTAAGTGGAACAGAGGATGTTTGCAAAATCAAGAACCGCTCGCCCTATTTTGCAGCCACACCTGTTTTAAGGGTGTCAGGAAAACATTCTCCCTAAGTTTCCTAACTTTCAACACCAGGCCAGTGTTAGTGTTGAGAGAGCTTCCCTTAATTCAAACCCCAGTTCCATCCCTTGTGTGCAATCTGCAGACTAAGTACCATCATATCCCAACAGCATTTTTTTCTTTAACTTCTGGCCCAGGGACCGTCTACTAATCACAGAACAGTTTAACAGTGACAAGGTCTTACCTTCATGTTAAAATGCTAGTATAACATAATGTTTAAAGCTAACAGGTGCCTTGTCAATCATCTTGCCCAGTCATTCTCAAATATGTCTGCGCATTAGAATCCTCCAGGGAAGTTTTTAAAATGACCATTGCCTGAATCCCTCCGTGAGAGATTTCAATTTAACTCTTTGGGGTAGGGTCTGAGCATGGGCATCATTCTTTTCTTTGTTGTTATTCTTGTCTAGTTTTTTGTATTTGCTTTTGTTTAAGCTCTGTGGATGACTCTGTTATTGAAGTGGAGTTCAAGATCACTGCTTCAGACTACTGTCACTTTATGGAAATTAGAAAATTGAGGTCCAGAGTCAACCGTTTGTACATGGTCACAAAATAAAGCAACACAAGCAGAATTAAATATAAGCTTCTGACTCCTAAGACCACCACCTCTTTCATTATCATGTAGGCAGCTACTGGACAGCTTGGAAAAACCTATAATTTTTAAAGACCCATTACATATAAAGAGAGAACTCCGGACTCTGATGCTATGTGGATGAGCAAATGCACACCACTGGCTGACTTAGGGCCATGCATTCCAAGGGGGCTCATGGGGGCAGGGCAGGGGAGAGGAAAGTACCGAAGTGAGGGTCAGTGAACGTGGCTGACCACATTATGTGGTTTTAGGCCACGTGGCCAACCTTAGGACTATTTTCACAGTTTTTAAAGGGTGGTTGTCAAGGAGGACAGGTAACCTCCAATAATCCAGACTGTCAGCGTTATTGCTTTATTATCCTGCACCACACACACAGACCACAGGCATTATTGTCCCTAAATTGCACACATTTAATGCATTTATGATTTTGGGGTCTACTATATTTAGTAGGTAAGTCACTGTACAAACATATCCATCCACACACAAGTCTAATATGCACAGGTGCTTGGGGTATGTGTGGATTTGGATACATAGCCAATACACTAATCTCGAATCCAAAGATACAAACTGCTGTGGCATCTGCGTGACCAGACTACGGCCCTTAGAAGGTGGGAGGATTAGTTAAGAATGTCGACCATTTTCACAGAGTACAATTAGCTATGGGAGAAAGAATGAGTGTCCTCACCTGAGCTTCAGGCTTCTTCTAAGACTCTCTTCTCCCTTCCTGTAACCATGTAGTGCTTTTATTCAGCCACTGTTTTTAAGTCCCCTCTCTTAAAAAGAAACAAGATCTGATTTCCTAAGAAATTCTATCCAGTTGAAGCCCTGAGTGGGTCTATATAAAGATTAATGGGAACTTTAAGCTTGACATTTCTTTTTAAAGAAAGAAATTTTCCGTCTGAGTGAGGCAGTGAGGAAAGACACAGAGGATGGCATGTGGACGGCATAGTTTGCCGTTGGTGAGTTGAGTAAGCAGTTCAGAGGGTTAATTCATTGAAACCTTAATTGTCTTAATCTAGGAAGCTCCTCTGCCACAGACTTTCTGCTCCCCATCAAGCTAGGCTCCAAGGAGGTCCAAAGCCCGTCACTTCCCTCTCCTTCCAGGTCTGCCATTCCCAGAGAGCTGGCCCTGCTTCCCCTCCACCGCCTTCTCAGGGACCCTGGGCACAGCCTTATCACGGTGCCTCCCCTGCTCTGCCTCTCAAGTCCCCTTGGAACGCATGACTCTTAGGTCAGTCAATGGTGGGCATTTACTCACCCACATGTCTTCAGATCCAGGGTACTCTCTTTATATGTAATGGATCTTTAAAAAGTCATCAGGCTGATCTTAGGTTTCTTCTGCTAATGAAACAAATACAAACCACACCATACAAAGAATGGTGAAAGTTTAGATAAATGTTTGGATAAGGAGCAGAAAAAGATACAAAATAAATTTAGGGAATCATCCATTTCAAGCCCATCTTCCCTTAGGCACCAATGCTATAGTTTAATCAAGAGGTGCCTGAAGGTGTCTCCCCAACATCTCCTTACCTGGACATCCCCAGAAGTAAAAACCTCGAAAATATCAAGTCACTCTAAATAGACTACCAAAGAGCATTTTGTGAATCCCCTAGGAATAACGGGATCCCTCTTCATCCATCACTCCCCTTTGCCATTACAGAAAGCAGCTGGTGTCTGAAGGGCATGGCAACTTTTTACCTTCCTACTCCAGAAACACATGGGCTAGGCTGGTCCTTCATTCTGAGTAGCTTGGCCTGGGCTAGGATCCAGGTTTCTCTTTGGACACAAACCAACTAACAGCTGTCCCTTTCCTTGTAATGGCCATCAATAGAGTTAGCTGCAATCCAGTGGTCTAAGATGAAAACCGTATCATTTGCTCATTCTAGAGGCAAGTCTAATAAACAAGGTTAGGATTTCACTAACTACAGAATCACAAAAGCAGAAATTAGAGCCTCTTCTTTCTTTTAAGAAGACCCTGGCTTTACTCTCTAACCTTGTCATTTGTAATCTGAAATTCCTAATCAAAGCAGCAGCAAATTCCTGTGTTGTTCTTTTCCTTGAGTTAAGGGATGCAAGGAAGAGTGGGAGGCTTGCCTTTTAGACTAACTTTCCTCTTCATATGCTTTCTGTCCTCCTGAAATGACCTGTCTTTCCGTATCCTACAAATCTTCTATTTTTTCCTCAAGACATAATTTAAATGTCGACCCCTCCATGAAGCTCTCCTCACTCTCCCAGGTTTCTCTCCTTTGTAGATCTTACCTATACATGTCCACACCACTAGATCCTGGGCTACTGGAAGGTACAGACAGAGCTAATTCTTCTTCATAGCACAATGTTCTTAACAAATCTTGTTGAATAACTGAGCAAAGCAAAAGACATGAAAATAAATGAAGTTAAAAGAACAGAATCATGTAAAAAAGACTAAGACATTAATAAAAAGATAAACTAAAAAGCAGGAGGACATAAGAAGAAAAAGAAGAAAGAGAGGAATCAGTTGTGAGAAGGACCAGAATAAGAGAGTACAGAATGAAGAGAGAGCAGGCGAAAGATGTGCATAGGTGAAAGAGTGAAAGAAGAGAGGAGATGGGTGAACTTAAATATACAGGTTTCTTTCTGATTTAAAAAACAAAACAAAACAAAACAAAAAGAAGTGCTGGAATCCCAAAAGTAGAATACAAGCAGAACTGCCAATGGTCTGGTGCCAAGGCCACTAACCATGGTCTATAATTAAAAGCAGGGATGGTGTAGACCTGTGATGCATGGGCCAGCAACTCTGGTGTCAACTGATAGCTCAATAGAAATGCAAAATATGGAGCCCCAGCCCAGGTTTACTGAATTAGAATATGCATTTTCACAAAATCTCCGGATGATTTCAATATATGATAAAGTTAGAGAAGCACTGATGTAGATATTTAAAATCCACAGATAACTCTGCATTTCACTCTAATCAATGGCATGGTGTACAAAGCACTGGCACTAAGAAGTTATACAACCTTAGGGAAATCACTTAATGTCCTTGGATCTCAGTTTCTTTATTAAATGAGAAGTTCAGAGTAGATGATTTATAAAGTGTCACATAGCTCTGATATTCTTAATCTCATCTAACAGCATAACTTTAACCCTTCCTAAACCCAACAGAACAAACAGGTAGCATCATCGACTAATTAATATCTCACTTCCTTTCTCCATTCATTTATTTAACATTTTCTGAAAATCTATTACGTGCTAGTCACTACGCTAAGTACAAATGATTCTAAGATGAATAAAACATCTCTCCCTGCCCTTGAGGAGCTCACAAAATTCTTAGGGAAACAGGGCGTATAAACAAAATCAAGATAAACTAAGAAGCATGAGCACATGTTGGTGAAGACTAGAAAGGAAGGCAATTCCACAGCCTGGGGCAGCCATGGAGAGTTTCAGCAAGGGGACAACGTAGACGTGCATGAGGTCCCTTCTCTGCCAACCTCTGCTGAAAGTGCTAAGAAGTGAAAAGACCAAAAATAAGGTGGAGAACATCAAGAAAACAACCAAAGGTTCATAAACACACCTTGCTGGGTTCACAATCCCCCAAAAGGTTCACAGCACAATGGATTCTGTGTAATGGCCACAGGCACCATTAACAGCCGCAGGTGAACCTCAGAAACCCACCTTCTTTGAGCTCTGCCTGCTCTTTCATCCCGACTACATTCTGTTCCAGCTTTGACCTCCTTCTGGAAGATAATATCAATTCAACCACTAATCTACTGTCCCTGGAGACTTCTTCTTGTGGTTGCAAAGAGGAGATCTACTTTAATAAATGCGAACAATTCATTAGACCAGTAACTTTTTGATCTATATTTATTTACAGTGAGAGACAATACTGGTATCCAGTCATGTGCACTGGAGCAGCGACTGAAAATGTAGTTTACTGAAAGGAAGAAATTTCTAGAATTCATAAGGATGGGATAGAATGGCACTGAGGAAAAGGAGGAGTGTCATTTTTCCAGCTCAGCCACTTTTGACTCCAACAAAATACACAAGATGAGTGCTTTTGTCGGCCCCAGTCCTCAATATTAAAGACACAAGACTATCGTTTGGAAGAATAGTTTTCCCACCTTTAGAATGGTGAGTTCAACCCTGGCTTTTTTCTCTTCCCTAGCTTCTGCATGCTGATTTGGGATTATGATTTCTTCCCATACAATTTGTCCTTTTACCTGTCTCCTTTTATAGTCCATCAATATTATTTATAGCCCATAAATATTAACAATTTTTTTACCTTAACCTGTTAGTAGTATATATGTCACCTTCGTTTTCAGATTCTTAAACAAGAATATAGAAAAAAAAAAATCCTGTCCCCCGGGTTTATTGTATTCATGGGAAACTGAAAGAATATTTTACAAGGTAATACTGTGGCCAAGGAATGGATCAGCTCAGTCCTGTTTCTCCCAAACATGCCTCATTCCACCAGCCAATTTCAGTCCATTTGCCCACCTCCCAGGTACCCCCTGCCTCTCCCCACACAAGGCTGGGTGCGTGTACATGAAGGTCAAGGAAGACGGTCAAGATTCCAAAGCTATCTTTCTGGAGATAAACCAAGAACACAAAATCAAGGTTCCTGCTGTTCATCCCTTCTCCAGAGGAAGTCGCTCTTCTCAATCAGACTTAAAGAAAAGCACTTGGTGCGCAAAGTATTGAATAGAGGATTTTTTCTCTCCCCTCCTTTCCTGTCATTTTGCCTTCTTATTGATTCTCTCTGCCTGCGTCCATCCCTGGCAAAAAATGCATATATACGTTAGCAAAGCAAGGATTTTCAGACAGACAGGCTTCCTAGGGATGGAACCAATGGGAGAGGAAAAATTACATGTAACACCTAACTCTAAACTGCCACATCACTCTGTGTTCACAGATCCGCCATGCTCTGCCACACCTGAAACAGACATAGAAGATAACCATCTTGTTCTGCTTCTCTTGAAATCACCCACCTAATGTCCTTAACTGTGTCCTGGGAAGTCTTCATTTCCCATTATTATAATTATTTTTCTTAATTGCACATCATGGAGGCTCCTCGATTGAAATTAAATTTGCTCTTCCTCCCACCAGCAGCCACCTTTCTTTCCTATGTCACCCACACTGTAAGGGGGGTGGCAGAAGGAGAAAAGACAAAATAGAACCCAGTCAGCTCTATGCTGTGAGGGGAAAAAAGGGGGCGAGAACAATGGCCCTGAGATGGCTCAGAGCACCACTGAGTCACAGCCTCACAGAGACTGCCCGCAAGGATGGGGAACACCTGCTTCCTCGTCAGGGTTTCCAAAATGGCTTTGGATGGTGAAAAGGCACAGACCACCTGTGGCGATTCCTCCTTGAATCTTAACAAGCCCTTTCCAATTGGATTACCTCTCCCTTCCCTTTATAGCTTCCCCACCCACTTTTTCCTCTCTTCCTCAACTCCCTCCCCTTTCCACCTCGCCTAGTCTTAGGGACAACTAATGATAGTCTGGAACCTGGCTTCACCCATTGGCATTCAAGATAAATGAGGTAGCTGAGATCCTGTCAAACAGCATCCTTATCAACCCCATCACCAACAAACAAACATTCCAAAGGACCTACTGGGTGTAGAGTACTGGTATTGTGGCACTGGGGATGCAAAAGGGGCCCTGTGCCCCATCAATGCCCTCCTCTCCTTGTCCATTTGTATGTATGAAACAATTGCACATGGAGCTGCCTTTCTCACCCATACCTCTTTTCTATTTTGAAGTCAAATTAAGAGTTCATCCTCCTACTTGGAGTGGAAGCAGATGGAGAATGAGCTCAGGTGTCTCTAAGGTGAGCACACGCCAGATAACCTCAGCTATTTGTAGATGTGGTGAGAACATTGTTCAAAGTGGGATCCCACCCTCTCACTCTGATTACACCATGGTTACAAAGTAGCATTTCAGCAATAAAACTCAAAAGAATGAAACCCAGGAAAGGGGGATAGTGAATCTGGATTACATCTATCCTTTCTGGACAATGAAGAACTGTCATCTACTGTCATGTTGAGCGACAAAGATCTTTCACCTCTTCCCCACATCCCTTTGGTATTTTGGATTATCAGAAAATTGTTGTTTTAAAATGCCAGAAAAAAAATGTGTGTGTGTTGGGGGGGGTGATAACACTTTTAGGAAAAATAATGATGATAATGATTCTGCTACATATTTTTGGAGATCTTTATCCCAACCTGATTCCTGCATTTAGACACCTTCAGAGTTCAGGGATATATGGTCAGTGGAACAAGGAAAGGAGCAGTCCACTCACCATCATGGCCTTACAACCCATGAATGATCTGATTTTCTCAAGAGTTGTCTTGGATTGCATGAGTGACTAGCTGAAGAGTCATTAGCTAAGTCTTTTCCATTTCTCCTGCTATTTCTCTTCTCAAGTACATTAAAATACTGCCTAATCACATTTCACATATTGTAAAAGTTGATGAAAGGGAAAATATTAAAGTATTAATTCCATTTTTGAGGATACAAGACTAACACATGCAAACAGCACATCTCTTTGTTTAACACAAAGACTCACGTGTCGAATTCTGCACCCCTTCCACATGCACAGCATTTTAGAACTCTGCAAGATAGCCATTTTGCAAGAGTGTGGAAGTAACAGTTTGCTTGGAGGATGTGTGGGTATAAATAGATGTGTAGACAGAAGGAGAAATTTACAGCTCAAAAATAATAGCACAGGAAAAAATACAAATTAAAAGCAGAATATTGACAGAATTCCTCCTTTCCAAGCTTAAGATTTAAGTCCTTTAACCTGCAGCATCCTTCAATTCCAGCTGTTCTTGGACCAGCCTGATCCCCACCTAGACCTACCCCTCTGCAATAGGCCTCCCGGGATCTCTGGGCCCAGTGTCAACCCTTTAGACAGCAAGTGGATTTCAGGGCAACAATCACAGTAATCTCAATCATTATTTGTATCTGTTTTAAAGGGCATAGAAAGGATGACTAGGAAGGTAAAGACAGGAGACAGGGAGAGAGGCATGAAGGTGACAAGGGGAATAAAGCCAACTGACAAAAAAAAAAAAAATATTTCTAGATTCCCATAAAAATCGGAGCTTTAGTTCTGGGTGAATAAAATGCTATTTAACTGGAAAATCACACAGGTCTCCTGGCTGGCTATGTCGATATAGATATAGATACCCCTGATGCCATCCAACATCTTTTGTGCCTACGTACACCCATCCCCACTGCCCCCCAAAAGCCCAAAACCTGTTTGATGAGAGAATAAAAAGAAAAAATATGGGAGATTTCCTCCTTTGTAATAAGCCTTTTCCCCAAAACAGCATTATTTTCACATCTTGTGACCTTTTCTTCCAAAAAGATCCACTTGAGGGACTCGAAGAGATAGATAAAAGGAGGAATCCCTACCCCAGGTGAGGAAAAAATAAAATAGAATTTGCCCTACCTTGGTTTGTAGAAGCCAAACCTCTAGACGGACAGATTAAGGGAGTGAGCATGTTGGGAATGTCCAGTCCCTTCTTCTCGCTTGCATATCCACATAAGAAAGACGAAGGATAAATGAACGGAAGATAATTTAAAATCCAATTTAGCGTCAATTTTGTTTTAATCTTGTGTCTTGAAGAGATGCAAATTCAAAAAAAAAAAGATTTAATTCAAAGGTAATTCAGGGTATGGAGAGCAGCTCACAATGCAGAATCCAGAGTAATTATTCCGTGTGCATGTGAGGTTAGTGGCTGGAATAGATTTTTAACGCTTCTTCTGGCAATTACGGTTTTTGGTTTTTGGAGCGTTAGTGGAGGAGGCTCTGTGTGGAGAAGCTGGGGGCCGGCTCCGTCCCTCGGTGGAGCATGGTCATTCCCAAAGCGTCCCCTTCCTAAGGGGGAAAAAGAGGCGGTCAGGGCTTGATTCGCGTGTCCCCCGGAGGGTGAGAAAAATGCATTCCGAAAAAGGTATCAATTCGTTTTATGGAAAGGGGGGAGGAAACCCCGCATTTCCCACAGAGTGCACACGAGAGGAATTGAAAACAGCTGGTACCGGTCTATAAATAATTCAGAAAAGGTCTGGCTATACCATTCCTGGGATAGGCATGGATGAGAGGTGGGAAAGCTAACCTGAATGGAAGAGGAGAGAGGGAGGGAGCGAGCGAAGGAGGGAAGTGGGAAGGAAGGAGGAAGGGAGGGAGAAGCGGCACCATACAGCAACACACACTCACACACACGCAGAAACACAATTCCCACTTAACTCGCCAGCGAGTGCGGCCCCCAGCCCCATCTGCATTGCTGCTGACACGTCTGTCTCGCTCTCCCCATCGCCTCCAGCAGCAGCGCCGCCTCCCACCCCGGGCTTGTGCTGAATGGGTTCTGATTGTGCACGGGGTGCACACTGGGCATTTCTTGGAAGGGGCACACTGACACGCGCGCACACACGCCCCCGACGCGCACGCGCCCCGCGCGCACTCACACTCACCCCCGCGCACACTCACCCCCGCGCACACTCACGCTGCCGCCGCGCTGAGGTGCAGCGCACGGGGCTTCACCTGCAACGTGTCGATTGGACGGATGGGCGCGTGGGTCCAGCCCGGGGCGCCACTGCCCTGCCTCTCTGCTAGGTGAGGGGATGAAACCCCCCAAAAGACCAGAGACAGCCCTACCCAGTCACAGCACCCCCTCCCCCACACACACAAAAAAAACCCCTTAAAAAAAGCCACGTCCAAATCAGCAAGTGCCGGGTTCTGCTGGATTTCAGAGCTTTACCTCATGCCAGGTTGGTTCACGGTTTCACGGCTTCGACCCTTTATCTGCCTGACACCCCCAAACCCCTACATTGGAAGGAGAGACTCCAAAGCCAATCTTTACGTACCGGCTCCGAGCGCCTCCGCGGTTGCAGTCTCCGGAGAGGGGTGGCCGGTGGCTGGGAATGGAGGGTTTTCCTTTCCTGCAAAGCAGGATTAATGATCCGTCTCGGGGGTTTTGAAGTTCACGACTCTTCTTTGCAAGGCAAAAGGATATGCATTCGGACGCCAGCACTTCTGGATGGTGGTGATCAAGAATCACCCTGACGAGCACTCTCGATAGAGCGAAGCCCCGAGATTTCCTAGAGGTGAAGAAGCCGGAGGAAGTGGTTTTTGAAAGGGGGTGGGGGGAACCTTCCTTTCTCAAAAAGAGGTGGGGGGGTGTGGAGAGGCAGGAGCCCAGATTCCAGTTGGTGAGGATCGGAGCCGGGGGAAGGGAAGCGGGCGGGGGCAGGCTGTGCAAGTCAACCGCGCGGCAGCCGGAGAGGGAGAGCAGGAGGGGAGGAGGGGAGCGTCAGAAAAATGGGTATTAATCACCGGGGACGGGGGGAGGCGCGGGGAGCGCGGGTTGCCTGGTCTGGATTTGGGTCTCACACTCAAAAACGTGCCGCGCACACACACAGACACACACACCCCCCTACCTCTCACACCCTGGCTCCGGTAGGAGGAGAAACCCACGAAGCTGGGGAAGATGCTGCTTCTGCTCCCAGGGGCGGGTGTGAGCGCGCGTGTCCTCTT
>NW_012112030.1:9738950-9788848 GCF_000951035.1 Colobus angolensis palliatus
CATGTGCTGGGGAAGTGGGGTAGGAAGGGGGACGGAAGGGGGAAGAAGCTTAGCTCGAGTCCGTGGCGCCTCCTCCCGGCCGCAGCGGGGAACAACACCGAGGGAGAGCGGCTCAGGGGCGAGGGGAGCTGGACAGTTCCCCCCGTGGGCGGCCGCGCGGGCTGCGGAAAGCATCTTTAAGGGGGAGCTGTAGTTCGAAATCGAAGACCCTTTTATTTTCCATAAATTCAGCCTGTGCTTCCTACGAGCATTCTGCATGTCGGACGCAGTCTGGGGCCGGGTTCTTTCTTGCCTTCAAGGAGCTTAAGATCTATTCTGAGCACACGAGGCTGACGCCTAACGCAATAGAAAACAAAGCAAAGCAGGTGTCATTCGTGGCTAAATTGTATAGTATAGACCATACACGTGCTTTTCTGGCTGCTAGTGAAGGCGTGAGGGGTTTGACATTTTTTATTAAAGTGGATCCTGTTATTTAAATGCCTTGAGAAGAGAAGATGATGAGACCAGTGAATAATCCCTAAAGGAAACTGGATTTCCTGGCATTTACAAACCCACACTCTTTGAAAGGGCAAACATCCATTCATTTCTCTTCCTCTTGAACTCTTCTATATTTTAATAGCCTTTATCACCACCTGTAGTATTGTTTACTTTTAACATTAATATTATTGTTTATGCATCATTTTCATTCTCATCCATTGTCTTTTCAAATATCTAGAATATCACAGTGGTGGAACATTTCATATTGGTTGTATCATGGGCTTCTCACCAGCATTCCTGAGAAGTGGCCATACAAACGCACAGGAGAGAAGGCTCTGTGAAATGGATACTAGTGGCTTGGAACTTTAGTCTGTAGAAGACATCAGATATGTTTTTGCTGTCCTGTAGACCAGACTACTCATACTTCTGAACTACAGGAATTCTTCTGTGTTGCCTGGTTTTTCTCAGGCTTAATTTTTGAACCTAACATATTTAACACACACAAACACATAAGCATTGTGTGAAAACAAAAATAGAGTGTGTTCACATGCAAATTATTCCTTCTCAGTAATGGTTTTCTACTTTTCCAAGAGTTAGAGCTGATCTTTCACTACTTTGGGGAAGTGTCAAAGCACCCCAGAGTTGCTGTGCCCTCTTGGTACACAACAGCCAACCCAAGCCCCTCTAATAATTTGTTTCCAGGGTTTTGAAATTCACCTGCCTATGGGCAGGTTTGCAGTTGTTACAACACCGATTCCAGGAGGGGTATAGAATGCGGAAAGCAAGAACCTAATAGAGATTTCCTGAAACACTCTTCCCTGAATTTCCCAGGAAAATTACCATTACCTGGTCCATTACCTTCAGAACAACATCCAAGCTCACTCAAGGATCTTCATGGGTTGACCTTGAATCTACTTTTTAAATTTTTATTTTTTTTAATTTCTGGCTCATAACCCAAGACCTTCCCCTTCCTATCCCCAGTCCCTTCACCAAAATTATACTATTCTTCTCTATTTTCTTTCCTTTTCCTCCCTACCTGAACCCTGTTGCAATTCCATTCCACCCTGTTCACTTTTCCAAGTGTAGAGGGAAAAATGAACGCTCATACTTCCTCCACCTAATTGAGTCCACACTCCTCTTCAGTTTCCAGCTCAAGTCCCACCTCCTCTGGGGATATTTTTCAGTCAACCAAGCCTGAACTGATTTCTGTAAAAATTGCAAGGATCTTAAAATGAGAGATGACACGATTTTAAAATGAGAGATGACACCTCACCACCATCCCCTCCACTCTCGTTTTCTGTATTCAGCAATGTATGGAAGAGTTTGCTTGATCAGTTATCAAACTGACTGAGTGATAACTTCTTGCATTCATTAACCAGGTACCAGCCCACTAAAGGGAAAAATATTACCTCTGTAGCTATTCACGTTGAACCATGTGCAACTATTGATATTCAATCACATGAAATTGCCAATCATATGAAATAACCATTATTGACATATAATAAAAAGGCAATTTCATAAAGTTAAACTTAAAATTGTATTCTGGTGTCAATTTCCTGTCTTCCTAACTAGTTGTTTAGCTCCCTAAGGGGATAGATCATAACCTAAGTCATCCATATATTCCCAGTACCTGGCTCAACTCCAGACATGCAGTAGAGGTTCAATAAATATTTTTTATGACTATTTGAAGCCACTATATCAAGCAGTTTTTCTGGTTTGGAAATAGCTAATTCTAGGGACCACACAGACTGTGAAGTGGAAAGTAATATCCTTTTTCCCATGGTATTCATTGTCCATTGACTATTCAATGGAACCAAGCAAGACTCATCTCCTTTTTTTCTGGCTCCTTGTCACCCACTTGCTCTTCTCACCAATAACCTTTGCCTTCATGGACCATAAGCCTCTCAATAAAACTATTTCAGCCAGGCATGAAATATGTGGCTCATGCCCATAATCCCAGCACTTTGGGAGGCCAAGGTGGGCGGATCACCTGAGGTCGGCAGTTCAAGACCAGCCTGACCAACATGGAGAAACTCCATCTCTACTAAAAATACAAAATTAGCCAGGCGTGGTGGCACATGCCTGTAATCCCAGCTACTTGGGAGGCTTAGGCAAGAGAATCGCTTGAACCCCGGAGGCTGAGGCTGCAGTGAGCCGAGATCACGCCATTGCACTCCAACAAGAGTGAAACTCTGTCTCAAAATAAAATAAAATAAAACTATTTCAAGGACCACCGACATTCATGAAATTTGAAACACCATTTCTTAATGTCACAAATATATATTTCCTAACTCCTAGTTCAGCAACACAGAAAACAATATTCTAATGAGACAAGATGTTGCATCATATTTCACAGCATTGCTTATTGAGGAGAAGCTCTTACTTGAGGCTGCTAATGACACTTTTGGAGGTATTCTGCCAGCTCAACCCAATGAGAGGTTCCCAGAAGATGCAAACACTCTTTTTCATGGCCCAATCAGCAAAAGCAAAGCCTATGCCTTGCCTGGCCAACAACAACAACAAAAAAGTATGTTTATCTGGCAACATCTTTCAGATCAAACACTGGTACCAAAGTATGGAGCCTGAAGTTTATACGATTTGGAGTCCCTCTTTAAGAGAAAGAATAAAAAATTAATTGCAAAAGTGAATATCTACTTAGAAAATAAATCACAACAATTTAAAACTCTTTAGTAGTTATAAACACCACAAAAATTAAAAATTTAAATAATAATCTTTAGTTAACTGCATATTTCTGTAATATTTATTTTTGTATTTTTTTACCACATATTCTTTGAGCACCTCTTCACATTATGAAATTTGAAATTTCATATAATTTTCTATGAAGATACTAGAATCAAAAATAAAAAATAAAAAATCTGGGATCCAGTCTATTCTTCAAAATAACTGTCTGAAAATTGTTTTTCATTATTGATAATTTAGAAAAATGTCCTAGTTATTGGTATTAGTACAGTTTACACTTTTAAGGGTTGTTGTCAAATTTAGAAAGACATTTATCAAATTTCTTTGATATATAAGCTCTAAGGTTACAAGGATTTCAAGTTTTCTTATACAGTGACTAATCTTAAAATATCTCTTAAATTGATAACATTCATTAACTAGTTTGTAATTTATTATAAGTTTTACACTATCTTCATCAACGACAGCATTTTGTCTTGAACAAGCCAAAAATATAAATATTTCCCCAATATGTTCATATGATTCACTTCTCTTCATTAATTTGATTGTCAAACAATCCCAGGGGTCTATTCATTACTTCTATTTAAAATTTCTGTTTTCATCTTAAAGAATTAGTTTAGGTATGACTTGGGAAATGCAACATTAGGTGGTCTTGGGAAACACGACATTTGGGCAGGAAAACAAAAACGCCTGTCCTCACCTAGGTCCCTAGGCACAGGCACAGGGTTGGAGCCCTAGCCGGGGACCACACCCTTCCCTTCCCAGCACTTCCCTGCCCCTCTTTGGTATCATTACAGACTTGAGCAGCTTCCAAAGGGTAAACATTACACTTAGATTCTTTAAAGAAAATTCTAACTTGTCATATGTGTTTAAAACACTCCATTTGAGAGACAAATCTGTAGGAGAAAAAAATGTTACAAAATACCACAGTGGTCAGAAACTTTGGGGTAAGGGAGAGGCAGCTTTTTCTTGAACTAAAATACCGGGATAACCCACAGAACACATACCCTGTGACACCTTTGTGTCACACCTGGAAACCTTTTCTTCATTTGGAACAGTGAGCAATAACTTAATTCTATGGAGAAGATATATTGCAAGGTGTAGAGATGTATCTCACTAAGCCTAAAGGAACGTGTTTCCAATTCAGCTTTCCCTTAGCTTCACTCCGAAAATGGTCACCACCACTCCAATGACACCCAGTGTGAGGGGATATCTGACAGGGAAAGTTGGAGTGGAAAGAGCAATTTTAAATGATTGCAATGAAGACCGGGTATGGTGGTTCACACCTGTAATCCCAGCACTTTGGGAGGCCGAGGCGGGTGGATCACTTGAGGTCAGGAGTTCGAGACCAGCCTGGCCAACAGGGCGAAATCTCGTCTCTACTGAAAACACAAAAGCTAGCCAAGTGTGGTGGAGAGCCCCTGTAATTACAGCTATTCAGGAGGCTGAAGCAGGAGAATCCCTTGAACCCGAGAGGCGGAGGTTGCAGTGAGCTGAGATCCCACCACTGCACTCCAGCCTGGGTGACAAAGAGGCAATTATAAAATAATAATAATAATAATAATAATAATAATAAATTACAATTAAAATATGCTACTTTTGCAAATTTCACCAAAACACTTGCGCACATTCTAGGGCTTCTCCCAAGACCTTAGAAAGGGCCCAGGTAAGAGTCTGTGAATTCGAAGCTGTATTAGTTTCAAAGTCGGTCCGCCTTTCAGTTCATTACCTAATGTAAAACAGGCTTGTTGGTTTCTAGATAAAATATTTGAATTATTTTTATCTTTGAAAAACTGATCATTAAAGGCTCCATTGACAACACGCATATTAGTGTTTTCTGCTTAATCCAATCCATCTTTTCTTTTGCTTGCAATTCCTGGAGTGTATAGGAAACACAGGCAGAGCATTCAATTTTAATAACTTGCACAAGCATACTAAGATCCTGCCTATACCATCACTACTCTTTTCAAAGAATCTCCATTTTGTTCTTATCATAATAATATTAATTATTCAACTCAGACGGTCTTTTTTTCAAAGAGAGAGTTAAAGAACCCTCATCCCCTTGTCTGAAGACCTGCCTATCCTCCAACCACGAAAAAATTATTCATTATTCAGGGCATTTTATTGAGCCTGTGGTATACACTGTAACAATACACTTCTTGACATTTACATTGTGTTCTCATGGAAACATTTCTTCAATATTCATCTAAATCTGCCTTTTCTTTTTGAGACAGAGTCTTGCTCTGTTGCCAGGCTGGAGTGCAGTGGCATGATCTCAGCTCACTGCAACCTCCACCTCCTGGATTCAAGCGATTCTCCTGCCTCAGCCTCCCAAGTAGCTGGGACTACAGGCACGCGCCACCATGCCTGGCTAATTTTTGTATTTTTGGTAGAGACGGGGTTTCACCATATTGGTCAGGCTGGTCTCGAACTCCTGACCTCGTGATCCACCTCCCCCAGCCTCCCAAAGTGCTGGGATTACAGGCATGAGCCACCACACCTGACCCTTAAATCTGCCCTTTTCTTTTGGAAATCAATCAAAGGGGCAGGATGGGAGGAGAAAGAGAAAGAGAAAGGAGGAATGAATAAGACTTTCAGAGAGAAGAATGATTGAACCTAGAAAGGAGGAAATACAGGATGTAATGTGATAGTAAGCTTTCTCTATACTAGAGAAAAGGGAGAATTTACTTGTTATTTCTAGCATCATTCACACCCTGAATGGAAATAACCCCCTATTAAGCACAGTTACAGTTGGCACTGTCTTATTAATTGTATTTTTTCTTTTCAACATAGCAAAGATACACCACCACCGGATCTGACCCAGCTGTTTTTTAAAAAGAATTCTTTTTTTTTTTTTTTTTTCTTTGAGACGGAGTTTCGTTCTGTCGCCCAGGCTGGAGTGCAGTGGCATGATCTCGGCTCACTGCAAGCTTTGCCTCCTGAATTCACGCCATTCTCCTGCCTCAGTCTCCTGAGTAGCTGGGACTACAGGTGCTCACCTGGCTAATTTTTTGTATTTTTAGTAGAGATGGGGTTTCACCGTGTTAGTCAGGATGGTCTCGATCTCCTGACCTCATGATCTGCCCACCTCAGCCTCCCAAAGTGCAGGGATTACAGGCACGAGCCACCGCACCCGGCCCTAAAAAGAATTCTTTTAGAATCTTAGTGTTTCTATCCGAATAGGTCTTCTCCCCACTTTTTTTTCTCATGGAAACACCTTGGAAAAACCTGTCTCTAGCCTCACATTATGTAGAGAAGACATATTCTTCTTTTGTTTTGCTTTCATTATTTGAGTTTCTCAAAAAATGTACCCTAATTGCTTTTACTATGGACAATATGAATGACAGAGCCGATCTCTATCTCAAGGCATTTTGGAACATCTTCTTGCCAGAGGCAGTTGGATAGTGATGTAAACAAGGAAACAAAATGGAAATAAATTTTATAGTTCTCCTTTCACTAGTTCCCTTTTCCCTTGTCACTTCATCCTTTTTCTGATTTTTTTAAAGGCTTTTTTGTGAGCCATGTATCCAGCGCTCCAATATTCTTTTTCCATTTAATATCTGTCTCCTTTCCTGTGGGCCTTTCCTCCTGGAACAGTCCCTGTTATCATCCCCAGGGAAATATCACTTCTTTTTCCTACCCCCCTTCAGAGGGTCCTTTTATCTTCTAGAGTAGCTTTTATTGATAATGACTTCTGTCCCCTTCTAGAAAAGACATATACCCCTCCCTCACTCCTGGCCCCCTGCACCCTTCCCCATTGACAGCCAAGAGAACTTCTGTGGAGATGCAGACCAAGTAAAGGAAATGAGAACAAAATGGCTTAAAAATCTGCCCAAGTTGAGGGAAAAGAGGAGGCCACTGGGGGACCCTGACAATCTGTTGAGAGAACATGGAGTAACATGGGTGTGCAACATTCATGTCTAGAGACAGGAATCTCACAAAATAAGTGTGAAATTAATATGAAATTGTCTGAATAGGGTGGATTTCATTAGGGCACCCACAGATACATGTGTGCGCACACACACATACACACACACCTCTAGTGCTTTTGGAGAATTCTGAGTTCCCCACCTGAGGTGGTGGGGGGTTATTCCTCCCATGTCCCAAATTCACACAATCAACCCTGGCCACATACCCTGGGAGGTATGCACAGTAAGCGCCACAAGGGCAGGGGCCTGGCCTATTTTGTTCACTGCTATATTCCCAACACCTAGAGCAATGTCTCAATGAATCAATGAATGAATGACTTGTAAGAGGACCAGAAGAATGAGGTCAGTAAGTATTTCTAGAAGAATTTTCTATACCTCTATAACAGCTGCATTAGGATGACCCTACTTGAACTTCTCAACAGGCTCCACAGTAACGGATTTAGTTCAAATTCCTCCTTGTCACACTGGTTCCTTCACTGTCTGGCCCCAACTTACCTCTCCTCTGTAGCTCTTTATAAAATGCATTCATTTATAATTTTGTTTTCAAATTGATGTTTATTTTATTTTTAATTTATATTTTAGTTTTGTCAAAACTATGTAAGTAAAGACTTTAAAATAATTGAATAGTTTAACAGCAGTCCCTTTATCCCCTCAGCCCCACAATTTTTCACTCCCTAAAGGCCCCTTTCAGACTTTTTAATTGAAATTTTTGGCATTTACTCTCACAACTCAAAAAGGCACACTTACATTGCTACTTCTTATTTTTTTGATCCATTCATTATCAATTGATATCCCACTGTGGAAGATAAGGGTTTGCCTCCCTTTCCCCAAAAACAAAAACAAAAAAACCTCTAACGAGCCACACACATGCACTCTTCCTAGTCCTATCCCCATATCTTTCAATATACATGTCATAATTTTATTTAAATCAATATTCATAATTTACAGTTGTCCCATAAATGTCCTTTATCACATATTAGATTTGGTTATTTGTCTCTTTAGTCTCCTTTAATCTAGAATAGTTCCTTCACCTTATTTTGTCTTCCAGGACATTGACATTTTTGGATAGTCAGGGCCAGTAATCTTACAGAATATTTCATATTCTAAATTTGTCTGTGTGTTTTTCCTCATTAAGAGATGAAGGATAAGCAGTTTTTGGCAAGGTGTTATTGCACACTTCTCTGGCATGTCATATCAGAAGGGCTGGAATGCCAGTTTGTCCCAATACTGATGATTCCAAATTTGATCACAGATTTGGGAGTGTCCAAGGGATCTCTCAATACAAAAGTACACTTCCCTTTTTGTAATTAATAGGTAATCTCTTGGATGATCATTTGAGACCACACTCCCATGTCCCTGTTTCCTAATAACTTAAGGACAAAGAGAATTGAAATAAAATATTAACTGATAGTATGTCTGTTGTTGACAGTGGTATTAGTGCAGTAATTATTAGCAGAGTTAGAAAATTATATATATATAAGCTCTGTCCACTAAAAAGACCAAAAAGGAATGACATTCCAGTAACAATGAGCACTCCTATTACCCAGATCCTGGTTTCTAAAATACCATTTCTGCCACCAGCTATCCTTAAAGAAGTGGCAGACTCCCGGGTCTGAGGAAGTTAAGGTCAGGGAAGTAAAAGTTGGGCTTGGAACATCTTCTTTGGCCCAAATGCAAGGAAGTGCTCTAAGACTAATGGGGACATGTCAAAAGGACATAACACCCAGTTTAAAGGGTCTCCTGGCCAAATGTTGGACTATTTTAGCATAAATGAGAATAATTATCATTATCAGTGTGACACGTTGAATAAAAAAGAAATCCGTAGGGATACTCAAAGGGTACTGGTGAAGAGAAGGAAAGCTCTTCTTTAAAAATATTCCAATTAATAAATACTAAAGGAATGATAGAATTAGAAAATCACCATTTTATCACCTCCAGTATAACAAATGTTTATCAGTGGATGTTAATAAATCCTTTTCTGGTGATGACTTTGGCAAGACGCAATCATACAAGGCACTTATTCTTAATGTATAAAAATTATTATGTCATTTTTTAAAACTTCAAATACATTCTCTCACATGTTACAAATACAAATACCCCTTCCCTTCATTCATGTTTACTAATGCATTTCATTAACCTTTCCAAATTTTCTTCTTTGCAAAACCTTTCTTTTATCCATTGGTTGATTGCTATGAGCAAGATTCATATATAATTTAGTGACTCTGTAGAGAAAAATTCTTTAGCCTCTTTTAAGAGGAATTTATTAATTTCTTCTTTGAACAAAAACATTTCCCAAATTTCTTTTAAGAAAATGCTAAAATATATCTCTAAGTTAGTTGATTTACTCCCAATTTTAAAATACTAATTCAAAGAAACATCAGCTGAGCACTATGTATCAAGAAGAGGGCTAAGTATTGTTAGAAAAATGAAAATAAGTAAGATATTTTCATGACTTCCAGAAGTTTATAGTCTGCCTTAGTCCATTCAGGCTGCTGTAACAAAATACCATAAACTGGGTGGCTTATCAACAACATAAACTTATTTCTCACAGTTTGGGAGAACGGAAGTCTAAGATTAGGGTACCAGCAGATTCGGTGTCTGACGAGGGCTCACTTTCTGGTTCACAGATGATACCTTCTAGTTGTGTCATTACATGGTAGAAGGAGCAAGGGGTCTCCCTCAGGCCTCCTTTGTAACAGCCCCACTCATAAGGGCTTGGCCCACATGACCTAATCACCTGCCAAAATATCGTCTTTTGGGTGGTTAAGATTTCAACATATGAATTTGGGAAAACAGAATATTTAGACCACAACATAGTCTAAAGAAAAGCAGTCAGTATGTAAAAAGAGAAGCAGGTAATAAAATACAGAGCTATGTAACACTTATAATAAAGATAGAAGTAGAATTCTAATACCTCTAAACATTCATTCCAACAAAAGTGTGGAAATTGCTTTGTTGCCCTCAATTCTTCATTTCTTCATATAGCCACAACCCTTGCCATGCAATGCTGCAGTGGCCCCCAGATAATGGAAGGGGCATACATCCCTACACTTTGAGTTTAGATTGGGCAATATGCTTTGATTTAACCAACCAAATGAAGTAGAATTGATGGAGTGCCAGTTCCACATCCAGGTCTCAAAATGCCTGCATTGTTCTGCTTGAGCACTCACACCTCTGCACTGCCATGAAAAGAACATGTCCAGAGCAGCCTGTTTGTCCTAGGAGGAAAAGGGGCCATGCAGAGCAAAGTTGAGTCACCCTAGCTGAGCCCAGACCATTTCAGATCATTTTCAGCCACCTATAGATATGCAAGAATAAATACTTGGTGTTATAAACCATTGAGTTCCAGGGGGATTTCTTGTGCAGCAATTTTATCACACTACCTAACAGATACACAGAAGGATGAGGGAAATCTTGCATCTCAAAGGGTGTGGCACCAGTTCTGGAATTAGAAGTAGACTTTTGACAGGGAGAGAAGGAGTTAGACCATTCCAAGCTGAAGGAGGGGCATGAACAGAAGTTCAGAGGGACTTTCAAGTAATAGTAAGAGATAGCGCAAATGTGGAAGAGTATCGGAGCACGTTCTAGAGGCTATGGAATTTTATACTAAGTACTCTATGTTTATTTTATACTTTAGGGTTCTGGAGGAAGAAAGGAATTTGATCTGGCCTAAGCCTTTGGAAAATAATATTTGCAATAGTTGGAGCCAAATTTAATGGAGGAAAAATGAACAAAATTAAGAATGGTTGCTTCTCTGCTATGTGCTGAGTGCTTTACCTTGATTATCTCATACAGTATCTCAAAAATCCTGTAAAGTGCATATTTGCATCCCCTTGTACCGATGAAGAAAAACAACATCGAGAGATTAAGTAACTTTCCCAGAATCTTATAGCTGGCAAGACATAGAGCCAGAGTTCAAGGTCAGTATGCATGGCAAAATATGTGCTTTCTGCTATCATCATTCTGTCTCCCAAATATTGTATACAGGCAGGCAAATTAGGAGGTTATTGCTCTAGGAAAGTGGTAATGTATTATACTAGTAGCAATAAGAAAAGATAAGAGGGAATATATTTTAGATAGATTATAAAAGTTATATTTATTTATTTGTATTGTCAAAGTAAAATCGCCAGGATATAGCAACTGGCTGAGTGTGTGGTGATGGGGTGTGATAAGAAGATTCCGCATTTTTTATTTTAACCAAACAGTCTGTGTCAATGCCACTAAGATAGAGAACATAGGACAGGAAGAGCAGGTTTGGTGGTAAGAAACCTAATATACTAAGTTTATTCATCATCTTGGGATGCTTTCTGACTAGTGATGATAACATTAATAATAGCTATCTCTCACTGAGCACTGTTCTAAAGCACTGTTGTGTTCTGCATGAATTAATTCATCCATTCACACATCAACACCAACAATAAGGTAGGTGACATTATTATCCCATTTTATTGATAAGGACACTGAAGAACAAAGAAGTTAAGGAACTTGGACAAGTAGCTATGGTGCATGGATACGAACTCAGGCAATCTGGCTGTAGGATCACACTCTTTACAACTACACTGTTGAATCAATCCATATGAGTTCTTCCAATATGGTAGGCCCTGGTCCCAATAGCTGTGTTAGTTGGGAAAATCAAGGTTCCACTGCAATAAAGAGCCTCCTAACAACAGTGGCTTAACAAAAGATTACTTCTTGCTCTCTCAAAAGCCACTACAGATTCAGGCAACCCTTCAAGACGTACTTATCCATGTGTTGACAAAATATTCTGTGTTATATCTTATGTCACTTTCATAGCAACATGTGCTACCAAGACAGCAGCTGTAAGCAAGGAGAGAGATGACATGTCTTGAACTGGCAATTAAATGTTTTGGCTTGAAAATGATACATCTCACTCCTGCCCATACTCATCACTCAGAACTAGTCCCATGGCCAAGCCCAGTTTCATGGGAGCAGGGAAGTGTAATCCTGTCTAGAAGGAATAGAGCCATAAGCATTGTTTAGCAGTAATGATATCTGCATCCCTCAATTATGCTGCTTCTCATAACATACCAGTAATTAGACATTCGGGTCTTAAAACTCAAGATCAAAGTGAAAGCACTAATTTGAAATGTATTTGGATAAGCGTATGTATACTTATCTATCCTAATTTCTACCTCTTTTCTCAAGACACATGGCATTTGTGCTCTATTTTCTCTCATAACTGCCATTCCTTTCTGGGAATTGAAAAGATCAAATGACATAATCCATATGTTTTGATTGTTGAACTTCAAAGTGCAACATGACTAGTATCCTTGTATACCATGTTCAGATCTTTACTTACCCTCAGTTACATATTAACCAGTTGTTTAACAGTCGTGGAACACCTAGATGAAGGACATTCTACTAGGCATGGTGGAGATATAACATTATTTAAGACCTATCTCTTGCCCATAAGGAATCAGGCTGTGTCCATGACATGTTAATAAATACAAGGAAAGCAGCAGAAAATAAATAGTATTCCAGGCCAGGGGTGGTGGCTCATGCCTGTAATCCCAGCACTTTGGGAAGCCAAAGGGGGCAGATTACTTGAGGTTAGGAGTTAGAGACCAGCCTGGCCAACATGAAAAAACCTCATCTTTACTTTAAAAAAAAAATACAAAAATTAGCCGGGTATAGTGGCAGGCACTTGTAATCCCAGGTACTCAGGAGTCTGAGGCAGGAGAATGGCTTGAACCTGGGAAGCAGAGGATGCAGTGAGCCGAGATTGCACCACTACACTCCAGCCTGGACAACAGAGTGAGACTCCATCTCAAAAAAGAAAAGAAAAGAAATAGTATTCCAGAGATCACTGAAGAAAAAATGTGGGCCAGGCACAGTGGCTCACACCTGTAATTCCATCACTTTGGGAGGCTGAGGAAGGAGGATACCTTGAGCTCAGGAGTTTGAAACCACCCTGGACAACATAAGGAGACCCTGTCTCTCCAAAAACAATGAATATGCTGGGTGCAGTGGCTCACACCTGCAATCCCAACACTTTGGGAGACTGAGGTGGGTGGATCACTTGAGGTCAGGAGTTCAAGACCAGCCTGGCCAACATGATGAAACCCCATCTCTACGAAAAAAAAAAAAAAAATACAAAAATTAGCTGGGCGTTATGGCGTGTGCCTATAATCTCAGCTACTCAGCAGTCTGAGGCAGGAGAATCGCTTGAAGCTGGAAGGTGGAGGTTGCAGTGAGCCAAGATCACACCACTGCACTCCAGTGTGGGTGACAGAGTGAGACTCTATCTCAAAAAAAGAAAAAAGAATAAACTAGCTAAGCTTGGGCATGGGCATGGTGGCATGTGCTTGTGGTCCTAGCTATTCAAGAAGCTGAGATAGGAGGATCACTTGAGCTTCGGAGGTCAGGGCTGCAGTGAACAGAGTTGAGACCCTGTCAAAAGGAAAGGAAAGGAAAGAAGGGAAGGGAAGGGAAGGGAAGGGAAGGGAAGGGAAGGGGAGAGGAAAGGAAAGGAAAGGAGACAGGAGAGGAGGGGAGGGGAGAGTGGGAGGGAGGAAGGGAGGAAGGGAGGAAGGGAGGGAAGGAAGGAAAGGGAGGAAAGGGAGGGAGGGAGGGAGAGATGGATGGATGGAAGGAAGGAAGGAAGGAAGGAAGGAAGGAAGGAAGGAAGGAAGAAAAATGCCAAGTGTGAAATGTTTTGAAATGGTTTTATGAGAGTATCTTAACAGTTAATGAGGTGGTGAACTCAAATGTATGAAGAAGCCAAATGTAAGACTGGCGAAGGCTGTGGTGAACTGGAAAGAATATGCTCAGTCTGAAGGCTTTCAAATTCTAGTAGGGGCAGGGGTGTGTGTATGTGTGCACAATTAAACACTGTGAGGATTAAACAAAACACAACTTCTTGGCAATATCTAGACTGTGACCACTGCTTGAGAGGAGCATTTTATGTTCATTGATAGCAAAGCCCTACTTGACAAAGGTAAATTTCTGACCAGGACAGTTAATGTGGAGAGGCAGGAGGTAAGGGAGGTAAGGAAGGATGGGCTTCGGAATCTCTCTGTTGACCCTGACAAATCTTACCAGGGGTCAGGAAGAGTTTGCCTGATCTAGTAAAACTAGTCAGTATGATGCAGTATGTAGATAAATGAAACACATTTTGCCTAAATTATCGTAAATTTCAATTTAGGAAGGTCAAAATTAATGAGGTTTTCCTGTACCTGGAAGTCATATTTGATGGCATGATAAATGTTAGAACTAAAAACCTAACAGCTATCTAATAATGTCAGTATCTAATGGAGAAAACGGTGAGGGTAAAACGATTAACTAACATGATTGCAGAAGGAAAAATAGATTGGCTTAATTAAGACTTTCCAAAGAAACATACCGTCACGCTATAGTTTTTCTTGGGATTTTAAAGAGTGTACCTTTACCCTTGACATCAAGTCTCTTAGAATTTGGTCAAGTAGAACATCTACTTTTAAGGTTTATCTTGCCCTCAGATCTTTATAAATGATTGATTGACGATCACATTTAATTTGAAAAGAACTTCAATTTACACCTATTAATAAAGAGTTTTAAATCTGTTTCTTCTATATTAGTTTTTGTTGTTGTCGTTGTTTTTGTTTTGTTTTGTTTTGTTTTGTTTTTTTGAGACGGAGTCTCACTTTGTTGCCCAGGCTGAAGGGCAATGGGGCGATCTTGGCTCACTGCAAGTTCCGCCTCCCGGGTTCACTCCATTCTTCTGCCTCAGCCTCTCCAGTATCTGGGACTACAGGCGCCTGCCACCATGCCTGGCTAATTTTTTTGTATTTTTAGTAGAGATGGTGTTTCACCATGTTAGCCAGGATGGTCTCAATCTCCTGACCTCATGATCTGCCCGCCTCGGCCTCCCAAAGTGCTGGGATTACAGGCATGAGTCACTGTAGTATTTTTATTACTCTTTCATTTAAAGAACACTTTCCTCTACACCTTACTTTTGAAACAGCTGGTTATGTCACCTGCTTCACTTTTTATATGTATATATGTAAATATGTAAATTGTATGTAGTTGTAATCTATGTGATTGTTACTTATGTTCTTTTCTCATTTAAATCTACTTTTTTATAATTTTCTAGATATCTTCATAGGTCACATATTCATCAAGATAAAGACTACAGTTTTCTAATCTATCCCTTAAGTTTTGTTTCCAGTTTTTTTAATATAATGAATAATTTGCTATAAACACCTGAACACAAAAAAACTACATTTTTTATTTAGGAGTATTTAATTTGAAATATATTCCTTCAAAGTAGGATTACTGATCACCAAGTACTATCATGTGTATTTCCTTCATTTCCAATGTTCCCTAGATAGATTTTACAAATTTGCAAAATCTTACTTGCACCTCTTTTTCTACTGCCCTGCAAACTTGGATTTTATTACCATACTTACATTTCTTTATACAACAGGGAAGAAGAAGCATCTCCTATGGCCTTTAATGTATTTTTCTGCAGCTATTACCAAGCACACTGACTTAGGGTTCGTTCTTTCTTGTGTGCAAATGGTTTTCTCCTCTTCTTTGGTCAATTATTATGTGGAAGAGGAATTAACTTTATGTATCTACAGTCATTCTCTTTACATTTGAATGTTCAGATTATACCTGTCATATTTATTTCTGCATGTTTCCCCAGTATAACCTATTTTTTCTGTTAAAAACATTTTTAAATAGTTATAGAAATATAGAAATTTCTAACTACCATATTCTAAACTCCCAGGAACTTAATTTGCATTGGCCTAAATTAGTCTCAATCTAGTACTGAAAGTCTGGACGATTATTTTTTTTCCTTTGCAATGTGGCTTTAACACGTTGACTTCATGAATCACCCAGGTAGACTGGTATTATGAATGTGAGGAAGGTTGAACCTGGTACACAACCAGGGTTTATGCTTTTAGAAAGCTGGTAAATACAGCATAGAAAGGCACTTCTCAGTAGCTTTTTATGGCTTAGAGATCATACAATCTGTGCCTGCACATGGCAGCCTAAAGCCACACTATTATTACAAGAATACATGAGCAGGAATTACTTTTCAGAAGCTACTCCAGAAGCATCCTGGCCATAATCTCTCTAGAAATAGAGATAAACAAAAACTCGCAATGATTAAGCACAGTTAAGGAAAAGGCCATGTTCTTCTTGCAGCAATGTTAACTATCTCTCTTTTCTCTGACAGCAGTGGTCATCCACCACTTCAAAGTTAAAGGAACAACAGCCTTACATTGTGAGAAATTCTCTGTATTTTCCGAAGTTTCATCTTAAGAAAAGATTATTGCATTAGAAAGTTCACTGAAATAACACCCGTGGAATTCATTTCCAAATTGATCTCATCTGCTCCCATGGTTTCAAATATCAACTGTACAACAATGATTTCCAAAAGTCATTTTTGTTACAGAAGTTACTTATATATTTTGGAGATTAACAATAGCAATAGACTCTGAATTATTCTTCCAACTTCTGAATGACCCCCTCCCAAATAGCAAAATGCACCAGAGGGCTCTTTTAGGAACATACATTCATCATGGCACCTCCCACCATAAAATCCTTTAACTATCTCTTATCACTTACAGGATTAATTCTAACTTGCTTAGCATGGCACCAACTTATGTAGGATATTTGCTATTTACAGAATCCCACCACAGGGCAGAAGAAAATGTGGATTGTTGATTCTACAATAGTGAATTATACTGTATCATTCACATCTTCACATGGATTGTCATACAGTTAATAACACATCTCTTACGTGGCTAAGTGGAAATAGAAAGGCAGTTTATGACTACATTTCAAGTTTTCCCATATTTTCTCCTTAGGAATACAGTTATGTGCCACATAATGACATTTCAGTCAATGATGGACCGCATATACAATGGACTGCATATATGAAGGTGGTCCCATGAGATTATGACATTTTCATTGCACCGTTTCTATGTTTGAATATGTTTAGATACATAAATATCATTGTGTTACAATTGCCCACAATATTTAATACAGTAACATGCTGTATAGGTTTGTAGCATAGGAGCAATAGGCTATACCATATAGCCTAGGTGTATAGTAGGATAAACCACTAGGTTTGCATAAGTATATTCTATGGTGTTTGCATAACGACAAAATTGCCTAAGGATACATTTCTCAGAACATATCCCCTTCATTAAGCAATGCACAATTGTAGATAGTTATATTCTCTAATCCAGTTTCTATATTTTTTGGAGGGCAGCTTACAAAATGCTATGTAAATTACAACGGTTCTTATTAACTCAATAGTGGATTGGTGCTTATCAACACATTGGGCTTTAATGCTTTTGATGCTGCGACCATTTAACATATTATAAATGTTAATAAATGAATTAAATCTATCTCATGGTGATTTGTATCGAATCACATCACACAAAAATTACACTAACTACAGTAAAATCAACGGCTCTTTAGATCATAGTTTAAGCTCAGAAGAAATAGGAAAAATATCTAAAATGACCGGTGAATTTAGTGTCTTGTTGGCTTCTTTGCACTTGAATAATCAGTCCTCCAAAATGTTTTGCTAGTTCCACATTTAAAAACTTTTTTAAAATATTTCTAATTACTGAACAGCAAAACTCCTTTTACTCTCATCAAATTATATTCCAAGATCACTTCCATGACAACCTCTTCCTTTCCCACTTGGATGATTTTCCATTTTAGTATTTCTTTTCTTAAATAAAACATATGCAAAAAACCATCTCATTTAGAGAACAGAAGATGATAAAGCGTTTTCTTGTGCTTAAAATTTTGAATTATTCAAAGGCATCTTTGAGATGACTCGTTCCTGAATGTGTGCCTTAGAAAGGCATATAATGGATGCTTATTCTGTATTTTATAGAGTGATAGAGTTTGGCTCTGTGTCCCCACCCAAATCTCATCTCTAATTGTAGTCTCCACATGTCAAGGGAGGGACCTGGCGAGAGGCGATTGGATCATGGGAGTGGTTTCCCCATTGCTGTTCTTGTGATAGGGAGTTCTCACAAGATCTGATGGTTTAAAAGTGTTTGACAGTTCTCCCTTCTCTCTCTCTCTCTCTCTCTCTCTCCCTCTTGCTGCCCTGTGAAGAAGGTACTTGCTTCTCCTTTGCCTTCCGCCATGATTGTAAGTTTCCTGAGGCCTCCCCAGCCATGCGGAACTGTGAGTTAATTAAACTTCTTTCCTTTGTAAATTACCCAGTCTCAGGCAGTTCTTTATAGCAGTGTGAAAACGTATTAATACATAGAGTTTTCTTTATCCTTGCCACTTTGCCGTTTTTCCTTGTGCTTACTCTAACAAGTCAGATGGCAGACGAGCTGAAAGAGATGGAAATGCTGGGAGAGGTGGCTGAGCAGGAGAGTAATGTTTCTGCTCTCTCTCCTTCTGGATTCTTCTGTCCTTACTGTATATGAGGATTGTTTCCTTGTTCCTGTTGAAGAAGAAACCCTCTTCATTCCTCCATAAAGGGCTTATCCCCTGTGTCCCTTCATGAAGTGCAGTTTCCTGGGAAGTCTAACAATGTGCAGCAAGAATTTACTAAAATATTTTCCCTAAACTTCAGCTCTTATTTTACTCTCAAAATGAGCCCGAAGTTGGGCTCGTTTTTAAAGTAAGGATGTAATTAAAAATTGTATCTAGAGCTGGACCTATCTTTGAGGCTAAAGGTCATATTTTCATTAAAAAGGATGTAAATGTGCATGCACTTAGACTGCTGGAACTATTCCTTGGCCCCAAACATTACACTTTGTCACTTTTAAAAATTATTGTTTTGGGTTTGAAGAAATTGTATTCCTAGTAATTCCTACTCACTACATAGAAGTGATATTGCAATAACCAATAAAGACTGTTACAAAGTCTTCTACAATCATTGTATGCTATACATATGCTTAGTAAATTTCAGCATCAGTAATTCCTAACTAAAAGTTTATAGAGAGAAACGAAAACCACATGCCTTAGCACCATCCCAAACTTACAGTTGAATCAAAAATGTCCATTCACACAATATATTTTATAAATCTACTCATTATAATGCCTCTTTTTTCATTTCTACATTTAATAGTAAATGTCTATTTGATTAAAAAAAATAAATGAAGACCACACAAGTGACAAAAACAAAGCAGTTAGCAAAAATGACAACTCGGAGCTTGTAAACTAAATTACAAGGTTTCAGCAGGGTGTTCAAAAAGACTGCAAATTAGGAGTGTTACTTATGTTCAATTTTTAAGGCCAGGTTTGAATAACAAGCAAAAATATCGCTTTTAGTCATAGGAGAGTATATGCAATTATTCCAAAAGAGTTGATAGAAAATCTGCTTCTGGCACTTAGTTAATGGTCTGATAAAAGTCATTTTTCTTACTTTTTTATTTTATTATTATTTATTTTTTTATTTTTTGAGACGGAGTCTTGCTCTGTCACCCAGGCTGGAGTGCAGTGGCGCGATCTCCGCTCTCTGTAAGCTCCGCCTCCCAGGTTCATGCCATTCTCCTGCCTCAGCCTCCTGAGTAGCTGGGACTACAGGCGCCTGCCACCACGCCTGGCTAATTTTTGGTATTTTTAGTAGAGACGGGGTTTCACCATGTTAGCCAGGATGGTCTCGATCTCCTGGCCTCATGATCTGCCCGCCTCGGCCTCCCAAAGTGCTGGGATTACAGGTATGAGCCACCGCACCCGGCCATTTTTCTTACTTTTAATATGTTTTTGAAGGAAGAACTGGACAGAACCACATGGGTCTCTTTCTTCCTAAAAAAAACTATAATGCAGGAAAATTTTTCCTCTATTGTTTTGTGCTATTTTCTGAGCCCCAGTGTTAAGACTCCAAAAAAGGCAGAGAAGGCAAAGGAGAAGGCCTTCTTTATACCAGCTTCAGGGTCTTCCTCTCTTCACGAGCTAACTTCACGTTCATTCATCCTTCTGTGTCCTCTTATGCACTTTTACTTTCTCCTTCCACCTTCAAAAAAGTCCTGGGTGGAAGAAAATCATACAGTCTCCAAGAAAAACATCAGAAAGAAAAGAATTCAACAGCCTCATGTTTGTTTATTTTGCTCACTAGAAACAATAGGTCCTTGCTGTACTCCTTGCTCAGTTGAGGCATGTACAAAAACAATTGCAGGGTTATCTGTTCCAACTTTGAGCTGGGAGCTTCCAATCCCTGCCCAGTGGTGGAAATCTTACTAATCCATTAGCTCTATTGGCTTTTCTAACTGGGGGCCCTAAGTACATTGAACTGGCTGTGCTCAGAGGTTTTTTTTGGGGTTGTTTTTGGGTGTTTTGTTTTGTTTTGTTTTGTTTTGTTTTGTTTGAGACAGAGTCTTGCTCTGTGGCCCAGGCTGGAGTGCAGTGGCACGATCTGGGATCACTGCAAGCTCCCCATCCTGGGCTCACGCCATTCTCCTGCCTCAGCCTCCCGAGTAGCTGGGACTACAAGCACCCGCCACCACGCCCGGCTAATTTTTTGTATTTATAGTAGAGACAGGGTTTCACCATGTTCGCCAGGATGGTCTCCATCTCCTGACTTCGTGATCCGCCCGCCTCGGTCTCCGAAAGTGCTGGGATTACAGGCGTGAGCCACCGCGCCCGGCCCAGAGTTTTAGTATCTCTGGATTGCTTCCTCCGTGTTCCTTCAAAAAGTGGAATTAATAACAATTTTTAGAAGAACTCCCAGGTTAAAAATACATAAAACTCAATGTTGTATTTTCTAAAATAGTCTTTCCCAATATCTGATGTCCCCCTTTGGCAGAAGAAATGAAAATGTTTAATGGCATTTAGTTTGGAAAGCTGTAAGGCAGGCTGGGTTTCTCTTCTCCTCTGATCTTCCTCTGCATGGTCAGATCACATCAGGTTTGGGAAAGACAAAGGAGATACAGAATAAGGTAAATCAGGCAAGATGCCTGAAATAATTGATTGCTCTAAATATTATATTTACAAGAAAACCCTTCTTCATTAAATTGAATATAAATGAAACTCTGATCTATAAGCAAACATTCCACAGAAATATTAATTAGACTTTCTAAACTGGAGGAGCACTACTCTTGCTTAGTAGCATGGTTTAAGAACCAGTTATCACTTTAAAAATTGGTGAGTTAGATGGGCAGTTACCATGTTGTAGTACATGTAAGTCTTTTCTGAACTATTAAATAAATGCACACGGCGAGGAAACTCATCAGCAGGAGCAACAAGCTACTGTTTAAGAGTGGGCAGGGCAAAAGTGAAGGCGGGAGAGAGGTCATTTTCACTTTCACCTTATTTTATAAGAGCGAAAAGGAAGCCGCTTTATGCTACTAAGTATGTTGTAATGATCGTTTTTGAACCAGAAAAAAAGCTTGCAAAATATTCAAATAGAATAGGAAGGTAACAGCTACTTTAATCAAAAGGAGTTTGAGGACAGGGTATTGGGTGGTCATGGAAAGTAGATTTGGACCTCGAGTTTCCCTTGACTAACGTTTTAAGTTGACATAAACAAACTCTTTTGGGGAGGAAATTAATTGCATTGGTGTACTTAGAGCTGTTTATTAAAAATGTGTCCTTACATGATTCTTCCATACACAGCCCTTCCTTTTACTGAAGTCTCTATGCCATAAGTCACTTATTGTGGACAACTACCATGTCACTAGAAGCTGGGTTGATCCAGAGTGTGCAACACAATTATTCCTTTCTTTCTTTCTCCTCCTCTGCTCTTCAGTCCATGCCCAGAGACATCTCAGTCTCCTAATGGGCATAAGTTAAGGGAAGACAAGGCCTTCTCCACCTCCCCAGCTGGGATCTGGGATCCAGGATATGTGCCAAGGTGATAGAAACCGTCTTTCTCTTTTAGGCTACTTTGCCATTGTTGCACATCCACAGAGAAAAATTCAAACGTATAAATCGTGGACTAATTCTTGACAGGTCATACCAGTATATTTGATTCTTCTTTCCACTTTCTGTTATGCAGTAATTGTGCAAAACCAAAGTTGCAGTCTGTTCATTTCAACACAGTTTTTAAAAATGTTTTATTTCCATAGGTTATTGGGGAACAGGTGGTGTTTGGTTACATGAGTAACTTCTTTAGTGGTGATTTGTGAGATTTTGGTGCACCCATCACCCAAGCAGTATATACAGCACCCAGTTTGTAGTCTTTTATCCCTCACCTCCTTCCCACCCTTTTCTCCTGAGTCCTCAAAGTCCATTGTATCATTCCGATGTCTTTGCATCCTCATAGCTTAGTTCCCTAAGTGAGAACATATGTTTGGTTTTCCACTCCTCAGTTGCTTCACTTAGAATAATAGTCTCCAATCTCATCCAGGTCACTGTGAATGCCATTAACTAATTCCTTTTTATGGCTGGGTAGTATTCCATCATATATATACACATATATTGTATATATTCCATCATATATATCATATATGTCATATATACCATATCTTGATATGATATATATGGTATATATATGGTATCATATATATGTAGTGTGTATATACGTATATACATATATGTGTGTGTGTATATATACACATACATACATATGTATATTCCACAGTTTCTTTATCCACTCATTGATGGATGGGCATTTGGGTTGGTTCCACATTCTTGCAATTGTGAATTGTGCTGCTATAAACATGTATGTGCAAGTATCTATTTCATATAATGACTTCTTTTCCTCTAGGTAGATACCCAGTAGTGGGATTGCTGGATCAAATGGTAGTTCTACTTTCAGTTCTTTAAGGAATCTCCACACTGCTTTCCATAGAGGTTATACTAGTTTACATACCCACCAGCAGTATAGAAGTGTTCCCTATTCACCATATCCACACCAGCATCTTTTTAAAGTTATTATTATGGCCATTCTTGCAGGAGTAAGGTGGTACCACATTGTGGGTTTGATTTGCATTTCCATGATCAGTAGTGATACTGAGCATTTTTTCATATGTTTATTGGCCATTTGTATATGTTCTTTTGAGAATTGTCTATTCATGTCCTTAGCCTACTTTTTGATAGGATCCTTTGTTTTTTTCTTGCTAATTTGTTTGAGTTTGTTGTAGATTCTGGATATTAGTCCTTTGTCAGATGTATAGATTGTGAAGATTTTCTCCCACTCTGTGGGTTGTCTGTTTACTCTGCTATCTATTCCTTTTGGCATGCAAAAGCGCTTTAGTTTAATTAAGTCCTAGCTATTTATCTTTTTTTTATTGCATTTGCTTTTGGGTCCTTGGTCAAGAATTCCTTGCCTAAGCCAATGTCTAGAAGGGTTTTTTCAATGTCATCTTCTATAATTTTTATAGCTTCAGGTCTTAGATTTAAGTTCTTGATCCATCTTGAGTTGATTTTCATATAAGGTGAGAGATGAGGATCCAGTCTCATTCTCCTACATGTGGCTTGCCAATTATCCCAGTACCATTTGTTGTAAAGGGTGTCTTTCCCCACTTTGTTTTTGCTTGCTTCATCAAAGATCAGTTGACTATAAGTATTTGGATTTATTTCTGCGTTCTCTATTCTGTTCCATTGGTCCATGTACCTATTTTCATACCAGTACCATGCTGTCTTGGTGACTACGGTTTATAGTATAGCTTGAAGTCAGGTAGTGTGATGCCTCCAGATTTGTTTTTTTGTTTGTTTGTTTCTTTATTGCTTTTGGGGTTTTTTGTTGTTGTTGTTGTTGTTTTAATTTTGGGTTTTGGTTTTTTTTTTGTTTTTTTTTTTTTTTTTTCTTAAGATTGCTTCTCCTTTGCAGGTTCTGGTTGGGTTCCATATGAGTTTTTGGATTGTTTTTTCTAATTCTGTGAAGAATGATACTTGTATTTTGATGGGAATTTCCTTGGATTTGTAGATTGCTTTTAGCAGTATGGTCATTTTCACATGGATTGATTCTACCCATCCATGAGCATGGGATGTGTTTCCATTTATTTGTGTCATCTGTGATTTTTTTCAGCAGTGTTTTGTAGTTTTCCTTGTAGAGGTCTTTCACCCCCTTGGTATATTCCTAAGGTTTTGTTTTTGTTTTTGTTTTCTGCAGCTATTGTTAAAGGGGTTGAGTTCTTGATTTGATTCTCAGCTTGGCCATTGTTGGTGTATAGAAGAGCTACTGATTTTTGTACATTAATCTTGTATCCAGAAACGTTGCTGAATTCATAGATGGCTTTTATTACACTGAGGTATGTCCCTTATATGCTGAGTTTGCTGAGAGTTTTAATCATAAAGGGATGCTGGATTTTGTCAGATGCTTTTTGTCTATTGAGATGATCGTGTGATTTTTATTTTTAATTCTGTTTATGTGATATATCACATTAATTGACTTGCATATGTTAAACCATCCCTGCACCCTTGGTATGAAACCCACTTGATCATGGTGAATTATCTTTTTGATATGTTGTTGGATTTGGTTAGCTAGTATTTTGCTAAAGATTTTAACTTTATGTTCATCAGGGATATTGGTCTGTAGTTTTCTTTTTTGATTATGTTCTTTCCTGATTTTGGTATTAGGATGATATTAGCTTCATAGAATGATTTTGGGAAGGTTCCCTCTTTCTCCATTTCTGTGGAATAGTGTCAATAGGATTGGTACCAATTCTTCTTTGAATGTCTACTATAATTCTGCTGTGAATCCATCTGCTCTGGGACTTTTTTTGTTGGTAATTTTTAAATTACCCTTTCATTCCCACTGCTTATTATTGGTCTGTTCAGAATATCTAATTATTTCTGATTTGAGCTACAAGGATTGTATCTTTCCAGGAATTTGTCCATCTCTTCTAGGTTTTCTAGTTTATACACATAAAAGTGATCATAGTAGCCTTGAATGATCTTTTGTATCTGTGTGGTGTCAGTTGTAATATCTCCCATTTCTCTTCTAATTGAGCTTATTTGGATTTTCTCTCTTCTTTTCTTGGTTAATCTTGCTAATGGTCTATCAATTTTATTTATCTTTTCAAAGAAGCAGCTTTTTGTTTCAGTTATCTTTTGTTTTGTTTTTTGTTTGTTTCAATTTATTTAGTTCTGCTCTGATCTTGGTTATTTCCTTTCTTCTGGTGGGTTTGGGTTTGGTTTGCTCTTGTTTCTCTAGTTCCTTGAGGTGTGACTTTAGATTGTCTGTTTGTACTTTTTCAGACTTTTTCATATAGGCATTTCGGGCTATGAACTTCCTTTGCTGTATCCCAGAAGTTTTGATAGGTTGTGTCTCTATTGTCATTCAATTAGAAGAATTTTTAAATTTCCATCTGATTTCATTTTTGATCCAATGATCAGGAGCAGGTTATTTAATTTCCATGTATTCACATGGTTTCGAAGGTTCCTTTTGGAGTTTATTTCCAGTTTTTTTCCACTGTGGTCAGAAATAGTGCTTGACACAATTTCAACTGTCTTAAATTTATTGAGGCTCATTTTGTGGCCTATCATATGGTCTGTCTTGAAGAAAGTTCCATGCACTGTTGAATAGAATTCATATTCTGCAGGTGTTGGGTAGAAGTTCTGTAAATATGTGTTAAGTCCATTTGTTCCAGAGTACAGTTTAAATCCATTATTTCTTTGTTGACTTTCTGTCTTGATGACTTGTCTAGTGCTGTCAGCGGAGTACTGAAGTCCCCCACTATTATTGTGTTGCTATCTCATTTCTTAGGTCTGTTAGTAATTGTCTTTTAAATTTTGGAGCTCCAGTGTTAGGTGCATATATATTTAGGATTGTGATATTTTCCTGTTGGACAAGTCCATTTATCATTATACAATGTCCCTCTTTGTCTTTTTTAACTGCTCTTGCTTTAAAGTTTGTCTGATATAAGAATAGCTACTCCTCCTCATTTTTGGTGTCCATTTGCATGGAACGTCTTTTTCCACTCCTTCACCTTAAGTTTATGTGAGTCCTTAGGTGTTGGGTGAGTCTCTTGAAGGCAGCAGATAGTTGGTTGGTGAGTTCTTATCTATTCTGCAGTTCTGTATCTTTTAAGTGGAGCATTTAGGCCATTTACAGTCAATGTTAGTATTGAGATGTGTGGTACTATTCCATTCATCGTGCTTTTGTTGCCTGTATACCTTGGTTTTTTGATTTTTTTTAACTTGTATTTTTGTTTTATAGGTTATATGTGATTTATGCTTTAAAGAGGTTCTGTTTTGATGTGTTTCCAGGATTTGTTTCAAGATTTAGAGCTCCTTTTAGTAGTTCTTGTAATGCTGGCTTTGTGGTGGTGAATTCTCTCAGCATTTTTTTGTCTGAAAAAGACTATACCTTTCCTTCATTTATGAAACTTAGTTTCACTGGATACAAAATTCTTGGCTAATTGTTTTGTTTGAGGAGGCTGAAGATAGGGCCCCAATCCCTTCAAGCTTGTAGGGTTTCTCCTCAGAAATCTGCTGTTAAACTGATAGGCTTTCCTTTATACCTGGTGTTTTTGCCTCACAGCTCTTAAGATTCTTTCCTTCCTCTTAACTTTAGATAACCTAATGACAATGTGCCTAGGTGATAATCTTTTTGCAATGAATTTCTTGGGTGTTCTTTGAGCTTCTTATATTTGGATGTTTGAGTCTCTAGCAAGGCCAGGGAAGTTTTCCTCAATTATTCTTCCTAATATATTTTTCAAACTTCTAGATTTGTCTTCTTCCTCAGAAATGCTGATTATTCTTAGGTTTGGTCATTTAACATAATCCCCAACTTCTTGGAGGCTTTGTTCATATTTTCTTATCCCATTTTTCTTTGTCTTTGTTGGATTGGGTTAATTTAAAAATCTTGTCTTCAAGCTCTGAAGTTCTTTTTTCCACTTGTTCAATTCCACTGCTGAGACTTTGCAGAGCATTTTGCATTTCTATAAGTGCATCCATTGTTTCCTGAAGTTTTGATTTTTTATTTATGCTATCTATTTCATTGACCATTTCTCTCTTCACTTCTTGTATCATTTTTTTTATTCCCTTAAATTAAGCTTTGCCTTTCTCTGGTGCCTCCCTGATTAGCTTAATAACTAATCTTCTGAATTCTTTTTCAGGTAAATCAGGGATTTCTTATTGGTTTGGATCCATTGCTGGTGGCTAGTGTGATTTTTTGGGGGGTGTTAAAGAGCCTTATTTTGTCATATTACCAGAGTTGGTTTTCTGGTTCCTTCTCATTTGGGTAGGCTCTGTCAGATGAAAGGTCTAGGGCTCAAGGCTGTTGTTCAGATTCTTTTGTCCAGCTGGGTGTTCCTTTGATGTAGTACTCTCCCCCTTTTCCTATGGATGTGGCTTTCTGAGAACCGAGCTGCAGTGACTGTTATCTGTCTTCTGGGTCTAGCCACCCAGCAAGTCTACCAGGCTCCGGGCTGGTACTGGGGATTGTCTGCACAGAGTCCTGTGATGTGAACCATCTATGGGTCTCTCAGCCATGGATACCAGCACCTGTTCCAGTGGAGGTGGCAGCGGGTGAAATGGACTCTGTGAGAGTTCTTAGCTTTGGTGGTTTAATGTTCTATTTGTGTGCTGGTTGGCCTCCTGCCAGGAGGTGGTACTTTCCAGGGAGCATCAGCTGTGGTAGTATCAACAGAAATGTAACAGGACCTTCTTAATCCCCCTCTTTGGAGAAAGTACTACTGAAACTAAAGTCTTTTGGGTAAAGTACTCCTAATATTAAAACTAGTCAAAGATATACAATCACACAAGTACATTTGTGTAATAAAAAATGTGCTTGAGCAGCAACGGGAATGTAATCTTCCAGGATAATAGGTCCTTCAGTCTGACTTGCTTATCAGTGAATGCCACATTCCATACACTGTTGAAGTGAGAGGCCACGTTCCATAACAAAAAAGAATACCAAGATTTTAAGAGTTTTTAGGTTTTCAGTTCTGAACTGCAAAGCAACCAGATCCCATTGTACTGTTCAAAAATTTTAAGTGTTTTAAAATTCCTCAAAAGACATCTGACATGGAAAATGGTATTATTATTGCTGCAATCATTTTAATATTTAGATAAATACAAGCATCTCCTAGAAAACCCTGGGGAAAAAAATAATCTTCCTACTCTATTCTACCTTTCTGTGCTATTTCCTGAAATGGAGAACCCCATTTTGGTATCTGTGAAGCTTGCCATCAATTTGACAGCATTCCCAGGAATGGAATGATTTTTACATTTGGGAAATAGAATGAAGACAAATGAAAAGAACTATATAATTCTTTCACAGTGAATAGGCTAAAAGCTGGCTTAACAGTATTCAAGGGTGTAAATGGTTAGTCTAAGAGAGATGATGACAAGCTTAACTTCATTCCACTCAGGACAGGGTAAAAGAAAATGGACTTAAAGTCGCACAAGAAAAAGATGTATTGTGTATGCATAATTACATGCACAGACATATATTGGACACACACATATACATACACATAAATACACACAGTCTTCATAAAGCCTTAGTATGTGTTATTTTCTTTCTCTGGTGCATCTTAAAGTTTAATAACTTAGTTTGGGCTTACAATAGAAATAACCTATGCAGAAGTTCAGAAGTGAATTTATTAGACTCCATAACAACCATATTATGTAGTTATAACAACAGATACTCATTGCAGGTCCTGTGACAAATAACACAAATGGCTGCCATAGACAAGAAGATAATAAACAACTTTGGCTATGGAGTTGAAGTTCATATCACTTTTTAGAAGAAAATTTCCTTGAATTTGTATATATATAAATTATATATAAATATGTGTGTGTGTGTATGTGTATAGTTTCTGTCATACATACAACCCAAGTTATTAAATTTTAAAAAGCTATAGCAGGGCATTAGGAAATACCTGCATATCTTTGTATAGAAGAGTATCATAATATAAAAATCAAGTCTAAAAGCAAATAAAGGTTTGACTACTTTTATGTGTCCCCAGGGAATATTTGTTTTGAAGCTTTTAATTTTAATCTTTATTCAGTAACCATGTCATTTCCTAAAACTATTTGGTATATGGTATTTTTTCTTATATCTTCTTATAATACTTCCTCAACCTTCTTTGAAGACTCTTCCTTCCCTCCATTCCCTTTAGATATTTAACCCTTAAAGATAACTAGTTATGCTCCTATGTGCATGGAGGTTGAGAAGCCCAGTGGGGAGGAGAAATCATTCAAAAAGATGGAAGAGCAAGAGCAAAAATACAGGAATATGGAACAATGTTAAATGTCTAGGGAAATGCAAATATTGGGTGTGGCTGAAGTATTGCTTCTTGTTTGGGAGAGAGACAGTGAAGATGGGAACATGATGCCAATCAATAGATAGGGCTATAGATATACAGGCTATGAAGGCCTTGTTTATCACATCCTGAGGTTTGGAGCTTCTCCTCTAGGCAATGGGCAGCTAACAACGGGTTTTAAGCACAACAGTTGGATCATCATATTCAGATTTAGAAAAATCATTCTGGGCCGGGCACGGTGGCTCAAGCCTGTAATCCCAGCACTTTGGGAGGCCAAGACGGGCGGATCACGAGGTCAGGAGATCGAGACCATCCTGGCTAACACGACGAAACCCCGTCTCTACTAAAAAATACAAAAAACTAGCCGGGCGAGGTGGCGGGCGCTTGTAGTCCCAACTACTCGGGAGGCTGAGGCAGGAGAATGGCGTAAACCCGGGAGGCGGAGCTTGCAGTGAGCTGAGATCTGGCCACTGCACTCCAGCCCGGGCGACAGAGCGAGACTCCATCTCAAAAAAAAGAAAAAAAAAAGAAAAATCATTCTGGCAACAGTGTGGAGGATTTACTGGAGAGAAAACATGACCATAGGCAGAAAAGACTATTTGAAGACTGATTTAAAGCAGTAATGGAGGAAATGGAAAAGAAGGTAGTTAGTCAAAAAGAAATTGAAAGGAAAGAATCTATAGGACTTAGCACTAATTGAATGAGAAGTTAGGTGAGAGGGTAGAATCCAGGATGACTCTGAATGTTCTGAATACAGAGGCCAGGTGTTTGATGGTACCATGCATTGAGACATGGTACCCAAAATAGGGAAACCTGTAGAGACAAAAAGTAGATTAGCAGTTCTTCAGGGCTAGGTGAAGAGTGAATGGTGGGGATGGGGAGGGATAGCTAAAGGATATGGAGTTTCTTCTTGTGATGATAAAAAATATTCTAAATTGACTATAGTGATAGTTGCTGATATCTGTGAATATACCAAAAAGCATAAACTTACATAAGCGGGTGAATTGTATGGCGTATGAATTATATCTTAAACTGTTTTTTAAAAAAGAGCAAAACTGAGATTTCCTAAGGAAGAAGAACTATCTTCCTCAGCAACTTCAGTTTCTGCCAGAGAGTTTCCAATATGTTGACATGCCCAATAGATTTGGGACTTGCTGTCCCCCACAATCATGTAAGCTAATTCATTGAGATAGATAGATAGATAGATAGACAGACAGACAGGATGACTGATAGATATAACTATAGAGTAAGAGATTTAGACAGATATTAATAGATGAGATAGATTGATTGATTCATTCATTCATTCATTCATTCATTCATTGAATTTTATATCTCTCACTGGTCCTCTTTCTCTGGTAGAACCCTGACTAATACAGATTTTGAAACTGGGAAGAGGAATGCTGCTGTAATAATTACCTAAAAATGTGGGCAGTGGTTTTGGAATTGGTTACTGGTAGAGGCTGAATTCTGAGGTACTTGACAGAAAATCATAGATGGCCTAGCAGAGATTAGTGGAAATACAGATGACAAGAATGCTTCTGGTGAAGTCTCCAGAGAAAAGGAGGAACATGTTATTAGAAACTGGAGGAAAGGTGAACCTTGTTAAAAGTGGGAAGAAATTGTCTCACCTGTGTTCTATTACACTTTGGTAAAGCAGAACTTGTAAGAGATGAACTTTAATATTTAGCTGAGGACATTTCCAAGTAAAGTGTTGAAAGTGCTGCCTGGTTTCTTCTTGTTGCTTATAGTAAAATGCAAAAGTAAAGAGATAAATTGAGGAAGCAAAAAGTTAAGAAAAAATGAACCAGCACTTGATAATTCTGGAGGATCTGATCCATAGGACAAAGGATGCTAAAATTAGAAAATTCACTCTTGAGAAATCCTGTTCCAGAAAGAAGGCTAAGTGTATAATTTGAAAACCTTTTGCTAAAGAAATTAGGTATGTGATTCTTGGATGCAATCAACCATGTTAGCAGAATCCAAGAATAAATATTAGTTTATCTAAGAAGAGAACCCTTTTGCTTGATGGTGTGGATCCCTGTGACACACACTGGAGGCTCACAGATGTTTGAGAATATTATGCTAGAGGAAACATTATGAGGTTGGCCTGAAGGAGACAGAGACTGGACAAAATTTTAAAAGGATGTCAGACTCCTAAAAGTCTTCAGGGCAGGAAATGGGCTTATAGAGTTATTCTGCTGCAAGCATGTGCTATTCAAAACAAACAAACAAAAACAAAAGGAAGAATAACTCCAAGAGCAAAAGTGCCATTGGCCCAGGGCAAAGGGCAGTGGAGCCACTGCCAAGGGCACAAAGCACAGTGGAGCTGCCGGAGGCCACCAAGGATGACAAAGCCACAGGCAAAGAGTGTGGAGCCACAAGCCACAGATGGTTATTCTCAGGCGTTGAAATCTAAGGAACCTGGCCCTGCCAGATTTCAACTTTGCTTGGTACTGGTGACCCCTTAATTTCTTTCAATTTTTCTCTTTTGTAATAGAGTTGTTTATATTATACCCATCCCACCATTGTATTTTGAAGGCAAACAACTGGTTTTCTAGGTTCACAGGTCCCCATGTGGCCAGAAATTTTGCCCCAGGATAGATCAGACCCAGGATATTATCTATACCTGATTTAGACCATAAGATTTTGGAATAATAGTTGATGCTTAATGGGTTGAGACTTTTGATAATGTTGGGATGTAGAAAATGAATTTTGCATGTGAGATAAACATGAATTTTGAGGGATCAGAGGACAGACTGTAATGGTTAGAATACTGTCCTCCCAAAAGATACATCTAGTCAGAACCTGTAAATGTGACTTTATTTGGAAGAATGGTCTTTGCAGATGTACTAAAGGATCTTGAAAAGAGATCACCCTGGATTAGGGCAGTCCCTAAATCCAGTGAAAATTTCTTGTAAGAGAAGAGAAGGGGAAACAGACACTGAGATATAAGGAAGAAGAACATGAGAATGAAGAGGCAGATTTTGGAATTGTGCTGTCACAAACCATGGAATACCTGGAATCACCAAAACCTGCAGGAGGCAAGTGAAGATTCCCTACAGCCTTCAGATGGAGTGTGGGCCTGCAAACCAGACATATCTCAGAGATATCAGATTGAGTTCCAGAAAACTACAACGAAGTAAGTCACACAAAATTTTTTTCCCAGTGCATATAGAAGCTCTGTTTATACTATACACTATTAGGTATGCAATAGCATTATGTCTAAAAATGTACATACCTAAGTTTAAAAAGTACTTTAATGCTAAAAATGCTAACGATCATCTGAGCTTTCAGCGAGTGATTATCTTTTTGCTGGTGGAAGGTTTTGCCTCAATGTTGATAGCTGACTGAGCATTGTGGTAGTTGCTGAAAGTAGAGGTGGCTGTGACAATTTCTTAAAATAAGACAACAATTAAGTTTGCTGCATTGATTGACTCTTTCTTTCATGAAAGAATTATCTGTAGTGCGATGCTGTTTGATAGCATTTTACCTACAGTAGAACTTCTTTCAAAATTGGAGTCAATCCTCTCAAACCCTGCCATTGCTTTATCAACTAAAGTTTATTTAATATTCTAAGTCTTTTGTTGTAATTTTTTTTTTTTTTTTTTGAGATGGAGTCTCGCTCTGTCGCCCAGGCTGGAGTGCAGTGGCCGGATCTCAGCTCACTGCAAGCCCCGCCTCCCGAGTTCACGCCATTCTCCTGCCTCAGCCGCCCTCTCCCCAGCTAGTTTTTTGTATTTCTTAGTAGAGACGGGATTTCACCGTGTTAGCCAGGATGGTCTGGATCTCCTGACCTCATGATCTGCCCGTCTCGGCCTCCCAAAGTGCTGGGATTACAGGTTTGAGCCACCGCACCCGGCCTTTTGTTGTAATTTTAACAATGTTCACAGCACCTTCACCAGGAGTAGATTCCACTTCAAGAAACCACTTTCTTTGTTCATCTATAAGAAGCAACTCCTTATTCATTAAAGTTTTGTTATGAGATTGCAGCAATTTAGCCACATCTTCAGGCTCCACTTCTAATTCTAGTTCTCTTGATATTTATCTCTACCAAATGCAGTTTCTTCCTCTACTGAAGTCTTGAACTCTTCAAAGTCATTCACGAGGGTGGAATCAACTTCTTACAAACTCCTGTTAATGTTAATATTTTTATCTCCCACCATGAATCGTGAATGTTCTTAATGGCATCTAGAATGGTAAATCCTTTTCAGAACATTTTCAATTTATTTTTCCCAGATCTATCAGAGGAATTACTATGTATGGAAGCTATAGTTTTACAAAATTGATTGCTTAAATAATAAGACTTGAAAGTCAAAATTACTCCTTGAGTCACGGGCTGCATAACAATACTAATCTCTTTGTACATCTCCATCAGAGTTCTTGGATGATTTGGTGCATTGCCAATGAGCAATATTTTGAAAGTAATCTTTTTTCTGAGCAGTAGGTCTCAACAGTGGACTTAAAATAGTCAGTGGACCATGCTATAAATGCATGTGCTGCCATCCAGGCTTTCTTTTTCCATTTACAGAGCATGGGCAGAGTATATTTAGCACAGTTGTTAAGAGGCCTAGGGTTTTCAGAATGGTCAAAAAGCACTGGCTCCAACTTAAAGGCACCAGTTGTGTGAACCCCTAAAAAGAGAGTCAGCCTGTCTTTGAAGTCAGCCATTAACTTTTCTGTTCTAGCTATGAAAGTTCTAGATTGCATCTTGTTCCAAAGGAAACCTATTTTATCTTAATTGAAAATCTATTGTTTAGTGTGGCCATTTTCTTTTCTTTTTACTGTTTGTTTGTTTTTTTTTAAGATGGAGTCTCACTCTGTCAACCAGGCTGGGGTGCATTGGCATGATCTCAGTTCACTACAATCCCTACCTCCCATCCCAGGTTCAAGTGATTCTCTTACCTCAGCCTCCTAAGAAGCTGGGATTACAGATGTGTGCCACCACACTTGGCTAATTTTTGTATTTTTTTGTAGAGATGGGTTTCACTATGTTGGCCAGGCTGGTCTTTAACTCCTGACCTCAAGTGATCCACCTGCCTTAGCCTCCCAAAGTGCTGGGATTATAGGAATGAACCACCATGCCCAGGCTTGTGTGGCCATTTTCATTCATTATCTTAGCTAGATTTTCTGGAGAATTTGCTGAAACTTCTCCAGCAACATTTGCCACTTCACTGTGCAGGATTATTTTACGAAGATGGGTTCTTTCTTTAGACCTCATGAACCGACATCTGTTAGCTTCACACTTTTTTTCTGCACCCCCCTCATCTCTCAGCTTTTATAGAATTAAAGGGAGTTAGGGTTTTACTCTATGTTAGGCTTTGGCTTAAGGAAATATTGTGGCTGATTTGATCTTTCATCCAGACCACCAAAACGTTCTCCAGCAATAAGGTTGTTTGACTTTCTTACTATTAGTGTGTTCATGGAGTAGCACTTTTAATATCCTTCAAGAACTTTCTCTTTGCATTCACAACCTGGCTAAATGTTTGGCAGAAGAAGCCTAGCTTTTGGTCTATCTAAGCTTTTGACATGCCTTCCTCACCAAACTTAATTATGTCTAGCTTTTAATATAAAGAGAAAGATGCACCATTCTCCCTTTCACTTGAGCACTTAGAGGCTATTGTAGGGCTAATAATTGGCCTGATTTTAATATTGTCATATCTCAGGGAATAGGGAAGTCCAAGGAGAGAAAGAGGTGAGGACAGAGCCGGACAGTGGAGCAGTTAGAACACACATAACATTTATCGATTACATTTGCTGTGTTCTGTGTGCATGGTTTGTTGCACCCCAAAACAATTATAATAGTAACATTGTAATATTATATTACAATAGTAATAAAATATAGTGATCACAGATCACTATAACAGCTATAATAATAATGAAAAAGTCTGAAATATCATGAGAGCTACAAAAATGTGACACAGAGACAGGAAGTGAGCATGTACTGTTGGAAAAACAGCACTGATAGACTTGTTCAATGCAGGGTTGCCTCAAATCTACAATTTGTAAAAATTGCAATATCTGTGAAGCAGAATAAGGAGAAGCACAATGAAGCAAAGTGTGCCTGTACCTGAATTTCAGACCACTGTGCTCTAGAAACGTAAAAAAATAAATTTCTATTGTTTAAGCCAGTAAGTTTGTGGTAATTTGTTATGGCAGCCCTGGGAAACTAATACCCTTGGCAAGAATGAATTCTACTGCCAACTCACACTCTTTATCCAGATCATCACTCATCCCTAATAACTTATATCTTGGTGCTGGATCCAATTTTCTGTCATAGATTTGCCTCCGCATTGTGGAAAATTTATCCTCAAGTGTCCCATTGTCCTTTCCTACAATCAGCTTTAGTTGGAGCCATCCCATAGAACAGACATTATTTTATATATCTGAACCTCAGTAGGAGGACGGAGTGGTCAGGATACCTGCTGATTTTCTTCTAAGAGAATCCTCCGCTGTATGTAAATTTGTGGATGCAAGAGAGACCCGCTGGAAAGAGTGCACCTAGTTCCAGATGCCAGGGCACCCAGACCCTAAAATAAACAGAGCAATATTCCAATCCCTGCAATATCTGAATTTCAAAATATCCTGTTATATCACGATAAGCGTACTTAATTCTAAATGTATTTTAATTTGTCTTTAACATATTATATGTATGATGACTGTAGGCCAGTGGTTTGGGTTGTAAACTTAAGACATAGCTTCTGTCTTCTGAGAATTAATAATCTACTTGGAAAGTACCTACTTCTTTTCATAATAATATTTATTTATAAATACATAGAATAAAATATAAATAAATTAAATAGGATAAAATATGGTAGGCATTCTGTTAAGCACATACACACAGAAACCTCTCTTGGTTATAATCTATTAGAACAAAATAGATAGAGGTTTTAGTAGTTTCAAATATACCTTCTTATCCCATTGCACTCACTATTGAATTTCTTATTATATCAATGTGTTACTTTTTAATAAACTAATCACCCTATTTTAGAGGCAAAAGAATTAGGATGATTATTATACTTAACATATGGCAATATGGGATCCACTTCATGGATCAGAATTGCGGCTTATTTAGCAGAGTATTTAACACAGCATGGGAAACGGAATTGTCCTCTCTGACTTCAATCTCAAAGGTTTGGTATTTAGCTGAGCTTCATTTCAGAGCCATTATGATTCTGTGAGTCATAAACATAAACATTTATTTTTAACTAATACTTGAAATGCTTCGGATAAGTTGGATGCTGTAACAGCTGCTCTTCTGAATGTCATTCCATAATAAGAACCATTCCTGAAACAATAGATAATAATCACACACTGAATTCTTCTGATATTGGGGCATTTCATCTACCTCTTGTGCTTAGCAGGTATATTCTTTAGGAATAAGAGTTGGCTGTGTATTGCAGGAAAAAAAAAAAGAATGCCTTAAACAACAGAACTTTATTTCTCCCTTAAACCTAAACAAGAAGGCTTATATGGACAGACCAGGGCCCCCATGGTGGCTCCTCAAAGTCTTCAGAGGCCCAGGCTCAAGGTTATCTTTCTTCCCAACCTCCTAAAGCACGGCTTCCGTTCCCAAAATTTATTCACATTTCCAATATGGCTGATTAATTCCAGTGGTCACATCTCCATGAAGAAGGAAGAAAAGAAAGAATACTCCTCCCCTCACTTTCAGAAGCTTTCCTGAAAGTCTTGAAAACACTTGCACTTACATTTCATTGGCCACATCACTCTGCAAAGTAAGCTGGAATATGCAGTTTTCAGCTGGGCCCATTTTGAGGGTTTGGTTACTAAGAAACAAAAAGAGAATAGATTTGAGGAGGCAATTAGTGGTCTGTGATGCAGCAGAGTATCTACATACACCATAGGTCAGCTTCTGAAGGTTACACTTAGAGTTATAGTGGTGGTGCGAAATGTACCTCTCACTGTGACACTTACCAATTTACATTCTTTTCATCACTTTGCCTGGGCAGCCGCAATCCAAAAAAGTAAAGAAACTTCCATTTTATATGTCATAAGATAATTTGATATTTTAAAATTCTGGTATCTAAATGAAGATAATTCTAACAAGGTGAAAAGAAACAGTACATCCAAGGGTTTAAGAAAAGTCCATTGTCCAAGGTACTGTGTTAGGGCTTTCTTAATAGCAATGTAGTAAAAATCAATACTGAGCCATCATCCGTTGCTGTGTTTTCAGGTATGTCTGGACGTGTTTGTCAAGTAGATGGAGTAGACTGACAAAATATGTTTTCAGGGGTGTCTGAAGTACTTAGTGGCAGGGAAGGAGACAAGTATGGCAAGGCTGACCTCTGAAGTGATATGAGAATAGAGATTCTGAGAACAGCATGGTTGAGACTGAGAAAATCTGTTCCCAACATTGTTCCCTTGATGCAGGTCTGGAGACTCAGAAGAAAGAAGCTATGAGTAAAAATGGAAAAAATCTCTCTCTAAACTCTCTAACAGTTTGGGGCCCAGGCAGAACTGCCTTGGGGTGCATCTAACACAACGCAACCCTGTAAGTACAGAAAGTATCTTCTTCAATTCCACAATAAGCCACCTCAAAGTTTTGTGATGCTCAGAGCTTGCTGATATTGGACATATCAGTGTACATCTGATATGTCCAATACCCAGGGGTGCAATAGCACAGGCTCACACAGTACCTCCCTGCTGCCACTCTGCCAGGCCAGATGTATAGTGCTTCTCACAGCATGGCAGAGGGCAAGTTGAGAAGAAGCACCATCCGCCCTACCTGGAAAAGTGAAAATAGCCACAAATAGGGACACTACTCTGCCCAGAATTGCAGGGGAGATATCAGGGGGATAAACTGAACTTGAGCACACATGAAGTATTCCTGGGGCTGCTGGAACTGGGTAGAGGATGAGACACTGCTGGCAGGACTGCATAAAGGTCTAAACACCTGCATGGTTAGTGGTTTACAGCTAAGGTAATGTGAACTACATGTGTATTTTTCCTGGTAAGAATAGTCCGACATCAAAACTGAAAAAAAAAAAAATGTTTAAGAGAAAAAAGTAATATGACGTGACTTTGCATGTTACTGTGGAATGGTGAAATGGGTTTTGCTATAGATACCAAATACAGACCTTCAAGACATTTGTAATTCATGTCATTCAAAAATATTTATTAAACACCTACTATATGTCCTATAAATTTCTAGGATACAGTGGTGAATCACAAAGATGTGACTGGAAGAGTCAGGTTGAAGCCAATGTCAGATGTGAGCTGTAGAAGTTAGTGGTTCAGTTTGCCCCAAAAAATTCACCAACATATTACATTTACTCCAAAAAAAAAAAAAAAGTGTATCTGGTTACCTTGACAGACTAAATTATTGCTCCAATATTTTTACTTATTATACATTATTGTAATGATACACTAGATAGCCTTTTCCATGTGACTTTCAAAAACAAGTTTAAAATATAATTTATATACCATAAAATGTAATAATTGTAAGTCTAAATATATCTATGATTTTGGATACATTTATATAATGGAATTTATATAACGGAACAACATCACGGTGCAGTTTTAGAGCACTTCTCTTATCCCAGAAAGTTCCCTTATGCTGTCTCTAATCAATCCCTTCTCCCACCTCCAGCCCCAAGCAATTATATCTCTATCATTTTTTTCTTAGAAATTTTATACAAATGGCATCATACAATATATCATCTTTTACCTCTTTCATAATGATTAGTTATGGTTTTGAGATTTGTTCATGTTGTTGCCTATAGCACGTTTTATTCCCTTTATTGCTGACTAGTATTTAGTTGTATGGATATACCACCTTCTGCTTATCCATTTCTCAGCTGATTAATATTTGGATTGTTTCCAGATTTTGGCTATGACTGTTCACCGCAAGTATTTGTGTCTTTGCTTCTCCCGAGTAGATACTAAGGCGTGCAAATGCTGGGTAGTATGGTAAGCACAGTATATGTATAACTTGCCAAGAAACTACTGTACTGTTTTTCTAAAGTGAATGTAACATTTTACATTCTCATGAGCATTGTAGAAGGATTTCAGTTTGTTTAACACAATATTGTAAGACTTTGATAACAGCCATTCTGGTGGGTCTCTAGTGGTATTTCATTGTGCTTTTAATTCGCCTTTCCTAAATGTTTTCATCTTTTTATGTGCTTATTAGTCATTTGCATGTCTTCTTTGGTGAAACACCTATTCAAATCCGCCCATTTTTTAATCAGATTCTTTGTCTTTTCATTACTGAATTGTAATAGCTATTTATGATTCTGAGTATGTCTTCTATCAGTTATATGACTTAAAAGTATTTTCTTCTAGTCTGTGGCTTAATTTTATTAATAGTGCCTTTTAAAGAGTAAAATATTTTAACTTTGATAAAGTCTAATTTACAAATTTTGTCATTTTTGTTAGATTGAAGAAATCTTATTTGTGATCTAATGTTTTCTTCTAGAAAGGTTGCAATTCTTGCTCTTACATTTGACTCTCTAATCCATTTTGAATTAATTTTGTGTGTATGTGTTTGTGTGTGTGCAGGGTAATGTAAGAGTCTAAGTACTTTTGCACATGGATATTAAATTGTCTCAGCATAATTTGTTGAGAAGACTATTTTTTCCCCAAATGAATTGTATTTGCACCTTTTATGAAAACCCATTCATCATAAATATTAGAGACTATTTCTAGGCTCTCCATTCTGTTCCACTGACCAATGTTTATCCTTATATCAATAAATACCACATTGCCTGATGGCCAGAGCCATGCTGTAATTTTGAAATAAGCTAGTATAAATCTCCCAGCTTCATTTTTCTTTTTCAAAATTGTTTTAGCTCTTCACATTTCCATATAAACTTTAGAATCAACTTGCCAAATTCTACAAGAAACAGCCTGCTGGGATTTTGATAGGAATTGTGTTAAATCTATAGATCATTTTGAGAAGAATTGCCATCTTAACATTATTGAGTCTTACAATCCAAGAATATGGTATCTCTTTCCATTAATTTAGATCTTGTGTGATTTCTCTTAGCAATGTTTTATAATATTTTGCCGTAAGGGTCCTATACTTCTCTTGTTATACCTATTCCTATCTTTTGTTCATTCTTTTGTGAATGGAATTACTTTCTTAAATGTATTTTCAAATGGTTCATTGCTGGTATAAAGAAATAAAATTGGTTGCTGCAAATTTACTTCATAGCCTGCAGCCTTGCTAAACTCACATTAGTTTTAAGAGGTACTTACCTACAGGTAATCTTGGGATTTTCTACATACAAAAATCATAAAGGCCTTTAATTTATTTCCTAGCTTTGTTACATTGGCTGGAACATTCCGTAAAATGTTGAATAGAAGTAGTGACGGTGTATGTACTTGGCCTATTCCCAATCGAAGTGGAAAACTTTTACAACTATCATTCTCAATTAAGTATAATATTAGCTGAAGGTTTTTCATACACACTCTTTCTCAGGTACAGGAAGTTCATTTCTAGTCCTAATCTGTTCAGAGTTTTAAACATCAGTGAATACTATATTTTGTCAAGAGTTTTTTTCTGTGTCTACTGAGAAAATTGTGTAACTTTAGTCCTTCATTCTATTAATATATTTATTAATTGATTTGCAGATGTAAAGTCATTTTTTGCATTTCAGGAATAAGTTCTACTTGGTAATGGTATATAATCCTCTGTTTATGTTGCTTGTTTCAATAAGCTAATATTTTGTTAAGAATTTCTGCATGTATGTCCATTAGAAATAATTTTATAGTTTTCTTTTCTTGCGATAACTTTGTCTTGCTTTGGTATCATACCAATACTGACAAGTTAGGAAGGGTTTCCTCCTCCTTTTTTCTGAAAATGTTTATGTAGGATTGGTATTATTTTTTCTCTAAATGTTTGACAAAATTTACTAGTGATGCCATCCAGGTCTGAGCTTTTCTTTGTAGGAAGACTGTAAATTACTAATTCAATCTCTATGAGTTTCAGGTTTATTCAGATTTCTATTTCTTCTTATGACAGTTTTGGTAACCTGTATCTTTCCAGACTATTAACTATTTCATCTACATTGTCTAATTAATTGGCATAATATTCCCTTCTAATTTTTTTAATTTATGCAAGATCTGTGGTGATGTTCTTTCATTCTTGATTTTGTTAATTTGTCTTTTATCTCCTTCTTTGTTAGTGTAACTAAATGTTTATCAGTTTTACTGATCTTAAATAAATCAACTTTTGATTTTGTGGATTTTCTCTATTGTTTTTCTGATTTGTATTTCATTTATTTCTTTTTGGTCTTTATTATATTTTTTCCTATGCTTACTTGCGGTTTAACTTACCATTCTTTGTCTAGCTTCTTGAGATGGAAGCTTGGGTAATCGATTTTAGATCTATTTTCTTTCTAATATAAGCACTTAACATTAAGTTTGTCTCTAAGCACTGCTTTAGCTACCTCTCATAAATTTTGATAGATTAGGTTTTAATCATTATTCAGTTAAGCATATTTTCTAACTTACCTGGTGATTTCATCTTTGACTCACTGTTTTTCTAAAACTATCTTGCTGAAATTCCAAATATTTGTGAAGTCCTAAATACTTTTCCATTGTTGGTTTACTTAATTTTTTGTAGTCAAAAATCAGATTCTGAGATGTGTTTGACAGCCTATAGTATTATTATTTATCATAGAAAATGTTCCATGTACACTTGAAAAAAATGTGTACCCTGCAGTTGTTGGATACAGCGCTCTATATATTATTTATATCAAGTTGGCTAATAGTGTTGTTCAAGTCATGAATATCCTCACTGATATTCTGTCTAGTTCTGTCAATTACTAAAAGAAGAATATTGAAATTTTCCAACTACTACAATATTATATTGTCTGTCCTTTAATTCTGTCAGTCTTTGCTACATTTTGGGACTCTGCTGCTAGATGTTTATACATTTATAACTGCTACTTCTTCCTGATATACTGAAAATTTTATTATTATAACATTTTTCTCTTTGTCTCTCATAATAGTACTTGTCTTCAAGTCTATGGTTTTGTATGTAATAAAGCCACTTCGATTCTTTATTAGTCATTGTTTGCTTTTTCTCTCCTTTTAACTTTCAACCTGTTGGTATTTTTCAATATAATGTCTCTTATAGATAACATATAGTTGGACCTTGCTCTTTCCTCTGTTACAGTTTTAATTATATTTTTAAATTATTTTCTTAGTAATTCTTCTAAGGACTACAACATGTATCTTTAATTTATCATGATCTGTTTTGGGTTAATAATAATAGTAATAATATGCAGGAACTTTGCTCCAATTTATTATTTCCACTATCTCTTCTCCCTTTAGTGCTAGTATTGTCATACATACTACAACTCTATATGTAAGATATCCCCAAAAATATAGCGTAATTATTGCTTCAAGTACTTTTTGTTTTTAAAGAAATTAAGAAAAGAGAAAACACTGGACAGTCTTTTATAGTTGTCCATATATTTAACATTTTCATTGGTCCTTCCTTCCTATGTAATTGAGTAATCATCTGCTATCATTTCCTTTCAGTCCAAAGGACTGCCTTCAGATTTCTTGTAGGGAAGGTCTATTTTTATTTTTGTTTATCTGGAAAGGTCTTTATTCTGCATTCATTTTTTATTTTTTATTTTATTTTATTTTATTATTTTATTTGAGATATGGTCTCACTGTGTCACCCAGGATGGAATGCAATCATAGTTCACTGCAGCCTCAAACTCCTGGGATCAAGGGGTCCTAAGCCTCCTGAGTAAGTGAAAGTATGGAAGTATGGGTACACACCACCATGCCTGGCTTTTGTCTTGTTTTGTTTTTGTAGAGATGGGGTCTCATTATGTTCCCCAGGCTTATCACAAATTCCTGGCTTCAAACAATCCTCCCAACTCAGCCTCTCAAAGTGCTGGGATTACAGGTGTGAGCCACCTCACCCAGCCTGCCTTCATTTTCAAAGACTGTCTTGCTAGAAAGAATATTCTTGGTTGATAGGCTTTTTTTTTTTTTTCCCTATGAGCACTTTGGCTATTACTTTCACTGCCTTCTACACTCTGTATGTATGAAAAGCAAGCCACTAGCCATCATGTATTGTTCTTCATTCACAATGAGTCATTTTTCTCTCACTATTCTAAAACTTTGCTTTTGTCTAGGCTTTTAAAAGTTTTTTTATCATCATGGGTATAGGTGTAAATAACTTTGCTTTTATCCTAGTCGATGCTTAATGAGTTTCTTCAACATACAGATTAAGGTTTTCACTAGATTTGAGTTTATGGCCATTAATTCTTCGAAAAAATTTTGCCCTTCACTCTCTCCACTCCTTATGAACTTTCATTCCAATATGTTGATAGGCTCTATAAGTCTTTGAGTGTCTTCATTTTTCTTCAACCTTGTTTTCTTTTTTGTTCTTTAGAGTGGAAAATTTCTATTGATCTATCCTAAAATACACTGATTTTCTCTCTTGCCTTTTCAAATGTGTTGAGCCTATTTAGCAAACTTTTCATTTCAGTTACTGTCTTTTCCAAATGTAGAATTTTGATTTGGCTCTTTTTTATAGTTTTATTTTAGTTATTGTATTTTCCAAATGTAGAATTTCTATTTGGCTCTTTTTTCGAGTTTCTACTCTCTATTTAGATTTTCTATTTGTTGAGTCATTTTCACCATATTTTCCTTTACGTCTTTGAATAAGATTTCCTTTAATTCTTCAAACATGTTTATGTTAGCTGCTTTGGTGTCTTTGTCTGCTGAACTCAAAACCTTGACCCATGAAGACACAGTTTCTATTGACGACTTGTTTTTCTGGGTATGAATTTTACTTTCCTGTCTATTTGTAGGTCTCATATTTTTGTTAAAAAGTGGACGTTTTAGATACTATATTATAGCAATTTAGAGATGCTTTATTGATTTATTTATTTTAAAAATAATAACTTGAATGAACTTTAACTGCAGAATTTGTCTCCCACATTGGGTATAGCTGATGATGTTTCTGTTCAGGTTTTAAACTGTGTTTTTAAAATTACTTTTAACCTACCATATTAGGGCTCAACCTATGTATCACTAATGCCTTGATGGTCAGCTAATGATCTAGGTAGAGGTTTACTTAAATACCTCAGGCCCAAAAGCACTTCTACCCCTGATAATCAAGATGTGCCTACATTGGGAAATAAATTCAAAGCTGAGCCAATTCTAAAGTATGGCTTGGCATTCACTTTCTATTATTCTTTTTGGCCTCCTCTGTGCACATGCATAGTCTGTAGATTCTCAGTTATCCAGAAATGTGTGGAACACCTATTGATCTCTTCTATGGATCTTCTGTTTCTAGGATTTCCCCATTAAATTACTAGTTGGTCTACTATTTTCCCCCAAATAAAACCAGAGCCTTGGGCTAGCAAAGCTGTAGGTTTCCTATTTGTCTCCTGCAGGTTTCCTATTTGCCTTGGTCATGGGGTTTTGCCCTGAGTTGAGTCTGCCTACTCAGGAAGCAACCCTACCGGTGTTCGTGGCCAGTGTTACCTTGGTGAAACGATAGCTTTTGCCAATTTTCTTGGGTGAGAGGAGGTATGGGAGTTTCCCCCAAGCAAAAAAAAAAAAAAAAAAAAGCCACATATTTCCACAATTCTTACCCTAAATTCTTGCAGTTTTTTTTTTAAGAATAAACACATCTCAATTATTATCTGCCTTTTGCCAATTCCCATATCCTGGAAATAGTTGTTACTGAAAAAAAATTTTCCGCTTTTATATCTGACTTTTTTTTTTAGAGAGAGGACTCACTAACATCTTCACAGTACCATAGCCAGAGACACCTCTGTCATATTGCTTTATAGTACCTCTCCATAGGTTAGCAAGAATATATTGTTCCATTGATGTTGAACTTGGCCATATGTTAATGATATATTAGCAGAAGCTTTAAATGTAATCTCATGATTTGGCGTGGCTCTTGGGCTCCTGTGATCCACCATCAGAGGAGCATACCTTGTATAGTCATTGGTAGTCAAATAAAGAAACACAAAGCAGATCTATTCCAATTTTCAACCTGGAGCCAAGCCCAACTGAGCTCAGTCAAGTTCAGCCAAACCCCAGCTGAAACTCTACTGACCTAGAGATGTAAGAATAAGAAAACAAATATTTATTATTATAAAAATCTGAGACTGGGTCTGGTGGCTCATGCCTGTAATCCCAGCACTTTGGGAGGCCGAGGCAGTCGGATCACTTGACGTCAGGGGTTTGATACCAGCCTCACCAACGTGGCAAAACTCCGTCTCTATTAAAAATAGAAAAAATGGCCGGGCATGGTGGCTTACGCCTATAATCCCAACACTTTGGGAGGCCGATGCGGGCGGATCATGAGGTCAGGAGACCGAGACTATCCTGGCTAACACAGTGAAACCCCGTTTCTACTAAAAATACAAAAAATTAGCCAGGCATGGTGGTGGGCGCCTGTAGTCTCAGCTACTCTGGAGGCTGAGGCAGGAGAATGGCGTAAACCCGGGAGGCAGAGCTTGCAGTGAGCCGAGATCATGCCACTGCACTCCAGCCTGGGCGACAGAGCGAAACTCGATCTCAAAAAAATAAATAAAATAAAATACAAAAAATTAGCTGGGCATGGTGGTGCAGGCCTGTAATCCCAGCTACTCCAGAGGCGGTGGGGGGAGAATTGCTTGAACCTGGGAGGCAGAGGTTGCAGTGAGCCCAGATAACAGCCACTGCACTCTAGCCTGGGCAACAGAGTGAGTGAGACTCTGTCCAAAAAAAAAAACAAAAAGCCGTGCGCGGCAGCTCACACCTGTAATCCCAGTACTTTGGGAGGCCAAGGTGGGTGATTATCTGAGGTCAGAAGTTTCAAGACCAGCCTGGCCAAAATGATGAAACCCTGTCTCAACTAAAAATACAAAAAAAAATTAGCTGGGCATAGTGGTGGGTGCCTGTAATCCCAGCTACTTTGGGAGGCTGAGGCAGGAGAATGGCTTGCACCCAGGAGGGGGAGGTTGCAGTGAGCTGAGATCGCACCATTGCACTCCAGACTGGGCGACAAGAGTGAAACTCTGTCTCAAAAAAAAAAAACAACTGAGATTTTTAGCATTGTTATATAGCAATACTAACTTATGCAGCCACCTAATAGTAGATGGTGTCCTATCTAACCTAGTACACATAAGCAATAAAACAAAGTAGTACCATGCTCTGTTTCCTACAACCTATTCAATGAATCCAGGCTGAAGTGTAATGTCTAGGACACAAGTATCATCAAACGTCATAGAAAGGTAACAAAACAGTTGTCATGGATTTATCATGAAATTCTCTATAGAGAGGGCAATAGACTGGTATAAGCCTTAAAAAACCATTTTCTTCTGAGTATTATTAACAAAGAAGTAGAGAAGTATATGAAAAATTCAGTTGTTTCTTTTTTGAGGCTGATAGATCAGGTTTATATCTAACTCACCACTACTCTATCATGCTAGCATTATAAACTGAAGGCCTATAAGCCAAAATGCATTCTAAACTTCTGTTTTGTTGTAAGCCCTGTATCTTTTGCCCATACCACACAGAGCTTCTTGAGCAATTTTATCAGGTTTGTTCAATTCTGCAGCATCTAAAACAGAATATCTACACTATGGGGCAGCAGAAGACATCCAAACATATCTCATTCAAATGATAGAACTTACCAATAGATAATTGTTTATCACACAATGTCATATGGCTCAAAATAGATGTGCGTGTATTGGGGAAAGATACCACCTCACAGATCTAGGAATGTTAACTTAAAAATCAGATTTCTTACCAGCATCATAAAGAATACTGTCAGTCTTGGCACTGAGATAGTCCTCATATTGATGTACCACTGGAATGTGTGTATGTAGAGAATAGAAGACAGCAGGACACTCAAGGAGCTATTGTGTAAGAAAGCTGATGTCAAAAAAATCACAAGCAAGCAGAGCAGGATAAACACTATAAGAACATATCCAAGCACAGCTTCAAGCAATGCCACAGAGCTTTGGACTGCTGGGAAATAGCAGCAGTACACAATCAGCCCTAGCTGCCACTATAATGAATGTGAAGAAAGCCTTCAGGTGAGAAGCTAAACAACAATGGGCTACCTCTGCTAACCCAGGATCATATTTCTTACGTGCATAGTTTATTCTACATTTGCCTACTTAGCCACACTTGAACTTGAACATAGCAATTGTGGCTTGATCCCACAGCATCAGCTTGAAAAACAGAAGCCAACAGAAAAATTCTACCTATAGCCTATCAATCCTTTATTTATTTTTATATGATTTTCTCAACAATTGTATGTATAAATTCTACTCTCATTTGAAAATGCCACATACTACAGGTAATAGATTAGTAGGAAGAATTTCAGCAGCCATAGATATCTCATCCATAACCACTAATTCAGAAGCCAGAAAGATCTCTGCCCTACAAGGAAATCAGCTATAATAAAGCTTATGGAGTTTATCTACAGAAGAAACAGCCTGCCATGGGTTTCAAGACTTACATTTTTGTAAAAGCTTACAGGCTTCAAAAACTATCTGCTTTCTCTAAAAAATAATCAGGTTTTCTGAATTTCTAAGGGGCATCCAAGTTGCATTGGAAAGGGCATAGAAGTATACCTAGGAAACAATTACAAACATTGTGAAAAACACAGCCAAATTATCGAACATAACCACACATCAACCAGGGGGCATATTATATGAGAGTAATGGTCCTATGAGACTCACTAACTCATAAGGTATTAATAAAACACAACATAAAAAAATAGTGCTTCATAATGATGACACTGGCCTATCAAGAAAATGTTATATTAAGTTGCTTTCTCTGATTAAGAAGATACAGAGGTAGTGGGGCACAGTGGCTCACGCCTGTAATCCCAGCACTTTGGGAGACCAAGGCAGGTGGATCACTTAAGCTCAGGAGTTTGAGACCAGCCTGGCAACATGGTGAAACTGGATCGCTACAAAAAAATACAAAAATTAGCCAGGCATGGTGGTGAGTGCCTGTAGTCCCAGCTACCCGGGAAGCTGAGGTGGGAGGATCATTTGAGCCAAGGAGGTAGAGGTTGCAGTGAGCCACAATTGCGTCACTGCCCTCCAGCCTGGGTAACAGAGCCAAACCTTGTCTCAAAAAAAAAAAAACAAAAAAAAAAAAGATGTGGAAGTAGAGTACACATAAGGAGACTTTCCAAAAACTAATTTAAACAGTGAACATTTTAATGTTTAAGTGCATTTGGAAAATATAAAAACATATTAGACAGTGCAGCTGTCAATCAATGAAGCTTTCTTGAAGAACTGAAATTAATGTAATATACAATCCCAAATTCCAATCCAGTATTCCAAACCACTAGAAGAAATGCAGACATCAAGCCACATGTGTTTCCTGAGTTCCCCCATAAACTCCGTAAGCAAGGCAAAACAGATTAGTACTAATTCCTGGGGAGGGGGAGCAGAGTGCTAAATTCTTAAAATTTTAGAGTTATAAAGAAACTGTCTCTGTAAAATTTTTCTAGAGCATTCAGAAATTAAGTATAGCCTTTGATACTGCAGTCCTTTCATAACTGGAGAGGAGAATGGAGAACTGCAAGCACTTAATACCATTTATTTAGTACCTTCTGGGTTTTATAAAAGTTCAGTCATCAAAGCCATAACTCTGAAATAACCAAAACTTAGAAGATTTAAGTTTTAATATATTTCTGGATCACAGAGCCTATTAAATAAATCTACTAAAAATAGTTAAAAGTACAGGTTTTTTTTTTTTTTCGTTTTTTGTGCCAAATATCTATTGATTTAGGGTAATTTGTTTATATGATTCTGAAATTTTTGTGAAAACTTGCTACGAATATTTAGTACTTGTGTTATTACTTAGAGCTATGAGACTAAAGTCATATGTAGATTTGCTTTAACTATACCTTTTCTAAAATAGAAATAAATTTAAAACTTATTAATGCAACATTAAAATTAGACTTTTTTATGTACAAAAGAGGAAATATAAAGAAAATAGTTCTGTGGCGTGCACCCAAGATGGCGGAATAGGAACAGCTCCAGCCTCCAGCTCTCAGCGTGAGTGACACAGAAGATGGGTGATTTCTGCATTTTCAACTGAGGTACGGGTTCATCTCACTGGGGCATGTCATGTCAGACAGTTGGCGCTGGTCCGCGGGTGCAACCCAACCAGTGAGAGCTGAAGCAGGGTGAGGCATCCCCTCACCTGGGAAGTGCAAGGGGGAGAGGAATTCCTTTTCCTAGCCAAAGGAAACTGAGACGCACAACACCTGGAAAATCGGGCAACTCCCACCCTAATACTGCACTTTACCAAGGGTCTTAGCAAACGGCACACCAGAAGATTATATCCCACACCTGGCCCAGAGGGTTCCCCACCCACAGAGCCTCCCTCATTGCTAGCACAATGAGATCTAACTGCAAGATGGCAGTGAGGCTGGGGGAGAGGCGCCCACCATTGCTGGGGCTTCAGTAGCTTAACAAAACCACCTGGAAGCTCGAATTGGGTGGAGGCTACCACAGCTCAAGGAGGCCTGCCTGTCTCTGTAGACTCCTCCTCTGGGAACAGGGCATAGCTAAACAGAGAGCAGTGAGACCTCGGCAGAGGTAAACGCCCCTGTCTGACAGCTTTGAAGAGAGCAGTGGATCTCTCAGCATGGAGGTTGAGATCTGAGAACAGACAGACTGCCTGCTCAAGTGGGTCCCTGACCCCTGAGTAGCCTAACTGGGAGACATCCCCCACTAGG
>NW_012112030.1:9793358-9869199 GCF_000951035.1 Colobus angolensis palliatus
GAAACCATCATTCTCAGCAAACTGTCGCAAGAACAGAAAACCAAATACCGCATGTTCTCACTCATAGGTGGGAATTGAACAATGAGATCACTTGGACACAGGAAGGGGAACATCACACACTGGGTCTTATTGTGGGGAGGGGGCAGGGGAAAGGGATAGCGTTAGGAGATATACCTAATGTAAATGACGAGTTAATGGGCGCAGCACACCAACATGGCACATGTATACATATGTAACAAACCTGCACATTGTGCACATGTACCCTAGAACTTAAAGTATAATAAAAAAAAAAATAGTTCTTAGGGAAATATGCTTTCTCTTGATCTAATTCAGATCTTGTGCCATTACATTATTTTCTACAAGTCCTGGTCTTACTGAGAATTGTGGCTTGTGGAATTCCCTGTTCAACTTCCTATCCTATGTCAAAAGGGAGGAGGTGATCCTTTTTTCTCTAATTGGATGAGAGCTAGAACACAGTTTAGCAAAGCATTAAACAAAAAGGAATTGTAAGTTTATGCCAGTGTGGACTGGTGAGAAGAATAACTCTTAAATGATGCAGGTAGAGAACAAGTCTGAGATATTAACCCAAGGGGTGGTAGTTAAGAACCACTGGAAGACAGAGGGGGTTTAGAAGGCAGATTTCTAGACACAGTACTTTGGGGAGGGAAACTCACTGCTTGAGTAAATAGGGACTCAAAGAAGGAAGGATGGCAAGGATGAAACCTGCAAGGCTATTACAAAGTTTTACTTACCATGTATTTAGTTTGTTTAATATACTAATCTTAACAAAGTATGGAAGCTTATTATATATTTCTATGATAATTTTATTTTCTCAAGGCTAAATCATCCTGTTTCTTTTCATCTTTCTCTATGGCTCTCATATTCCAATACTCGATTACTCTCATCTGAACTTTCTCTAAGCTTTCTTCCTCTTCTGAGTTGTTGAGGATTTTAGTATAAGCCATGATACATATTAGAGTCAGCTGAGTACTGTAAGATGAAAGTCCAATGGTTCAGATTTTAACTCGCTCATATGAAAGATCTTTGTGTTACAGGCTGATTTTTTAAAACAAAATTGCATGCTCATCCTGACCTGTTTTTGCCCCTCGTTGACCTTGTATTCTGTCTCAGCTTTGGAAGACCCTTTTATGGATCAGCAGTATGAATTAATACACTTCATAGTAACCACATACAATAGATTGATGCTGTTATGCATCAGTTAGTTGATAGCAAAAAAAAAAAAAAGCTGAAGTCATTGCCTTAGGCAAAGAAATATGGTCATCTTAAACCTTCATGTTGATATTTAGACACAAAATCCAGCTATTCAAAGTAGTCTAGGCAATTCCCATGATGTCATGTCAGCAGGATGAGTTTTCAGAGTCCAGGACTCATTATTTTTTTTCAGTGGTACATAAAGTTTGGCTACCCTTCCTTTTGTAGGTATAGGTAAGTAGACAGGCATCTGAAAGTAAATGGAAGGTGGCTGACAAATTCACTCACGCTAACTAAGAGGCACGTGAGATGAAAGTAAACATCAAAAGGCTGTTGCATTAATTTACAGTGAGAAATATAACACCGCATGTACAAGAAATATCACATTGGCCTGATCAAAACATTTTTTTTTACTTGTGGCCCAATCACATAGATATCAAAGGATGGTTTTGTGAGCACAGACTCAAAACATCAGGATGTCGATAAATCAAATCTTCAATTCACTTTTCCCAAAATGCGTTATGTTCTGTGAGATGTTTTAATACATCTTCCAACAATGACAAAAAGTTCACTAATAAAATAAATTTGAGAAATGCTGGATTAAACTCAGATTTCGTAACTGCATTCTTTCCTTTGGACTGCAGATATACATTGTGAATCTCAAAGGGCTGAGATAGTCAGCTTTTCTGAAGTGTATTTGACTCCTGTCTATATAGAATGCTTATCAATAGCTCACGAAACAATACTCTTCTACAGATATAGTTTCAGACTGAACGAATTCTTAGTCTGATGTATAATTCTACCATAAAGATAATCTTGCCAACAGGCCTGGCATATTTGAAATGCAAGGATAAATCTCTGAATTATTCATTCTAGGGACATACTGTCCATGAGATCTGAAATAATCAGTCTCTGTTTTGAGTCTCCCTTTCCATTTTAGAGCTTGGGTGAGCACTATCAATATGAACCTATATCATTCTCCTTCTGCTTTAATTTGATTTAATTTTACTAGTGATTAAGACACTGAAGAGGTTACAGTATGGGCTTGCTTGCCTACAAATAATACCTTCTTCAGATGATTCTGCATACCTTTATTGTAAATTAGGTGTTGATTTTTAAATGGGATTCTAAATTACTCTATTTTCTTTATTTTCAATGTTAGAGTCCTGCCACACTATAACACCTAGATGCTTATTAAAAGTACATAACTAGGCAGGGCGTGGTGGTTCACACCTGTAATCCCAGCACTTTGGGAGGCCGAAGCAGGTGGATCGCCTGAGGTCAGGAGTTTGAGACCAGCCTGGCCAACATGGTGAAACTCTATCTCTACAAAAAATTAGCCAGGTGTGCTGGGGGGGCACCTGTAATCCCAGCTACTTGGGAGGCTGAGGCAGGAGAATCACTCGAACCTGGGAGGCAGAGGTTGCAGCGAGCAAGATCATGCCATTGCACTCCAGCCTGGGCAACAAGAGCGAAACTGTGTCTCAAAAAAAAAAAAAAAAAGCACAGAACCAGAAAATAATGTAACTGTGGTAGGTAGGCAGAATAATGCCCTCCCCCAAAAAATCTACATCCTAATCTCCAGAATCTGTGGATCCTTTTACAGCAAAAGGGACCCTGTAAGTATAACTAAGTCAAGGATCTTGAGTTGGAGAGATTGTCCTGGATTATCTGAGTGTGCCCAGTATAATCACAAAGGTTCTGGTAAATGAAAGAGAAAGGCAGGAGAGTCAGACCCAGAGGAGACGTGATGATGGGAGCAGAGGTCAAAGTGATGCAATTAATTGTTAGTTGGAAGGGGGCCATGAGCCAAGGAATATGGGTGGCCTCTAGACTGGAAAAGTCAAGGGAAAGGATTCTCCCCTAGTGCCTTCAGAAGAATTCAGCCCTGCTAACACCTTGATTTTAGACCTACGAAACACATTTCAGACCTTTGACCTTCAAAACTGGAAAATAATAATTTTTTATTGTTTTAAGCCACTAGCTCAGCGGCGATTTGTTAAAGCAGTAATAGGAAATAAATACAGTAGCTAACACTTTTAGAGATACCTACCCCCTCTCCACTTGGTCTTTCGTCATGCATATCCAATAGATGACCCTCTGGGATCTACCCTGACTAAACACTCTGAGCCAGTAGCTTTTTTTTCTTTTTCTTTCTTTTTTTTTTTTTTTGATACTGAGTTTCACTCTTGTTGCCCAGCCTGGAGTACAATGGCAAGACCTCGGCTCACCACAACTTCCGCCTCCCGGATTCAAGTGATTCTCCTGCCTCAGCCTCCAGAGTAGCTGGGATTACAGGCATGCGCCACCACGCCCAACTAATTTTTGTATTTTTTAGTAGAGATGGGGTTTCTTCATGTTGGTCAGGCTGGTTTCGAACTCCTGACCTCAGGTGATCCACCCACCTCAGCCTCCCAAAGTGTTGGGATTACAGGCGTGAGCCACCACGCCTGCTGAGCCAGTATCTATCTATCCTTTAGAACTGATTTGGAGAATCATATGAATCTCACTTTACAGTGCTATGGAAACTTCCAGAATCTTAAGTACTTTTGAAAAACATTAAATAAACCACTGAATTTCTCAGAAAAAGGTCAATGTAGTCAGTTAAAAGAGGAAAGATATTAACTGAAGATGTTAGCTAATTGAGAAATGTGAGTTTTCAGAGCCCCTGGAATAGAATCAACTCCAGAGAACTGTCCTATGCTAAACTAATTCAGAAGAGACTTGATATAAACCAAAATGTCAACTTATTAATTTAAATTTGGGACATTTCTTTCCAGTAATTAAAGTATCTATGCTCACAAGCCAGGAAACCCTCTTAGTATCAGATCATTTGATGGATTTAATTAATAATCCTAAAGCTACTTGATGAGTGTGAACCAGAACAAAGGTAGTGGGATACTTGTGGGAATAATCCTACTGTACTGGTCAGAGCCTTCCAATTATATTAGTCTTAGAGAAGTCTCCAAATCTTTGCCTTTTAAATCTGTCTCTAGCAATAGATTTTTATTCTTTGTTTCACTTGATCCCACAGAGATGGGCCACTATCTAGAGGTCTAGGAGGAGTCCCTATACTGAATAGTGAGTGATAACTCAGTAAGATCATTTCTTCTTTAGATTTTAAATATGAAACATATAGAGAGGAGAGAGAGAATAAGTAAAAGCCTTAAGACAGTAGAAGCAATCTTTTATCAGAAGCAATTATACAGAAAAATAAACAGAGATTAGTTGGATTTGCAGTGTAGAGCAAGTGCAGGTAGAGAAAGAAGCAAATACATAAGTGCTAAATCATGCACCTGGCAGACTAGTGGAGTCAGAGGCCCTTCCAGTGACAGTCATGCTGCTGTTCCGAGTGCAACAACCTGCTAGTTCTCCATGAGACCTTCCTGTGAAATGACTGTAGATTTTGTTTCCCTGCCTTCCTATTTCCCTATGTATCTTTACAACAAATCCCTCTAGTTGGAGTAAATTGTGAAAGTCTCCTCTACATTTTGCAGCCAAAAACTTGAACACATTTACCTGGGCTGTAGGAAAGCCATATAAAATTTCACAATTTCACTACATGTGATGGTTAATTTTATGTCAATTTGATGGTCTAAGGAATGCCTAGTCAAGATAGCCCGCAAAACATGATTTCTGGGTGTGTCTGTGAGAATGTTCTGGGAGAAGATTTGCAATTAAATTATTAGACTAAGTAAAGATCTGCACTCACCAACATGAGTGGGCATTATCCAACCCTTGAGGACCCAAGAACAAAAAGGCAGAGAAAGGGCAAATTCTCTTTCTCCTTCTGGACCTGGGACATCCATCTTCTCCTGCCCACAGACATTGGAGCTCCTGGCTCTAGGGCCTTTGCACTCTGGGACTTACACCGACAACCCCACCAGTTTTCAGGCTTTCTACCTCAAACTGGGAGTTATGCTATTGGCTTCCCTGGGTCTCAGGACTGCACACTCAAGCTGAATTACACCACAGGCTTTCTTGGTTCTCCAGGTTGCAGATGGCATATCTAGCAGATCATGGGATTTCTCAGCCTCCAGAATCATGTGATCCAATTCCCTTAACAAGTCTCCTCTTTTATATCTGGATATAGCCTATTGATTCCGTTTCTCTGGAAAACCCTAAGATGCTATCCCACAGGAGATTCTCCCACTAACCAGTGTGTTTCCACTGTCTGTACCCTAGATCTTTTGGACAATGCTGGAGATGCAGAGACTTTCTATGGTTTTTTGGATTCCCCCCTCAATGCCATAGAATAGTTACAACATACAAGATATATATGCCCAAACAAGCAACAGGCAATTGGTCAGGTCAATGCTCTGACCCTGTTATTACTGTAAAATATGATTCAGTGTTTTCATCTGTTTCCTGGAATGGCTTGGGTTACACTTGCAAATATTGTGGTACCACAACACAAGTAAAAATAGATAAATTGGGCTACATCAAAATTTAAAACTTCCATGCATCAAAAGACACAGTCAAAAGAGTGAAGAGGAAATAAATGGAATGGGAGAAAATATTTGCAAATAATGTATCTGGTAGGGTGTTAACAATCAGAGTATATAAAGTATTCCTATCACTCAACAATAACAATAAAACAACCCAGTTTAAAATAGGCCAAGCAACAATAGCCACTGAGGACTACTAGAGGGGGAGGGAGGAAATAGGGGGCAAGAGTTGAAAAAGTATTGGGTACTACACTCAGCATCTGGGTGATGGGATCAATCATACCCCAAACCTCACATCATATAATATACTCAAGTAACAAACCTGCACACGTACCACCTGAATCTAAAATAGAAGTTGAAATTATTATTTTTAAAAATAAAAAAAAAAATAGGCCAGGCACAGTGGTTCATGCCTGTACTTCCAGCACGTTGGGAGCCTGAGGCAGGAAGATCACCTGAAGTCAGGAGTTCGAGACCAGACTGGCCAACATGGTGAAACCCCATCAATACTAAAAATACAAAAATTAGCTGAGCATGGTGGCACATGCCTGTAATTCCAGCTACTCAGGAGGCTGAGGCATGAGAATAGCTTGAACCCAGGAGACAGAGATTGCAGTGAGCTGAGATTGTGCCACTACACTCCATCCTGGGGCAACGGAGCGAAACTCCATCTCAAAAACAAAATAAAATTAAATTAAATGTATCTGAATAAGAAAAGAAATAAAAATTTTAAAAAATTAAAAGGGAATGAGGATTTAAGTAAACATTTCTCTGCAGAAACTATACAAATGGCTAGTGAGTACCTGAAGAGATGCTCACCATCACCAATCAAGAAAATGCAAATCGATAGAGTGGCTGGCAAGATGGCTGAATAGGAACAGCTCCAGTCTGCAGCTCCCAGCGAGATCAACGTAGAAGGTGGGTGATTTCTGCATTTCCAACTGAGGTACCTGGCTCATCTCATTGGAACTGGTTAGACAGTGGGTGCAGCTCACAGAGGGCGAGTCAAAACAGGATGGGGCATCACCTCACCAGGGAAGCACAAGGGGTAGGGGGAACTCCCTCCCCTAGCCAAGGCAAGCTGTGAGGGACTTTGCCGTGAGGAATGGTGCACTCCAGCCCAGATACTACACTTTTCCCACAATCTTTGCAACCCACAGACCAGGAGATTCCCTCGGGTGCCTACACCACCAGGGCCCTGGGTTTCGAGCACAAAACTGGGCGGCCATTTGGGCAGACTAGCTGCTAGCTGCTGCAGGATTTTTTTTTTCATACCCCAGTGGCACCTGGAATGCCAGGGAGACAGAACCCTTCAATCCCCTGGAAAGGAAGTTGAAGCCAGGGAGCCAAGTGGTCTAGCTTGGTGGATCCTACCCCCACAGAGCCCAGCAAGCTAAGATCCACTGGCTTGAAATTCTCGCTCCCAGCACAGCAGTCTGAAGTCGACCTGGGACGCTCAAGCTTTATAGGAGGAGGAGTGTCTGCCATTACTGAGGCTTGAGTAGGTGGTTTTCCCCTCACAGTGTAAACAAAGCCACTGAGAAGTTCGAACTGGGTGGAACCCACCGCAGCGCTACAAAGCCACTATAGCCAGACTGCCTTTCTAGATTCCTCCTCTCTGGGCAGGGCATCTCTGAAAAAAAGCCAGCAGCCCAGTCAGGGGCTTATACATAAAATTCCCATATCCCTGGGACAGAGCACCTGGGGGAAGGTGTAGCTATAGGTGCAGCTTCAGCAGACTTAAATGTTCCTTCTTGCCAGCTCTAAAGAGAGCAGTGGATCTTCCAGCACAGTGTTCAAGCTCTGCTAAGGGACAGACTGCCTCCTCAAGCAGGTCCCTGATGCCCGTGCTTCCTGACTGGGAGACACCTCCCAGCAGGGGTCGACAGAAACATCATATAGGAGAGCTCCGGATGGCATCTGGTGAGTGCCCCTCTGGTATGAAGCTTCCAGAGGAAGAAACAGGCAGCAATATTTGCTGTTCTGCAGCCTCTCCTGGTGATACCCATGCAAACAGGGTCAGGAGTGGACCTCCCGCAAACTCCAGCAGACCTGCAGCAGAGGGGCCTCTTAGAAGTAAAACTAACAAACAGAAAGGAATAGCATCAACATCAACAAAAAGGATGTCCATACAAAAACCCCATCTGAAGGTCACCAACATCAAAGACCAAAGGTAGATAAATCCATGAAGATGAGGAAAAAACAGCCCCAAAAGGCTGAAAATTCCAAAAACCAGAATGCTTCTTCTCCTCCAAAGGATCACAACTCCTCACCAGCAAGGGAATAAAACTTGACGGAGAGTGAATTTGACAAATTGACAAAAGTAGGCTTCAGAAGGTGGGTAATAACGTACTCCTCCGAGCTAAAGAAGCATGTTCTACCCCAATGCAAGGAAGCTAAGAACCTTGAAAAAACGTTAGACGAATTGCTAACTAGAGTAAGCAGTTTAGAGAAGAACATAAATGACCTGATGGAGCTGAAAAAGACAGCACGAGAACTTGTGAAGCATATGCAAGTATCAACAGCCAAACTGATCAAGCATAAGAAAGGATATCAGAGATTGAATATCAGCTTAATGAAATAAAGCATGAAGACAAGATTAGAGAAAAAAGAATGAAAAGGAACGAACAAAACCTCTAAGAAATATGGGACTATGTGAAAAGACCAAATGTACGTTTGAATGGTGTACCTGAAAGTGATTGGGAGAATGGAACAAAGTTGGAAAACACTCTTTAGGATATTATCCAGGAGAACTTACCTAACCTAGCAAGACAGGCCAACATTCAAATTCAGAAAATACAGAGAACACCTCAAAGATACTCCTCGAGAAGAGCAACCCCAAGACACATAATCGTCAGATTCACCAAGGTTGAAATGAAGAAAAAAGGTTAAGGGCAGCCAGAGAGAAAGGTCAGGTTACCCACAATGGGAAACCCATCAGACTAACAGTAGATCTCTCTGCAGAAACCGTACAACAAGCCAGAAGAAAGTGGGGGCCAATATTCAACATTCCTAAAGAAAAGAATTTTCAACCCAGAATTTCATATCCCGCCAAAGTAAGCTTCATAAGTGAAGGAGAAATAAAATCCCTTACAGACAACCAAATGCTTAGAGATTTTGTCACCACCAGGCCTGCCTTACGAGAGCTCCGGAAGGAAGCACTAAATATGGAAAGGAAAAACCGGTACCAGCCACTGCAAAAACATACCAAATTGTAAAGACCATCGACACCATGATGAAACTACATCAACTAATGGGCAAAATAACCAGCTAGTATCATAATGACAGGATCAAATTCACACATAACAATATTAACCTTAAAGATTAAAAAATAGGTAGACTGCTAGCAAGACAAAGAAGAAAAGAGAGAAGAACTAAATAGACACAATAAAAATTAATAAAGGAGCTATCACCATTGATCCCACAAAAATACAAACTACCATCAGAGAATACTATAAATCCCTCTATATAAATAAACTAGAAAATCTAGAAGAAATAGATAATTCTTGGACACATACACCCCCCACCCCTAGACTAAACCAGGAAGAAGTCAAATCCCTGAACAGACAAATAACAAGTTCTGAAATCGAGGCAGTAATTAATAGCCTACCAACCAAAAACAGCCCAGGACCAGACGGATTCACAGCCGAATTCTACCAGAGGTACAAAGAGGAGCTGGTACCATTCCTTCTGAAACTATTCCAAACAACACAAAAAGAGGGACTCCTCCCTAACTCATTTTATGAGGCCAGCATCATCCTGATACCAAAACCTGACAGAGATACAACGAAAAAAGAAAATTTCAGACCAATATCCCTGATGAACATCGATGTGAAAATACTCAATAAAATACTGGCAAACTGAATCCAGCAGCATATCAAAAAGCTCATCAACCGTGATCAAGTCGGCTTCATCCCTGGGATGCAAGACTGGTTTAATATATGCAAATCAATAAACATAATGCATCAAATAAACAGAACCAATGGCAAAAACCACATGATTATCTCAATAGATGCAGAAAAGGCCTTCGATAAAATTCAACAGCCCTTCATGCTAAAAACTCTCAATAAACTAGGTATTGATGGAATGTATCTCAAAATAATAAGAGGCATTTATGACAAACCCACAGCCAATATCATAGTGAATGGGCAAAAACTGGAAGCATTCCCTGAAGGCACAAGACAAGAATGCCCTCTCTCACCACTCCTGTTCAACATAGTGTTAGAAGTTCTGGCCACGGCAATCAGGCAAGTGAAAGAAATAAAGGGTATTCAAATAGGAAGAGAGGAAGTCCAATTGTCTCTGTTTGCAGATGACATGATTGTATATTTAGAAAACCCCATCATCTCAGCCCAAAATCTCCTTAAGCTGATAAGCAACTTCAGCAAAGTCTCAGGATACAAAATCAATGTGCAAAAATCACAAGCATTCTTATACACCAATAACAGACTAACGGAGAGCCAAATCATGAGTGAACTCCCATTCACAGTTGCTACAAAGAGAATAAGATACCTAGGAATACAATTTACAAAGGAGGTGAAGGACCTCTTTAAGGAGAACTACAAATCACTGCTCAAGAAAATAAGAGAGGACACAAATAAATGGAAAAACAGTCCATGCTCATGGATAGGAAAAGTCAGTATCATGAAAATGGCCATACTGCCCAAAGTAATTTATAGATTCAATGCTATCCCTATCAAGCTACCACTGACTTTCTTCACAGAATTAGAAAAGACTACTTTAAATTTCATATGGAAACAAAAAAGAGCCCGCATTGCCAAAACAATCCCAAGCAAAAAGAACAAAGCTGGAGGCATCACACTACCTGACTTCAAACTATAACACAAGGCTATAGTAACTAAAACAGCATGGTGCTGGTACCAGAATAGATATATGGACCAATAGAACAGAACAGAGTCCTTAGAAATAACACCACACATCTACAACCATCTGATCTTTGACAAACCTGACAAAAACAAGCAATGGGGAAAAGATTCCCCATTAAATAAATGGCGTTGGGAAAACTGGCTAGCCATATGCAGAAAACTGAAGCTGGACCCCTTCCATTACACCTTATACAAAAATTAACTCAAGATGGATTAAAGACTTAAATGTAAGACCTAAAACCATAAAAATCCTAGAAGAAAACCCAGGCAATACCATTCAGGACATAGTCATGGGCAAAGACTTCAGGACTAAAACACCAAAAGCAATGGCAACAAAAGCCAAAAGTCACAAATGGGATCTAATTAAACTAAAGAGCTTCTGCACAGCAAAAGAAATTATCATCAGAGTGAACAGGCAGCTTACAGAATGGGAGAAAAAATTTGCAATCTATCCATCTGACAAAGGGCTAATATCCAGAATCTACACAGAACTTAAACAAATGTACAAGAAAAAAACAACCCCATCAAAAAGTAGGCAAAGAATATGAACAGACATTTCTCAAAAGAAGACAGTTATGCAGCCAACAAACATATGAAAAAAAAAAGCTCATCATCAGTGGTCATTAGAGAAATGTAAATCAAAACCACAATGAGATACCATCTCATGCCAGTTAGAATGGTAATCATTGAAAAGTCAGGAAACAACAGATGCTGGAGAGGATGTGGAGAAATAGGAATGCTTTTACACTGTTGGTGGGAGTGTACATTAGTTCAACCATTGTAGAAGACAGTGTGGCGATTCCTCAAGGATCTAGAACCAGAAGTACCATTTGACCCAGCAATCCCATTACTGGATATATACCCAAAGGATTATAAATCATTGTGCTGTAAAGGCACATGCACACATATATTTATTGCAACATTGTTCACAATAGCAAAGACTTGAAACCAACCCAAATGCCCCTCAATTATAGACTGGGTAAAGAAAATGTGGCACATATACACCATGGACTACTATGCAGTCATAAAAAAGGATGTGTTCGTGTACTTTGCAGGGACGTGGCTGAAGCTGGAAACCATCATTCTCAGCAAACTAACACAGGAACAGAAAACCAAATACCACGTATTCTCACCATAAGTGGGAGTTGAACAATAAGAACACATGGACACAGGGAGGGGAACATCACACACTGGGGCCTGTCGGGGGGTTGGAGGATGGGAGAGGGATCACATTAGGAGTAATACCTAATGTAGGTGACGGGTTGATGCGTGCAGTAAGCCACCATGGCACGTGTATACGTATGTAACAAACCTGCACGTTCTGCACATGTATATCAGAACTTAATGTACAGTTAAAAAAGAGAAAATGCAAATCTAAACCACAATGAGATAATACCTCATACCCATTCGGATGGCTACTATAAAACAAAACAACAAAAAAAGAAAAGGATACATGTTGGCGAAGATGTGGGGAAATTAGAATCCTTGTGCTCTGTTGGTGGAAATGTAAAATGGTACAGCTGTTACGGAAAACAGTATGGTGGTTCCTCAAAAAATTAAACATAGAAATGCTACATGATCCAGCAATTCCATTTCTGGGTATATTTCCAAAGGAACTGAAAGAAGGGTCTCTTTCAGTTCAAGAAGTACTTGCACACTCATGTTCACGGCAACATTATTCACAATAGTCAAAAGGTAGGAGCAATCCAAAAGTCCATCAATGATGGATGAAAGGATAAACAAAATACAGTCAACACAAACAATGAAATATACTCAGCCTTAAAAAGGAAAACAATTCTAACATATGCTACAACATGGATGAAACTTGAAGACATTATGCTAAGTGAGATAAGACAAAAAGACAAATACTGTTTGATACTATTTACACGAGGCACCTAGAGGAGTCCAACTGATAGAGACAGAGAGTAGAAGGGTGGCTGCGTGGATGCAGGGGAGGAGGCATGGGGAGTTTTTGAATGGGTACAGACTTTCAGTTTTGCAAGATGAAAAGAGTCCTGGAAGTTGGTTGCATAACTATGAAAAATGTACTTAACAATACTGAACTGTACACTTAAAAATAGTTAAGAGGGTAAATTTTATTTTATGTATGTTTTATGACAATTCAAATTTTAAAATAGGAAAAAAGTCATGGTACCATTTTGTCTGCTTAAGACTATACCCCGGTCATCTTGCTATACAGAATACCATGTTATCATACAGATCTTGTCCTCTGGGCATCGATTTCCCAATTATTCCTCCAGGTGTATAAATGGTATCATTCATTACATGTGGATCTTTTTTTTTTTTTAGTTTTACTGCCACAGGTTAACATTATTTTCCAGTTCCCATGTGGCACACTTCATTTTCCGCTTTTTATGCTGACAACAGCATCATGTTTATCAATGAAAAATTAAGAGCTTTAAGATGAATTACACAGTAAACTTTAGGCAGAGGCAGAATTATAATGTAAAAATCCAGGCTTGTTCAATCAAATTTAGTGTATTCACATTCAAGAGAGCAACAAGGAATACAAAAGCTGATGTCAATGAATCTGACGTTCTTAAATAGTCCTTGCCTTGCATTGAACAGGTGAGCAACGACAGAATACAGCAGGCCAGATGCAATCAGGAGCAGTAGTCTCTGAGTTGCAGGAGCCTGGCAGGTGCTTCTGGCTCAGGCCAACAAACCCTTAATACTAAGTATTGAGCCACAGAAGAGAACCCAGCAGATGGAGGGGCTCAGGCAATGAGAGGACTCCTGCCTGAGATGAAGGCAAGAGCAAAGGGGCAGAGTAAGACAACAGGGCAGCACCACCAATCATGGCCCTCTGACCCCAGCACAGAGGACCTTGGCCCTCTGACCTGGCTTAGGGGTGGCTCCCCAGGTATAGGAGGCCCCCAGACTTCTAGGGGCTGTTTCTAACTAGAAAGAATGAGTTGGTCTGCAGATGAATGCCATTCCTGGAGAATGCCTGGGCAGAGAGTTCAGCTTGCCCCACTTTCTTGTCACAGGAAGCAAGCTGCCATAAAAATCCTTTAGAACAGTGATTCTTTTTGTAATGGTTAGCAAAAGAACCTTTCTTCAAAATTTTTTTTGAGGAACGTCAATATATAAAAATAGTTGAAAGCCTATCAGCCCTGAACAGCCCAGATCCCAAACACACAGCCACCCCACTGTGCCCCACCCCCACAGCAGCCTCTGCAGCCCCTCCGTGGAGCTACAGGGACCGGTGGGACACAGTGTGAAAGCCACTGCTTCGGAATGCCAGACAGTCTGTCTGTGAAAGCCTCAAAGCAGAAACTCAAGCAAATGTGAAAAATAAAAACCGTGTATCATGCCAAGAACTTGAAAAACTCATCGAAGTTGAACCAACTGGTCCCTGGAAAACCCTGTGTCAAAAGCATCTTTGAATCCTATCACATCAGCAGTCTGCTGCTGGAAATACTCTTACTGGAAGGGCACCTAAGAGGCTATGTAATGCCTTGGGACATGTCATTTGGAATTCTAAGCCCTAAATTTGAGTCACAACTCTGCTACTTGTAGCTCAGTGACTCAGAAAACATCTCCAGCTGTCTGAGCCCTGAGCCCTGACTTTCTCATCAGCAAGAGTATGATATAGGTTCTGTACCCACTTTACATGGCTTATGAGGATCAAATGAAAAAATGTTTTGTTTTGTTTTTTTTGAGACAGAGTCTCGCTGTCACCCAAGCTGGAGGGCAGTGATATGATTTTGGCTCACTGCAACCTCTGCCTTCCGGGCTCAAGTGATTCCCCTGCCTCAGCCTCCAGAGTAACTGGAATTACAGGCATGCACCACCATGCCCAGCTAACTTTTGTAATTTTGGTAGAGATGGGGTTTCGCCATGTTGGTCATGTTGGTCTGAAACTCCTGACATCAGGCGATCCACCCTCCTTGGCCTCCCAAAGTGCTGGGATTATAGGCTTGAGCCCCCACACGGGGCCTAAAGTGGTATCTAAACTCTAAAGTTGTTGTATGCATGAAAGCTGTCCACATTATAAAAATGTGCTGTGTAGTGGACCATCTCATGCATTCATTCACTCTACAAATTGTTATTGAACAATACTCAGCCAGCTCCTGAAAGATCAATAAATTGAGCTGATTTGGATATGACTTCTCTGTACCCACTGAACAGGGTAACAGTAAAGAGTAGCAATCCACTTCCATGAATAGTGATGGGATCCACACCACCAGCAATGGCTCCTCCCCACTTTCTGCCTGGTCTCCCTAACATGCTACTGTAGCTTTCTCATGTCATCGGCATTGCCTCTCAGTCACTGCTACACTCACTGTCATCTCCCCCACACAGGAGCCCTGAGGATCCCAGCATCTATGCAGAAAACTCAGATCCAGCTGACCTACTTGTCCCATGATAGATAGCACTAACCTTCACCACTAACTGGACTCTGGCCACACCGTCCAACAGAACTCTCTGCAACAATGGAAATGTTCTGTGCACTGTATAGGAGGTAGCCTCTAGCCAGTGTGGCTACTGAGCCCTTGAAATGTGACCAGTATGCCTAAAAAATTAATTTTATTATTTAAATTAATTAAATCTAAATAGCCATAGGTGGCTAGTAGACAGAGCAGTTCTACAGGCATGGAATAGAGGGCAAGCCTGATCTTTTTCATGAAAGGTGAAAAACATAGAGTAATTGCATTCGTATCATTTTCAAATATAAAATCATTGTTAAATAAATAAGGAATGGTTTTACCATGTTTATGGGATTTTGTTAAGAGCAGATGAAGTTCCCTGTCCTACTTCAGTCTCAAATAGTGCTTCTCCTAATTATTCAAAGTTGTGAGCAGAAGCCAGTGCCAGACAAAAAGAAGAAGAAGAAGAAAAAAAAAACCCTGAGCATGCATCTGTGGGGTTGAGCATGCATTGTGAACAAATGAAACCTGTGATAAAAGTAACCTGTCACCTATTAGTGATGTCCATAAGAGCTATGGTGCATGCAGTAATTTGTTATAAGGGGTAAGTCATTCTCACAAATTACCAAACTCAGCAGAACTTTTACATCATTTGTTCTCTGGCGTTAACTAATTACACAAACATTCCCAGCTTCCTTGAATTCTTTGTAAAGGTTCGTACACCACTCATCCCCAGCGTCATTAAGAGACCAGAATCTTGTCTCCAAAACATTGCTTCATGTTCTATCTCAGTGTTCTTCCTCTACCTGATACAGCCCCAGGCTGAGGTGTTCCTTGCCATGCTGCCAAGTTCTGGCACTCTGTCCCATCCTTCATATGTCTCTGAGCTAAGCCATTATCACCACTCCCTCTTGAAGTTTCTGTCCAGGAGGGGCCAGTGGCAAAAACTCTGAGGCAAATTGTGAATGAACAGCTCTACCTGATCACCACACATCAAAGAGAAGAAGTGGGGAGAAAGTTAGATGCCGGGCAAGGGCAGCCCTTTAGAGTATGCAGAGGATGTGTTGAAGATGGACTCTGGGTCAAGGACAGACGGTAGTTTGGGGCCACAGGGGAATGGAATGAAGTAAAAGAAAAAGCACAACACTTGATGAGAGGATCTGTACTCTTGCAGATTGGGATCCTGGTCCTGTGGCCCACCTGGCAGGAATAGTGGCCTCTGGGGCCCAGCTGAGCAGTCCTTGGCCATGAGCGTCTAGTGCTCTCATTCGGAGACAGCTTTCACACTGAAGGACAAAAATAGCTAACAGCACTGCAGCCTTTGATCTATTGGAAGACTAGGGGAAGAGGAGGGCCAACAGGCACCTGAAAGTAGACAGAGGATAGGGTGAGAGGGAAGTCTGGAAAGCCCAGGAAAAAGAAAGCTCATGGTTCTCCATGGCTCAGAAAACTGCTGAAGTCCTGCTATACTTGAAGGAAATGGTCATTTCCGTGGCAAGTGTTGTGCTCTATGTATCTCAAGTCCAACCCGGTCTGGCCCTTTCTCTGCCTGCCCCAGAGAAAGCAGGAAGATTTACATGCTTTCCAGGTAAGGTAGGAGTTGGAAGGCAAATAAATGCTGCAGCTTTCTCACCAAATTTTCTAAACAAGGGGTCAAGACATTATCATCATGCTCAAGCTGTGCTTTTTCTCAGGTGGAAGATGTCAAGTTCTGCTTTATTCTTCCAAGTCCAAAAAAAATAGAGAGCTCACAATTCCATTTTTTGCAAGGACCCTCTATCTTCACTGTTTTCAGTGTGACACTTAAATGAAATACCAGAACAACCACAACAAACCACACTCACCGAGGAATTTGTATAAACTGCACTAAATGCCAACCCCTCCCCTGCTGTGCCGTGTGTGTACGTGTATATCCCTCTTTCACAATCATACACACACACACACACACACACACATATACACCCCACAGCTGTTTCTGTCATCAAAGTTCATGCTGCTTCTCTGAATCCCAGACTTGTTGGTCACATCATGCTTTTCTGAAACTCTCCTCAATTGCCCTCCTTACCTAAATGCTTTCATATAAAAGACAAATTCCTAAATACTTGATCATCTTTTCTATGTGCATGGCTTTCTCAAACTAGGTTATAAATGACAAATTGCAACTTGAACCTGACTTAAGGTAAAAAGCCAGGTGACTCAGTTCTTCTGAGGAAGGGAATAGAACCACAAGAAACCAGGAACCCAGGCAGGGTGCTCCTTCAGCATCCCAGCACTGCACGTCTCTGCACTTCTACACCCCTCACCCTCAGCCCACTGTATGGCTACCGCACAGGTCTTGGCTTGACATGTTCTCCATCCACAGAGCCAGCTTAGCTAGAAACCAGCATTTGTTGGTCTCAACCTAAACTCACAGGGAAGGAGAATTAAATGGCCCAGTTTGAGTTAGAATCAAACATTGGTGGAATCAGGGGCTACTGGAAGATATTCATAGAACAGGATATCAGGTACTCAAAGAACAAAGGTGAATAATGGGGGGAGGGTGAGGTGGGAGCACATGGCAGGGCAAGGAGTGTGACAGTCCTCGGAGAAGTGAAATGTGAGCTGAACAGACACTTGGAAACGTGTTTACAGAAGCGCAATACTTAATACTGTTAAGTATGGAGTTTCGTTAACACTGGGCAAGAATGATTTTCACTGGAGGTGAGGAAAATGCTGAAATAGGGGCTGAGGTAATCTCTAGCTTCTGCATGGTTTTACCTATGATGGTCTCAATTACCTCCAACTGACCAAGATAAATAATAGCTGTGTGCAAAGCAATTTGGCTCTGCCTGATCACATGCACACAGGGAGACAGAATTGCAATCTCTTTTAAATAAGGTGCTACTTCTCATTCCTCTGAAGCCAAGAGGTCCCTCGGAAGGGAGACATTCCTGATACTAAAGTCCTTGAACTGAGAGGTTGTTGTGTGCTCCCTTCTTTTTAGGGATTCTAGACAATCTGGTGGGAGAAAAGGGCTCAGAAGGCAGTAGGGGGCAACTGTCTTAGAGACTGTGTGAAGGGGAGATCAGCTTATGTTCTATCAGTGAATCTGTTGTTAAAGATTCCTGTCCTCATGATTAGGTGATTAAATAACTAAAACAGTCATTGCAGTTGGACTAATAAAGGTGTTAATTAGTTATCTTTATTAGACAATAGTGAAAAAACTAAGGACCAAAGACCAGAAGATTAGGCTCACTTTTGATGGTGGCTGATAGAAAGCAAGTCTGAGCTGCATCTTTGGTGGTGCAATCCTTATGACTAAGAAGAAGACACCAGTACAGAAACCTTTCTGTGGGAAAACTTTAAATAAAGAAGAGCCTTATCTCCTAGGAAACCAATTCACTCCTCCTCATTTTCTGTTCAAAAAGATGGCCAGCTTTCCCTTTTCCCATCCCCAACCCCATCCCCATTTCCTTCTTCAGAAATCTCACAGTCTAAGAAAGCAAGCAGGCATTTTAGGAGAGTGGGTTTTCTTTAAGCCAAATAGTATCCAGCTAGGGTCCAATGCCATTTCCAGATTCAGAATCCATTTGAAAAGATATTAGAATGTAGAAAGGCAGCTGCTGAATAATTACTTGGATATGACAAGGAATACAGGCTATGAATAGAAAGACAGCTGGAATATAATGCTATATAATGCTATTTTCCATAGGGCAGGATTTAGCAAATGGTGTCTCCATTACAGGAGATCTGGCTGCTTATACCTCCTGTAAGCAATTTCACTGATGCTTTCACCTCAAGGTACAGTGCCTTATAGGAGCTTTCATCTACTCATTTATTCCATGAGAGATGAACTGGGTGTCTATTATAAGCCAAACATTAGGCAGGGCACTTGGGGGATAAAGGTAAAGAAGAAACAATTAAGGATCTTACAGTATAGCACAGGAAGCAGGCACATAAATGAATACTGGATTCACTAAATAAAGAGGTGAGTACAAGGAGCAATTATGGGAAAAGAGAGGGTCAAGAAAACAGAACAGAGAGTCTTTGCACTGGTGTCATAAGAACAAATAGAAGTTTGTCAAGATGGCCACTAGTGGGGGTACAGGGTGGTAGAATGACTTCCACTCCTGGGGAACAGCATATGCAAAGGCACGGAGGCATGAAACTATGCATAGAGTGCAGTCGTGCAACTGCAAAAGCCAGTAATTCAATAAGGTCAGTGCCAAGGAAGAAAGGAAGAGAGATGATTACAGAGGAAGGCACCAGCTTGTGAAGGCTATGGTTTTTCTTTGTTGAGCAGTTTGGATTTTATTCCACAAGTGATGGGGGTGGTGTGTGCCAGATCATCTGTGGTCTTCAGAGCCATTTCCGCTCCTTCCATGCTCTCTCTCCTGTATAGCATGAGTTGGAAATCTGGGAATCCATTTTCTAGATCCCATGTCAGCTGTATTCCAGTTTAAAGGCCACTAATTTGGAATCCTGCTAGATTCAGAAAGAAAGAAATCCAGGGTCACCATTATTCCTCCAACAGTGGCAGGTAGATGCGTGAGCTCCAGCAGACCTTAGGTTTTTCTCATTCTGCTGTGTGTGAAGCACTCATTTTTGTGCTACAGGGAACTATGAACACCACCAGTGCTTTTCTAAAGTCCTTAACTTGAGCAACAATAGCCTCTTCCTTTATCCCCAGAACGCTGCTATCACGTTATAGAGCAACTGGCAAACTTCAGAGCCCCTGGCAACCTTTCCTGATCTACAGTCCTATAGCCTTTCCAGGGTTTTGTAAGCACCAGATAGCAGTTTTAAATTCATTCCTGCTTAAAATACTTCACGTGGTTTCTCTTTCTGCGATCCAAACTGGAGCATTTTAGATGACCCTGGAGCTTTGGGAAGAGAACATTGAATAGGAAGAACACAGGGAGATCAATACTCAGATTATCTCACTAATACAAAGGAGAGATGATGAAGCTCAAAATTCAATAATGAATTTTGACAATGCCAATAGAAATAAAGGAGGAAGATGAATTAAACAAGTATTTAGGACCTATGACCTATGGATGGAGGGGCAAAATAAGAGACATTTAGGAGTCTCTTGGACTTCTGGTCTGGATGACTGCACTGATGGTGGAAAATACAAAGTAAAAACAGGGAAAGTGGGACACGAGATTTGGCAGGCATTACAGAGGATGAGTTCAATTTAAGATGTTAAGTTTTACTGGGTGTGGTGGCTCACTCCTGTAATCCCAGTCCTTTGGGAGGCTAAGAGAGGTTTGAACCCAGGAGTTCGAAACCAGCCTAGGAAACCTGGTGAGACCCTATCTCTACAAAATTACTTTAAAATTAGCCAAGTGTGGTGGCATGCACCTGTAGTTCAAGCTACTTGGGAGGCTGAAGTGAGAAGATTGCTTGAGCCCAGAAGGCAGAGGTTCCAGTGAGCCAAAATCACACCACTGCACTCCAGCCTGGGTGACAGAGTGAGATCTGGTCTCAAAAAAAAAAAAAGCTAAGTTTCTGGTCTAGATATTCAGCAGGCAGGTAGCTAAATTAACCTGAGGGTGGAGGATTTAGGCTGAAAGTATTTATTTTGAGGACCAGGAACATAGAAATAGTCAATTATGAGAGTGGGTAAAATTGATTAAAGGAAGTGTGTAGTGTGATAAAAACAGAAAATTAAGAAATGAGCCCTGGAAAACATCAACAGTTAAAAACAAATACAAAAGAGAATCCAGTAAGAGACTAAGAAGGAGTAGCACAGAGGTGGAAGCATCTAGACAGTACAGTGCTAAGAAGAAGGAGATCATCTGAAATCACGGGTAAAGACATGACGATAGTATAGATTATCATTGATGGAGTACATCAACTTTAAAATGTAGGAAGGATTCTGACTATTTCTATTCATTCAAATGTTATTTGTTACTTTCACACACAGAGGCCTGTTTTACGCAATGTAGAAATGAAGAGATATTCTGCAGCTCTTTGCAGCTTCACCTCTTCACTGGGTTTCATCTCTACTTCCACCTTCCTCTTTCATCCTAAACAGTTTTTTTGTTCATGCCTTCATTTTATTCCTTGTGCTCTTTTCAGGGTGGTGTCAATGCATTTCTGCCATTACAAATGAGAGTTCCTGATCAAGACTTCCAAATCCATACTCTGTATTTCTTTGACCAGGCAACATGATTGAGGGCTGTAGACTCCAAGCCTATGCAATTTTGACTTGTAGCCACTCACAGACATATGGGTTCAACAACTGGTAAAAAGTTCTCTAGAGCTGTGTGGAAATCAGCTTAATTGGTCATGACCAGACAGTTTGATAAAATAAAATATAAGAAATAAAAACAGAATAGAAAATACAAGCAAGGGTAAATATTATGTCGTAAAGCATTTGTTTCAGTGACAGATTCTATATGTGTGTTTCCGTTTTACGCATGGTATGTGAGTGTTTCCGTTTTACGCATGGTATGTGAGTGTTTCCGTTTTATGCATAGTATGTGAGTGTTTCCATTTTACGCATGGTATGTGAGTGTTTCCGTTTTATGCATAGTATGTGAGTGTTTCCGTTTTACGCATGGTATGTGAGTGTTTCCGTTTTACGCATGGTATGTGTTTCCGTTTTATGCATGGTATGTGAGTGTTTCCGTTTTACGCATGGTATGTGTTTCCGTTTTATGCATGGTATGTGAGTGTTTCCGTTTTATGCATGGTATGTGAGTGTTTCCGTTTTACGCATAGTATGTGAGTGTTTCCGTTTTACGCATGGTATGTGAGTGTTTCCGTTTTACGCATGGTATGTGAGTGTTTCCGTTTTACGCATAGTATGTGTTTCCGTTTTACGCATGGTATGTGAGTGTTTCCGTTTTATGCATAGTATGTGAGTGTTTCCGTTTTACGCATGGTATGTGAGTGTTTCTGTTTTATGCATGGTATGTGATATGGCGTGTATATCTGTTCTCTCCAAATCTCATGTTGCAATGTGATCCCCAGTGTTGGAGGTGGGGCCTCTTGGGAAGTGTTTGGGTCATGGGGACAGACCTCTCAAGAATGAGTTAGTACCCTCTTGGCAATAATGAGTTCACATGAGAGCTGGTTGTTTAAAAGAGTCTGCAACATTGCTCCTCTCTCTCTTGTTCCTTCTCTCATGTTCTCTTTCTCCTGCTGCCTCTCTCTTGAGCCGTCTCTCACCACGTAATATGCTGGCTCCCCTTCGCCTTCTGCAATAATTATAAGTATCCTGAGTCTCTCACCCAGAAGCAAATGCTTCCTGTACAGTCTGCAGAACCATGAGCCAAAGAAACCTCTTTTCTTTATAAAGTACCCAGTCTCAGGTATTCCTTTCTAGCAGCACACATACTAGAACAGTATGTGTGATGAATCACCAAGTAAATAATGGAGCAAGATCTCATAAGTGTAACATGAAAAAGAACTACCAAAGGGGATTGAGTTCTACATTAATTTGTATTTCCTCCAAAGCAGACAAGGTCTCAGATGTAGGTAGTTTATTTCCAAAATGGTCGTAGGAAACACAAGTGAGGGAGTAGGGAAAGAAAGATAGGAAAGGGCAAAGAGCCAATAAAGTGTGCATTAAAATGCTGGTTACCGCTGTGAACATCTGGGTCTCAGTCTTGCTGAGGACACTCTGAGGAACCATGCAGAATGTGCCTCAGAATCGTCCCACTAGAGTAGAGGTTGGCAGACATTTTCTGTAAAGAGCCAGATAGTAAATATTTTTCACTTTGCAAACAATGCAATATCTGTTGCTACTGTTCAACTCTGCCATTGTAATAAGCAAGTTGCCATGATGATATGTAAATGAATGGGTATGACTGTGTTTCAATAAAACTTTATAAAAATATGTGGGCTGAATAGCACACAGGCTGAAGTTGGCCAGCTCTTGCAGTAGACCACATGGAGGCTGGGTCTTTTTCCTTTTTCCACCAATTGCTTTGCCATTTGTTGAGGACTGCCCTAGGCAATCTTTTTTTCTCTGGAAATACTAAAATCTGGTTGTTTTATATTTGTTGTCACAATCCATTCTCTAATGAAATTAGTTATTGCTCTTCCAGGGCAGGCAAAAAAAAACAAAAACAAAAACAAAATAAATAAAATTAATAATAATAAAAGAAATTAGTTATTGCATTTTAAAGTTTTTTCTTTTACTTCTTCAGAGTTTGCTGTCTTCAGCTCTCATACCTAGCTTGGCATACATTTTACTGTTTCAAATCATTTTCTCTTAAAATTGTCCACACAGAAGATCTCACCTAATTATTCTTTCACAGTCTAAAAGACACACTGTCTCCCATGCTTTTAAGCTCATTTCCTTTTCCACGTGCTTTTCTTTTTTCTCCAAATGGATACATTCAATTACTCTCCTCTTGGGTATTTTAATTTCACACATTTTTGTACACTTAGAAAAACCATAGATTGCACTACATTCACTGGAAAATCATCAAAAGGCATTTAGATGAAAGAAAATTTTAGTAAAAACATGTCTTTTGTAGCTACATAAGCCTGAGATTGTTCCTTGTTTTAAACCACATAACTAGAAAAGAGGAGGAAAACATGGTTTCACAATTCAAATTCTTTTGAATAACTTCATTTATATAGCATTTTTACAGTTCACAGAGCTCTTTCTCATAATAGTCTTGTGATTCATACATTTTCTTATGCCTACAAGGAAACTGAGGCCTGGAGGTGAGCAGCTTTATAACTTTTACAGAGAAAGGTGGCAACAAGACTGGATCTATAATCCAATCCCCCTTTATCTTAACCCAGTATGCTTTCTGGTGTGCCTTACTCACAACTGCTGTGTGAACTGTAGAAATTTTAAGTCATTTTTAAACTACTTACTTCTGACAGGTATTATATTATATCATGCTATTCAACTCTCCCCATGGCTGGATATTTGCTATAAATGCTTGAATTTTTGTTGTTTTTCTTGGGTCATTTTTTAGGTAAGTCCCAAGTGGGTTAGATTGTTTGCAGAGATGGCTACGATACTCCATTTTGTCCCCATATGCTCATCACTTTGCCACTCCTCCCACAGACAGGGTCTATTTTTCCCTCCCCTGAATCTGGGCTGGCCTTGTGACTTGTTCTGAACAGTGGAATGCAGTGGCCCTTCCAAGCCTAGGCCTCAAGATGTCTCTTGGTGTTCCATGTGAACACCAAGGCCTCATTAATGCCGTGTGAGGAAGCCTGGGCTCTTTTGGTTGAGGATGGAGGACCTGTGGAAAGGGTCCCAGCCAATAGCCAGCACCAAATGCCAGGTAAATGAGTGAAGCCACCTCGGACTATTCTGCTGCATTTAAGCCTCGAGGTGACTGAGCCACATGAGTGAATCCAGATCACACCAGTAGAAGAACTGTCCAGCTAAGCTCAGCCCACAGTATGATGAGCAAATAGCAACAACAGCAATTAACAACAGTTGTTTTAAGCTACTAAGTTTTGAGGGTATTTGTTAAGCAGCAATACATAACTGATACACTAGTGAGGAGAAATTCCATAGTCCATTTTGTGGACATAGAGATCCCCAAAGATCTGAAGCCATCTTCAATGCCTCTTAGATTAATGAGTTTTCCTCCAATTTTGAGGAATTTTATCGCAGTTCCCCAGGCTTTTTGCAGAGCAATAGTGACCTATTAACATAAACTTATTATATTACTGTCTCACCGAATGGCTCAATCTCTCCATTGAGGTGATTTCTGGGAGCCATCTTTACTTGTCTCTGCCCCAGTGGCCATAGCTACTTAGTCCAAGAATAGACACCTACTGCAAGTTGGGCAATCAACATCTCTCTAAGGTAAATATGAAATATTGACTGGAGACCTAGAAACTAAAATCTTTGAGAACTGAGTCTGTTGACTGGTAGTGTTCTGGAAGGAAATCTATCACTACCCTGAGGTTCCAGAGCTCCGCTGGTCCCTGCCCTTCCTGAAGAGTGGGTGTTCAATTCCTCATTAGACTGTGTCACATATTCTGATATTCTTCCAATAAATCCCCTTTCCTTTGTAAGTCACCTTGAGTTGATTTTTGTTCCTGACTGCTAAAAAAAAATCTAAATTAATGCAGATCCCATTCCTACCTTTGGCTGAATGGAAGCCCATGGCTGACCCCTAAGGACTCCTCAGGGGACAGTGGTCCCTGCTCTTCTCCTATTCAGGAGTCAGAAGAGAGCAGCTGTCCAGGAAGAAAAACTCATTTTATGATTAGATCAAAAAAGTTGGCATCTCATGGTTCTTCGTTGTTTCATCTGCTGCCCAAATCAGTGCCAACATGAAATAAAAGTAAATCTCTGTCAGTAATGATTTAACTGATAAAAGCTCTTCCTGTCCCTGCTGCTCCACACTCTTATCATATAGACACATGGAAGTGGGATTTATTGGAAGAATATTAGAATACGTGACAGAGCCTAATGAGGAGTCAAACACCTACTCCTCAGAAAGGGCAGAGACCAGCACAGCTCTAGGACCTTAGGGTGGTGATAGATTTCCTTCCCTAACACTACCATAAGACAGACTCACTTCTCAAAGATTTCAGCTGCTGGGTCTCCAGTCAATGTTCTGTATTTACCATAGAGAAACATTGATTGCCCAACTTGTACTAGGTGTTTATTCTTGGACTAAGTAGCTATGGCCACTGGGACAGAGTCAAGTAATAACCGAAAGAGGGCTATCAGAACTCTGTGCTCTTCACATCCACCTGTTGGTGGTGTTGCGTGTAAATGATGATTCCTATAGTTGATCTCTCAGGAAACGGGGCACATGGTGGTCTGTGGCACAGTGTACAAGGTCTTTTCCCCACTGCCTACCAAGGGAGGTGTGGCCATTATACAACCTTGTTTTCTGTGACATCAAAAATCTATACTTCTCTACATGTGACTGTAATATCCTAATTTTGTATAAGAAAGCTTACTTTTAAAAGCAGTAATCTTATATAATTACCACAATTCAGGACCCAGCAAAAAGACTGCAGATAACAAAGTCATTTTCTATTCTATTTGTACACGGAAAGGTGAATGCTGTGAAACAGCTCCTGGGGGCATCTTGTTTTCAGTAAGAGCTCACACAGTCCACAGCTAAATTCCACCTATTTCATTCAGGAGGAGTCTGGGAATTGATTTGGTTTTGTTACTAAAAAAGAAAAATTATCTTAGTAAATGTCCAGCAAATGAGAATTAGAGAACTTTAAAATGTCATGGTAATATTTGCAAAGGATGAGTTAGAATAACATCAAGTGCCTTATTGCCAGATGTTAATGTGCTTGGGTCACTTTTTGGTTCTTTAAAAAATATAAACAAAGCATTTGAGTAAATTTAAATATTAAGGAAGTTGGGGTCTTTTAGTAAACAGTTTCAGGCTGCGACCCACAGATTGATAGCAAATATTCACCTTTAGATAAGAGCAAAGTCCCTGATTCTGATCATATTAGAACTTTTTCCTCCATTTTCAGAAACCAAAATGTTGAGTTTTCTGAAAAAGTTATGATTTAAAGAAACTATCAATTTACTCCAATTCCTTATAAAATGGAAAAAGGGAAAAAAGGGAAATAATTATACAGATATAAAAGTGGAAATGTTTTTAATCCCATTCTACAAATCTTGAAGTTTAAGTTTCCTAAAATTGAACTAAAACATGTATCATTTTTAGTTTTAGTAATCCCAAAGAGACCACATTTCGTATGTAACATCTCTATTCAAGTTTTAAAAAATCAAGCAAAAATTTCTAGACAAAAACTATCCCTTCAGCACTTTCATTAAAGTTCAAACCATTTCTTTTAAAATGAGCAATTACATACTGATAAAAGAACCCTGTGTATACTGTGTAGTATGTACATTTTTGTACACAATATGATGGATAAAGACTACATAGATACCAAAAATATTCCAAAAAAGAGTTGAATTTGGTCAGTGGAAACTACCATTCTTTCAACAACCTATGCTCATGACCTGTGAATCATTTTTCTTTCATTTATTCACTCACTCCTTTACTTACGCTTTCACTCAAAAACATTTACTGATGGCTACCGTATACAGTACCAGGCAATGTGCTAAGCACTGGGGATGAAGAGAATTAAAATACAGCTTCCATCCTCAGAAGCTTACCCTCTGATCATAGGAACTTTCCACTCTCTTACTCCCTACATCCGATCATGAAAATTGACGTAAATGTCTTTTCTTTCCATCTCTTCCTTGCCTCCATCATGATTAAGGTCATTATCTTTGCAGCTGAATGATTAAAATGGTTTTCCAATTGGAATTCCTACATCTAGCGTCTTCTCTCTCCACAGCTTCTTTATACCATTACATCATTCATCTTATAAAAAGATTGCTCTGATTTTGTCACATTCCTGCACAAAAGTCTTCACAGTAGCTCCCCACTTTCCCCAGGGAAAAGATGAACTCCATATTTCAACTAGTATTATCAATATTGCTAACAATGGCTTACTATGTGCCAGGCACTGTGCTAAACACTTTATGCATTATTTCATTTATTTCTCATGACTGCCTCTCAAGGCAAGAACTGTCACCTTCATTTTATAAATGAGAAAAATGAACCCAAGAGGTGATCAATGACTTTCCCAAGGTCACACAGAGAGTAGGTAGCAGACTGACACCAAAATGCATATTCTTAACCACTCACAGACCCAGAATTCTCCTCTTGATTCAGTCTTAACTCTGCAAGCTTTGCCTCTGTGCAACCTTTGCTTCTGCTGGGCATTCCATGCACCTGTCCTTTACCTTCTCCATGCCTTCTAAATCCTACTCACATTCATTCAAAGCCCAATTTAAGTCCCCTCTCCTCTGTGAATTCTTTCTAGACCACTCTAGTCTTCATGCTATCTTCTCTACCACTCACTTGGCACTGAGAGATGTTCTATACCATAGTTTTTACATAAATACCTCATATGTCTCAGGTACAACAATGAAAATCTCTTAAGAGCATTTAGAGGCAGAGTCTCTCTCTGTATCCCAGGCTGGAGTGCAGTGGCTCACTGCAACCTCCACCTCCCGTGCTCAAGTAATTCTCCCACGTCAGCCTCCCAAGTAGCTGGGACTACAGGTGCAAGCCACCAACCAGACTAATTTTTGTTTTGTTTTGTTTTGTAAATAGAGACAGGGTTTCACCATGTTGGCCAGGCTGGTCTCAAACTCCTGACTTCAAATGGTTTGCCTGCCTTGGCCTCCCAAAATGCTGGGATTAAAGGTATAAGCCACCATGCCCAGCCCGTCACAGATTCTTAATGAATATTTGTAGGTTTTGTGGTGCCACTCACATAATATACACTCAATAAATTAACGTTACATGAGCAAATGAAGAGTTTAGAGGGAAGTCTATCAGTATTGAAGTGATTTGATGCAGAAAACGTTCTCCTGCCATGCTTGGTGGAAAGGTTGCTGTATGAGGTGTTGTACCTCTCTTTTCCAGCGTGTCATAGACAACAGAAACTCCCAGGACATTACAGGACTTCCCCAAATCCTGCCCAAGTTTTCAAACCAAAAAGGATTATTTAAAAATCCCTACCCTGGGCTGGGTGCAGTGGCTCACGCCTGTAATCCCAGCATTTTGGGAGGCCAAGGTGGGTGGATCACGAGGTCAGGAGATCGAGACCATCCTGGCTAACATGGTGAAACCCCGTCTCTACTAAAAAAATAAAAAAAATAGCCGAGTGTGGTGGCAGGCACCTGTAGTCCCAGCTACTCGGGAGGCTGAGGCAGGAGAATGGTGTGAACCTGGGAGGCGGAACTTGCAGTGAGCTGAGATTGCGCCACTGCACTCCAGCCTGGGCGACAGAGTGAGACTCTGTAAAAAAAAAAAAAAATCCCTGCCCCCTGATCCTCAGTCTGAATAAGATCTATGTGAAACTTTAGCCCCAGGGTCTTAGCAAGCTCCAAGATAAAAACAATGGACTTCCCAAACATTTGACAGCAACACAGTCTGGTTATGACTCAGTAATTACAGAGGCTGAGGATTCCTACTCTCTCCTCAAACTGCAAGGAATGGTTTTAATTACAGCTCCAATCTAAGCCACTTGGAGGCCTCTAGGGACCACAGAGCTACCAGCATGCTAGCCATGTCCTTGCAAACTGATATCCCCTCCCCATGCATGGTGGAAAAGGATGACCACCCTGCATGCAATATTGGAAGTTGGCCAACTGGACAGTGATCTCCAGTTGCTTATCTTATTAGTGGAAAATTCTGCCCAGTAGCAAGACAATACAAAATATCTGACACCATCCTTATCTTTGGGAATTAGCAGCAGAGCAGGGTCCATGCCTTCACTTCTTTGCTAAGAAAAAAATGGCGTATGACTTGACAATGGAAGATTCTGGACAGAGCCTAAGATGGCCTAAAGTAAGCACTGTTTTTTCTGAAGAAGGGAAGAAACAGTGAAGCTTGAGGCATGTTGGATACATGTTCTCTGGAAAAGAACTGATAATACATTACATTTGGAACTAGACTTTTCAGTTTTCAAAGTGGTTTCATAAAGTGTTATATGACCTCAGCCTCTATCAACCCTAGATGGCTTGGGCAGCTTATGTATCCTCCATTCAACACAGGTGGTAACAAAAGCCCTAATAAGCTTTGCTGGGGATCTCACAGTTAGTGATTGTCAGAGCCAGGGCTAGAACCTTTTAGTCTCTCACATTTCCTCTAGCTGTAGAGCCAGTCACATCACATGGTTATTTCCCAAGACTGAAGGAGTTGTAATATAAAATTGCTTGGTTAGGTTGGCTCTTTTTTTTTTTTTTTTTTTTTTTTGCTTCCATTCCTGTTTCAATTTGCTCACTTTCTATTCCTTCCTTCCCACCTTCCTAGGCCACCCCCTCCCTCCCCCCACACACTGTCTCTCCTAAGCTTGCTTCAGATGCTACTTCACTGGCAGCCTTGGCTGCAATCTCCTAGACTCACAGCCAACACTTGGAGCTCGCAGATTACAGAGCTGTGTCCTCAGACTGCCTGTTGCTTTTTCTCAGGGTTGGATGGATGAATTGCTTTCTTTTTTTTTTTTTTTTTGATGGAGGAGAAATGTTAGAGAGGGAGAGGAAAAGAACTGAATAATTCTAGAATTAACAGCAATCTATTTTTACCCCAAGAAGGCCCCAAATTATCTAATGCTAACTCCTTAGGTTTGTGATGGACAAGTAAGAGACATTTGGCAGGGGGTAGGAGGGAATACTCCAGGATAAAATGCTTTCTGTGTTATGGTGTTTTGTTCTACCTTACTGGCTATATTAGTCTGTTCTCACTGCTATAAGGACATACAGGAGATTAGGTAACTAATCTCCTGTAAGGAAAGAGGTTTAATTGACTTACAGTTCTGCATGACTGGGAAGGCCTCAGGAAACTTACAATCATAATGGAAGGCAAAGGGGGAGCAAGGCACCTTCTTCACAAAGCAGCAGGAAGGAGAAGTGCCGAGCAAAGGAGAAAGAGCCCCTTATAAAACCATCAGGTCTTGTGATAACTCACTTATTATCAGGAGAACAGCATGGGGGAAGCCAACCCCATGATTCAATTACCTCCACCTGGTCACTCCCTTGACACATGGATATTATGGGGATTATAGGAATTACAATTCAAGATGAGATTTGGGTGGGGACACGAAGCCTAACCGTATCACTGGCCAACATCTTAGCATCTAATAATGAGAAAGATAGAAACAGAGCTCTCATATTACTCAGACAGTTTACTGCCAAATTGTGAACAAGAGTCATCAGAGCAGGGTGAGACAGGCAGGGAACTGTCAATCAGCTTCTCTGACTACCATTAAATTCACACTTGCACACAAAGCACATATGAGCAGTGAAAAGGGAACAAGAGGAAATCTGAAGGCTAAATTGTCATTCTCCCCAGAGGGAGAAAAGTTCTGAAACTGTCAAAGCAAAGGTTCTACTTTGGTCTTCTCTTTCTTTCACATCAAAATTGTCCACACAACTCCTGCCATGACTGACACTTCCACTGAGCTTCTCAAGGAGAAACAGCGACTCGGCCCTCCCGTGCTTCCCAAGGAATAAAGACTGTATCTGAACTGAGCGTTGCTGTGGGATTCGCTTGTTGCTGGCAGGCTAATAAGAGAAAAGATTCACTGCTGTGAACCAAGTAAATAAACATGCCCGGGAAACACTACGGCAGCAGATAACACTGAGAGAAAAATGAGAATCGGTACTATTTTTAGTGGCAGCTTTCTGATGATAATTGTACTTGAAGAGCAACTAGCGTGAACAATATAAAGGCAAAGTTAATTTCAGATCCTAAGCTTGCTGCACTGTTCTTGAATTATTTGAAATACAGTGTAATCCACAGTCATTTTAACTGTGTGACAAAGAAATCTGGGGACACCCTAAGTAGCTGCTGGGAGGCTCGGGGGTAAATGAGAGTAGAGGAACGTTGATCATAGAAACATATTTTACTTTTAAAATATCTTATAGAGTGTATCCCGGCTCCCTTTCAGGCTAACATTTACTGGAGACCTATGTTCCAGGTACTATGTTAACTACTCTAGTGAGAATGATCTCATTTAATTATCACAGCCTTGTGAGGTAGATGTTATTCTTTCCATCTTACAGAAGCCATGCAGCTTGTAAAGATGGAGCTAGAATTTTAACCCAGTCTTTCTGACTGTAGAGTCAAATCACTGTGCTAGTGTAGATGGAGAAAGGAGATTCTGGGGCTCAAAAAATAATGCCCCCAAATGAGGGCCCCAACAGCAGCTTCAGAAGCCAAACCTTTTCTCTGACCTTCTCCTGCCTTCATCTCTCTCAGTCCCATTCTCCCCCAAGGCTAGTCATAAAAACTAGAATTTCTCTTTCCCAGCGTGGGACATAGAAGCCAGAATCCCTTTTTCCCAAAGCCAGTCATAAAACCTAAAAATATCACTCTAACTTTCCCTCCACTTTATCTATGTAAAAACCAGCCATAAAGAAATTACCTGACCTAAACTGTTTGATGATAGGTCATAAGACCCCCATTCCAGAGAGGGTCCTGCCGCACACCCAGAAGGAAGAAGTGCACGCTCAGAGAGGCCAAAAAGCATCTGGACAGACAGGCCTTGCTGGGTTTCCCCAGTGTCTATTAGCATTCAATCATGCCCTTTTTGTCCAACCATATTTCTATAACAGAAGGCTGCCCCACATTTTGTTGGACCTCAGCATAAAAATGGACAATTTCCCCTATGTCTTTGGGTCTTCATTCTGAAGACTCCTGTGTATACACATTAAATAAATGTGTATGCCTTTTCTCCAATTAATCTGTCTTTCATGAGTTGATTTTCAGCAAACCTTCAGTGGGCCAAAGTGAAAGCTCTCCTTTGGCCCCCACAGTGATAACTCACCCTTCTACTTTCTGTCATTTGCTATAAAAAAGAACCATGTCCTCATACCTGCGCTGACCTACCCATCCATCCCTGAGAACAGGACCCAGGGCTGCTCTTGGGAGGAGAGCTGTCCCAGTGAGCCAGAGGTAATGATGGCTACAGCTTTCCCGGCACAACTGGAATGCCACCCTGTGGATCTACACAACTAGGGTCCCTCTCTCATCCTGAGCCCAGGCCCCAGTTTCACAGCACAGCTGCTGTCATCCCTTTATCCTGATCAGAACCCTGAGACACAGGCAGTCAGGGCCCACTCTAACCACAGCTCTGCCGTCACCTATGGCGCAGGATGGCTCGGAGTCTTCCACAGTCTACAAAACTCAGTCTCTCCTTCCTTTTCCTGCCCTTAAGCTACGAAGGGGCCAGATTCAGGTTCATTCAATACGTGTATGAACACAAACAACCTTCATTCGTATAAACTATACCAAAGGCTGGGCTCACAGGATCAGTAAGGAACAAATTCTCTCCACATTTTATGAGACTCTGAATATTAGTGTTCAACGTGTAAATACAGGTCCCACTGTTGGGGTTCCATCCATGAATATTGCTGTGGACCTGTATTCAAAAACATTCAGATTAAGATGAGAGCCAAATCAAACTGCAAGCATAGGAGAGAGGGGAAAAATCCCCATGGTGAAGGAGGCAGGTCTAAGAAGCTTTGCAAAGCACAGCATGCTTGCTGACAGACCACAGGGTGCTGTGATGTGGTGCTTCTTATCTCATTTCCAACAGCCTGTGGAGATACTTTTCTTAAGAAGGAAAAAAAGTCACAACTTCATAAAGGAATTTAATGAGACAATAGTTTTTGCCTTTAAGGAAAAGTCTTATCCTGATAACCTACCTGGAATACTTTGTATCATTTTAAGAAAATTTCAGTTCTAAGTGACAGAAGATCCAACTCAAACTAGCTTGTGGGAACCTGTTAGTGGATGCAACAGGCCTAGAGCTAGCTTCTGGCACATATGAATTCAAGGACACAAACTGTCACCAGAATCTGTCCTCGTTACCTACCTGGGTTCTGTTCTCCTTCATGTTGCTTCCACCGTGAGTGTCCACCTGGTGGCGGATAGGACCATCAGCAGGTCCTGTCCTAACACTCTCCAGAGTTCGGGGGAGTTTGCAGAATGAGTCTTCTGGGTGCCACTCTGATTGGCCTGGCTTGTTTCATGCACTCATCCTTCATCATATCACTGTGGCCGAGGACATTCAGTGCACTTTCAGCCAAATTGAATCCCATGTCCACCCACAGAACCATAAGGGGTTTAGAAAGGAAAGGTCCCCAGTGGAAATTCAAGGAACTATTTCTAAAAAATAGCGGGCGGGGGAGGGGGTGGGGGGGAAGGCCTAAAACCAGTAGAGGTTCTCTCTCAGCATCTCCTTATAAAACAGAAGTACTTGTATTCATTTATTAAAATTATTCAGTGCTGACACATAAAACATTTAACTATGAGTACATTTAGGCTCCCCTCTGCCATGAGTATTTTTAGATGGACCTAACATATTGGCACATATTTTTAAGATTTGGGTACCCACTGGTATGAAAATGTGTCCAAAAATGATTTAGGCCTAAAATTAAAATCAAAGACCAAGACCAAAGAATCTTGTATTTCTATCTCAGATTGGTTCCTAACTCATAAAATGTTATCCCAATAAATTTACATAAATGTTCTGTACTATTCTCTTTATTTCCAGTTTGCCTTCTTCTCACAAAAGATGTGCCTGCAGGTCTTTGGTATTTTTACTTTGTATTAAATGCAAAGGTATGTAACTCTAAGAGATTTTCAATGGAGATAGTGAAGGAGATTTGCCTCTTTTTATAAAAGGATTCATATATTTTCTGTTGACTCCTCCAGATCCACGCTCCCTGATTTTCCAACCTAATCTCTGCCCTGGAGAGACTGACTTGTATGATCTACATCAGTGGGCTCTCTTATTCTTATTGGGTTTCAGCCAATAGGGGGACAGGGTGGAAGATCAGGAGAGAAAAAGACTAAGAAGCAAGCTGAACCCCTCAACCAAAAATCACATTGCCTAAAAAAGATGTCCTTTCTATCTGACTCTCTTCCTGAAAGCTCTAATAGTTGTTCCCTCCTCTTGCACCTGCAGGCCCCTAGCTCCTGCACCATCCACCCAACACTTTCCCACACCTTTGTAAATAGTCCCTTCATTAAACTCTTCTCCCATTTTTCTCATTTGAGGGTGTCATTTATTTCCTACTGCAACCATGATTAATACATTGGTAAAGTGTTGACAGGCAGAGAAGAAAAAAATGGAAAGGTGACAGAAACTTCAGATTAAGAAGTACCTAATTAATTATCTGATAAACAATAAAAATGCTATAAGTAGGTCCAACCAATTTGATGTTTGGATTAATTTACATTTTCATTTCAATAAGCCCTTCAAACCCTCACATTAAAGGTGGAAACCAAAAGACTAATAACAACACTCATTGAAAATTTTCCACTTCAGAGGGAGTTTTAGCACATACCTATCATAAATCTCTTAGCTCCATTTTTGGTAAACAAGAGAGATCAAAGAAATGAGACAGTAATTCAGGAGGATGCCAAGGAAGACGGAAGATTTTCTATTTGAACTCTTTCCTTCTACTTGCTTCTTTCACAACAAGTGCCATTCACAACCCCCATATTCATTTCCAACTCAGAGGAATCAGCTGTTTCCACAGGATCATTAATGTTTTTCAGAGCATTCTCTTTACCAAGGTTCAGACACGATTGTGATCATAAGAAGATGGGCAGGAAGGGAACCAGAAAGTTGCAGAGGGATAGAAGTGGTGAGATGAAGACATGAGAGAATGAGAGGACAGGGGAGGAGAGCAGACATGAGAGGCGGGCACTGGTGAGACTAGACGGCAGGTGGGAGAGGGGCTTCAGAAAATGGAATGGACAAGAGAGGAACGGAGGGACGAGACGGTCAGACCACTGGATATTATGCAAGGAAATTTAATTTTGTAGGAACAGGACTGGCAAAGACTTCATGGTTGCTCAGTAACCAGAGAGCAATACCCTGGAAGCTATTTAACCTACCTTCTATTGGGAACAAGAGTTACGGTCCAGTATGGTTCTGTGAATGCGTCCTAAGAAGAGCTGATTAATCCATACTTGCCTGCTCTTTGTCAGATCAAATGACATTTTCTGTTCATAAACAGAGGGTGTTGGGCTGTCACCTTAGGTGATCTAATGGATCTGAGGAACAATTAAAATTAGATGAAGGGAAAAGTCAGGGGTTAGCCTTAAAACTCCCCTGCTTTTAATCGGCATTAATTTTCCTATCAGGGGCTCACTTTCCCTAAGGCTGAGCCAGAGGAACTGCTTAGATCGTGGAACATGTTTCCTTCTCCCTGGTCTGCAAATCCCTGCTACTGCTGCTGCTTGTTTGTTTATTTGTTTACAGTTAATTATGTTTTAAAGACAGTGGTAAGAGATCCAAGGAGTAAGAAAACATATTTGTTCCATCTTCTTGGCTGATGGACTTTCTTAAGTCTGATTTTTTTTTTGTCTGCCCCCATCCAAGGTGGCTGCTTTCAGTTCCCCAATGATTCTGCATTTTAACGAAAACTGTGATCCTCTTCCATTCAGTTAGTATAATTGTTACCCAGACAAATCACTATAATTAAAATCAATTTAAAAGTCAGAACCCACCTGCAACCATATGTTAAACCAGCCTTTGGATAAGGAAGTTGGTATTTTCATTTTGTATTAAATGCAAAGTTGTGTAACTACAAGAGATTTTCAATGGAGATAGTTAAAGAGATGTGCTTCTTTTTAAAAATGATTAATTATAATTCACATGTGTCTGAAAAGAAATTATTTGACCCTTAGAAAAACATTTTCATTAAACAGAATCTACCATTAATCAGGCTGCTAGTGAGCGGATTTAGTATTGACAAAGAGAAAGTAATGGAGATGAAAAAAAAAATTAAAAAAAAAAAAAGGTCCTTTCAGTGGATGTTTGAAATAAGACTAAAACATGGAAGGCTCCTGTAAGAGAACGTTTCGCACTGTCTGGCTCCCCTAACTCTTTCTGCTTCTCTCTCACACACCATGGGGTGGCCTTCACAAACTTAAACCAATCAGCCTATTCCTTCCCCTGACCATAGTGATTTGATTAGGAGGCAGAGTCAATGAAATGTTTGCTAGAACTTCTGGGAAGGAGAAAATTCTTCTCTCGTCTACAGGAGCCATTTAAAGAGACTTTCTTTTCCTGGAGTGTGTGATTTGAAGATGTAAGTTTTAGGACTGCTGTAGAATTTTGCAATCCAGAAGGGAGAGCTGGAGCAGCTGCATCACTTCAGCGACATCAGTTGAGACGTTAGATCAAGTTAGTGCTACCTCTTGATTTTTCAGTCATGTGTACCCACATTTACGGCTTAAGCTAATTTAAGTTGAGTTGTCTGTCACTTGCAACCACAAGAATCCTGGCTGTGCTGAGGCCAGGTCAGATCTCCCCCAGTGAGTGATTCAGTGGAAGGAGTGTCAATACCTGCATTACTAGGACAGTGTATTAGATCAGGGATCCTGGGCCTGGCTGAGTCACCAGAATCACCTGGGAACTTCTTAAAGGTACGTTTAAAAAAATTTAAAGATCAATGATTTTTAAAACAAATCAATTAAAACAAACAAGTGATTTTAGAAAGGGAACCAAGATAAGCATAATTAATGAGCTATATCTAAGAGATAAGGAAATGTTAGAAGATGAGGGCAAATGAAGGCAAGTTTAATGCTCTTCTCTTTTTTGACTGTTATTTATTTGGAGTCATCTAAAAGCAAAGTACTATTACAAAACTCAGTAGAATTAATTACAAAGCTGTATAAGACAAAATCTATTCACTCAAGGGATTTTTTTTAATCACTAGAGAAACTAAACATGTACACTTATAAGTCCATCACTCACAAGACAAGTGCTGAGAAATACTTTCCATAGTCTTTAGCAGCTTACTAAGCATATTCACACTCATCATATCATTTGATTCTCACAACAACCCTTTGAGATAGGCAGTTGCACTTCTCTATTTGGCATAGATTTTTAAAAAACTGAGACTAAAAGTGTGCAAAGATAAATATAAATGAATGTCACTGTGGCATTATTTAAAAGAGGAGGAAACAGAAAACTGCCTAAATATCAATAGCAAAGTGGCTAAATACATTTTGTAGTTCCATAAAACAGAATGGTGGGCACTGTTAAAATAATGAGGTAAAGTTCTTGTTCTGGGTAAAATGGAGTAAGCACACGCCACTCCATCTTCCACTGAAGTAGGATTGCCAGATGTATCAAATAAAATGCAGGATGCTTAGTTAAATGTGACTTTTCAGGTAAGCAATAATTTTTAAATATTTCCCATGCAATATTTAAAATAAACTTATTCTAAAAAATTATACAGGATGTCTTATATTTTACCTGGCAACCCTATACTGAATGCCATTAAAACGCTAGACAAAATGCATGGAAAAATTATCTGAAAACTGAAAAGTAAATGGTAGCAGGCAGATTTCTTGGATAGTTAGGCATTTGTGAGCAGGACAGGAGAGGGCCCCGCCCCCCTACGAATGTCAGGTGATGATGGTCAGGTGGTTGTTAAACTGTCTCGCTAAAATCATAATTGGTCACAGCTGGCACCAGAGAAGGACGGTCTAGGTGATGATGGTCAGGTGGTTGTTAAACTGTCTCTAAAACCATAATTGGTCACAGCTGGCACCAGAGACGGACAGTCTCCCAATAGACAGACAACACCTAGGGCTGGTGATCAGTAGCTTCTTGATAAGATCTCAGGAGATGGGCAAGTGCGCTCAAGCATGTACACTAAGAGTCAAAATGGCAGGAAACCTTCCTCTGGGAACTCTCCACTGGTAAGGGAAAAACACCTCGAGTGAGCATGCACAGGACTTCAGTGAACACACGGCGCATGCGGCCCCACCCCAGTGCTGGCAGGCCGCTGCGCATGCAGACAGCCCACCTCAAGAAAAAATCAAGGAGAAATGAAAACCCCAGAACTATGCCAATGTATAAAACCCAAAGTCAAGGGCCGAACAGGGCACTTAGATTTCTCAAGTTGCCTGCTTGGCCCTCTTCCACGTGTACTTTACTGCCTTTCATTCTTGCTCTAAAACTTTTTAATAAACTTTCACTCCTGCTCTAAAACTTGCCTTGGTCTCTCACTCTACTTTATGCTCCTCAGCTGAATTCTTTCCCCCAAGGAGGCAAGAGTTGAGTTTGCTGCAGACCGGTCAGATTCGCCACTGGTAATAGAATGAGAAAGAAAAACTCAAATTATGAACAATCTAGCAGTAAACTTCCTGAGTTTTTCGTTTTGTTTTTGTTTCTCTTTCCTTATCTTCAAGCCTAGGCTGAAAAGCAACCTAAACCCCAGAGCTGTGGACTCACGACAGAGCAGGTGCTCCAAAAGAAGCCTGCTCTTTCTGATCTGAGGAGTGAGAAATGGGCCCCTTTACAGGACAGAGAAAATGAGAGAAATGCCCTGCATTCCTTCCTTCCTTCTTTCCTCCCTTTCTTCTTTCCCTCCTCCCTCCGTCTTTTTCTCCCTCTCTCTGTTTCTCCTTCTTTCTCTTTCTCTTTCCTAACCAAGACTCAAAGCAAGGTACAGTCCACAGAAAAACAAAGTCAACAGAAAGCAGGTAGGATGGAAAGCAGCTGGATGATGGCAGTTTTGACCAATAGGCACATGAAACTCTGAGGAGAACTTCTCTTTGGCAAAAGATCCACTTCATACTTTTGTATTCAAGAAAATTCAAGATGTGTGTGTGTGTGTATATATATATATATATGTATATATATACACACACACACACATACATACATATACACCTGGATGCCAGAGAGTGTTGGGGAGATTAAATAGAGGAAGCCACTCAAAAAAGGATCCTATATATCTGTGATTAAATTCTGGGCTCACCCTTGAAGTGTGCATGCATGGAAATGATCCTAAACAATATACTAGCTCGAGAGCTGAACTGTGGGACAGAATGCCACTTAGGTCCCAGATTACCTACTGGGTGGCACACACACACAGTGCGGATTTGAATAATTTTCCAAAAGCTTTGAAAACACAGTCCACAGAAAGCAGGTAGGAACATGCAACCTAAACATAACAAGTTTAAATGCCTTATGAGGTGGCCAGCCTCCAAGATGGCCCCCAATGACCCCACATCCTGGTATTCACACCCTCTCCTTTGCATACTCTACCAAGGTTGGTCTGCATGGCCAATAGAGTAGGGCAGAAGTGACTGCTTGTCTCTTTCAAGGTTACAAGACTGTGGCTCCAGTCTTGGGTTCACTCTCTCTTGATCACTCTATCTAGGGGAAGTTATGTCATGAGCAACCCTACAGAGAGGCCCACGTGGGTGGTGCAGAACTGAAGTCTCCTGTCAGCATTCAAAGGAGCGAGCTTGGAAGCGGATCCTCAAACTCCAGTCAAACTTTGATTGCAGCATCATGAGATATCCTAAGCCAGAAGCACTGAGCTAAGTCACTCTTAGCTTTCTGGCCCTCTGAAGCTGTGAGATAATGTTTGCTGTGTTAAGCTACTGGGGTTTGGCATAATTTGTTACGCAGCAGCAGATAACTAATATGCCTACCAAAACAAGCAAGCAAAAAGCAACATTCTCCATAGGATTCAAACAAGACACAGAGTCTTATAACAATCAAAACGTCAGTGATGCAATCCAGATTACTTGACAAAAGAACTGAGAAAAATCTCAACAATTTGCAAGGAAAAAAGATAATCAACAATAAGAAGCAAACAACCCAGTTTCAAAGAGCTGGCAAGGATGCTAGGTTTACCCCTAAGTAGATCATTTTTAATGTAACTATTGAAAAATTGTATTTTTACTTTGTTTTCCAAATCCCTATTGCTAGTACACAAAAATATGACTGACATTTTTATGTTGACCTTGTATCCTGTAGTGTTGTTAAATTCATGTATGCAGCCTTTTAGCAAATTCCTTGAGATTTCCTATGTAGACACAATCATACTAAGTAAAAGGATCCAGTTTCCAAATATTACATAATATATGATTCCATTTATATGACTGAAAAGGGCCAGAGGTTACAGGTGGGGAGAGGTTCTTAACACAAAAGGGTAGAACAAGGGAATTTTTGAAATCATATAGATGTTCTTTATTCTGTATATGTGTTGGTGCACATATACAATATATACATACACAAATCCATATAGGTGCTTAAACTCAAAACTGCATATCAAAAAAATTCTATGTGTGCACATTTAAAGCAATAAAAACTATAAAAATGAGAGAAGCCTGTAATATATATTGCTTCCCATAAAAAGTCTCAAAAGTTGTTGTATAGTATCACATATTCTATTATAGGGAAAATGTTTGTCTGAATGTTTATGTGTGTGCGTGCCTATGTGTTTGTAGATATGCATCATGTAAGTATAGAAATATCTTTAAGAATCCAAAGCAAATTATTAACAGAAGTGGAATTGGGGAGGAGTAAAATATTTTACCTGAGTAAACTTTTTTATTTTTTATAACCAACTTGTATTGTAAATCATTCAAATTAAGATTTGTGTAATGAGAGAAGTTGAGGTCCAGATACGCTGTCTTGCCCAAGGTCATACAATGTCATAATCAAAAGGATTCTAACATTAGATACCTAATGTTCTTTTCAATAAATCAGAGGTAATGGATTCTAAAGAAAATCAGAAAGGGGAAACTGGGCAGTTAGGAAAGGTTTTGCAGAGGAAGAGGCATTTTGAGCCATGCCTTAAAGGATTAGAAAAATTTCAAAGATGTAGATTATGGGAGGGAATTTTTGGTGAGGAGAATATCTTAAGCACTAGAGCAGGGTCAGGAAAAAATAAAGCCTGTTCAGAGTAGTTCAGATTAATTAGATCAATTATATAGATACATATATGGCATTAGTACAAAATGATGCAGAGATTTTGCAGAGCATGAGAACTTTGAAAAAGCTCTATGATAATTAGGATTATATTAATAGGTTTCAGAGGAATTTCAGGGGAAGTAGAAGGGAAAGAAGCCAGAGTGCAGGAGGTTAAGGAACAAGTAAACGATGTGTCAATAAGACACAGGGATATGTTTAGATGAGAAAGAAAATTACATGAAAGTAATTTAAAGGGAAAGTAGTATCAGTGAAAGAATTGAAAGAGGATAAGCTTTATGATAATTGATAATGGGCATGTTTCAGACAAAAAGAAATATGGGCAAGTGAAAAAAGAAAAGCAAAGCACCAAAGAGGCAGCATTGATGAAATAAGAGCCAACAGGAGGGTGAACGTAGAGATAAGGGTATAGCTTTGCCTCTGAGAGTTGCTTCTTGATTGATTGCTTGTTTCACTGATGAAACAAGGGCCAGTAAGAGATGAGGATAGAAATGGAGCTATTAGCCTTGCCTTTGAGACTTGTAGAGGACTAAAAGGGATTTTTGGAAATCACAAAGAAGAAATGTGGAAGATAATATGGCAGATTGTATTTTTCTCAGGTGGCTGCAACCATATCTACCACCCTACATACTCTTCTTGCAATTTGATTTTTGGCATTTCTCTCTTTAAAAGGTAGGGTCAATTGCCTTTCCCTCTTTAATATGGGTGAGATTTGTGACCATTTCAACCAATAAAGTGCAGCAGATATGAAAGCTAGGATAGAGGTTAGCATATAAAAGAAAATGCAGCTTCTACCTTGCTCACTGGAACAGTCAGGCTTGAACTATCACTACTCAATAAGTCCAAAGACTTTGAGTCTGCTATCCTATAAGAAAGACAACACATGGAGAAGTCATATACAGGTGCTCTAGTCTACAGTATATGTCTTTGTTCCTCTTGTCCCATCCACCAGACATGTGAGTAAATGAGTCTTCCAATAATTCCAGCTCCCCGGTCATCCCAGTTAAGACCCCAGATACCATGGAACAGAGGTAAATCATACTCACTGTATCCTTCCTAAATTCCTGACACACAGATAATGAAGTAGTTGCTGTTTTATGCCAATAACTTTGTGGTGCTTTGTTAAATAGCAATAATCAGAACAGAGCACCTCAACTTATTAGAAAACCACTGTTCTGTATTTAATGAGTTATGATGCAGGCTGAGAAAGAGGTAGTAAAAGATGAATCCTGGCCTCAGGAAGTTTACAATCAGAAGACAAAATAAGACATGTACGTAACCACCTAATCACTCATAAGCATGTGTAACCACCCAACAAGGCAGGAAGTCAGCAGTGCTGCTAGTGACAACTTTCTCAACAACCTTTCCTTTCCCTGACAACCTCTCCTAGAGAGAGTAAGGAAGCTCAGGGTGGGACTAGGGTTTCAATGAGTTAAAGTACTTGGAATAAACTATTACAGTGAATGTTCTAGAAAGGCAACAAGACATGACTAAAAAGATAGTTCAAAATCAATGAGGGCACAGCTGGATTTAATAGCACAAATTTGGAAAGGGCCATATCAGCTCAGTTGGATTACGTCCTCTAGCAATGTTTAACAGTTTGGAAAAAGAAGTCGAAAATTCAACAGTGGAAAAGAGCTGAATTTTATCTGGCATGACAATTACTTGCACACTCCTTGATTCATTTAGCAAATATTTGTTAAACACCTACTCTATGCCAGGCACTATGCATGATAGAATGAAAGGGGGAATATAGCTGAGTATTAAAATATACTGAAATAGGAGGGCTTTGTGAAAATTTTGATAAATTTTTTGAATGGAAATGAGATAGGTCTTCTTTCTAGTAATAGCATTAAAATGAGTACAAATATCACAATTAAAAGGAAGTAAGCCTGAGATAAATTAAGGCCCCTCACACTCATAAGATTCTGTAATTTGGTAAGGCCTTAAGTGAGGTCCAAGGGAGGGTAATAGTTACAAGGAAGTCATAACTGGATAGTATTTGAGATTTGTTCAAATTAAATTTTAACTTCCTCTCGGTTCTGACTTATTCTCCTCTGAGCCACCAAACAACAGTTAGTCTAAAGATGGACAGTGGCTATGACTTCAAGAATAAGTAATTATTTCCCAAAAATATATTTCAAAGTTTGGCTGGATTTCTTTTCAAGGAAGTTATGTGTAGCCCATCTAAAGACTTATGTCTCATATTAATTATATTTTACTGGTCTGATCATTTAAAATGGTACCTTCCTGTTTTACTTTTCAATTCCTTGGGAACTGATGAAGTGGAACATATTTTCATTAGCAATTGTCCACTTGGGCTTCTTGCTTTTTAAGTTGCATTTTCATATACTTTGCCCATATCGCTACTGTATTCTTGTAGAGTTTTTAAAAATATATTTGGGATTTATATGTGGTTTCTGTTTAAAAAAAAGGACTGATATTTCACATGTTTTGAGTTTAAAAGAATCTTTGGTTCTCTAAGAACTGAAGAAAACTGTCCTGACGTTATCCTTTTCATCAGTTTTTACAAATAATCTTAGCTGTTCTGGAATGCTTATTCCAAGTCTTCCTGGCACATACTGGTGACCTTTGTTCCACACTATGTCATATCAGCTAAAGACAAATGATGTTTTACAGCTGTTTGCCTATGAGTTGTTTTGTAACAGAATGCAGCAGACTGTCTGGGTTTTTTAGTAATAATCTTAGATTTATGACTTAGCTTTGGTGGAACTAGGCAGGTTTGACAGTTAAATCTAGTCACTTAACTATAATGTGCCTCTATGACCATCTCAGCATAAAAGAACTGGACCTGGTGCAGTCTTTGAGCTTCCTGATAATGAGATGCTTTGCACACACAGTGGTGGTGGTTTGTGACCTGGAGACAAAGCATGTTTTATTCGACCCAGCAACAGAAGGACAAAGAAACTTAGATAAGAAATCTCCTGAAACTTTAAATACGTATTCTTTTCCTGATATTGTTGTCCTGTATCCTTTGCTTGTAATAAAAGTGTTCCAAGAGTATAAATGATTTGAGTCTTATGAGTCGTTTCAGCAATCAGTAACGGAACAGTTAAGGTAATTGATATAATTAATGCACATAGCATGGAGGGTAGGAAGGCATGAAGAAGATCTCTAAGGGAAAACTTATTTCTTTATTTATTTATTCAGCCTTTACTGAGTGTTTGCTGGCTCCAAAAATCTAACCAGGCTAGAAAATGAAATCCTGCAAGAGGGAAGAGAAAAAAAAATCTCACTAGCAATTGGCAGACAAAAATGACTCAGGCATGACCCTTGATCATAAGATATTCACATTGTGAAGAAAAATATAGACATACAAACAAAAGATCACAACCAATTGTAATAACTTCTGAAAGAGGGATATGTAAAAGCAGTGAAAAAGAGAGTAAATCTTCTTGAGGGAGTTAGGGCTTTGTATTTAAGCTTAGTCATAAAAGATGGGCATGACTTATCAAGGAGAAGTAAAAAATGCAAATGCAAGGGAGAAATATATTCCAAGAAATTGAAATGTAGTATTGTTTATAAATTTTCATTAATATATATAAGTGAGTTTAACATTTTTTGAGAAAGCAATTTTTAATTTCATTAACAGAGAGCCTTTTAAACAAACTATGGTAACATTTGTGCAACTGAATACTATACAACATATATATATAAAGAAAAAGAATATTCTCTAAATACTAATAAAGAAAAATATCCACCACAATCTAGAATAGATCTCTGTAATTCTGGTCCCGTAAGAAGACTATGTCCAAGGAATATGACTTACTCATGAAAATTACATCGCTTTGGACATAGTAAATGAGGCAAAAGCAATATTGGAAGAAACGCTGTGGCAATTTTCCAAAACAGTTTAAAAACATGAAGCCATGGGTGGGAATGGTGGCTCATGCCTGTAATCCCAGCACTTTGGGAGGCTGAGGAGGGCAGATCGCTTGAGGTCAGGAGTTTGAGACCAGCCTGGTCAACATGGCAAAACCCCATCTCTACTAGAAATACAAAATTTAGCCAGACGTGGTGGTGCATGCCTGTAATCCCAGCTATGCAGGAGGCTGAGGCAGGAGAATCACTTAATATATATGGAGAGTGAGAGAGAGAGAGAGAAGAAAGAGAGAGAGAGCACGCTAAAAGTAATAGAACTCTAAGTAGAAATAGACAAATGCACAATCACATTGGGAGATTATGACAAACTTTCTCATTAATTTACAAGTTAAGCAAAGGGGAAAAATTATTAATAATGTAACTTGAACAACATGATAAAAAAATCTAATTTGCTGAACACATGTAGAACACCGTACTCAACAGCTACAGAATACACATTGTTTTCAACTGTGTATAGTATGTTTGTGAAAACTGATTACAAGTTAGGCCACAAAAGAAATCTCAACAAATTTCAATAGATTAAAATTATATAAAATTATACGTCCTGGATCACAATGTAATTAACCTACAAATTGACAAGAGAAAGATAACTGAAAGTCAACTATCTTTAGAAATTTAAACATACACTATATGTTAAAGAAAAAAATCACAGTAGTACATATTTGAACGGAATAGTAATAAAAATATACTTCTAAAAATTTTAAATTCAGTCAAAAATTTCAGGGATATTTGTATCTTTAAATGTATACAAGAAAGGGAAAATGCTAAAAATCAGTGATCTAAGCATTTGTTTCAAATTTTAGAAAAATAAAGCCAAAAAAAGCAGAAAGAAGAAAATATTTAATCAAAGAAATTAGTGAAATAACTGTAGAAGGTACAATAATGAATCAATAAAACAAAAAAATTGTTTTCAGAAAAAGGCTAATAAACTTGACTAAAAATTCTTGCCAGATCAGCAAGGTTGCAGGATAACAGACTAATACACAAAAATCAACTTATTTCTGTAAACTACCTATGAACACTCTGAAAATTAAGTTAAGTAAAACGTCCTTTTACAACATCAAGAAAAATAAAATAGTTAGAAATAAGCTTGACAAGGAATGCAAAACTTGTACACTAAAAACTATGAAACATTATTGAAAAAAATGAAAGACCTAAATAAGTAGAAAGATCTCCCATGATCATGTATTGGAAGATGTAATATTATTAAGATGGCAATACCACTCAAACTGATCTATAGATTGAACACAATCTCTATTGAAATTCTAGCTGGCTTTTTTGCAAAAACATAAAAGCTGATTCTAAAATATATATGGAAATGCAAGTAACCCAGAATAGCCAAACAATCTTGAAGAAACAAGGACATCCCAGCACTTTGGGAGGCTGAGGCAGATGGATCACAAGGTCAGGAGATCGAGACCATCGTGGCTAACCCAGTGAAACCCCGTCTCTACTAAAAGATACAAAAAATTAGCCGAGCATGGTGGCAGGCACCTGTAGTTCCAGCTACTCAGGAGGCTGAGGCAGGAGAATGGCGTGAACCCAGGAGGCGGAGCTTGCAGTGAGCCGAGGTCGCGCCACTGCACTCCAGCCTGGGCAAGAGAGGAAGACTCCATCTCAAAAAAAAAAAAAGAAACAAGGACAAAGTTGGAGAACATACCCTTCTCAATTTCAAACCTACTACAAAGTTATAATACCAAGACAGTTCGTAATAGTATAAGACTAGATATATAAATAAATGGAATAGCATTAAGAGTCCATAAATAAACCCTTAGTTTCTGGTAAACTGATTTACCAGAGCGCCAGGAAAATGCAATGGAAAGTGAATATTCTTTTCAAGAAATGACACCTGGACAACTGGATATATACATGCAAAAGTATGAAGTTGAATCCCTCCCTCACATCACATACGGTCATGTGCCACAGAATAACGGTGCAGATAACAACAGACCATATATGCAATGGTGGTCACATAAGATTATAATGGAGCTGAAAAATTCCTATCATCTAGCGATGTCTTGATGATCCTGACCCTGTGTAGGCCTAGGATAACATGTGTGTTTGTATCTTAATTTTTAACAAAAAAGTTTAAAAAGTAAAAAAGAAAAAAAATTAAATAGAGAAAAATCTTATAGAATAATGATATAAAGAAAGAAAATATTTTTGTACAGCTGTACAATGTGTTTGTGTTTGAAGCGGTATTACAGAAGAGTCAAACAGTTTTAAAAATTAAAGTTTATAAAGTGTAAAAGTTATAGTATGCTAAGGTTAATTTATTATTAAAGGAAATTATTTTTTATAAATTTAGCATAGCCTAAATGTACAGTTTATAAAGTCTACAGTAGTATACAGTAAGGCCCCATGCCCTCACATTTACTCGCTACTCACTCACTGACTCATCCAGAACAATTTCCAGTCTTAGGAGTTCCATTCATGGTAAGTGCCCTACACCAGTGTACTACTTTTTATCTTTTATATTTTATTTATACTGTATCTTTTCTTTGTTTAGACATGTTTAGATACACAAACACTTACCATTATGTTACAATTGCCTATAGTATTCAGTACAGTAACATGCTGTACAGGTTTGTTGCCTAGGAACAATGGGCTATACCATATAACCTAGGTGTGTAACAGGCTGTCCCATCTAGGTTTGTGTAAGTTCACTCTATGATGCTTGCACAATGACAAAATCACCTGATGACACATTTCTTAGAACATATCCCCCTAGTTAAGCAGAATATAATTGTATTTCTCTGAATAATCTTTTAGTCCTTTTCTCTTTCTCTTCTCCTTTTGTAATTCCCATAATGCACATATTGTTGTCCCATACTCCTTTAAGCTATCTTCGTTCTTTTTTATTTTTTAATTTTTGCTCCTCTAACTGGATGATTTCCAATGACCTGGCTTTGTTTCCTGATTCTTTCCTATGCTTGATTTAGTCTTCTGTTGAACCCTCCTATTTAATTTTTCAGTTAAGTCATTTTATTCTTTAGCTCTATAATTCCTATTTAGTACTTTTTAAATATTTTATATTTCTTTGTTGAAATTATAACTTTGTTCATGCTATGGTCCCCTGACCTCAATGAGTATTGTTATGACTGTTACTTTGAATTCTCTGTTTAGTAAATCACATACTTCCATTTCATTAGAGACAATTTCTGAATATTTATCTTTACTTTTATTTGGAATACATTTTCTTATTTATTCATTTTCCACAACTGTGTTGGTCTGCACATTAGAGAAAATAACCACCTCCCTTACACTTCAAAGACTGGTGTTGTATAGAAAACCCTCACTAATCAGCTTGGCCAGAGATTTTGGCTGCCTCTCAAGCCTTTGTGCTGGTTCAAACTGCTGTCCTTTGTTCTTAGCAGCCTCTAGAAATCTAGAGAATGCCATTTCCAATCAGCACCCAAGACAAGCAAAATAGAAGCCAGTTCCTCAGGCAGCAGTCAAAAAAAATTGAGAAGCTAGATCTGTGGTCCACTTTTTTGCACCACAAGGTAAGTTGGGAGCTGGAGTTTATTGCCCACTTGCTCTGCACTGAGGTGAGAGAGCCACTGTGGCAACTTCCCACACGAATATTCAAACCACACACTTTTTCAAACTATGGCTTTGCTCTCTGTAGCCTTCAGGGAACTAACAGATACCAAGCCCTATCAGCTCCCAGAGTCAGGCAAGTTAGAAGCCAGTCCCTGGATATCAGCCAGGAAGGTTGGGGTGCTAATTGTGTGATTGAGCTCTTTCTACTGAGAAGCTAGAAGCTTGGTTTTATAGGTTTTATTGCCTGAATGAGCCAGGGGGAGGAGCTATGGGAAGTGCCCTCTTACCTGTTCAAAATCACTACTTGCTTTGTTCTATATAGCCTGAGGACTAGCAAATGTAGGGCCCTGCCAACTTTCTGTGAGGGGTCGGGGCAGGGGAGGGCGGCAATGGGAGGGAAAGAAAGAGAGAAAAAGAGAAAGAGAGACAGAGAAGAAAGATTTATTATATGCAATTGGCTCACATGATTATGAAGGCTGAGAAGTCCCAAGATCTGCAGTTGGCAGGCTAGAGACCAAGGAGAGCCAATGTTGTAAATTTTAGTCTCAATCCAAGTCTAGAGGCAAAGAAGACCAAAGTCCCAGCTCAAAGACAATCAAACAAAATGAGAGAATTCTCTTTCACTTAACCTTTTTGTTCTATGCAGGCCTTTAATGGGTTGGTTGAGACTCATTCATATTAGGAAGGACAATCTGCTTTTCTCAATCTTCTGACTCAAATGTTAATCCCATCCAGAAACCCTCGTTATCTAGAATAATGTTTAACCAAATATCTGGCCACTCTGTGGCCCAGTCAAGTTGGGTATAAAATCAACTATTGCACTGCTATATGTACATTTGCTTTTCCTATATTAATCCGGTGTTTCATAACTCTGCTACACTCATTTATTAATTCAATAATTTACGTGTAAGTTACTCAAGTTTCCTAAACATACATCATATTATCTGTAAATAATAAGTTTTATTTTTTTCTTGTTCTACCTTTATACGTTTTATTATATTTATTTGTTTTGCCTCCTTGAATTTTCTAAAACCTAAGTACAGTGTTTATTAGAAGTAATGAGAGCAGACATTATTGTTTTGTTTCTAATCTCAGAGGGAAAGCATTTGACATTTCACCATTAAGATGTTTGCTATAGCTTTTTTATTACACACATTTTATCACAAGAAAATTCCCTTTTATTCCCAGTTTGCTAAGAGTATGTTTGCTATTAATGTTTTTTAAAGTAGATACATTGCTTCATTCACATCTACTGATTATATACTTTTATTTTCCCTATTTTACTGTTGATTTTTTAAATGTTGCTTTAGCAACATTAAATACTAAGCTTTACATTCCAGAAAATTCCTCTCAGTTATCAGTTTTATATATTGCTTAAGATATTGTTTTCAAATTTGTGCATTTATGTTTATTAATAATATTGGCTTCTTTTTCTTTTTTTTTTTTTTTGAGACGGATTCTCGCTCTGTCGCCCAGGCTGGAGCGCAGTGGCCGGATCTCAGCTCACTGCAAGCTCCGCCTCCCGGGTTCACGCCATTCTCCTGCCTCAGCCTCCCGAGTAGCTGGGACTACAGGCGCCCGCCACCTCGCCCGGCTAGTTTTTTGTATTTTTTTTTTTAGTAGAGATGGGGTTTCACCGTGTTAGCCAGGATGGTCTCGATCTCCTGACCTCGTGATCCGCCCGTCTCGGCCTCCCAAAGTGCTGGGATTACAGGCTTGAGCCACCGCGCCCGGCTTATTTTTCTTTTTTACAATGTCTGTATTAAGTTTTGATATCAAGGTTTAGTGGGCCTAAAATGAATTGAAAAATATTTCTTCTTCTATTTTCTGAAAAAAGAAAACATAAATTTGCAACATTTTTTCTTATATATTAACTTAAATTTGCAAAATTATTATTATTATTATTTTTTGAGATGGAGTCTTGCTCTGTCGCCCAGGCTGGAGTGCAGTGCTGCAATCTTGGCTCACTGCAAGCTCTGCCTCCTGGGTTCACGCCATTCTCCTGCCTCAGCCTCCTGAGTAGCTGGGACTACAAGCGCCCGCCACCACACCTGGCTAAATTTTTTTTGTATTTTTAGTAGAGATAGGGTCTCACCATGTTAGCCAGGATGGTCTCCATCTCCTGATCTCGTGATCCACCCACCTTGGCCTCCCAAGGTGCTGGGATTACAGGCGTGAGCCACCGCGCCTGGCCACAAAATTATCTTTAGTGTGGAAATGAAGTTTTAAATATAAATATTAAAATTTTATAATTGTACTAAAAAGATACATAATTATATTATATAATTATTATACATATAAATATATAACATTTTAATATATTTATTATATATACACTGTCTTAGGTTTTAGAAAATGCAATTTTTATAAATTATGAATATAAAAGTTATAAATATAAAAATTCTAAAACATTATATATCTATTCAGATTTCCTCATATATCACTCTGGGTAAAAATTTTTTCCCTACGAGTTTGTTCATTTCATCAAAATTTTCTAATTTATTTTCATAAATTGTTTTAAAACATCTTATTTTATTATTTTTTAGTATTTGCAGGACATATTGTAGCGTTATTTTTATTAGTATTATTGATTACCATTTTTGTCTTAAATTTCTTTTTAATAACAGCTTGGAGATAAATTTACATAAAATAAAATTCACATGCCATAACATCGTGAAGTGTACTATTCAGTGTTTTTTAGTATATTCACAGTTGTGCAACCATTACTACTATATACTTTAGGAATATTTTTATTATCCCAAAAGAAACTCTGTACCATCACCAAGCAAGGATACTCCATTTTCCCCTACCCCAAGTCTTAATCAATCACTAATCTACTTTTTGTACCTATGAATTTGTTTATTCTGGACATTTTACATGAATGACATTATACAAAATGTGGCCTTTTGTGACTGGATTCCTTCAGTTAGCAAAATGTTTTCAAAGTTTATCCATGTCATAGCATGTATCAGTAGTTTATTGCTTTTTATTGCCAAATAACGCTTCATTGTATAGATATTACACGTTTTGTCCTTTAACTCATTAGTTAATGTGTATTTGAGATTTTTTTCACTTTTTATCCATTATGCTGCTATATAAGTTTTTATGTTTACATATGTTTTCAATTATCTTGTGTATATATCTAGAAGTGGGATTTCTGGGTCATACAATAACTCTAGGTTTAATGTTTTGAAAAACTGTCCAACTGTTTGGCAAAGTGGATGTACCATTTTACAGCCCTGCCAGCATTCATTGAGGGTCTCAATTTCTCCATATCCTCTACAAAGTTGCTATTGCCTATATTTTATATTTTAGCCATTCTAGTGAGTATGAAGTGGTATCTCATTGTGGTTTGATTTGTACTTCCCTAATAACTAGTGAGTTTTCATGTGATTATTGGCCACCTTAATGTCTTCTTTGGGATAAAAGATTATTTTTCTATTTTTAATTAGGTTATTTCTCTTTTTATTATTAGGTGGCAAGGATTTCTTAAATATTCTAGATACAAGTTCCTCACCAGATATATATGTGCAAGCATTCCCATTTTGTTGGTTGTCTTTTTATTTTCTTTATGGTGTCCTTTTGAAACCCAAACATTTATAATTGTGATAAAGTCTCATCTACCTATATTTTCTTTGCCACTTGTGATGTTGGTATTATAGGTAAGAAATCATTGCCTAATTCAAGAGCATGAAGATTTCCTCTTTTTGGGTTTTATAGTTTTAGCTGTTACATTTAGAACTATGATCCATTTTGTGCCAATTTTTGTACAGCCATGTGTCATTTACTGATGGGGATAGGTTCTGAGAAATGTATTGTTAGGGGATTTTGCTGTGCAAACATCATAGAATGAATTTACACAAACCTAAATAGTATAATGGTATAGCCTACTATTTACTTAGATTTTATGGTATAGCTTATTGCTCCTAGGCTATAAACCTCTATAATATGTTATTGTCTAAATACTGTAGGCAATTGTAACACAATGGTAACTATTTATATCTCTAAACACATCTGAACATAGAAGAGGTACCATAAAATATGGTATAAGAGATAAAAAATGGTGCACTTGTGTAGGGCACTTCCCATGAATGGAGCTTTCAGGACCGGAAGTTCTTCCAAGTGAGTCAATGAGTGAGTGGTGAGTGAATATGAAGGTCTAGGACATTACCGTATACTACTGTAGACTTTATCAACTCTGCATACTTAGGCTACTCTAAATTTATTTAAAAATTATCTCTCTTCAATAATAAACTAGCCATAGCCCACTGTTAATTTCCTACTTTACAAACTTTATAATTTTTTTTTTTTTGAGATGGAATTTCACTCTTTTTGCTCAGGCAGGAGTGCAACGGTGCAATCTCAGCTCATTGCAAACTCCACCTCCCAGGTTCAAGCGATTCTCCTGCCTCAGCCCCAGAGTAGCTGGGATTACAGGCACCCGCTACCACACCCAGCTAATTTTTTTGGATTTTTAGTAGCGACTGAGTTTCACCATGTTGGCCAGGCTGGTCTCAAACTCCTGACCTCAGGTGATCTGCCTGCTTTGGCCTCCCAAAGTGCTGGGATTACAGGTGTGAGCCACCATGCCTGGCCCAACCTTTTTAATTAAAAAAAAAATTACTTCTTTAATAAGACGTAGCTTCAAACAAACTGTACAGCTGTACAAAAGTATTTTCTTTCTCTATAAGCTTTTTTTCTATTTACACCTTTTTTACTTTTTAAAATTTTTGCTAAATACTGAGACATGAACACTAACATCAGCCTATCTCTACACAGGGTCAGGATCATTAATATCACTGTCTTCCATATTTTGTCCCACTGGAAGGTCTTCAGAGGCAATAGCATGTATGGGGCTGTCATCTATGGTAACAACGCCTTCTTTATCTTTAGAATACCTCTGAACCTACCTGAAGCTGTTTTATAGTTAACTTTTTTTAATAAGTAGAAGGAGGACACTCTAAAATAGTGATTAAAAGTGTACTATAGTAAGTACACAAACCAGTAACATGGTATTTATTATCATAATAACATAATTGTATTTGCTATACTTTTATATAACTGACAATGCAGTAGATTTGTTTACACCAGCATTACCACAAACATGTGAGTAATATGTTGGACTAAGATGTTACAATGGCTAGTGTCACTAGATAATAGGAATTTTCAGCGCCATCATAATTTAATGGGACCGCTGTCATATATGCACTTTGTCATTGACCAAAACATCATTATGACAGTAATTGCTGAAAACTTTCCAGGTCTGTGGAAGGAAATAGAAACCAGATCCAGGAATCCCAAAGGATACCAAATAAATGAAAGAAATCTACACTGAAACACATTATAATCAAATCATCAAAAGTCAAAGACAAAGAGAATTTTGAAAACAGTAAAAATGTCTTGTCATATACAAAGGAACTTACACAGGGCTATAAGTAGATTTTTCAGCAGAAATCTTGCAAGTCAGATGGGAGTGGGATGATATATTCAAAGTGCTAAAACAAAACAACAAACAATCTGATGATCAAGAATACCATGTCTAGCAAAATTGTCTTTCAAAAATTAAGAAGAGATGCTTGCCCAGACAAACAAGCTGAAGGAATTCCTCACCACTAAACCTGCCCTACAATAAATGCTAAAAAGAGCTCTTCAAGTTGAAATAAAAGAATGTTAAACAGCAACACAATGGCATAAGAGAGTATTAATACAAAACTCATTAGTAGAAATAAACATATAAACAAATGCAGAATTCTCTATTATTGTAATGGTGGTGAGTAAGTTACTTTTAATCCTGACATAAAAGTTAAAAGACTAAAGTACTACAAAATAAGACAGTTAAACTTACATAAATGAATATATGATATAAATAAATATAAATTGTAACATCAATAACATATAATGTTGAGAGGAGGGATAAAACTACAGAGTTTTATATGCAAGTGAAGTTAACTTGTTATCAGTTTAAAATAGACTTTGATAACTATATGATATATTGTGGAAGTCCCATGGTAAACACAAAGAAAACACCTACAAAAGTTATACCAAAGAAGAAGAGAAAAGAAAAGAATCAAAGTATAACAACACAAAAAAAAATGAAACACAAAGGAAGACAGCGAGACAAAAAAGGACCAAAAAAACTACAAGATAAAGAGAAAACAGTTGAAAACATGAAAATAGTAAATACTTCCTTCTCAATAATTACTTCAAACACAAGTGAATTAAACTCCCCAATTAGAAGACATACACTGGTTAAGTGGGGTTTTTTAAATCCAATTTTATGCTGTCTATAAAAGACTCACTTTAGATTTAAAGACACACATAGGATGGAAGTTAAGGGATGGAAAAAAGTATTTTGCATAAATGGTAACCAAATGGAACAGGGGTGGCTAGCATTATATCAGACAAAATGAACCCCAAGTAAAAAACTGTCACAAGAGACAAAGAAGGACATTATATAATGATAAAAGTGTTAATCGATCAGGAAGATAAAACAATTATAAATATATAGGTACTCAACAAAGGGCCCTTAAATATATAAAACAAATGTTGATAGAAACAAAGCAAGAAATAGACACCAAAACAATAATACTAACAGACTTCAATATCCCACTTTAAATAATGGATAAGTCAACATGATAGAGAATCAATAAGAAAACAGTAGAAGTAAATAACAACATAGACCAAATAGACCTAACAGACATATATTTTCAATAAACAACAGAATATATATTCTTCTCAATTACACATGGAACATTCTCCAGGACAGTTCACATGCTAGGTCACAAAACAAGACTTAAAAAATTTAAGAAGACCAAAATCATACCAAATAACTTTTCTGACCACAATGGAATGAAACTGGAAATTAGTAGCAGAAGAAAAACTGGAAAATTCACAAATAGGTAGAAATTAAACACTACACTTTTAAACAACCATTGAGTCAAAGAAAAGTAAAAAAGCAGTTAAAAGACATCTTAAGACAAATAAAAACAACACAATACATAAAAACTTACAGGATACAGGAAAAGCAGTAATGAGAGGGAAGTTCATAGCAATAAATGCCTACATTAAAAAAGAAGAATGATCTCTAATAGCATAACCTTATACCTCAAGGAACTAAAAATAAGAACAAACCAAACTCAAAGTTAGCAGAAGGAAAAAAATAATGAAGTTTAGGGCAGAAATAAGTAAAATAGAGAATAGGCAAACAACAGAAAAAAATCAACAAAATTAATGGTTTTTTGAAAAGATAAACAAAATTGATAAATCTTTAGCTTGATTAAAAAATACTTAAATAAAATCATAAATTACAGAGGAGATATTATCACTGATACCACAGAAATAAAAAAGATCATGAGTCTATATAAACACAGAAATAAAAAATATCATAACAGTCTGCTATAAACAATTATATCAACAAAATGGATAACTAAAAAGAAATAAATAAATCCCCAGAAACAAAGAGCCTACCAAGACCGAATCATGAAGAAACAGAATGTCTGAACAGACCTATAACAAGCAGGGAGATTCAATCAGTAATCAGAAACCTTCAAACAAAGAAAAGCCCAGCACCAGATGACTTTACTGGTGAATTCTACCAAATATTTAAAGAAATAACACCATTCCTTCTCAAATTCTTCTAAAAAAAGAAAAACTGTAGAAGAGAAAATACATCCAAATTCATTTTATGAGGCCAGCATTACCCTGATACCAAAGCCAGCCAAAGACACCACAAGATAAGAAAACCACACACAAATATTCCTGTGAATATAAGTAAAAAATCTTCAACAAAATACTAGCAAATCAAATTCAATAGCACATTGAAAGGATCACACACCATGACCAAGGGAGATTTATCCTTGGGATGCAAAGATAGCTCAACATATACAAATCAATTAATGTGACATACCACATTAACAAAATGAAAAAAAAGAACCCATAAGATCATCTCAATAGATGCAAGAAAAAGCATTTGATAAAACTCGACATCCTTTCCTGGTTTAAACTCTGAACAAATGAGTAATAGAAGGAAATTACTTCAACATAATAAAGGCCATATATAACAAGCCCACAGCTAACACCACACTCAACAGAGAAAAAAATGAAAGCTTTTTCACTAAGATTGGGAAAAAGGAATCCCAGAGGGTACCAAATAAATGAACTATTGCCACTTCTATTTAACATTGTTCTAGATGTCTAGCTAGAGCAACTAGGAAAGAAAAAGATAAAAGATCCAAATCAGAAAAAAAGAAATAAAATTTTTCCTTGTCTCAGTCCATTTTGTGCTACTATAACAGAATACCTGAGACTGCGTAATTAAAAAAAAGCAGAGATTTATTTCTTACAGTTCTAAAGGCTGGGAAGTCCAAGCCTGAGGGGCCCACATCTGGTAAGGGCCTTCTTACCACATTATTCCACGGCAGAAGGTGGAAGGGAGCACAAATGAAAGTGAGAGGAGGCTGGGCATGGTAGCTCACTCCTGTAATACCAGTACTTTGGAAGGCCAAAGTAGGAGGATCTCTTAAGCCTAGGAGTTCAAGACTAGCCTCAGTAACATGGCGAAATCCCATCTCTACTAAAAATACAAAAAATTAGCCAGGCATGGTGGCATGGAATACTATGCAACTATAAAAGATACATAAATTGTAGCACTATCAGAAGCAGGAGGATCGCTTGAGCCTAGGAGTTCAAGACTAGCCTCAGTAACATGGCGAAATCCCATCTCTACTAAAAATACAAAAAATTAGCCAGGCATGGTGGTATGCACTAGCTACTCAGGAGGCTGAGGTGGGAGAATCACCTGGACATGGTTAGTTGAAACTGCAGTGAGCCATGGTCATGGCACTGTACTCCAGCCTGGGAGATGAGAGTGAGATCCTGTCTCAAATAAATAAATAAATAAACGAAAAAAAAAGAAAGAAAGAAAGAGGCGAAGGATACTCAGAGGTCAAACTTGCAGTTTGAAGCCCTTTTACAGCAGGCGTTAGTCTATTCATGAGTGGGGAGCCCTAATGAACTAAACACTTTCCATTAGGCTCCACCTCCCAACACTGTTGTGTTGGGGATCAAGTTTCCAGCATATAAACTTTGGGGGACATATTCAAAATGTAGCATCCCTGTTTGCAGATGATATGATCTTATGTACAGAAAATGCTAACGACTCCACAAAACTATTACAACTAATAATTGAATTTAGTAAGTTGCAAGATACAAAATCAACAAACAGAAATTGGTTGTACTTCTATACTATAACAAAATATCCCCAAAGATTAAGAAAAAAAAATGCCATTTACAACAGTACCACAAAGAATACAACACTTAATTATAAATTTAAATAAAGAGGTGAAAGGCTTACATACTGAAAACTACAAATTATTGATAAAAGAAATTAGAGAAGACACAAACAAATGTAAACACATTTTGTGTTCACGGGTTGGAAGACTCGATATTTTTAAGATGTCTATCATACTACCCAAAGCCATCTGCAGATTCAAAGAAATTCCTATCAAAACAGAGATAGAAAAAAATTATAAAATGTATAGAGACCCACAGAAGACCCCGAGCAATCAAAACAATCTCGAAAAAGAAGAACAAGGCTGGAGGCAACACATACCTTGATTTCATGGATAAAGCTAGAATAATTAAAACAGTATGGTACTGGCATAAAGACAGACAAACTGGTGAATAGAATAGAACCGAGAGCCCAGAATTAAATCTATGCATATGTGGTCAATTGATTTTCTATAAAGAGAGCCTAAGAATACATGAGGGGGGTAAAAGAGTTCCTTCAACAAATGGTGTTGGGAAAACTGAATGTCTACATGCAAAAAAAAAAAAAAAATTAAATCGGACCCTTATCTTACAGTATACACAGAAATCAATTAAAAATGGATTAAAGACTTAAACATATGATCTGAAACAACAAAATTCCTACAAGAAAACATAGCGGGAAGCTTCTTGACATTAGACTTAGAAATGATTTTATGGATATGACACCAAAACCACAGACAACAGAAGCAAAATTAGGTAAGTGGGACCACATCAAACTAAAAGCCTTCTCCACAGAAAAGGAAACAATTAATAGTGAAAAGGGGCCAGGCATGGTGGCTCATGCCTATAATTCCAGCCCTTTGGGAGGCTGAGGCCAGAGGATCACTTGAGCCCAGGAGTTCAAGACCAACCTGGGCAAATCTAATAATAACACCATTATTTCACCCTGCTAAACTTTTCAGAGTTCTATTGCCTATAAGATAAAGTCCAATTCCTTATTTCACCTTAGTCCTAACCCTGCTAGCCAAGATTACAAAGCTGCCCACCTGACTCACAGCAAACCACAAAGAAAGATGAGGGAGCTCAGCTGAGACCAGGATAACAAACAGCTGAACACAATCTACATTGCCAACCCACAGAATAATGAGCTAAATAATTTTTTTAAGCTAGTGAGTTTTGGAGTGTCTTGTAATGGAACAATAGCTAACTACTACAATTTCCTTTCTCAACATCAATTCCTATATCGCGAGTCTCTTTGAAAAGCTATAATGGTAGTGGCTATGGAATTTAACAGTATATTATTGTGATTTGTAAAACTGTCCAGGACCAAGACTACTGTGAGGTGAGTGAGGCATCTGCCTTAAGGGAAAAATTTAAGGGAATACCTAAAAGCTCAATAATCAAGATAAATAGCATTTTAATGCAACTTTTTTAAATAATTTATTTTATTTTATTTTAGGCTGGGTGTGATGGCTCAAGCCTATCATCACAGCACCTTGGGAAGTGGAGGCAGGAAGATCACTTGAGGCCAGGAGTTCAAGACCAGCCTGTCCAAGATGGTGAAACCCCATCTCTACTAAAAATACAAAAATTAGCAGGGTGTGGTGCTATATGACTGTAATCCCAGCTACTCAGGAGGCTGAGGTACAAGAATCGCTTGAACACAGGAGGCAGAGGTTGCAGTGAGCTGAGATCACACCACTGCACTCCAGCCTGGGCAGTAGAGGGAGACTTCATCTCAAAAACAATTATTTTAGATTCAGGGAAGTACATGTGCAGGTTTGTTACATAGGTAAATTGTGTGATGCTGAGGTTTGGGCTTCTATTGATCCCATCACCCAAATAGTGAACATGGTACCCAACAGATAGTTTTTCAACACTTGTCCCCCTCCCTTCCACCCACCTCTAGTAGCCCCCAGTGTCTATTATTGTCATCTTTATGTCTATGCGTATCCAATGTTTAGCTTCCAGTTATCAGTGAGAATATGCAGTATTTGTTTTTCTGTCTCTCTCTTAATTTGCTTAGGATAAAGGCCTCCAGCTGCATCAATGTTGTTGCAAAGGACATGATTCTGTTCTTTCTATGGCTGCATAGTATTCCATGGTGTATATGTACCACACTTTCTTTATCCAATCCACTATTGATGGGCACCTAGGTTGATTCCATGTCTTTGCTATTGTGAACAGTACTGCAATAAACATAAAAGTGTAGGTGTCTTTTAGGTAGAAATATTTCTTTTCCTTTGGTGTAATGAACTGATTTACATTCCTACCAGTGGTGTACAAGCACTCCCTTTTTTCAGCAACTTCGCTAACATCCATCATTTTTTGACTTTTTGATAACCCATTCTGACTGGTGTGAGATGGTATCTCACTGTGGTTTTGATTTGCATCTCTCTGATAATTAGTGATGATGAGCATTTTTTTCATATGTTTTTTGGCCTCTTATATGTCTTCTTTTGAGAAATGCCTGTTCATATCTTTTGCCCACTTTTTAATGGAGTTATGTTTTTTCTTGGTGATTTGTTTAGGTTCATTATAGATTCTGGATATTAGTCCTTTGTCAGATACATAGTTTGCAAATATTTTCTCCCATTCTATGGGTTTTCTGTTCACTCTGTTGATAGTTTCTTTTGCTATGCAGAAGCTCTTTAGTTTACTTAGGTCTCAATTGTCAGTTTTTGTTTTGGTTGCATTTGCTTTTGAGTACTTAGTCATAAATTCTTTGCCTACGCCAATGTCCAGAAGAGTATTTTCTATGTTTTATTCTAGGATTTTTATAGTTTGACATCCTATATTTAAGTCTTTAATCCATCTTGAGTTAATTTTTAAATATGGTGACAGTAATGCAAAAATTAATGAGAAACTTACAATAAACAAGATATCTCAATTTTAAATAAAGACTAGATCAGACAACAATACAAGCCAATTTCTACTTAACATCTCAGAGAAATATGAGGGGATCAAGAAATCTTTAAGTGGGATTAAGGGAACAATGGAAAGAACTCATTTCTTATTCTCAGACTCTTTAACAGGAAACAATTATAAATTTATGTTCTCTATAACATTAAACTCATGTTTCGCTGCAAAATACAATCAACAATAACACACAGCCCTCCCATTTTCCCCTAACCTGATTAATGGTCTTATGCCAGTGAAGGAACAGGAAAGGCAGCTGTTGAGACTAGTCACAGATGGAGTTTGCAATGCTAGTAAAAACCAACTTAAATTTAGACATTGCTTTTAGCTTCAAAATTATACAGACAAGACTATATTAAAGAACTTGTTATAAGAGGCTGATAAAATATGTTCATCTTTAAGCTCTAGAACCAAATGTTTTCAATGGTCCCACCACACTTTCACTAAAATAAAACTTCAAGAAGCTATCCATGATTATTTTTTCTAAATAGATTTGAAGCAAATTATTGGGGAAAATGTGTTTACTTATTATGTAACACACTTATTCTTAATAAGCCTCTTACGTTTTGGGGCAATTAATAAGGTTTAAATTTTTCTAACGATTAGTCTTAGGCCCTGCCTATGAAATGAAAAGACTTTGCCATCTGTGTCCCTAATACAGACCTTAAAATATAAATAAGAATCACCAGATAACAACTCAGCTGGAGTTAATTATACTGAGATAGTATAAATAAGGAAAGGAATTTTAAATTATTAAATTGGAAGAAACTTTCATAAACATTGTGTTTCTTTGGTGGTTGGTATAATTCTAATAATACTGGGCGCTCTATGACATGAACTTATTACTGTTTCTGAGTCATCCTTCACACATAATATGAATATGGTATATGCCTCAAAATTACCCGTGGCTGTGCCATCCATTTGATAAATGAGAAGTATTTTCTTCTTCCCAGTAAAAGGCAAACACAAAAGAGAAGTTCTACAGCCTGTATATATAAAAGTATAGCCTATCTTTGGCATAAAGTAAACACTTATTGAGCTTGTACTTATTGAGCACTATACATATTTTAATCATCAAAATAGATCCTCAAAATGCTATGGGACAGATAATGTATCAGTGAAGGAATCTGAACCCCGGAACTCATTCTTTTCTTTCACCCCTTTGTCTAAGAACATTAGGAACAACCAACCAACAGCACTATATTCCTTAGTTTTCCAAAAATGTTTGAAAGTATCATATAGAGTCACCTAGCTCCTTACTTCTTTTAAGTAGTTGGTTAGGAGTATCCAAGAGATATTTTGCACATCTCTATAAATGCCATGGACTATCGGTGCTCTATTTATACTGGAAATAGCATCATTAGCATCTTTAAGTCTAATTAGATTAGAAAGCCAATTGAAGAAAACTCAGAACCAAATCAGAAAACTCATCTTTAACATTCTGTTCCTCTAGAATCACTCTTGGTGCCAAAATCTATATTAGTCAGGATTCTCCAGAGAAAGAGAGAGCGTACACACACACACACACACACACACACACACACACACGCCGAGAGAGAGAGAGAAAGGGATTTATTATGAACTGTTGGCTCGCTGGGTGCAGTGACTCACACCTTTAATCCCAGCACTTTAGGAGGCCGAGATGGATGGATCAGTTGAGGCCAAGAGTTCGAGACTAGCCTGGCCAACATGGCGAAACCCCATCTCTACTAAAAACACAAAACTTAGCCAGGTGAGGTGGCGCCTACCTGTAGTCCCAGTTGCTTGGGAGGTTGAGGCAGGAGAACTGCTTGAACCCAGGAGGTGGAGGATGCAGTGAGCTGAGATCATGCCGCTGCACTCCAGCCCAGGCGACAGAGTGAGACTCCGTCTCAAAAAAAATACAATAAAATAAAAAATAAAGAAAGAAAGAAAAATTGGCTCACATAATTATAAAGGCTGACAAGTCCTGTGATTTGCCATCTGCAAGCTGGAGACCCAGGAAAGCTGGTGGTATAATTTCAGTCTGAGTCTGAAAACCTAAGAACCAGGGGACATGATAGTGTAAACTGCAGTCTAAGAGCAGAAGACCAGTGTCCCAGCTCAAGCAAGCAGGCAGGAGACAAAAGGGACAAATTCCTCCTTCCTCCGCCTTTTTTTGTTCTTATTCAGGCCCTGAACAGATTGGATGGTGCCCACCCACATTGGGGAGGACAATGTACTTTACTGAGTCCACTGACTCAAATGCTAATCTCATCTGGAAACACCCTCACAGACACACCAGAAATAATGTTTAATCTGGGCACCCTGTGGCACAGTCAAGTTGACATATAAAATTAATCATCATAAATGTTATCAACCCTCTTTTACAGAAGGATTTATGGAGGTGAAATAAGTTGACCAAAGTCACAAATATATAGGAAAGTCTGGATTCCATTCCAAGTCTTCTGGTTTCAGTCTCCTGTTCTTCCTACCACATTGCACAGGATTTCTGAGAGGACCACAGAAAATGAACCCCATTCCTCCACAATGGAGTCCCACCAAGGTTCTGCCCAATTTTTTTCTTCAGTGTGAGGCATGTGATAGTGACTGAGAGGAGTTAAGTGTATTAATTGTACTGATGGCCCCAGTTCTTCCCCTTCCATGAATCAGTGCTACTTTGCCAGCTGACTCTGCATTTCTCAAGTTTCAGCCATGTGACTTGCTTTAGCGAACGGAACGTTAGCAGATAATGATATATGCAGAAGGTTGAAAAAGTACTCTTGCTACTCTGCTTCAGCTACTGCCATGAGAACATGCCTGAGTTAGCCTGCTGGAGCATGAAAACCTGGTGGCCCAGGTCCTTCAGTCAGCTGACATGGGTGTGAAAACAACTGAGATCAGCAGAACTTCCTAGACAAGCAGTCTCTGACCTGCAGACTCATGGGTAAGTGAATGGTCATTGTTTTAAGCCACTGAGTTTTGGGGTAATTTGTTATTATGGCAGCAGATAACTAATATAGACTCTCATAGTGAGAGGGAACAAATGCTAACTCTGAGCATATTCCAGAATTAGTGTCCAGTTAGCCAGTACACAGAGGCTGTCTTAGTTAGCTCAGGCTGTTATAACAAAATACATAGATTGAGTGGCTTAAACAAGTGACATTGATTTCTCACTGTTCTGGAGGCTGACAAGTCCAAGATCAGGGAGCCAACACTGTCTTAGAATTGAGAATCTGGAGGGAAGGGTGCTTATTTCCTAATTTAAAGGCTAAAATTCCTCAAATCATGCAATTATAAAAGACATAGTTTTGTTTGTTCTTCATTCATTTCTTCCATCCCTTACGGGTGATATAGACCAAAGTGTAAGTTTCTGCTTCCAATAAACAATTTCCTTTTAAGCACACAAAACTTTAAACGTTTTTTAAAACAGACTAAATCACAGTATATATATGTGAGGGCCCTCTTCCTGGTTTGCAGACAGTTTCCTTCTTGCTATGTCTTCACGTGGTGGAGAGAAAGAGAGCAAGCTCTCTGGTCGCTTCTTATAGGGGTGCTAATCCCATCAGGAGGGATGGGATTGTAACCTCAGGTAAACCCAATTATCTCTCAAAAGCCCCGCCTCCAAATGCCATCACATTGGGAGTTAGAGCTTCATGATATGAATTGTTTGAGTGGAGGGCAGAGGGAGACAAACATTTAGTCCACAACAGAGGCCCTAAGAACACAAAATGGGTCCCCAACCAAACTTAGGAACAATCAGAAAATGTCAACCTTTAAACTTAAAGCAAATCAAAACAGTAAAAATTCCATGAAGACATTTCCTGGATCATCATGGTCCATGGGAGGCAGGACTAGATTGCAGCTCCAACTTGGATGGACAGAGCAGCATGTGGAGGCTCACATCATGAATTTTAGCTCCAGAACGACTGCAGGAATAAACCAGGAATCCCAAAAGGACCCACAGACCCTCTGAAGGAAGTGGATTGCTCCTGCAGGACCCAGAAGGCATCCCAAATACTGTGAGTTCTCAAACTACGTAAGTGGGAAAGGGAGATCTTCCACCCCCGAACACACACCACCACTGGGGAATCTGAAGGTCTAGTCTGCAGAAGTTTCCAACCTTACCTGGAGCTGAGTCAATTTAGAAAGCTGAGCGAAATACATGGGGTAGAGGAAGCAGCAGGAAAGGCCCTGGGAGCTCACTGGGTCCCAAAGCAGGCCATTCCTGCCCGGTATCACAGGGGGGATCCTTTGGGAGGGTGACCAGAGGCAAGGGGAAAACGCCACAAGAAGAAGGAAGTCTCCAGCTGAACTTTGTAACAATTTGAACTGGGCAAGAAGCCTCCAGGCCAGGACTCAGGAGAGAGTGCAAAGCCAGTGTGGAGACTCCGCAGGTGGGAGAAGTACTAAAGCCCTTTTCTTTCACAGCTGGGAGGCAGGTGGCCTGGGGCAAGTTCTCAGCCCTGCTTGCCCACTGCCTGGAAACAGACTCAGTTTTGTTAGAGGTGCATGGTACAAGTGAGACCGGCCCTTTGGATTACATGGGAGCTGGGTTAGGCCTGTGACTGCCAGCTTTCCCCCACTTCCCTGACAATTTACATGACTCAGCAGAGGCAGCCATAATCCTCCTAGGTACACAACTCCAGTGACCTAAGAATCTCATCCCCATTCCCCACAGTAGCCACAGCAAGACCCCTCAAAAAGAGTCTGAGATCAGACATGCCTAGCCCTACCCCAACCTGATGGTCCTTCACTACCCACCCTGGTAGCTGAAGACAAAGGGCATATACTCTTGGGAGTTCTAGGGCCCCACCCACTGCCTGTTCCTCTCCATACTATCACAGATGATGCTCTCTGGAAAGCACAACCTCCCAGCAGGAGGCTAACCAGCACTCAAATAGAACATTAAACCACCAAAGCTAAGAACCTTCACAGAGTCCATTCATCCCCTGCCACCTCCACTGAAACAGGCACTGGTATCCACGGCTAAGAGACTCATAGACAGTTCACATCACAGGACTCTGTGCAGACAACCCCCAGTACCAGCCCAGAGTCTGGTAGACTTGCTGGGTGGCTAGACCCAGAAGACAGATAACAGTCACTGCAGCTGGGTTCTCAGAAAGCCACATCCATAGGAAAAGGGGAAGAGTACTACATCAAGGGAACACCCAGTTGGACAAAAGAATCTGAACAACAGCCTTGAGCCCTAGACCTTCCCTCTGACAGAGTCTACCCAAATGAGAAAGAACCAGAAAACCAACTCTGGTGATATGACAAAACAAGGTTCTTTAACACCCCCAAAAAAATCACACTAGCTCACCAGCAATGGATCCAAACCAATAAGAAATACCTGATTTACCCGAAAAAGAATTCAGGAGGTTTTTCAGCTAATCAGCGAGGCACCAGAGAAAGGCAAAGCCCAATGCAAGGAAATCCAAAAAATGATACAAGAAATGAAGGGAGAAATATTCAAAGAAATAAATAGCATTTAAAAAATCAAAACTTCAGGAAACACTGGACACACCTGCAGAAATGAAAAATGCTCTGGAAAGTCTCAGCAATAGAATGGAACAAGTAGAAGAAAGAAATTCAGAGCTTGAAGACAAGGTCTTTGAATTAACCCAATCCAACAAAGGCAACAGAATAAGAAAATATGAACAACGCCTCCAAGAAGTCTGGGATTATGTTAACCAAACCTAAGAATAATCAGTTTTCCAGGGGAAGAAGAGAAATCTAAAAGTTTGAAAAATATATTTTGGGCAATAATCAAGGAAAACTTGCCCAGCCTTGCTGGAGACCTCAACATCCAAATACAAGAAGCATAAAGAACACTTGGGAACTTCGTCACAAAAAGATCATTGCCTAGGCACATTGTCATCAGGTTATCTAAAGTTAAGACAAAGGGAAGAATCTTGAGAGCTGTGAGACAAAAACACCAGGAAACCTATAAAGGAAAACCTATAAGATTAACAGCAGATTTCCCAGAAGAAGCCCTACAAGCTAGAAGGGATTGAGGCCCTATCTTCAACCTCCTCAAACAAAACAATTATCAGCCAAGAGTTTTGTATTCAGTGAAACTAAGCTTCATAAATGAAGGAAAGGTACAGTCTTTTTCAGACAAACAAATACTGAGAGAATTCACCACTACAAAGCCAGCACTACAAGAACTACTAAAAGGAGCTCTAAATTTTGAAACAAATCCTGAAAACACATCAAAACAGAACCTCTTTAAAGCATAAATAACACAGAATCTATAAAACAAAAATACAAGTTAAAAAAAAACAAAAAACCAAGGTATACAGGCAACAAATAGCATGATGAATGGAATGATACCACACATCTCAATACTAACAATGAATGTAAATGGCCTAAATGCTCCACTTAAAAGATACAGAACTGCAGAATAGATAAGAACTCACCAATCATCTGCTGCCTTCAAGAGACCTAACACAAAAGGATTCACATAAACTTGAAGTAAAGGGGTGAAGGGCATTTCATGCAAATGAACACAAAAAGCAAACAGGGGTAGGTACTCTTATATCAGACAAAACAAATAAAGCAACAGCAGTTAAAAAAGACAAAGAGGGATATTATATAATGGTAAAAGGCCTTGTCCAACAGGAAAATATCACAATCCTAAATATATATGACCTAACACTAGAGCTCCCAAATTTATAAAACAATTACTAATAGACCTAAGAAATGAGATAGAAAGCAACACAATAATAGCGGGGGACTTCAATACTTTACTGACAACACGAGACAGGTCATCAAGACAGAAAGTTAACAGAAAGACAATGGATTTAAATTATACCTTGGAACAAATGGACTTAACAGATATATACAGAATATTTCATCCAACCCAACTGCAGAATACACATTCTATTCAACAGTGCGTGGAACTTTCTCCAAGATAGACCTTATGATAGGCACAAAGTGAACCTCAGTAAATTTAAGAAAATAGAAATTATATCAAACACTCTGTCAGACTACAGTGGAATAAAACTAAAAATCAACTCCAAAGAGAACCTTCAAAACCATGCAAATACATGGAAATTAAATAACCTGCTCCTGAATGCTCACTGGGTCAAAAACAAAATTAAGATAGAAATTTAAATATTCTTTGAATTGAATGACAATAATGGCACAACCTATCAAAACCTCTGGGATACAGCAAAAGCAGTGCTAAGAGGAAAGTTCATAGCCCTAAACACCTACATTGAAAAGACTGAAAGAGCACAAACTGACATTCTAAGGTCACACCTCAAGGAACTAGAGAAACAAGAACAAACCAAACCCAAACTCAGCAGAAGAAAGGAAATAACCAAGATAAGAGCAGAACTAAATGAAACTGAAATAAAACAAAAGATAAATGAAACAAAAAGTTGGTTATTTGAAAAGATAAATAAAATTGATAGACCATTAGCAAAATTAACCGAGAAAAGAAAAGAGAAAATCCAAATAACCTCAATAAGAAACAAAATGGGAGATATCACAACTGACACCACAGAAATAAAAAAGATCATTCAACACTACTATGAACACCATTATGCACATAAACTAGTAAACCTGGAAGAGACGGATAAAGCCTTGGAAAAATACAACCCTCCTAGCTTAAATCAAGAAGAATTAGATACCCTGAGCAGACCAATAACAAGCAGTGAGATTGAAATGGTAATTTAAAAATTACCAACAGGAAAAGTCCAGGACCAGACGAATTCACAGCAGAATTCTACCAGACATTCAAAGAAGAATTGGTACCAATCCTTTTGACACTATTCCGCAAGATAGAGAAAGAGGGAACCCTCCCTAATTCATTCTATGAAGCCAGCATCACCCTAATACTAAAACCAAACTAAAGGACATAAGCAAAAAAGAAAACTACAGACCAATATTCTTGATGAACATAGACACTACAATCCTTAACAAAATACTAGCTAACTCAAAAAGATAATCCACCATGATCCAGTGGGTTTCATACCAGGGGTGCAGGGATGGTTTAACATATGCAAGTCAATTAATGTGATACACCATATAAACAGAATTAAAAGCAAAAATCACATGATCATCTCAAGATGCAGAAAAAGCATTCAACGAAATTCAGCATCCCTTTATGATTACAATTCTCAGCAAAATCAGCATACAAGGGGCATACCTCAATGTAATAAAAGCCATCTATGACAAACCCACAGCCCAGACAATACTGAATGGCGAAAAGTTGAAAGCATTCCCTCTGAGAACTGGAAGAAGACAAGGATGCCCACTCTCACCCCTCCTCTTCAACATAGTATTAGAAGTTCTAGCCAGAGCAATCCGACAAGAGAAAGAAATAAAGGGCATCCAAATCAGTCAAGAGGAACTCAGACTGTCACTATGTGCTGACAATATGATTGTTAACCTCAAAAACCCTAAGGACTCCTCCAGAAAGCTCCTAGAACTAATAAAAGAATTCAGCAAAGTTTCTGGATGCCAGATTAATGTACACAAATCAGTAACTCTTCTACATACTAAGAGCAACCAAGTAAAGATTCAAATCAAGAACTCAACCGCTTTTATAATAGCTGCAAAAAATAAAATAAAATACTTAGGAATATACCTTACAAAGGAAGTGAAATCCCTCTATAAGGAAAACTATAAAACACTGCTGAAATAAATCATAAATGACACAAACAAATGAAAACACATCCCATGCTCATAGATGGGTAGAATCAATATTGTGAAAATGACCAAACTGTCAAAAGCAATCTACAAATTCAGTGCAATTCCCATCAAAATACCACCATCATTCTTCACAGAATTTTTTTTAAAAATTATAATATTCATATATAATTAAAAAAAAAACCCACATAGTCAAAGCAAGACTAAACAAAAAGAACAAATCTGGAGGCATCACACTACCTGATTTCAAACTATAGTAGAAGGCCATAGTCACCAAAACAGCATGGTACTGGAATAAAAATAGGCACATAGACCGGTGAACAGAAATAAACCCAAATACTTAATGCCAACTGATCTTCGACAAAGCAAACGAAAATATTAAGTGGGAAAAGGGCCAGGCACAGTGGCCCACACCTGCAATCCCAGCACTTTGGGAGGCTGAGGCAGGCAGATCACTTGAGGGTCAAGAGTTAAAGACCAGCCTGGCCAACATAGTGAAACCCTGTCTCTACTAAAATATAAAAGCCAGAAGTGATGGCAAGCACCTGTAATCCTGGCTACTTGTGAGGCTGAGGCAGGAGAATCAGTTGAACCCAGGAGGCAGAGGTTACAGTGAGCCAAGATGACACCACTGCACTGCAGCCTGAGCAACAGAGCCAGACTGCGTCTCAAAAATAAAATAAAATAAAATAGTGGGAAAAGGACACACTTTTCAATAAATGGTGCTGGAATAATTGGCTAGCCACATGTAGCAGGATGAAACTGGATCCTTGTGTCTCACCTTATTCAAAAATCAACTCAAGACAGATTAAGGACTTAAATCTGAGACCTGAAACTATAAAAATTCTAGAAGACAACATTGGGAAAAACCTTCCAGGCACTGGCTTAGGTAAGGATTTCATGACCAAGAACCCAAAAGCAAATACAATAAAAACAAAGATAAATAGCTGAGACCTAATTAAACTAAAGAACTTTACACAACAAAAGGAACAGACAGCAGAATAAACACACAATCCAGAGTGGGAGAAAATCTTCACAATCTATACATCTGACAAAGGACTAATATCCAGAATCTACAACAAACTCAAAACAAATCAGCAAGAAAACAACAAACAATCCCATCAAAAAGTGGGCTAAGGACATGAATGGACAATTCTCAGAAGAAGATATACAAGTGGCCAACAAACCGATGAAAAAACGCTCAACATCAGTAATGATCAGGGAAATGAAAATCAAAACCACAATGCGATACCACCTTACTCCTGAAAGAATGGACATAATCAAAATTCAAAAAACAGCAGATGTTGCCATGGATTCGGTGATCAGGGAACACTTCTACACTGCTGGTAGGAATGTATAGCCACTATGGAAAACAGTGTGGAGATTCCTCAAAGAACTAAAAGTAGAACTACCATAACTACCATTTGATCCAGCAACCCCACTACTGGGTATCTACCCAGAGGAAAAGAAGTCATTATACGAAAAAGATACCTGCACACACATGTTTATAGCAGCACAATTCACAATTGCAAAATTGTGGAACCAACCCAAATGCCCATAAGTCAACGAGTGGATAAAGAAACTATGATAAATATGTATGACAAACTACTACTCAGCCTTAGAAGGGAATGAATTAATGGCACTCGCAGTGACCTGGATGAGATTGGAGACTATTATTCTAAGTGAAGTAACTTAGGAATGGAAAACCAAGCATCGCATGTTCTCACTGATACGTGAGAGCTAAGCTCTGATGACACAAAGGCATAAGAGTGATATGATGGACTCTGGGGACTTGGGGGGAAGGATGGGAGTGGGGTGAGGGATAAAAAACTACAAATAGGATGCAGTGTATACTACTTAAGTGATGAGTGCACCAAAATCTCACAAATCACCACTAAAGAACTTACTCATGTAACCATGAACTTCATCCATCCTCACTTCTACCTACTGTGCAAATGCATGACTTTGCTCATTCCAAGCCACTCTTAATAAGTGCCAGAGTACAGGTCAGAAAGATGGCATGAGGGCTGGGCCTCATTCATTCGTTTATTCACCAAACAAATATTCTTGAGCATATAAAATGTGTTCATCACTATTATGGTTGGGGATAGAACAGCAAATGAAACAGACATAGTTTCTGCCTCATGGAGCTGACAGTCTCATGAGGGAGAAGCTTTTTAAGTAAATTTTAAAAATTGCAGTTGTGGTAAGAGCTAGAAGGCCATCAAAGGGCTGGGCCTGAGGCTAAAAGTGGGGCCAAGGAGCTGCAGGGCTCAGGAAAGCCTCCTGTGAGAGGTGGCATTCACACTGAGCCCTGCAAAATTATCTCCCAAATGAGTGTCCCCAGTATGGGGAACAAGGGGGACCCTAAAGAGAGTACATGAGAAAATGAGGCCCTGCTCTGCTCAAATCAGTGGACCCTGGTTCTTTTCGCCCCTCAGGGAAGTCTAGAAAACACATTTTTCCAATCTCACCTAAATAATTAAAATGTCTCCGTCTTTTAAGTCACTTAAATCACACTATGCTCCCATTTCAGTAATTAAAATGACTGTTTCTGTCATTTATTGCATACTTATTTTGTGCTAAGCCCTAGGCTGTATGCTAGAGGTACTAAAATAAGTAAATGATCCCTTCACCAAAAAAGCTCCTCTTCTAATTGACAAATAACTAATAGGCGATTGCAATTGATTGTACTAGATCTACAATCTTGGCTAAACTACTTCATCTTTCTTCATTTTACTATCCTTGTCTGTAAACTGGGGACACTAAACGGGGCTTACTTCACAGGCTTATGAATATTTAAAAAGGAAATATTAGTAAGAGCCCTAAAACATAAAAAATGCTCAATAATTTTTTAATCAAATAGTCCTGTGTAACTGTCAAAATTCTACACTTCAAGCATATATAAAAGTAGAAAGAATTACACAATGACCACCTTACATCCATCACCTAGATTTAAAAGAATGTAACAACCAGTATGGCTACACCGGTATGTACAGGATAAGGACTGGTTCTGCGTCCAGGTTAAAGGATGCAGAGTGGAAGGTAAGGGCAGGAGGTCAAAGTTGTGCTCATCACATATTCCACATCCTCCCTTCCTTCATGTCCAGCTTTCCTAACAGTTACATTTGGGCCAGATGAGTTATTCTGGCCAGAAACTGTCAGTGGAAATGACACGTAACTTCTGAGTCAGAAAAGTTAGGAAATGATGTGCCTTCTCCACTCCCATCCTCCCCTGCATGAGGTGAAGGAGGGCATCCTCAGCTGCACTAACTGTGTAGACACAAATAAAGCCAGTATAGTGTTAAGCCACCGGGATATAGGGGAAAATCTGTTACCAGAGTCAGCCCAGCTAACTGCACCATAAACAGGGAAGGCCTGATTAGACTGGTGCTGCTGTGAGCTGGTGTGGTGTTCTCTGGGGCTGGCAAGTGTTAAAGACACTTCTCGGTGGCATTTTCGTGAGCACTTCAGAGATACTCCCACACGCCACTGGAGGTCGCTTACCTGTAGTTCCCTTGAAGCAGGAAATGCATCTCTGCAGATGGGTTGCTAATGTTTCCTCTGGTGTTTAGACACCTGATGTCACACTTTCTGCTGTGGTTTCCTGCCCCTTCCAGGTGACCCTCTCAGGCAGTATAAAACAAAATCCCTGGGCAGCTTTCTCTCCCAGCATGGCCCACATCTGGTACACATATGATCCATAGAAAACACTCTCATCCTTTTACTCGAACAAACTCCGCTCCCAATCCCCCAGGCTCCTGTGTGAGCCGCCTCTCCCTGCTCTGCCAGCCTTGCAAGGAGCTCCGGCCACTTGCCTTTCTGTCTCACAAGCAAGAGGCAGAAGCAGCTATGGTGTTTCCACCATAGCCCTGAACTACCCTTGAATGAGGAATAAGCCTGTCAGTCCTCCCCACTGCTGAGGTGGGCAGCCTGTTAAGGCGTAGAGCACCAGTCCTTACACCCTGCTTGGCAGTCTTAGCACCTCATTTCAGAACATGGAGATCCTTTTGACCTATTCTTTTCAGGCCTATTATCAACCTACTTTTTCAGGTCTCAGGTAAAACAAAGATAGAAAGAGTCCTGTTTTTACACCCTGTTATACCAGGATCATCCAGAATCCCCTTTCTTAAGCTGGTACCACATCAAGATAGGAAAAAAGGGACTAGAACTGCCAGAGAAGAGGGCAGAACAGCATTCCTCCACTGAGTCTACACCCTTTACTGAGAAGGGTGCTGGGTGCAGGGGGCTGAATTAGGCAGGCAAGGCGCTACTGCTCTTGTGTCCCCTGCAGGGAGATGTGAGAGACAAGCAATAGAGAGACAGCAAATTATCAACAGAGGCTTGGAGAGGGAAGAGTGACATAAAGAAAACAAAAACAGGCTACACTCATGGTGTATGCACTCAAGTGACATGGAGAGGGACTAACAGAGAGTAGGAGATCAGATGACCTATCCCTGAATGTATCCATCTCAGGGAACAAACCAATAGGGTCTATGATATTATATAATATATAGTATATAACATATATACACATATGTATAAGTATACACATAAATATATATACGTGTGTATATACATTGTATATATGTGCATATATGTGTACATATATACATTGTGTATCTGTGCGTATATGTGCACATATACACATACATGTATAAATACATATATAATCTGTGCATATATTTATATGTAATACTGATACATAATATTTATATGTAAAGAGATAGGTAGGAAGCTGCATACATGAGTATGGATCTCAGGAAAGATATCAGACTAAAGATACAAATATGGGAGTCATCAGTATATTGAGGTTAAGCAATAGAAAGCAATTAAACTAGATATGATTACAGAGGTAGAGAATCCAAACAGAAGAGAATCAAGAGTCCAGAACCAAGCTTGTGGTCATTCTAGCTTTTACAGCTAAATTTGAGGACTAGTGAACTCCTGTGGCACAGGGAAGGCCAATAACCAAGGTAATGAAATCCCAAGTCAAGGAGAAAAGCAGGCTTGTTCAGGCTGCCAGCTGGGGCAGTCTTTCTCAAATGGATATTTGTTCATAAAGGTTACTTATAAATCAAGTTGGTGATGGCCACTGTTAGATGTTCTCCTCAATATTTTTTAAGTCAACATGGGCCCCACTCTTAAGGAACTCTTTTAAATACAAATGCCAGAAATGTTTACACCAGCATTTAGAGTTCTATGGATCAACAATCCTATGAATGAAGGGGTTCTCCCTGCTTCAGACAAGAGAAAGCACTTTTGCTTTGGAAAAAAAGAAAGCACTGTTCCCTTCCTGAATGACTTGGCTCTAAAAATGCCCAAATATCAAAGGACTTTATTGTTCCACCCTGCCAAGGGTGGGGATAAGGGAGATAGAGTGCTGGAGTGGGGTGGGGTGGGGGGAGAGAGAAAGAGGACGAATTTAAATGATGCTTCTTAGAAGTTCCATGAAGTCAGAAATACAAGGAAGGTGAAAAACAATGAGTGGCCAGATTATTTTTACAAGTGGGGAAGGAGGTCAGTCTGAAAAGGCTGCTTTAAGAATATGAGTCTGGGCGGGGCGCGGTGACTCAAGCCTGTAATCCCAGCACTTTGCAAGGCCAAGATGGGCAGATCACGAAGTCAGGAGATCGAGACTATCCTGGCTAACACGGTGAAACCCCGTCTCTACTAAAAAATACAAAAAACTAGCCAGGCGAGGTGGCAGGCGCCTATAGTCTGTGGAGCTTGCAGTGAACTGAGATCCGGCCACTGCACTCCAGCCTGGGCAACAGAGCGAGACTCCGTCTCAAAAAAATAAAAAAGAATATGAGTCTGACAATAAAATACTGGCAAACTGAATCCAGCAGCACATCAAAAAGGTTATCCACCACAACTTCATCCCTGGGATGCACGGCTGATTCAACATACACAAATCAATAAACGTAATCCATCATATAAACAGAACCAAAGACAAAAACCACATGATAATCTCAATAGATGCAGAAAAGACCTTTGACAAAATTCAACAGCCCTTCGTGCTAAAAACATGCTAAAAACTCTCAATAAACTAGGTATTGATTGAACATATCTCAAAACAATATGAGCTATTTATGACAAACCCACAGCCAATATCATACTGAATAGGCAAAATCTGGAAGCATTCCCTTTGAAAACTGGCACAAGACAAGGATGCCCTCTCTCACCACTCCTATTCAATGTAGTGTTGGAAGTTCTGGCTAGAGCAATCAGGCAAGAGAAAGAAATAAAGGGTATTCAATTAGGAAAAGAGGAGGTCAAAATGTCTCCGTTTGCAGATGACATGATTGTATATTTAGAAAACCCCATTGTCGGCCGGGCGCGGTGGCTCAAGCCTGTAATCCCAGCACTTTGGGAGGCCGAGACGGGCGGATCACGAGGTCAG
>NW_012112030.1:9869498-9914889 GCF_000951035.1 Colobus angolensis palliatus
TCTCAGCCCAAAATCTCCTTAAGCTGATAAGCAACTTCAGCAAAGTCTCAGGATACAAAATCAGTGTGCAAAAATCACAGGCATTCCTATACACCAATAATAGACAAACAGAGCAAAATCATGAGTGAACTCCCATTCACAATTACTACAAAGAGAATAAAATACCCAGGAATCCAATTTACAAGAGATGTGAAGGACCTCTTCAGAGAGAACTACAAACCACTGCTCAACAAAATAAAAGAGGACACAAACAAATGGAAGAACATTCCATGCTCATGGATAGGAAGAATCAACATCGTGAAAATGGTCATACTGCCCAAGGTGATTTATAGATTCAATACTATCCCCATCAAGCTATCACTGACTTTCTTCACAGAATTGGAAAAAACTACTTTACAGTTCATAGGGAACCAAAAAAGAGCCCGCAAGCCAAGACAATCCTAAGCAAAAGGAACAAAGCTGGAGGCATCATGCTACCTGACTTCAGACTATGCTACAAGGCTACAGTAACCAAAACAGCACAGTACTGGTACCAAAACAGATATATAGACCAATGCAACAGAACAGAGGCCTCAGAAATAATACCACACATCTACAACCGTCTGATCTTTGACAAACCTGACAAAAACAAGCAATGGGGAAAGGACTCCCTATTTAATAAATGGTGTTGGGAAAACTGGCTAGCCATATGCAGAAAGCTGAAACTGGATCCCTTCCTTACACCATATACAAAAATTAACTCAAGATGGATTAAAGACTTAAATGTAAGACCTAACACAATAAAAACCCTAGAAGAAAACCTAGGCAATACCATTCAGGACATAGGCATGGGCAAATACTTCATGACTAAGACACCAAAAGCAATAGCAACAAAAGCCAAAAGTCACAAATGGGATCTAACTAAACTAAAGAGCTTCTGCACAGCAAAAGAAACTATCATCAGAGTGAATAGGCAACCTACAGAATGGGAGAAAATCTTTGCAAGCTGTCCATCTGACAAAGGGCTAATATCCAGAATCTACAAAGAACTTAAACAAATAACCCCATCAAAAAGTGGGCAAAGGATATCAACAGACACTTATCAAAAGAAGGCATTTATGCAGCCAACAGACTTATGAAAAAATGGTCATCATCACTGTTCATCAGAGAAATGCAAATCAAAACCACAATGAGATATCATCTCATGCTAGTTACAATGGTGATCATCAAAAAGTCAGGAAACAACAGATGCTGGAGAAGATGTGGAGAAATAGGAATGCTTTTACACTGTTGGTGGGAGTGTAAATTAGTTCAACCATTGTGGAAGACAATGTGGCGATTCCTCAAGGAGCTAGAACTAGAAATACCATTTAACCCAGTGATCCCATTAGTGGGTATATACCTAAAAGATTATAAATCATGCTGCTATAAAGACATATGCACACATATGTTTATCGTGGCACTATTCACAATAGCAAAGACTTGGAACCAACCCAAATGTCCATCAATGATAGACTGGATTAAGAACATGTGGCACACAAACACCATGGAATACTACACAGCCATAAAAAAGGATGAGTTCATGTCCTTTGCAGGGACATGGATGAAGCTGGAAACCATCATTCTAGGCAAACCATCACAAGGACAGAAAACCAAACACCACATGTTCTCACTCATAAGTGGGAGCTGAATAATGAGAACACATGGACACAGGGCAGGGAACATCACACACTGCAGCCTGTCAGGGGGTGGGAGCCTGGGGGAGGGATAGCATTAGGAGAGATACCTAGTGTAAATGACGAGTTGATGGGTGCCGCAAACCAACATGGCACATATATACCTATGTAACAAACTTGCACATTGTGCGCATGTACCCTAGAACTTAAAGTATAATAATAAAAAAAAGAAGAAGATGAGTCTGAAATCAGGTTTGACAATGAAGAAGCATATTATTTCCAGTCACAGCATTTTGGATTTATTCTCAAATGTTCCTTCTTTTTAAATGAATAGTAAATCACCAATATCCACAATTCTTATCTAAGGGGGAATTTGTTGCTGCATTAAGTCACAAGTTACATATCATTTCCTCATTCAGGTCCCTTAAAAACTCTGAATTTGGTGAGCAACGTTAGAGTTAGGGAAGAGTCTCAACTGCATTTTTTGGATGAGAATTCAGGTGGCACAGAAAGTTAAAAAAAAAAATGGAGCAGAAGGTTAGGTATTTAGTCTGTAAGAGGTATGGATATAGCGGTTTTATATTAGGTCATTCATTTAACCTCTCCTGACCTCAATTTTCTCATCTATTGAAGGATTGTTGAAGAGTTAGCTTCTGGGAAAATGGAGAGCACATTATTTTCCCTATTCCTCTCACAAAGTACAACTAAAAACACTCTACATTATATATAAAACACACATAAGAAGACACTGGGGCTGGCCACAGTGGTGGCTGGGCGCAGTGACTCATTATGCAGGTAATGTCAGCACTTTCGGAGGCCAAGGAGGGAGGGTTGCTTGTGCCCAGGAGTTCAAGACCAGCCTGGGCAATATGGTGAAACCACATCTCTACCAAAAATAGAAAAATTAGCCAGTCTCATTATCTGGTCTCAAAATACATACATACAAACATACATACATACATACATATCTAAAAATAAAATCAAAAACTTTAAAAAAAAAGACTCTGGGAGGTAAAGAGAGAACATAACAGATCAGCTCAGGACTTCTGGACCTAAGGAAAATCATAATGATAAGTTCCTTGGGTTTTCAATTTGCCTCCTATATTTTAGACTTGGTACTGAAAAAGTTGGCAACCTCAAAACATCAACCTCAAAACATCAAAACAAAACTTACAGACAAAGTAAGTTCCCAAACAAAAACCTAATTTCTTTAGCCAAAAGAACCAAGGAAGCAAGACATGAAACTTTAAGATAATACTGCTCTGCTATAACCAAACACCCCAGAAAAACCTTTAGCTACCTCACACTCATGCTAGTTCAGGCCAAGTGAGAAGTCTAGTGTTCTACAACCACTAGGCTGTAACATGGTGCCCCGACTAAGATAGTGTCAGGGAAGGTCAAGTAAAAACCCAATACTTTCATCTCTGCTACGAGGTAGCAAACCACCCCCATTGGTATCAGTAGAGGCTACATCCAGAGCCAGGACTTCTTTCCCACCTAGCAGTAATGAAGTGACAATCCCTCCTTTCCCCTGCTGGAGAAATATCAGAGAAAGCCAGTGAAACTGAACATTTAAATGAGATCCAGAGATTTATAACATAATACCCAAAATGTTCAGATTTCAGAAGAAAATTATTTGTCATACCAAGAACCAGGAAGACCTCAAAGTAAATTTAAAAAGATAATCAGTAGATATCAATCAATGACAAAGATGCTAAAATTACCTGGCAAAGATTTTAAAGCAGCCATCATAGGCCGGGCACGATGGCTCATGCCTATAATCCCAGCACTTTAGGAGACTGAGCTGGGTGGATCACGAGGTCAGGAGACCGAGACCATTCTGGCTAACATGGTGAAACCCAGTCTCTAGTAAAAATATTTTAAAAATTAGCCAGGCATGGTGGTGTGCACCTGAGTCCCAGCTGCTGGGGAGGCTGAGGCAGGAGAATGGTGTGAACCTGGGAGGCGGAGTTTGCAGTGAGCCAAGATCATGCCACTGCACTCCAGCCTGTGCGACAGAGCGAGACTCCGTCTCAAAAAAATAAAAAAGCAGCCATCATAAAAATATTTTAATGAACAATGACCAATATGTTTACAACAAATTTAAAAATTGTAATCTTTTGCAAAGAAATAGTCTCAGCAAAAAAAAAAAAAAGACACAAGGAAGAATCAAATGGATATTTTAGAAATAAAAAATACAAAAAATACAATAACCAAAATAAAAATTCAATGGATAGATTCAAAGGCAAAATGGAACAGAGGAAATAACTGGCGAACTTGAAAATAGAACCATAAAAATTATCCAGTATGAATAAAAGAGAGAAAATATACTGAAAACAAAATGAACAGAGTCTGAGGGACCAGTGACTATAAGAAAAAGTAACAGTTCTGTCGTTGGAGTCCCAGAAGGAGAGAGGAAAGAGGGTGGGACTGAGAAAGTAAGCAAAGGAGTCTGACTTAAAACTCATCAAATCTGACAAAAGACACAAACCTACGCATTAAAAAAATTGAATCTTATATCCAGCAAAAATATATTTCAAGAATGAAGGGGAAATCAAGATATTTTCAGATTTTAAGAAATCTAAAAGAATGTGTTGTACTCTAAAAAGAATTACCAAAAGTTCTCTAAGAAGAAAAGAAATTATTAAAAATATAAACCTGAGACCAGGCACAGTGATTCACACCTGCAATCCCAGCGCTACAGGAGGCCAAGACCAAGGGAGGATTGATTGAGCCCAGAAGTTTGAGAGCAGCCTGGGCAACATAGTGAGACCTCATCTCTGCCCAAAAAAAAAAAAAAAAAAAAGCTGGGCATGATGGTGCATGTGCTTGTGGTCCTATCTACTCACTCAATGCATGTATAAGAAAAGAAGCTGAGTGGGAAGACCTCCTGAGCCTAAGATTAAGTCAAGTCTGCAGTGAGCCATGATTCTGCCACTGTACTCCATCCTGGGCTACAGAGAGAGACCATGTCTCCAAAAAAAAAAAAAAAAAAAAAAAACCAACCAAACAAACAAAAAACCTGGGAACATCAGGAAGAAAAAGAATATCATAAGAAAAAAATGGATAAACACAATAACCTTTTCCTTTTGCATTTTGTAAATTATGTTTGATGGTTGGAAAAAAATTATAGCATTGCCTAATGCAGTTCTGAATTACGTAGAGGAAATACTTAAGAAAATTATATTATAAATGGATGAAGGTAAAGAACATAAAGGGAAGTAAGGTTCCTTTACTCGAATTGATAATATGATGATAATAGAAGACTATGGTAAGTAATCTATGTAAACAGAGATACACTCAAAAATATTACAAGTAACTTAAGTGGAAATTCTAAGAAAAGTTCAAGTAACCCACAGGAATGCAAAAAAAAGCAAACAGAAAAATGAAAAACAACAGAGACAAATAGAAAACAAAAATAAAATGGCAGGCTTAAGTCCTAATTTATCAACAATTATATTAAAAGTAAAAGTGGGAGAGGAACATCTAATAATTATAAAAGGAACAGTCTACCAAGAAGACATAGTAATTTTAAATGTGTATGAACCAAACAACAGAACTGGTAAATGTTTCAAGCAAAAATTGATAGAATGGAAAAGAGAAATAGAGAAACCCACAATTACAGTTGAAGATTTCAACATCCATCCCTCAATAATTAATAGAATAATTACACAGAAAATCAGCAGGGATATAGAATTCAACAACACCATCAACCAACAGGATCCATCAACAGTTAGGGAACACTCCACCCAACAACAGCAGAATGTACATAGCTTTCAGGTGTCCATGGAACGTATACTAAGACAAAACAAATCCTGGCCTATAAAGCAAACCTCAACAACTTGAAAAGAATTGAAATCAAAGTGTGTCCTCCAATCACAGTGGAATCAGACTAGGAATTAATAACAGAGAGATTCATTTTAAAACTTGGCCAGACACAATAGCTCACACCTGTAGCCCCAGCTACTGAGGAGGCTGAGACGAGCGGATTGCTTGTGTCCAAGAGTTTGAGGTTCAGTGAGCCATGATCACACCATTGCAATTCAGCCTGGGGAACAGAGCAAGACGCTGTCTCTAACAACAACAAAAAATTCCAAACACTTGGAACCTAGACAACATACTTGTAAATAATATGTCAACAAAGAGGAAATCTGAAAGGAAATTTAAATATATATATTGAACTGAATGAAAATGAAACTACAACATACGTCAATGTGTGGGACACAGCTATAGCAGGGCTGAGAGGGTAATTTATAGCACTAAATGCATATGTAAGAAAAAAGGACTGTCTCAAATCAATAATCTAAGCTCTCACCACTAGCCCCTAGAAAATGAAGGGTAAAATAAACTCAAAAGAAGTAGAAGAAAGGAAATAACAAAGGTAAGAGCAGAAATCAGTGAAACAGAAAACAGAAAAACAATAAAAAATTCATTTCTAAAAAGACTTGGTTTTTTGAAAAATCAAAAATAAAATGGACAAGCTCTAGTAAGACTGACAAAGGAAAAAAGAGAGAAGACATAAATTACCTGTATCAGGAATGAAACAGAAGATATTATTATGACCTCTGCAGACATCAAAAGGACAATAAGGGAATACTACAAACAATTCTACACACAAATGTGACAAATGAAGTGGACAAATTCCTCAAAAAGACACACACACATACACACACACACACACACACACACACACCCCACAACTCACATAAAATAAAATAAATAATGTGATTAGGTCTATGACTATGAAGAAAACTGAATTTATGATTTGAAAAACCCCCAAAAAAGACATCTCCAAGCCCAGATGGTTTTGCTCAAGAATTCCACTAACCCTGTTTTAAAAAAAAAATTGTATCAATCATTTCATTTAAAGAGGAATCAATACAAATTCTACACAATCTCTTCCAGAAAATACAAAAGGAAACACTTCCCAATTCAATTTATAAAGCTATAATTAGCCTGATATCAAAGCCAGAAAATGACAATTTAAAAAACTAAAGACCAACACCTCTCATGAATATAGACACAAAAATCTGTAACAAAATATTACCAAATAAAATCCAGATATATGTATGTATGTGTGTGTGTGTGTATGTGTGTGTGTGTGTGTGTGTGTGTATATATATATATATATTTTTTTTTTTTTTTTTTTTTTTTTTTTTTTCTTTTGAGATGGAGTCTCACTCTGTCGCCCAGGCTGGAGTGCAGTGGCACGATCTTGGCTCACTGCAACCTCCACTTCCCTGGTTCAAGCAATTCCCCTGCCTCAGCCTCCCGAGTAGATGATTATCCTGAATAGGGATTACAGGCGCATACCACCATGCCCGGCTAATTGTTTTGTATTTTTAGTAGAGACGGGGTTTCACCATGTTGGCCAGACTGGTCTCAAACTGACCTCAGGCAATCTGCCCACCTCGGCCTCCCATAGTGCTGAGATTACAGGAATGAGCCACCAAGCCTGGCCTAGCAATATATTTTTTAAATGATATATCATTACCAGTTGGGGTTTATTCCAGGGATGCAAGTCTGGTTCAATATTTGAAAATCAATAAATGTAATTCACCAATCAGACTAGAGGAAAAAATTACATGGCATATCAATCAATGCAGAAAAAAGCGTTTCACAAAACTTAACACTCATTCACAATTAAAAAAAAAAAACTCTCATAAATATGGAATAGAGGGAATCTTCTTCAATTGGATAAAGAGCATCTACAAAAAACCTTCAGGTGTCTTTGCAGTTAATGACAAAAGCCTGAATGCTTTACACCTAAGATCAAGGCATGAATGCCGATTCTAGATGATCTTATTCAATTTAATGCTTGAAGTTATGGCTAGTGCAATAAGGCAAGAAAAATAATTAAAATGCATGAAGGTCATAAAGCAAGAAATAAAATTATCTTTATTTGTAAATGGCATGATTGTGTACATAGAAAATCTCAAGAAATTTACCAAAAAATGCACCTAGAACTAACAAGTGAATCCAGCAAGGTCATAGAGTATAAGATAAACATGCAAAACTCAATTATATGTATATATAATACTATCAATAAACACATGGATGTCAAAATTAAAAATACAATGGTATTTACAATTCCTAAAAAAGAAAGGAAATAGGAATACATCTAACAAGATATGTATAGGATTTGGGTGCTAAAACATAAAAAACACTGATAAAATAAATCAAAGGCCGAAATAAATTGAGAGACATATTGTGTTCTTGAATTGAGAGACTCAACATAATAAAGTGTTAATTCTCCAGAAACTCATACGCAAGTTTAACATAATTTCTATTAAAATTCCATCAAGAGTTTTTATAAGTATAGACAAGATTATTCAAGAATGTATATGGAAAGGCAGAGGAGCTAGAACAGTTAAAACAAATTTGGAAAGGAAGAATAAAGAATTAATCAGTTAACCTGATACCAATATTTATTATATAGATACAATCATCAAGATGGTGTGGTGTTGGCAGAGAGATAGATGCATAGCTCAGTGGAACAGAATAGAGAACACAGACATAGACCAACACAAATAGCCTTTTGATAAAGTTGCAAAAGCAATGCAATGGAGGAAAGATAGCTTTTTCAACAAGTAGTACTGAAATAATTAGATATCTATACACAAATAATCATAATAATAGTAATCTCCAACTTAAATCTCACTTCTTGTACAAAAAATAAACTCAAAATGAATAACAGACTTAAATGCAAACATAGAACCATAAAACTTCCAGGAAAAAACATAGGAGAAAATCTTGAGAATCTACAACGATGCAAACAGTTCTTACACTTGACACCAAAAGCAAAATCCATAACAGAATAAATTGGTAAATTTGACATCATCAAAATTAAAAACTTTTGCTGTGTAAAAGATCCTGCCAAGAGGATGAAAATACAAGCTATACATTGGAACAAAATATTTGCAAACTGCACATCCAACAGAGAACTAGTATCTAGAATAACATAAAGAATTCTCAAAACTTAAACATGGAAGTACCATATGACCCAAGCAATTACATTCCTAGGCATTTATACTAGAGAAACAACTTACGTTCATACAAAAACTTGTACATGAAAATTTATTAAAGTTTTATAGTAGTCCAAAACTGGAAACAACCCAGATGGCCTTTAATAGATAAATGGTTAGACAAACTCTTCTATCCATTCCATGGAATACTACTCAGCAATAAAAAGGAACAAACTATTGGTGTATGTAATTCTCCAGAGAATGATGCTCAGTGAAAAAAGCCAATCCCAAATGTTTACACACTGTATGTTTCCATTTATGTAACATTCTTGAAATGACAAAATTACAGAAATGGAAAACAAAGTAGTGGCTCCCAGGAATTAAGGAGGGGATGGGGCAGGAGGGAAGTAAGTGTGGTAATAAAAGAACAACATAAAGAATTTGTGATGATGGGCCAGATGCAGTGACTCACGCCTGTAATCCCAGCATTTTGGGAGGCAGAGGTGGGTGGAGTTTGAGACCAGCCTGGCCAACATGGTGAAACCTGTTTCTACCAAAAATGCAAAAATTAGCTGGGCATCATGGTGCATGTCTGTAATCCCAGCTTCGCGAGAGGCTGAGGTAGGAGAATCGCTTGAACCCAGGAGGCAAGCATTCAGTCCAGAGCCAGAGCAGCATCTAATGTAATGCTGGCACTCCACAGAACCCAATTTGAAATATAATGTTATGATAAATTAACTCTTTTGATATATAGTAGCAATTTCAAGTTTTCGTTTTCAGTCCTCTCAATTCCTCTCCAGTTATATAACTGTATCCCTGCAATTTCACCTGTCTCCTCTTTGTATTTTTCATTCTTTCTCCTGCACTGAATTCACAGCTCCCTGAGGGCAAGGACTTTATCTTCAGAGTCATTCAAACACTTGCTTTGTACCTACTCTGCAGCTCTACAGATGCTTTTCTGAGTGTCCAGGCAGTTCTTTTGTGGTTAACCTTCTGAAGTGAACCTCTGTTCTTTCTGCCTTCCACCAGTGTTCTACCTTCTTTGGGGGAATTGATCTTCTCCCATTTGAATCATGTCATTCTGGTGACTACTCACCAGAGACTGTCACCTCCCCAACATGAGACATAACACGGTCAATGACAGTATCCCATTCTCTTGGCCAAAGTGATTGATTCAGAGTCACCTAAGATGCAAACCAGGCCAGTCAAAGTCTTTTCCTGGAATTTTGCAATCTGAAGTTGGAAGAGAAGAATTCTTGCCTCTTGGGTTATAGAAGCTAGAAAAATATAAATCTGAGGCCATCTTACCAGTCTAGGGAAACTCTGTCTGTGGTAAGCAAGGATAAAGCCACTGGGAGACAAGCAGTTAAGGAACAGTGTCTTAGTCCATTGGTGTTGCTATAAAGGAATGTCTGAGGCTTGGCAATTTATAAATAAACAAAAGAGATTTATTTGGCACAAGGACCTGCAGACTGTACAAAAAGCATGGTGCCAGCATCGGCTTCTAATGAGAGCTTCAAGCTGCTTCCACTCATAGTGAAAGGGGAATGGGAACCAGAGTGTTCAAAGATCACATGGCAAGAGAAGAAGCAAGAGAGAAGGAGGAAGGTGCTATGCTCTTTTTAACAGTGGGTTCCCACAGGAGCTAATACAGCAAGAACTCACTCATTACCATGAGGACAGAACCAAGCCATTCATGAAAGATCCACCCCATGACCCAAACACCTCCCATTAGGCTCCCATATCCAACACTGGGGATCACATTTCAACGTAAGATTTGAAGAGGTCAAACATCAAAACCATAAAATTCTGCTGCTAGCCCCACAAATTTCATGTCCTTCTCACATTGCAAAATAAAGTCATCCCTTCTCAATAGTTCCCAAATGTTTTAACCTGTTTCGGCATCAACTGAGAAGTTCAAAGTCTCCCATAATACTCAAGTCAAGTTTCTTACAGCTGTGAGCCCTTAACATCAAAAATAAGTTACTAGGGTGTGTTCCTGTAGTCCCAGCTACTTGGGAAGGCTGAGGTGGGAGGACTACTTGAGCCCAGGAGTTCTGGCTGTAGGGCACTATGCTGATCAGTTGTCTGCACTAAGTTCAGCATCAATATGGTGACCTCCTGAGGGTGGGGGACCACCAGGTTGCCTAAGGAGGGGTGAACCAGCCCAGGTCAGAAACAGAGCAGGTCATGCAGTGCTGCAAGTTCAAATATAATTTTAAAAACTCTTAAAAGAGGCCAGGTCCAGTGGCTCACGCCTGTAATGCTAACACTTTGGGAGAACAAGGCAGGTGGATTGCCTGAGCTCAGGAGTTTGAAACTCAGGGAAACACGGTGAAACCCCATCTCTACTAAAAATACTAAAACATTAGCCTGGTGTGGCGGCATGCACCTGTAGTCCCAGCTACTCAGGAGGCTCAGGCAGGAGAATTGCTTGAACCTGGGAGGCAGAGGTTGCAGTGAGCTGAGATCGCACCACTGCACTCCAGCCTGGGCAACAGAGCGAGACTCTGTCCCAAAAAATAATAATAATAATAATTACAACAAATAAATAATTAAAAATAAATAGAGCAGGTCAAAACTCTTGCACAGTAGCAGAACTGCACCTGTGAATAGCCACTGCACTCCAGCCTGGGCAACATAGTGAGACCTCATCTCTGAAAAAAACATAAAATAAATAAATAAGTTATTTAATTCCAAGATACAATGATTATACAGGCATTGGGCAAGCATTTCCATTACAAAAGGGATAAATAGGCCAAAAGAAAGGGGTAACGGGCCTCACACAAGTCCAAAACCCAGCAGGGCAGATGTTAAATCTTACAGCTCCAAAATGATCTCCCTTGACTCCATGTCCAGCATCCTGGGCACACTAGTGTGAGGAGTGGGCTCCCAAGGCCTTGTGAAGCACTGTCCCCATGGCTTTGCTGGGTGCTGCCTACGTGGCTGCTCACATAGGTCAAAGTCCAACGTCTGTGGGTTTTCCAGGCTGAGATTGCATGCTGCTGCTGGCTCTATAATTCTGGGGTCTAGAGGGTGGCAGCCCTGCTCCCACAGCTCCACTAGACAGTGTGCTCGTGGGGACTCTCTATGGGAACTCAAACCCCACACTTTTGCTCAGCATTGCATTACTAGAGTCCGCAGCAGGCTTCTGCCTGGGCACCCAGGTTTTCCTATGCACATCCTCTGAAATCTAGGTAGAAGTTGCCGAGTCTCTACTCTTGAATTCTGCATGCTGCAGAATTAAAAGCATGTGGAAGCCACCAAGCAGTGGCTCAAACAGTACCAGGAGCCATTTGAGTTGTGGCTGGAGCTGCAGAGGCCGGGATTTAGAGAGCAGCATCTGGAGGTGGTACAAGACAGCAGCATTCAAGACCATTCTCCTAAAACTATTCTGGCCTTGTAGGCCTCTGAGACTGTGATGGGAGGGGCTGCTTTGAGGATCTTTGAAATGCCTTTGGGGGCCTTTTCCCCATTGTCTTAACTATTAGCACCTGATTCCCTTTTAGCCACGTTAATCTCTCTAGCAAAAGGTTGCTCCACAGCACCCTTGGATTCCTCTCCTGAGAAGTCTCTTTCCTTCTCTGATGCAGAACTAGGCTGTGAATTTTCCAGATTTTTACACTCTGCTTTCTTTTTAATTAGGTCATCTCTTTCCTCCCGTATCTGATATAAACTGCTAAAAGCAGCCATGCCACTTCTTGAATGCTTTGCTGCTTTGAAATTTCTTCCACCAGACAGTAGATTATCACTCTTAAGTCTGGACTTCCTCAAAGCCTGAGAGCATGGACACAACGTAACTGAATTCTTTGTCATGAAGTAACATGGGTGACCTTGGCTCCACTTCCCAGTAAGTTCCTTATTTCCACCTGAGACTTCATCAGCATGACCTTTACTGTTTACATTTTTGTCAGCATTTTGGTCACAACCACCAACAATCTCTAAGAAGTTCCTAACTTTCCCTTATCTTCCTGTCTTCTTCCGAACCCTCCAAAATCTTCCAACCTCTGCCTATTACCCAGTTCCAAAACCAGTTCCACATTTGCAGATATCTTTATAGCAATACCTGACTTCTTGGTACCAATTTTCTGTCTTGGCCCATTTGTGTTGCTATAAAAGAACACCTGAGGCTGGGTAATTTACAAAGAAAACAGGTTTATTTGGCTCACAGTTCTGCAGACTGTACAAGAATCATGGCACCAGCATTTGCTTCTGGTAAGGGCTTCAGTATGCTTTCACTCATGGAAGAAGGCCAAAGTGAGCCAGCACGCAGAGATCATTTGGCAAAAGAGAAAGAGGAGGGAGGTTCCAGGCTCTTTTTAACAACCAGCTCTCATGGAACTCAAAGAGCAAGAACTCACTCATTGCCTTGAGAATGGCACCAAGCCATTCATGGGGGATCCACCCCCATGACCCAAACACCACCATCATTGGGGATCAAGTTTCAACGTAAGATTTGAAGGGGCCAAACATCCAAACTATAGCCAAGAAAGAGTTCTGATGCTAGTCATTGAATCTCCGGGATCCCTGTGGATAGCTTCACTCCTGGACTTCCTACTTACTTTGGCAAACATATTCCCTTTTTGCTTAGGTGAGTTGGATTTCCTCAGGCTGGATTTCTATCACTGCAAATAAAAACATATTTCTAATGAATATACTCCCATTCAGTTTTTCATTCCTACCTCATCACCCTAATAAGCAATAAAGATTGGAGCTTGTCATGCGTCATTTTAACCCATTTGTGTCCATTGAACACATTTTTACATTTTGATTTAAATCTGATTAGCTACTCAAGCACCCCCTGGGCTCTTCATAAATGGGATAAAGAATAGATGTGTTTTGATGAAAACGAGCCAGGAAAGGTCTGAAGTATGGAGAGATGCCATGTGAGGACACAAGGCAGTCAGCAGGAGAATGAAGACTGTAGAGAGGAAAAGAGATCAAAAGAGATATAGGAAAAAGCGATCTCCAAAATAAACATATGTTAGGTGTTTCAAATGCTGTTGGGCGTAAGCCTGCAGTGGTCAGCCAGGGGCCTATGATAGCCGGGAGGAGGAAAGCAGAGCAGTGATGGACAGGGAAATTGGGGAAGAAGTAGATGTGACTAACATTTATTCAGTGCCTCATTTGTGCCAGATACTGTGCTGGCTGCTTTGTGCCTATTGTCTCTTACAACCATACTGCAGGCTCAGAAATATTAAATTATTAGCCCAAGGTGACAGCGGGTTCCAGACTCAAACATAAGTCTCTTTACCTCCAAAGCCAGTGCTGTTTACACTATAAAATGGGCCTGCATCCAGATCCCAGGATGTACAAGTGGGGAGAGGATGGAGCTTGAGGTAAGAGAGGTGCTCTCCTGAGGCAAGAGAACCAGGTCAGCCTCAGAGCAACTTCACAGACTGCAACCGCATGTAGGGCCACCCCTCTTTGCTCTGGAACAGGGAGAGCCCCAGTGGTCTCCCAGTGGGCAGCTGGAGCCTGTGACATTTGAGCCCCTGACTGGGGGGAAGGGAGCAAAAAATATTTCTATGAAGCTAGGCTGTCAAAACTTGGAGAGGTGTTCAAGAAAGGTACTACTGTACTTAGAGATGTGTGATCCTAATCTTTTCTCTTGGTCCCCAATGAAAGCCAAGTGAACCTAGGCTGTTTGCAGTGGGAGGGAAATGTAAAAGGGAATAGCAATTTCATGAAGACTGGTTGACTCCGGAGGTAAGGAATCTGGTTCCACATTATATAATCTAAAAATGCCCCCACCACCTACCCCCACCCCCACGCACAAGAGAAGGAAAGGGGGAAAAAACATCCCAGATATCACACAGTCAAGGCAAATGCGGCGAAATGGCTCATTGGTTACTGTGGCAACCGACTCTTCCCTGCTCCGGCTGCTTATCCCACGATCCCTCTGTCACCCTATTTTTAGACTGGAGACAACGAATGAAAACGGCTTTAAAATATTTTTTTCTTTTCTGTGTGTCTAAGGCATGTAGAACCTTTTGAAAAAGACTCAAAAGCCAGAGCTCTGGTGTTGGGGCCGGTTCCCTAGTTCTGATATGAGGGGTGGCCCTCATTTCTCTGAGACCTGGGCCACTGCATGAGGAAGGTGCTGGGTTTCTTATGGGTTAAGTGGCAACAAATGAGGAGGAGAAACCTTGAGCTTGTGGCTTAGGCATAAGTAGCCTTGCTACCAAGTAAGGTGGAGAATCTAAGTCATTGAAAATAAACAAAATAACAGGTCTTGAGGAATAAGAGGAGTTTTGAGTTACCTGGTGAGACTGACTATGTAACTCACCTTACCTCCTTCAGTTTTAATTTTCCTCAACTGTGAAAGGAGATTGTGGTCTTTCAGAATTTCAGTGACCTCCAAGACTCTTTAAAGCTCTAAAATCTCTGATCATTATCAGTTTAAATGTCAGTTTCACCAGCCTTGCAAAGGAATCCAGTGGTAAGAATCTACTAGTGTTCCTGAGAAACAGCCCCAATTGTTAAAATTTTTTTTCAGTTGGATATTTGCGAATTGTTCTTCTGGACTTTCTCTATCTCCTGTTCTAAAGGAAAGATACTGTTTTTAAAAACTGTTTCTGTTGATGAAGATGAGAAATGAAGGAAACGTCAACACCTTTTCTTCATAGAAAACACTGAATGAGTGCAGCATACACTTAAGATGCTTTTAAGAGAAAGGTGAACTTCTGCAATTCAATGGCAAATAAATTATCAAGTGAAATGCAAAGCAATAGGCTTGCTATGTGGCAGAAAATAGAACAGAGTTGGAGGCAGGGAAAAGTTGGAAAATGCTCACCGCAGGAGGAGAAAAATCTAAACCAGATATAAGCCATGTGTTTTATTTAGTTGATTCAGCACAGTGGTGGGAAGGGGGCCCAAGTGTCCCCATAGGTAGGGAGCCCAGTTCTCAGCGGTGTCCCCACCCTGGCCTGGTTCACAGGGCTGAGTGAGAGAGCAGAGGAGGAGTGGTCTTTTTTGTGGGTAGTTGTTGGGGAGAGAGGGGTCTATTTCAGGTCAGCTGAGGTCCCAGAGCAAGGGTTCTCAAAGTCCAGCATGTGGGCACATTACTGAAGTGCTTGTTAAAAATGCAAATTCTCATACACAGCACTGGTTTGTAATAATCTGGTCTTTACACTCTTCGCCGAGCTAATCCCTATTTTCTGCTTGGTTTTACCTTAGATGTCCCTTCCACAAGGAGGCCTTTTTGACTACCCCCACCACTCCCACCTCAGATAGTTTAGGTCTCTTCTCAGGTGATACCATCACATCCACTGCTCCTTCTTTTGTAATTTTTATTACACTTGCAACCATTTCTTAATATCTGTCTTCTACACTGGACTGTAAGGACTGTAAGTTCTATATAAAACATGTGTCACATCTGTCTTGTTCACACTGTCTCAGGGTAACCAGGGTATAGCACACAGTAGACACTCAATGAGTATCTGTTGAGTCAATGAACACTGTAAGTTACAGCTGCACTGGATTGAATAGTGTCCCTCAGCAATTCAGGTCTGTCCAGAACTCAGAATGGGAGTTTCTTTGGAAATAGGATCTTTGCAGATGTAATTAGTTAAAATGAGGTCCTACTGGATTCAGATGTGTCCTAAATCCAATGAGCAGAGTCCTTATAAGAAATCTATGTCAACATGCACAAAGGCGAAGGCCACATAAATGACAGAAACAGAGACTGGAGTGATGCAGCCATAAGCAAAGGAACTCCAAGGATTGCTGGCAACCACCAGAAGCTAGGACAGAGGCAAGGAACAGATTCTCCCTCAGAGTCTTCAGGAGGAACCAACCCTGCTTAGATTTTGGACTTCTGGCTTTTAGAACTCTGATGAGAATATAAAATCCTCTTGCATTAAGTCATCCAGTCTGTGCAGCCCTGGGAAACTAATACAATGGCCTACCTGTTCAGAATCACTTTTTTATTCACTTATTATTTCTTTCATCTATCCTCATGCTGTCCATGTAGTCCACTTAAAACACCAAAATTCTCATATTTCCTGCTCTAATCAGGCAGTTAAAAGTAATCGAAACCCAAACTGGCTTTAACAATAAGAGAAACTTATTGCTCATGACCTGGAAAGCACAGAAGAGAGATTGGTTTCATTGATGACAATGAGGAATCAATTTCCTTCTAGTCTCTCTGCTTTGCCTCCTAAAATGTAAGCTTCACCCTAAATTGACTCCCCTCAACCCACCATGGTCACAAAATGCCTACTTCCAACTCTCTGGGCTATAATTTTTTCAAGTATTGCATTCATTATTGATTTCTGCAGGACAAATTACACCAAACTTAGTATCCTAAAACAACAGTAATCATCTCTTGTTTCTTGTAGGCAATGTGGGTATGAAATTACGGACTGGTTTGGTTGTGGGATTCTGATTAGGCATTCTCATGGGGTTGCAATCAGAAATCAATAGAGGTTGCAGACACTGAAGACCTTTCTAGGAACAGGGGATTCACTTCCAAGGTGGTTCTTTCATGTGGCTGTTAGGCTAATGCTGGCAAGTTGGTTTTTGTCTATGTGGAATTCTCCACCAGCTTCAAGGGTCTTCATGACATGGCAGTTGGCTTTCCCTGGAGCAAGAAACCCAAGACAGCATGAAGAAAATTGCAATGTCTTTTAGCCTCAGAAGCCATACACCATCACTTCCACAGTATTCTCTCTTGCTCTCACAGGTCAGCCCTAATTCAGTGTAGGCGGAGACTACACCAAGGTCATGAATACCAAGAGACCCTCTTTTGAACTGGCTATTATGTCCTAGAGAAGCAAGTTTGGGTTGCTTCCCAGAGTTTAAAAAAAAATGAAAACTTCTTTCCCAGAATTTTACAGAAAATTTTCTTCCTGCCAAAAGGGCACCTTTTCAAACTAGAAATTGTAGCTAACACGTAGGATTGAGCTAAATTAAGCATGAACTACATATCTCTCACCCTTTGGACTTAGCAGGGCTGAGGGGTATGAACACTTAAATAAAAATCTGGGTAGAGACCAGGAGAAGGGAGAATGTGCTAAGGAGGCAGCCATAACACAGCATTTACTAAATCTAGTAACTTGACCCCAGGAACTTCTATTTCAGTAAATGCTCTAGTATGTTTGAAGACTTAAAAAAAAAAAAAAAAAAGTTTGAAATATTTTTTAAAAATACAACTACATAGCTTTAAAAAATTATATCTTTAAAAACTAACATTACTTCACTATCATCATTAAATATCCAACCAGCATTTTAAATGTCACTAACTACTTGACTGTCCTATAAAATGTTTATGTTATTTTGCTTGTTTTTTATTTTGTTTTAAGTGGAATCCAAACACTACATTTGGTTAATGTCTCTTAAGTCTCATTTAATGCATTTCTCATACAAATCTTCCTTTGCTGAAGTTTATCTGTTGAAGAAACCAGGTCATTAATCCTGCAAAATTTCTCACAGTCTGGATTTTGCTGATTGCATTCCCTTGGTGTTGTGTAACATGTTCCTCTGTCCTCTGTATTGCCTGTAAACTGGCAGTTAAGAGTTGGAGGCTTCATCTGATTCAGGCTTCATGCAGGAGTTGGATGAGGGGGGTTGTCAAGAATATTTTACAGATATATGTATATGGCAATCTGTATTTTAACTAACATACTTTTTTTAAGTAAATTTTTTCTTATTATCAACATTCATGGAACTGACATATCTATATGGGGAGAAGAAAGCTTTAGAGTTTAGAGCCACGACTGTAAAACTCTAATAGACAACAGAGTCAACTGGGAAGACTTATTTAATTGCGGGCCTCGCCCCTGGAACTTTTTATTCAGTGGATATAAGGCCCCAAAATTTGCATTAATAACAAGCTTCCAGGCAATGTTGATGATGGTGTTCTTAGAACCACACTTCGTGCACCTCTCCGTTAGAGCATGGTGGTTCTAACATTTGAGGAGAGCTCTGACATCTAAATACCTAGGATGAAATTCTTCTTTTACCACATGACAGCTGAACAGGCTTGGGAAACTACGTAACCTCTCTAAGCCTTAATTTCCTCATTTGTAAAATGGGGTCAATCATAACATGACCCACCTTAGATACAGTGGTAAAAGAGCTAAATGAGATACTATGCCTTTATCATTGAGCCTTGTCAATAATCAATATTCAATAAATGTGGTGGTAGTTGTAGTAATAATTATAATTATTATTATCCATATTATTATTCCTTTGCTGGTTTTATAATCTACAATCAGGACATAAGATTTTATTGCACTATACCAGTTCCAAGGAATCTGTCTGGGTCACCTGCAGTCCTAGAGGTAGGAGTCGTTGGTCAAGTTGTGGCTGTGGACTACGTCAAAGTGGAAAACAGGAAGGACAATGAGGTGAAGTTCTGTTTCTCTTCAGAGTTAGAGATATTCTTCCAAATGGGGCATCAAGGAACCAGTCCTTCCTAACACAAACACCAGGTCTACCATGTGGACAGCTCAGTAACTTTTCCCAGTGTCATAGATAAAGGGACTCATCTCTCAACCATCAACAGAACAGTTTCAACATTGTGCAGGATGTGCAGACATAAAGATAAGCAGCTAAAAAAGTCAGATAATTAAGAGAAATTTAAAATAAGAGGAGCAACAATAACATAAATTTAAAATAAGAGGAGCAACAGTAATATTTGAAATATTATTTGAAATATTAAGAACATTTCTAATTTGGCTGGGCACAGTGGTGCATGCCTATAGTCCCAGCTACTCCAGAGGCTGAAGCAGCAGGAATGCATGAGCCCAGGTGTCCAAGGCCAGCCTGGGCAACAGAGTAAGACCCCACCTCTTAAAAAAAAAAAATTAAACTTCACTGGTCATTACAAGTAAATACTAAGGATTCCCTGGGCTGTTGTACCTCTGTAACTTCCTTGGTTCTACCATTACTTGTTTAAATCACCAGCCCAAAGCAAACTAAAGGAGGCTGAGGCCAATTTGTAAGAAAATAGTACTGAAGAAGAAAGGAGACAACACAGGCACTGTAATTAAATCTTGAACTGGTGCTAGACTTTTAAAAAGATTGCTGATCCCTAGCAAGGACAAATAAGATGTCAGAGTAAGAACTACATACATATAGGCATGTATATAAAACTGCAGTGGAAACTATTAATGAGGAAAAATACAGAATAATGGCTAAGAATCAGCAGACCTAGGTTTTAATTTCGTTTCTGCTATTCATGTGCTGTGTGAGCTTGGAGAAGCTGCACAATCTCTCTGAACATCAATTTCTTCATGATAGTGACTTAATTGTTATTACTATTTTTACTATTATTATTTCTACAGGAATATTGGACCCAGGGACTCTCATACTGTTACAATTCTTTTTTCTTATTTTTTGAAACAGTCTCACTCTGTCACCCAGGCTGGAGTGTGGTGGTGCAATCTCGGCTCACTGCAACCTCTGCCTCCCAGGTTCAAGCAAGTCTCGTGCCTCAGCCTCTGGAGTAGCTGGGATTACAGGTGTAGGCCACCATGCGTGACTAATTTTTGTATTTTCAGTAGAGACCAGGTTTCTCCATGTTGCCTAGGCTGGGCTCAAACTCTTGGACTCAAGTAATCTGCCCGCCCCAACCTCCCCAAATGCTGGGATTACAGGTGTGAGTCACTGCACCCAGTCACACAATTCTTATCTAAGCTGAAGAATATGATTCCTGATCATTGTGATTGTAGAGAAAGTAAACAGAAGCTTATTGGTTGAAGAAAACGCTCTTAGAGCTAATGATGATAATGAATGTGCCTCAAAGAGGCCATCTGAAGAAAAGGAAGATTGGGTTTGATGGCTTAGGAAACCGCCGTCACAAGCTGCAAAGAGTCGGAAATTTTACCCTGCTTGAAAGCTAACAGGGTAGTCTACAGTTTAATGGACAGAAGAAGATGTGTGGATCAAAGACAAAGGACTTCATTACTCAGTGGACAACATGAGCATCAGCATATCCACACAGTTTCCCTTGTCCCCAAGTCCGACAGGGGTGACATGATGGGACCCAATAATACCTGCTCACAAAATGGGGTGCCTTCTAGGGGAGCAGCCCAAGTCCTAGCATCCAGAAACTTTCCCGCAAACAACAAACATTGTAGCAAGCAAAAAATAAGTTAGTCCCCCTCCTCCTAGGGTGCAAGCAGTTACAGGTTGGTCACACTGTGGTCATCTACGCCTGCTTACTTGCCTGTGGCTAGCTACAGAACTGCTCAGCATCAGGAGGTAGGTGAGTCATTTTGCAAGAGTGTGTAGGAATGCTTAGGGCCCATAGCAAACTGCCTGCCTAATGGGGCACTCACACTTACAGAGTGCCTTCTAAGTCCCAAGCAGTCTGTGGGGTGCTTTATTAATATTTTTGCAGGTATTTTTCCATTTATTCAGAGTTGGAGTGTGGTCCTTCATCAGGATACAAAGTCGGGGTCTTTCAAATGGATCATAAGACATCAACTCACCACATCTCTAAAGTATATGATTATTATTTCAAACCACACAAGATATCAGTTCAGAAGACCTTAATTCTGAAGTACCTTTTATAAGTTCCTAACAAAAACCCAGTTCTGACCACTGATGCTTAAGAAAGACAGACTGCAGGAATCTTAAACTTTTCATTCTCCTTGTTTTTCTTTTAGAATTTCTAAGCTATGTCATGTCACTTCACTGGAAAGTTATATACCTGAATACTGCTCTAGTTCTTTATAGAAATGGCTTCACAACTATGACTTAATACTATGCCCTCATTTTTCTATCAGAAATTGGTAGAGATAATGCTAAAGAAAGAACACCTTATTTTGTTGAAGACATGTCCACTATGTTTACCAACATCTGCAAAGATTTACAACATAATTCTTTTGAATTTAATTCCAGTGAGACATTTGACCAGAATGTTTACTCATATTAGATATGAGAGCTAGATAATCCAAATTGATTCCCTTGTTTCCCTGGCTCTAAGAAAATCCAGAATTAAGTTTTGGACTTAAAAGTAGACATTTCCGGCCGGGCGCGGTGGCTCAAGCCTGTAATCCCAGCACTTTGGGAGGCTGAGACGGGCGGATCACGAGGTCAGGAGATCGAGACCATCCTGGCTAACACGGTGAAACCCCGTCTCTACTAAAAAATACAAAAAACTAGCTGGCCGAGGTGGCGGGCGCCTATAGTCCCAGCTACTCTGGAGACTGAGGCAGGAGAATGGCGTGAACCCCGGAGGCGGAGCTTGCAGTGAGCTGAGATGCGGCCACTGCGCTCCAGCCCAGACGACGGAAAAAAAAAAAAAAAAGTAGACATTTCCTGGCTGGGCACGGTGGCTCACGCCTGTAATCCCAACACTTTGGGAGGCTGAGGTGGGTGGATCATCTGAGGCCAGGAGTTCAAGACCAGCCTAACCAACATGATGAAACCCCATGTCTACTAAAAATACAAAAATTAGCCAAGCGTAGTGGTGGGCACCTGTAATTCCAGCTATTCAGGAGGCTGAAGCAGGAGAATCACTTGAACCCAGGAGGCAGAGATTCCAGTGAGCCCAAATCACGCCACTGCACTCCAGCCTGGTTGACAGAGCAAGATTCTGTCTCAAAAAAATGCAAACATTTCCCTTATCCTGAGTTTTCTGGAATAATTATTCAATGTCCTTCACTGCTTGACCCTTATCTTTGCATTTTTACTACAGTGATCTAAAGAATTGTGGTACATTTTCTCAAATAATGTTTTGAAAGTAAACAGAGTAAAAGCAATAAGTCAATGAAGAAACAAAACTACCTAAGTTTTGGGTTATTTCATTTATTATTACTAACATTTTGCCTAAGTACCCATAAAGCTTTTTAGTTTAAGATGTAATCCTCAAATTAGTCTTAGCCTTACAAAATATAAATTGAGCTTCCAAAAGTTAGTTAGCATGCCTTATATTATGAATTTTCCTGACTGTGCTTTTATTGGGGTTTAATCAGAGACTATTGTAAGAATTTCTAATCTGGGTTCTAAGCATTTGACATTATTAAACAGCTAAATGAAAGAGAACAGAAGGGTTGCAAAGTAGAAAACACATTTTATTTTTAAATTGAACACCATTATATTTGTAATAACATTGCATGCTAAGAAGCATTAGGCAGCTCTGTCAGTGCCTGCTTCACACAGTCTAAATAGAACTAGAGAGCAATTTCTGAGAAGACAAGGGGGTGAGGATCTCATGTCTACCCCAGAGCGATTCCCAACAATAGCAGGTCTGAAGTTCTAAGGTGCAAGTGAAAGGCTGTCTAAAGTTCTGTTCGGTTATTGACCTGCTGCTGGCTGCTGCGTTTGCCCAAGGGGCATCAGTGATAATAGGTTAGTCATAGGTCAGTCACTGCACAGATACACTCATCATCTTGGGAAGACCTCAGATGTGCCTGGAACGACTGATGTCAGTCATGAAGGCCCCCTTGGAGGACCACATCCAACCCCGTACTTCTCACCTGGACTCTGCCTTAAGCAAAGTCCTCCTGAAGACCAGAGAGACGATCCACCATGAGTGTGCTCCATTGGAAAACACCCAAATCCTTAAGGGCATACAACCTCTTCCTGGGACCCCACATCTACCCTCGCTCTGGGGGTGGCCTAAATGAGGGTGAAGACTCAGCTAGAAGAATAAGGGGCAGCAAACATACCTGCTTGCTACAAAAGAAAGGAGAGCAGTCAACACTCAACCTTGTTTCCTGACATCACCTGAGTCCTTAACTCCATCGGAGGATCTAGGGGGCAAAAATTAAACTCTCAAAAATGATTTTAATGATTTTAACCTTTAATTTAAAGAGTAAACATCTGTCATCCCATTTGGGGTTGCAGCGTGTCACAAACCAGAAACAAAATTTTCAAACCAGCAGCTAACTTTAGCACAGTTGAGCCGGGACCATCCACAGTGAGGGAGGCTGCTAGCACAGTACCCTCTGCTGGGCAAAGGGGTCCCTACAGCCCTTCTTAGCAGGGCTAAAGCTGTGTGCAACAGGGTGACCCTCCAAGCTGCCCTGATCCCCAAAGCTGAGTGGCCCATGGGAGTGTCATGGCTAATTTTCCATCTTCAGATATGAGCTCAAGAACTATACATGGCCGGGCACAGTGGCTCACACCTGTAATTCCAGAACTTTGGGAGGCCGAGGTGGACGGATCACTTGAGGTCAGGAGTTCAAGACCAGCCTGGTCAACATGTAGAAACCTAGTCTTTACTAACAATACAAAAAAAAAAAAAAATTAGCCAGGTGTTGTGGCAGGTGCCTGTAATCCCAGCTACCCAGGAGGCTGAGGCATGAGAATCACTTGAACCCAGGAGGCAGAGGTTGTAGTGAGCCAAGATTGCACCACTGCACTCCAGCCTGGGAGACAGAGTTAGACTCAGTCTAAAAAAAAAAAAAAAAAAAAAGGAGAAAAAAAAAAAAAAAAAAAAAAAATGGAGACGAGAAAAAAGAAAAGAAAAATACTTGAGAAAAAGCAAACACCAGAAAGCCAGAGCAGGTGGGAAAGAACAAAAGGCATTTTTCTGCTTCTCTCCACTTTTTATCAACTGCTGCTCACAGCACTTCCTGCTGAAATGTGATTGCTGCTAAGGTGTCAGCAGATGAGAGACAAGTTTCTGCCTTCCCTTGAGACATCTGGATTTCCAAAGCAGCCTTTTGAAAGCTACAAAGTTTTCAAGCCCCAAATGAGAATGGGTTTGGATTTATTCAAAAAAGGACCATACGCATGGGTGAGAGATTTTCCTGGCACACTTCAAACCACATTGTCCAGGAAGGGAGTGCTTTCAAGTACCTCTGCTCAGGTCAGACTTAGGGATACGGGATACTCAACGGATAACATAGGATAGCCTGGGCAGGGTTGGGGGGTGGCGGAAAATCCCTGTCTTTAACTGAAATACAAGAATATGTTATGGAAGAACGATCACTATTGGGAAGAGGATGGTTTCGTCTAACATGTTTGAAATTATATGAAGGGTTGGTTGATTCCACTTGACAACTATGTATGGAGATCCTCTTAGGAGCTCTACTGTGAGATAAAGTATACAAAAATGAGTAAGAAACAATGCCTACCCTCAAGGTGCTCAGTCTGGCAGAGGAGATAAACATGGAAACACCAATGCACTGAGGCCCATACTATACTAGCTTTATGTTTAAAGTGCCATCACCCATGGAAACAACAATGCATCGAGGCCCCTGCTACACTGCTTTATGTTCAAAGTGCCATCACCCAAGAAGACAGAGTGGAGGAGGCCTTTTCAAACATCAGTAGGTATAGAAGAGACATCTTGACTTTAAAAATGCTGATCTCTTATAGAAATGTTTTTAATGAGGCTAGTGCTAGAAAAGGGAAAGAAATGGAGAAACGAAGCAAAAATGAGATCTGTAAATTAAAGTAGGACCTATTGCAAAAGAATTTTTCCTTTTGCTTTTTAAACTTGCAGCCATTTCAGATGCATAATTATTAACTGTGTCACAAGAATAAAAAAATAGAGCATGGAAGATGATAGTGCACATAAATATTAGAACTTAATATCCATAAATCTTTGACCATTCAGTACATTTAGGGTTAGTCCAGGAAACCAGAAGGTGAACAGAAAGAGAAAATTGTAATATAGAAGGAAAATCAGATGAAAGCACTACGAATATTTCAATAAAAGTGGAACTAAGGCCAAATAGCACAAAAGGCAGAGCTGCAGAGGTAGATGATTTATTAACAGAGCTACTAAATTATGTGTCAACGGTAATTTCAAGTTACAAAGACTGAAGTTAAGAATTAAGTAGAAAATCCAGAGAATTGGGAGTTTAGAGACCAGATTCTAGACTTAGTGGCACTGCTGACAAATAACGGGACCTCTGTAGACCTTGGTTTCCACATCTGTAAAAAGATAAGGTAGACCAGGTGCAGTGGCTCATGCCTATAATCCCAGCACTTTGGGAGGCTGAGGCAGGCAGATCACTTGAGTTCGAGACCAGCCAGGCCAATATGACAAAACCCTGTCTTTACTAAAAACACAAAAATTAGCCAGGGCATAGTAGCGGACACATATAATCCTAGCTACTCGGGAAGCTGAGGCAGGAGAATTCCTTGAACTTAAGAGGCAGAGGTTGCAGTGAGCTGAGATTATACCACTGCACTCCAGCCTGGGCGACAAAATATATATATATATATATATATTTATAGGCTCTTTAAGTTTCCTTGCCTGTCATTGAAAAACAAGAGCTGGCTGGGCTCAGTGGCTCATGCCTGTAATTTTAGCACTTTGGGAGGTAGAGGTGGGTGGATTGCCTGAGCTCAGGAGTTCGAGACCACCCTGGTCAACCTTCTGAAACCTCATCTCTACTAAAATACAAAAGAAATTAGCTGGGCGTGGCAACGTGCACCTGTAGTCCCAGCTACTTGGGAGGCTGAGGCAGGAGAATTGCTTGAACCCAGGAGGTGTGGGTTGCAGTGAGCCGAGATCACACCACTGTACTCCAGCCTGGGTGACAGAGCGAAACTCCATCTTAAAAAAAAAAAAAAGAGTTGAAACATGGATAACATATAGTACCCCCATTCATTCATTTCAACAAATAATGGGCACACATATAGCATGTTCCTGGCATATAAGGACATCATGGAGAATAAGGAGTTTTTACTCTGTCAGGGAAGACAGTCAAATGAGACAAGAAAGGGTAAGAACAGTACTTGGGAATATTTTCAGTTCAGTTATTGAGCACTGTGGTAGCAGCCTCCAAGATGGCCCCCAATAATCCTTGTCTCAAGTATTCACATCCTTGTGTAATTTGCACCCACACTATACCAGGGTTGGTCTCTATGATTGATAGTATATACAGCAGAAATAATGGCAGATCACTTCCAAGATTCTTAGATTATAAAAGACTGCAGCCTCAGTCTTGAGTACCCTATCCCCATCCATCTGTATCTGCATCTGTATGTCTATGTCTATGTCTATGTCTATGTCCATCTCTAACTCCATCTCTCTTGGATCTCCTGCTGTTTTGACTTATGTTTGATGCTCTTTTCACTATACTGCATTGACTCTTTAAAATGAATTAATTTCATAGGTAAATAAGGCTCAAGTGGATGAAGTAATTTGTTCAAGGTTCTATAGCAAGTAGCGGAGCCTCTTCACTGACCTATCAAGCACAACTCCATTCTTTAGGAAAATCTTTTTCCTTCTCTCAAGCTTCACTGATGTTGAGATAATTAGCTCAATGGACATGAAAAGAAACCAGAGCTTTCCCTAAGGGTAAGCTGGGGTGTTTGCCTCAGGTCTTCCAATTCAAGGTGAGTGCTATATCAGTGATTCATACTTAGTGATATATTCATCCATTTACTCAACAAGTATTTTTTAACACCCATTTAAGCACAGTAGGTTGTAGGAAATACAAAATGCTGACATTTATTAATCTAATCAGGAATAAAAGGTAAATGTCATGAAAAATTAGAATAAGATCATTATATGTCTGCCTGCTGAATGATGTGAACCATATATAAAATAAGCATTTAGAAAGAATCACAGAACCTCAAAAAAAATGAAAGAATAAAGAAAATCCACTGTTTTCTCGAAAAATCATACCACGCTGTCAGGCAACGGAATCTAGACCTACAACCCTGACTTATTTTAAATTTCCATTTTTATTTTAGATTCGGGAGGTCCATATGCAGGTTTGTTACAGGGGTATGTTGCATGGTGCTGAGGTTTGGGCTTCTATTGATCCCATCACTCAGACAGTGAACATACCACCCAGTAGAAAGTTTTTCAGCCTTTGCCCCCTTCCCTGTCTCCCTCCTTTTGGAGTCCTCAGTGTCAGTTGTTCCCATCTTTATGTCCATGTGAACCCAAGATTTAGCTCCCACTAATAAGAGACCTGGACTCTTATTCCCTCAAAGTTACTTTCTGTCATAGGGATAGCCCATCAGTTACCATTACAAATACTACCAGACCCCAGGAGACTCTGCTTTCTCCTTTAATATTTTGGCTGTGACTTGGTCATCAGGCTAAAGAATTCAAGCTCTGTTTCCATAATTGTTGGAAGTTTTTGAACTAAATTCACAACAGGGATGAGATCTGAGGTGTCAGAGGCAGGGGGATTGATGTTAACACCCCCAGCTCACACCAGGCCAGCAGGGCAGGACCACCACCTGCTGACAGGCACAGATGGGCAGCAGAGTCCTCCAGAGAGGGAGTGGGGCAGGGCACTAGAAGGGGCTGTGGGCGCTATAGTGGTTAACTGACTGGCAAGGACTTTTTCATGCCCAGTTTAAAGAGACCCTGTTATTGATGGATTGATTGATTGACTGATGGAGTCTTGCTCTGTCTGTTGCCAAGGCTGGAGTGCAGTGGTGTGATCCCGGCTCACTGCAACCTCCACCTCCCAGGTTCAAGTGATTCTCCTGCCTCAGCCCCTGGAGTAGCTGGGATTACAGGCGCATGCTACCATGCCCAGCTAATTTTTGTATTTTTAGCAGAGATGAGGTTTCACCATTGTTGGCCAGGCTGGTCTCGAAATCCTGACCTCAAGTGATCCAATCCACCTGCCTCGGCCTCCCAAAGTGCTGGGTTTATAGGCGTGAGCCACTGTGCCCGGCCGAGACCCTGTTTTAGCTTAGTGAAGAGCAGAGACAAATGCAGGTGTTTTAAAAAGCTCAATATGACCCTAGGTTCTCAACATTTTTAGCTTTCTGGCCCTCTGGTGTCATGAAGTCACAGTAAAGATAACAGAAACTACCTACTTTCAGCATACACTGATTTTCACAGAGGATTGTGAGAAATGGACATCAAAAGTAAAAAGGGAAAATTCCAAGCAGGAATGAAAAAAATATTTGAATCTATGCATGTTTTTCAAGTCAGGAGGTAAACAAGGGCTCCTCTTTACCCCTAGAGGCCCCACTGGCACCTTGAGTTTACTATGCTCTAGAGTGTTGGTTTTCTTCTTGGTACCTGTCCTTCCTTTTACATTCTGTGATGTGGTGAATGACATCACCATCTACGCACTTAGGCCCAAAGAAAAGGAGCCATTCTCTCTACCTCTTCTTCCTCCTGACCCTACAATCAGTGACTATATTGTCAATTCTGCTTCCTGAATATCTCTCTAGTCTATGTCCTCACCTTCTTACTTACTATGTGAGTCTTGGTTAAAACTCTCATTCTCTCTGCTCCAGATCGAACAGTTCCTTGAAATGGATGGGTATTTCTCAAAGACAATGTATTAGTCCCTTCTCACACTGCTAATAAAGACATACCTGAGACTGGGTAATTTATAAAGGAAAGAGGTTTAATGAACTCCCAGTTCCACATGGCTCACAATCATGGAGGAAGACTAAGGAAGAGCAAAGGGATGTCTTACATGGCGGCAGGCAGAGAGAGCTTGTGCAGGGGAATTCCCATTTACAAAACCATCACATCTCATGAGACTTACTCACTACCATGAGAACAGTATGGGAAAACCACCCCATGATTCAATTGTCTCCACCTGGCCCTGCCCTTGACACGTGGGGATTATTACAATTCAAGGTGAGATTTGGGTGGGGATGCAGCCAAACCCTATCATTCCACCCCTGGGTCCCTCCTAAATCTCATGTCCTCACATTTCAAAACCAGTCATGCCTTCCCAACGGTCCCTTATGGTCTTAACTCATTTCAGCATGAACTCAAAAGTCCACAGTCCAAAGTCTCATCTGAGACAAGGGAAGTTCCTTCCACCTATGGGCCTGTAAAATCAAAAGCAAGTTAGTTACCTCCTAAATACAGTGGAGGTACAGGCATTGGGTAAATACACCCATTCCAAATGGGAGAAATTGGTCAAAACAAAGGGCTACAGCCCCCATGCAAGTCTGAAATCCAACGGGGCAGTCAAATCTTAAAGCTCCAAAATGATCTCCTTTGATTCCATGTCTCACATCCAGGTAATGCTGATGCAAGCGGTGGGTTTCCGCAGTCTTGGGCAGCTCCACTCCTGTGACTTTACAGGGTACAGCCCTATTTTCAGCTGCTTTCACAGGCTGGCATTGTGTGTCTGCAGCTTTTCCAGGCACACAGTGCAACCTGTCAGTGGCTCTACCATTCTGGGGTATGGAGGATGGTGGCCCTCTTCTCACAGCTCCACTAGGCAGTGCCCCAGTGGGGACTCTGTGTGGGGGTCTCCCACCCAACATTTCCCTTCCACACTGCCTTAGCAGAGTTTTTCCATGAGGGCTCCACTGCTGCGGCAAACATCTGTCTGGAGATCCAGGCATTTCCATACATCCTCCGAAATTCTTGACTTCTGTGTACTTGTAGGCTCAACACCACGTGAAAGCTGCCAAAGCTTGGGGCTTGCACCCACTGAAGCCACAGGCCAAGCTGTACTTTGGCCCCTTTCAGCCATGACTGGGATGCAGGGCACCAAGTCCAAGACTACACAAAGCAGCAAGGCCCTGGGCCTGGCCCAGGAAACCATTTTTCCCTCCTAGGACTGCAGGCCTGTGAAAAGAGGGGCTGCCACGAGGACCTCTGATATGCCTTGGAGACATTTTCCCCACTGTCTTGGTGATTAACATTTGGCTCCTCATTACTTATGCAAATTTCTGCAGCTATCTTAAATTTCTCCTCATAAAATGGGTTTTCTTTTCTACCACATCATCAGGCTACAAATTTTCTGAACATTTATGCTCTGCTTCTCTTTGTGAATTTAGAAAGCTGAACGCTTTTAGCAGCACCAGCACCCAAGTCACCTCTTGAATGCTTTACTGCTTAGAAATCTCTTCTGCCAGATGCTCTAAATCATCTTTCTCAAGTTCAAAGTTTCACACATCTCCAAGATGGGGCAAAATGCCATCAGTCTCTTGCTAAAACATAGCAAGGGTCACCTTTGCTCCAGTTCCCAACAAGTGCCTCATCTCCATCTGAGACCACCTCAGCCTGGACTTTACTGTCCATATCACTATCAGCATTTTGGTCAAAACCATTCGACAATCGCTAGGAAGTTTTTCAAACTTTCCCACATATTTCTGTCTTCTTCTGAGACCTCTAAACCATTCCAACCTCTGCCTGTTACCCAGTTCAAAAGTCACTTCCACATTTTCAGGTATCTTTATAGTAGCACCCCACTCCCGGCACCAATTTCCTGTGGTAATCTGTTCTCATGATGCTAATAAAGACATACCTGAGACTAGGTAATTTATAAAGGAAAGAGGTTTAATGGACTCACAGTTCTACAGGATGGGGAGGCCTCACAATCAGGGAGGAAGATGAACGAGAAGCAAAGGGATGTCTTACATGGTGGCAGGCAAAGAGAAAACTTGTGCAGGGGAACTCCCATTTATAAAACCATCAAATCTCATGAGATTTATTCACTACCACGAGAACAGTATGGCAGAAACTGCCCCCATGATTCAGTTATTTCCACCTGGCTCCACCCTGGACACACGGCGATTATTACAGTTTAAGGTGAAATTTGAGTGGTGACACAGTCAAACCATATCAGACACTGTTCCATGACTGTATCAGTCAGCATCCAGCAGGAAGCTGGCTGCGCACACAGAGGTGATGCTTGAAGACATTTGAATAAAGAAATTATTTTCAAAGGTGTGGGCTGGTATAGGAACCAGCAAAGGATAGTGATGCACCCCTAGATTAGCAATAGCAGGAAATCATTGCCACTGTGAGGTCTGAAGGGGCAGAGGAAGGAGAGAACTATGGCTATAGAATCCAGAGTGAGCTGTAGCTATAGAAATGGGACCTCTTCTTTTCATTACCAAAAATGGTAAGTGTGTGAGGTAACACGTGTTAATTAGCTCAATTTAGTCACTCCATAATGTATATATATTTCAAAATAGCATATTGTATTCAAAATAGCACTTTCATTTGTCAGTTAAAAAAATAAAAATAATGAACAAATGAAAAAGAAAAGGGACTTCCTAGCATGAATTATGACCTCAGGTAGAGCCACTGGCAAACTGAGGCCCAACTGAAGAGGGTTAGAAATTTTCTAGGCCAGGCATGGTAGATCACACCTGTAACCCCAGCACTTTGGGAGGTTGAGGTGAGAGAATCCCTTGAGCACAAAAGTTCGAGACCAGCCTGGGCAATATAACGAAACTTTGTTTCTACACAAAATATAAAAAATTATCCAGGTTTAGTGGTGCATGCCTGCAGTCTCAGCTACTCTGGAGGCTTAGATGGGAGAATGGCTTGAGCCCAGGAAGCAGAGGCTACAGTGAGCCATGACTGTGTCATTGCACTCCACTCCACCCTGAGTGACAGAGCGAGGCCCTGTTAACAAAAATTTTTTAAAAAGGAAAGAAAAATAGGAAGAAAATTTTCTGTTCTGTCTTTCTTCCCACCTCTGATCTCCTGCTGGTTTCCCCCATTGGCTGAACCCAACAAGAAGGAAACAGGCAAGGGAGTCAAGCTGGGATGTTTCCAGAAGGTCAGCCTCCTGGAGTCAGGGTAGAGAAAGGTGGGGATCAAATCCATATGGACAAAAGGAGAATATCCACAACAAAGGCATTTCACAGGACCCATTTGCACGTTAAAATATTTTAAGAGACCTCTGGCAAAGAAACCTCTTCAAATTTATTTACTCAGTGTTTTTCTGATCTTTCTGAATTTAATCTTGTTCAGCTGCATCTACTTCCTAAATGCCACCATGTATGACTTCTTAAAGAACAGATCTTAGCAAGTTATTTCTCTGCTCAAACATCTGTCGAAGGCTCCCCATTACCATAAAATGGACGCCTCCCCCTGACCTTCATACCATCGCCTGCCCCAACATACACACATACCAGACATCACTGACTCCTGCCTGTCTCTCCAACTTTATCTCCCCCACTTTCCTCCCAGTAATTTATACTCCAGGCTTACTGAACTGCTCAGGGTTCCCTGTTTCATGATCCCATGCTGTCCTTCTACCTAGAATGCCCCAGTGATCCCAAGGCCTGCATTAATACGATCAAGTGGGCCCTTTTCATTAAAAACCTTTTTCCAATGAACTAGACTGGATGACAATTATTTTTGTGCTCCTGCCGTACTTCTTTAGGCCTACAACCAGTCTATCATACAGTAGTAACTGTTTGATTTCTATCTCCTTGATGAGGCTGAAGAATTTCTTGAGGTCAGGCCTCATGGGTAACACTGCTCTGTATCCCTGCTGCTCAGCAAACAATAGAGGCCCAGGGAATGTTGGCTGACTTGAGTTCTTCCTCTGTGTGAGAGCCATATGGGGAGTGAGCAAGCAGAGGTGGGATCTTTCCAGAACACACCCGAGTCATGAGCAGAGGGGAAACCAAAAATGTCTGCACCTTGGACTCCTCGTGTTTGGTTCTGTTATTCCTACTCACAGACACTGAAGTGACTGCTGAAAAATAATAAGGATTTGAGGCTGGGAGCAGTGGCTCACGCCTGTAATCCCAGCACTTTGGGAGGCCGAGGAGGGTGGATCACGAGGTCAGGAGTTCAAGACCAGCCTGGCCAAGATGGTGAAACTCCATCTCTACTAAAAACACAAAAAATTAGCCAGGTGCAGTGGCAGACGCCTGTAATCCCAGCTACTCGGGAGGCTGAGGCAGAATAATCGCTTGAACTCGGAGGGCGGAGGTTGCCGTGAGCCAAGATCGCACCACCGCACTCCAGCCTGGGTGACAGAGTGAGACTCCATCTCAAAAAAAAAAAAAAGAAAAAATATTCAAGTAAATGTCATAATACATAGGGAACTTATTTCTTGAATAAATCCTAAATACCTGCCTGCAAACACCAATACCAAAAGTGGTGGCAGACACTCCCCTCATATAGTTCAGAACACAAGTGCCCTGAAGAGCTACTGTATTTTCATAGGTCCTGCCCCTTGCCTCTCTCTGACAATCTTGCATTAGGCTAATTATAAATTTAGATTTCCCAGGTAGGTCTATACCATGAAACAACTAGCCCATAGAATGAAACTTGGGTCCAAATTCTTCCAGGTGTTCCTCTGGAAGTAAGACTGGCCTGTTACAGACACAATCCCAGACACCTTCAGACGTGGCAGGGGGACTCCAGCCAGCTGCAGTACCACTGACCTCATTGCAGTAGGTTGAGTGATGGGAAAAGCACTGGATTACAAATCAGATGAAAAAGGGTGAGGGGAATCCTTTCAATCCTAACTCTACCCTTTACCAACTGGGTGACCTTGGCCAAGTTACTCAATGCCTTTAAGTTAGTTACCCCATCTGCAAAATAAGAGTCAAATCTACCTCACATGGTTATTACCAGGATTAAATGAGATGCCATGGGATAGAGATTAGCAGAGACCCAATAAATTTGTGTTTCTGTTTCTACTGCCTTAATCATCTTTTCTTTGAAGAGGCTGCCTTTCTAATTTTGGAAGGAGGCAGGTGACTTAGATGGGTGCAGCGAGGTATGCTACCTTGTTTGTTTAAATTTAAAACAAAAAATTAATTTCAAAGCTTCCTTATGGCAATCGTGTGACAGAAATAAAACTAGGCAGTTGTTGCTATGCGACATCAGTAGTTTGCCGAGGGACTGGATATATCTTTGCTGTTACTTATCTTTAGTAGAATCTTGAGCAACATTTTTCTGACTACCCAGTGTTATCCTGTTCTCATTATGTAAAAAAACAGCTGAGATGGGAACGTGGGGAGGAAGTCCTGGCCTGAGGTTCACTGGATAACGGCTGGTCCACAGCCACCTTAGTACAAGACTTCGTGTGTCCTCTTTCCATTTTTTGTTCTTTTTCTTTAATCTGTTTTCCCCCATTTTCTTCGCTTTTATAAAAGAAAATACTGGGGTTTTTTAGGCCTTTTTCGCCACCCAGGCTGGAGTGCAGTGGCGCAATCTTGGCTCACTGCAACCTCCACCTCGCGGGTTCAAGTGATTATCCTGCCCCAGTCTCCCCAGTAGCTGGAATTACAGGTTCCTACCACCACATCCAGCTGATTTTTTATATTTTTAGTAGAGGCGGGTTTTCACTATGTTGGCCAGGCTGGTCTCAAACTCCTGACCTTGTGATCCGCCCACCTCGGCCTCCCAAAGTGCTGGGATCACAGGCATGAGCCACTATGCCCAGAATCTAGGCCTTTCCTTGATGGTGGCTTTCTCAGTTTTGGTTGGGTGTTGGACCTTGACCCTTTTAAAGCAACAAATATTAGGATTTATCTAAAAACTGGATTCATAGCTAGTCCATCCAATAAATGTCTCTCTCTACTTTTCACTTAACAAAAGACATGACAAAGTTCATATAAATGTTTTTTGTGAAATATTTAACTTCCTGCTCTTGGGTTATTCTGATCCTCACTCGTGTGCTGGAGTACAAGCTTCATACTTCATATTTTCTTCTAACACATTCCTTTCTTTGAAAAAAAAAAAAAACCCTGGCCAACATGGTAAAACCCGTCTCTACCAAAACTTAGCCAGACGTGGTGTGCACGCCTGTGGTTCCAGCTACTCAGGAGGCTGAGGCTTGAGGATCACTTAAACCAGGGAAAGCAGAGGTTGCAACAAGCCCAGATCGTGCCACTGCACTCCAGCCCTCCAGCCCGGGCGATACAATGAGAACCTCTCTTAAAAACAAACAAACAAACAAAACTTCAACTGCATTAAAAACAAACAAGTCTGCAGTAAAACTCCTAATGTATCTTGTCCCTAACTCCTCCCCTTTGTCCAGGTCCCGTTTTCAACGCAGAGCTCTCACCAATCCTGCCCTTCCTACTCCTCTCTGCCGGCTCTTCCGCTCTCATCCAAACACATGCTTGAGTTCACCTGACCCTTCTGTACTTTTCCATTCTCAACTCACTGGCAGCAACGTGTTGAAATTCGAAGCAAGTGCAGAAAAAGAGTGCACAAGAAATCTAATGGGGGACATTCTAAAGGATTCTGTGACCAGGTTGGAGGAAAAACTCCCACTCGGGATTGGGGAGCATCATGGCGGAGGGGTGAGCATTCTGAAGAAGGCATGTTTGAGCTGGATTTACTCTGTGCTGCGAGAAGTAACTAGACAGTAACAAAACCATATTCTAATTTTGAAGGGAGCCCCAGGGCTTTTGTGCTGATACCAGTCTTACCCAACCCCCCACCCCATCTCCAGCCTGTGTTTCCACCTTGGTCTTCTGCTCCAGCCAGAATGTATTTGCCTTGGCTTGACCTCACCCAGCTTTTCAGCATCAACTATGTCAAAGAGAAATTGTCAGAATGGAGTAGGATCCCTGAGAATATCTACTCTAACTCCCAGACAGTCCAAAACCTGAAGCCAAGAGATGGGCTAAAGACACATAGCTTGTTAGTGTTATCAGACAGAGGGACCCAGTGTCACAGGCCCTGGCTCTCCAGCCCATGGGCCAACTGGCTGAAAGAGAGGCCTGGAGGGTGGAACTTTAAAGTAAGGCCTGCTTTTATTATCTAATTTATGTCCAGTTAATGACTAGAGGATGATGATATATTTTTAATCTCAGAGAGAGGGGAAGGAAGACCCAAATGGGCATAGTTCCAGGCTATAAGGATTGTTGGCAAACAGATTCCTGTTTCCCTTATCAGTATATGGTAGCAAACATGTATTGAGTATCTACTGTTTCCGCATCGGACATTGGGCACTGGCACACAGAGATGCAGAGAATACAATTCTTGTCCAGCCCTCAAAACACTTGTGGACTAATGGCTAAACAAATCTCAAATTAAATAGAGCAAAAGACAGAATCCTGGGGGAAATTTTTTTTTTTCTTTTTGCCCTGCACGAAGAAGGAATGATGAATCCTCCCTGTGAGGAAGAAGAGGTCAGAGTTGGTCTGTTTTGAGTGGGGTCTTAAAGGGCAGATATGGAAGGGACAAAGAGAAGGCCAAGGGCTCCATGCAGCTGAGGCCGCCCACGTAAACAGAAGGCGGCCATGACCAGCACAGCATCTGGGCTTTGTTTCCCATGAGAGGTGCTGCGGCACACACAGTTTGTAGGAAAGAAATGGGTGGACTATGATGAAAGGCTGGAAGCAGAGAAAAGGGCTGGTACTGTAATGATAGGCCTCTGATTAATAAATCCATTTGCGTATGTATATTCCACTTAGATAGGGAAACGATTTGCAGTCCTGGCATTTAGACCTGATCCTGTGAGCCACAGGGAGTAAAAAGGTTTTTAATAATAGGAGCGTCATGACTGGGTTTATGTGTTGGAAAGATTTCCATGACTGACCCTTCAAATGCTAGGTGAAATGAGCAAATGTTGCATCTTCCTGCGGGTGAAAGAACTGTAAAAGCAAAGCTGTATTTACAAAGAGAGGAATATTTCAAGAAGACTATGCTTGTTGTGTCTGTTGAATTCTAAATAACAATGGTTATGGGTTAGGATAAGACCTAAGGATGAAGAACACATCATCTTTTACTCTGCAGGAGCTCTTTGAAGCTCTGTGTAAGCTTCTAAACCCATTAAACCATACAAAGTCTTATTTATAATACACAGAGTGACCCCCTACCTCGACAGCCAGATAATAGCAATCACTAACATTTGTATAACTCTCTATATTCACAAAGGACTCTATTCCATTTTCTGTCTTGAGTCCCACAAAAACTGGATAGATGCAATTTTTGTCTCCACTTTACAGATGAGAAAACTGAGAATTAGAAAGGCAAAGTGACTTGCCTCAGGTAAGAGCCTATCAGGGATGGAGTTGAGAATTGAACCTGAGTTCTCTGGCTCCAAATTCTGACGTTCTTTCCATTGTATCCTGCTGGTAATCAGTAGGGTGCCAGGCATCACAGCCAGATCACCTACCTGGAGACAACAGACTGCGTTCTGCACCAAAAGCTGCCACCAGTTGACTGATTATCTTGGCCATGTCCTTCTCCAACTAATAGGTATAATGACACCTGTTCACTGATGGTAAGGATGTTATAACACTTTGCAAAGTGTAGAGCACTATATAGGCATATGCTCATCTGTATTCATTTAGCATAATAACCTGAACTCCAAAGGCCTAGAAACTATCCATATATTAGAGCTGGTGACAAAATATTTTCACCCGAAATCTGCCACTATCAAATGGAGAAGGGAAAACAGAAATAGGTCATATCTGTAATGTACTCCTCTTCCAGATTACAAAAAAAAAAAAAGAAGAAGAAGAAGAAGGTATACCTTTGCAACCAGAGCGACACATAAGTCAAGCATATTTTTTAAATCTGTTTTAAGATGGTAAATTAGTGGGCAGAGTTACTTCACCTTGAAGGACCTGAGAGGCCTTATCTGTAAAATGATGGAGTTGGATGTGATAAACTCCATGGTCCCTTCCTGTTCTAAGACTGAATTATTCTATGCATAAATGAAACAGATTTGTGTAAGATCTGATTAAGGTCTTTTTGAGCCTCTAAGGGAGATTACTGAGAACAGGGTTTTGTTGTTGATGTTGTTTTTGAGACAGGGTCTCACTCAGTCGCCCAGGCTGGAGTGCAGTGGCACAACCTCAGTTCACTGCAGCCTTGACTTCGTGGGTTGCCATCCTCCTACCTCAGCCTCCTGAGTAGCTAGGACTACAGGTGCACACCATCACAGCCAACTACTTTCTGTATTTTTTGTAGAGATGAGGTCTCACTGTATTGCCCAGGCTGATCTTGTACTTCTGAGCTCAAGCGATCCACCTGCTTCAGACTCCCAAAGTGCTGGGCTCACAGGCATGCACCACCAGGCATGGCCTACTGGGAACAGTTTTAAAGCCTATTTCTTGCTCTAAGCCTGACATCACTACCTATGACCCCACCCCAGGGGCAAGAGAACCTGAACTGATTCACCAGCAAACAGCCGTAAGAGGTGGCTCATGCCTGTAATCCCAGCACTTTGGGAAGCCAAGGCTAGTGGATCACTTGAGGTCAGGAGTTTGAGACCAGCGTGGCCAACATGGTGAAATCCCATCTCTACTAAAAACACAAAATTTAGCTGGGCATGGTGGCAGACCCCAGTAATCCCAGCTACTCGGGAGGCTGAGGCAGGAGTATCAGTTTGAGCCCAGGAGGCAGAGGTTGCAATGAGCAGAGATTGTGCCACTGTACTCCAGCCTGGGTGACAGAGCAAGACTCCATCTCAAAAAGAGAGAGAGAGAGAGAGAGAGAGAGAGAGACCAGAGGCTTCAGAAAGTAAAAGAGAAGTCTTTCTCCTTCTCCTCTCTCTATGGTAGCTGAAAAAAAAAAAAAGAGTGGGGAAAGAAAAGACAGCCCAATTAAAAAATGGGTAAAGGACTTGAATAGACATTTCTCCCAAGAAGATACACAGATGGCCAATAAACACATGAAAAGGTGCTCAACACCATTAGTCATCAGGGAAAATGCAAATCAAAACCACAATGAGACACACTTCACACCTACAAGGACAGTTATAATCAAAAATGTGGAAAATAAGTGTTGGTGAGGATGTGGAGAAATTAGAATCCTCATACATTGCTGGTGGGAATGTAAAGTGGTTCAGATGCTGTGGAAAACAGTTTGGCAGTACTTCAAAAAATAAACACAAAATTACCACAAAACCCAACAATTCCATTTCTAGGTATATACACAAAAGAACTAAAAACAGGAACTCAAACAAATACTTGTATGGCAATGTTCTTTAGAGCATTATTCACAATAACCAAAAGACGTGGATAAGCAAAATGTAGTATATACGTACAATGGAATGTTACTCAGCCATGAAAGAAAGAATCCACTTATAATACATGCTACAACATGGATGAAGTTTGAAAACATTATGCTAAGTGAAATCAGCTAGACAAATTCCACTTGTATGAAATTCCTCTTACATGAAATTTTTAGAGTAATCAAATTCATAAAGACACAATGTGGATTATAGGTTACCAGAGAACTAGGGGAGGGGAAATGGGGAGTTATTACTTAATGGGTAAAGAGTTTCTATTTGGGTGATTTAAAAAGTTTTGGAAATAAATAATAGTGATGGTTGCACAATATCGTAAGTGTAATTAAGGCCACTGAATTGTCACTCAAAAAGAGTTAAAATGGCAATGTTTGTTTATAAATATTTTACCACAATAAGCAAAAAAAGAAGGGAAGAGGGGCATGGGTCGCCCCAGTTGTATGTTTAAGAAGCCTAAGGCAGCCAGGTGCGGTGGCTCGTGCCTGTAATCCCAGCACTTTGGGAGGCCAAGGAGGGTGGATCACCTGAGGTCAGGAGTTCGAGACCAGCCTGGCCAACATGGTCAAACTCTGTATCTACTAAAATAACAAAAAGTACCTGGGCGTGGTGGTGCACACCTGTAGTCCCAGCTTCTTGGGAGGCTGAGACAGGAAAATCACTTGAACCCAGGAGATGGAGGTTGCAGTGAACCAAGATTATGCCACTGCACTGCAACCTGGGCAAGAGAGCCAGACTCTGTCTCAAAAACAGCAAAAGCCTAAGGCAAATACTTTTTGGCTAAGTCCCCAAAAGCAATGGCAACAAAAACAAAAATTGACAAGCGGGACCTAATTAAACTAAAGGCTTCTGCACAGCAAAAGAAACTATCAACAGAGTAAACAGACAACCTACAGAATGAGGTAAAATATTCACAAACTATGCATCTGACAAAGATCTAATATCCAGAATCTATATGGAACTAAAACAAATCAACAAGCAACCAACAAATACCCCATTAAAAAAATAGGCAAAGGATATGAACGGACACTTTTCTTTTTTTTTTTTTTTTTTTTTGAGATGGAGTCTCGGTCTGTCGCCCAGGCTGGAGTGCAGTGGCCGGATCTCAGCTCACTGCAAGCTCCACCTCCCAGGTTCAAGTGATTCTCCTGCCTCAGCCCCTGGAGTAGCTGGGATTACAGGCGCATGCTACCATGCCCAGCTAATTTTTGTATTTTTAGCAGAGATGAGGTTTCACCATTGTTGGCCAGGCTGGTCTCGAAATCCTGACCTCAAGTGATCCAATCCACCTGCCTCGGCCTCCCAAAGTGCTGGGTTTATAGGCGTGAGCCACTGTGCCCGGCCGAGACCCTGTTTTAGCTTAGTGAAGAGCAGAGACAAATGCAGGTGTTTTAAAAAGCTCAATATGACCCTAGGTTCTCAACATTTTTAGCTTTCTGGCCCTCTGGTGTCATGAAGTCACAGTAAAGATAACAGAAACTACCTACTTTCAGCATACACTGATTTTCACAGAGGATTGTGAGAAATGGACATCAAAAGTAAAAAGGGAAAATTCCAAGCAGGAATGAAAAAAATATTTGAATCTATGCATGTTTTTCAAGTCAGGAGGTAAACAAGGGCTCCTCTTTACCCCTAGAGGCCCCACTGGCACCTTGAGTTTACTATGCTCTAGAGTGTTGGTTTTCTTCTTGGTACCTGTCCTTCCTTTTACATTCTGTGATGTGGTGAATGACATCACCATCTACGCACTTAGGCCCAAAGAAAAGGAGCCATTCTCTCTACCTCTTCTTCCTCCTGACCCTACAATCAGTGACTATATTGTCAATTCTGCTTCCTGAATATCTCTCTAGTCTATGTCCTCACCTTCTTACTTACTATGTGAGTCTTGGTTAAAACTCTCATTCTCTCTGCTCCAGATCGAACAGTTCCTTGAAATGGATGGGTATTTCTCAAAGACAATGTATTAGTCCCTTCTCACACTGCTAATAAAGACATACCTGAGACTGGGTAATTTATAAAGGAAAGAGGTTTAATGAACTCCCAGTTCCACATGGCTCACAATCATGGAGGAAGACTAAGGAAGAGCAAAGGGATGTCTTACATGGCGGCAGGCAGAGAGAGCTTGTGCAGGGGAATTCCCATTTACAAAACCATCACATCTCATGAGACTTACTCACTACCATGAGAACAGTATGGGAAAACCACCCCATGATTCAATTGTCTCCACCTGGCCCTGCCCTTGACACGTGGGGATTATTACAATTCAAGGTGAGATTTGGGTGGGGATGCAGCCAAACCCTATCATTCCACCCCTGGGTCCCTCCTAAATCTCATGTCCTCACATTTCAAAACCAGTCATGCCTTCCCAACGGTCCCTTATGGTCTTAACTCATTTCAGCATGAACTCAAAAGTCCACAGTCCAAAGTCTCATCTGAGACAAGGGAAGTTCCTTCCACCTATGGGCCTGTAAAATCAAAAGCAAGTTAGTTACCTCCTAAATACAGTGGAGGTACAGGCATTGGGTAAATACACCCATTCCAAATGGGAGAAATTGGTCAAAACAAAGGGCTACAGCCCCCATGCAAGTCTGAAATCCAACGGGGCAGTCAAATCTTAAAGCTCCAAAATGATCTCCTTTGATTCCATGTCTCACATCCAGGTAATGCTGATGCAAGCGGTGGGTTTCCGCAGTCTTGGGCAGCTCCACTCCTGTGACTTTACAGGGTACAGCCCTATTTTCAGCTGCTTTCACAGGCTGGCATTGTGTGTCTGCAGCTTTTCCAGGCACACAGTGCAACCTGTCAGTGGCTCTACCATTCTGGGGTATGGAGGATGGTGGCCCTCTTCTCACAGCTCCACTAGGCAGTGCCCCAGTGGGGACTCTGTGTGGGGGTCTCCCACCCAACATTTCCCTTCCACACTGCCTTAGCAGAGTTTTTCCATGAGGGCTCCACTGCTGCGGCAAACATCTGTCTGCCAGGCATTTCCATACATCCTCCGAAATTCTTGACTTCTGTGTACTTGTAGGCTCAACACCACGTGAAAGCTGCCAAAGCTTGGGGCTTGCACCCACTGAAGCCACAGGCCAAGCTGTACTTTGGCCCCTTTCAGCCATGACTGGGATGCAGGGCACCAAGTCCAAGACTACACAAAGCAGCAAGGCCCTGGGCCTGGCCCAGGAAACCATTTTTCCCTCCTAGGACTGCAGGCCTGTGAAAAGAGGGGCTGCCACGAGGACCTCTGATATGCCTTGGAGACATTTTCCCCACTGTCTTGGTGATTAACATTTGGCTCCTCATTACTTATGCAAATTTCTGCAGCTATCTTAAATTTCTCCTCATAAAATGGGTTTTCTTTTCTACCACATCATCAGGCTACAAATTTTCTGAACATTTATGCTCTGCTTCTCTTTGTGAATTTAGAAAGCTGAACGCTTTTAGCAGCACCAGCACCCAAGTCACCTCTTGAATGCTTTACTGCTTAGAAATCTCTTCTGCCAGATGCTCTAAATCATCTTTCTCAAGTTCAAAGTTTCACACATCTCCAAGATGGGGCAAAATGCCATCAGTCTCTTGCTAAAACATAGCAAGGGTCACCTTTGCTCCAGTTCCCAACAAGTGCCTCATCTCCATCTGAGACCACCTCAGCCTGGACTTTACTGTCCATATCACTATCAGCATTTTGGTCAAAACCATTCGACAATCGCTAGGAAGTTTTTCAAACTTTCCCACATATTTCTGTCTTCTTCTGAGACCTCTAAACCATTCCAACCTCTGCCTGTTACCCAGTTCAAAAGTCACTTCCACATTTTCAGGTATCTTTATAGTAGCACCCCACTCCCGGCACCAATTTCCTGTGGTAATCTGTTCTCATGATGCTAATAAAGACATACCTGAGACTAGGTAATTTATAAAGGAAAGAGGTTTAATGGACTCACAGTTCTACAGGATGGGGAGGCCTCACAATCAGGGAGGAAGATGAACGAGAAGCAAAGGGATGTCTTACATGGTGGCAGGCAAAGAGAAAACTTGTGCAGGGGAACTCCCATTTATAAAACCATCAAATCTCATGAGATTTATTCACTACCACGAGAACAGTATGGCAGAAACTGCCCCCATGATTCAGTTATTTCCACCTGGCTCCACCCTGGACACACGGCGATTATTACAGTTTAAGGTGAAATTTGAGTGGTGACACAGTCAAACCATATCAGACACTGTTCCATGACTGTATCAGTCAGCATCCAGCAGGAAGCTGGCTGCGCACACAGAGGTGATGCTTGAAGACATTTGAATAAAGAAATTATTTTCAAAGGTGTGGGCTGGTATAGGAACCAGCAAAGGATAGTGATGCACCCCTAGATTAGCAATAGCAGGAAATCATTGCCACTGTGAGGTCTGAAGGGGCAGAGGAAGGAGAGAACTATGGCTATAGAATCCAGAGTGAGCTGTAGCTATAGAAATGGGACCTCTTCTTTTCATTACCAAAAATGGTAAGTGTGTGAGGTAACACGTGTTAATTAGCTCAATTTAGTCACTCCATAATGTATATATATTTCAAAATAGCATATTGTATTCAAAATAGCACTTTCATTTGTCAGTTAAAAAAATAAAAATAATGAACAAATGAAAAAGAAAAGGGACTTCCTAGCATGAATTATGACCTCAGGTAGAGCCACTGGCAAACTGAGGCCCAACTGAAGAGGGTTAGAAATTTTCTAGGCCAGGCATGGTAGATCACACCTGTAACCCCAGCACTTTGGGAGGTTGAGGTGAGAGAATCCCTTGAGCACAAAAGTTCGAGACCAGCCTGGGCAATATAACGAAACTTTGTTTCTACACAAAATATAAAAAATTATCCAGGTTTAGTGGTGCATGCCTGCAGTCTCAGCTACTCTGGAGGCTTAGATGGGAGAATGGCTTGAGCCCAGGAAGCAGAGGCTACAGTGAGCCATGACTGTGTCATTGCACTCCACTCCACCCTGAGTGACAGAGCGAGGCCCTGTTAACAAAAATTTTTTAAAAAGGAAAGAAAAATAGGAAGAAAATTTTCTGTTCTGTCTTTCTTCCCACCTCTGATCTCCTGCTGGTTTCCCCCATTGGCTGAACCCAACAAGAAGGAAACAGGCAAGGGAGTCAAGCTGGGATGTTTCCAGAAGGTCAGCCTCCTGGAGTCAGGGTAGAGAAAGGTGGGGATCAAATCCATATGGACAAAAGGAGAATATCCACAACAAAGGCATTTCACAGGACCCATTTGCACGTTAAAATATTTTAAGAGACCTCTGGCAAAGAAACCTCTTCAAATTTATTTACTCAGTGTTTTTCTGATCTTTCTGAATTTAATCTTGTTCAGCTGCATCTACTTCCTAAATGCCACCATGTATGACTTCTTAAAGAACAGATCTTAGCAAGTTATTTCTCTGCTCAAACATCTGTCGAAGGCTCCCCATTACCATAAAATGGACGCCTCCCCCTGACCTTCATACCATCGCCTGCCCCAACATACACACATACCAGACATCACTGACTCCTGCCTGTCTCTCCAACTTTATCTCCCCCACTTTCCTCCCAGTAATTTATACTCCAGGCTTACTGAACTGCTCAGGGTTCCCTGTTTCATGATCCCATGCTGTCCTTCTACCTAGAATGCCCCAGTGATCCCAAGGCCTGCATTAATACGATCAAGTGGGCCCTTTTCATTAAAAACCTTTTTCCAATGAACTAGACTGGATGACAATTATTTTTGTGCTCCTGCCGTACTTCTTTAGGCCTACAACCAGTCTATCATACAGTAGTAACTGTTTGATTTCTATCTCCTTGATGAGGCTGAAGAATTTCTTGAGGTCAGGCCTCATGGGTAACACTGCTCTGTATCCCTGCTGCTCAGCAAACAATAGAGGCCCAGGGAATGTTGGCTGACTTGAGTTCTTCCTCTGTGTGAGAGCCATATGGGGAGTGAGCAAGCAGAGGTGGGATCTTTCCAGAACACACCCGAGTCATGAGCAGAGGGGAAACCAAAAATGTCTGCACCTTGGACTCCTCGTGTTTGGTTCTGTTATTCCTACTCACAGACACTGAAGTGACTGCTGAAAAATAATAAGGATTTGAGGCTGGGAGCAGTGGCTCACGCCTGTAATCCCAGCACTTTGGGAGGCCGAGGAGGGTGGATCACGAGGTCAGGAGTTCAAGACCAGCCTGGCCAAGATGGTGAAAC
>NW_012112030.1:9914939-9918564 GCF_000951035.1 Colobus angolensis palliatus
GTTCGCCGGGATGGTCTCGATCTCCTGACCTTGTGATCCGCCCGTCTCGGCCTCCCAAAGTGCTGGGATTACAGGCTTGAGCCACCGCGCCCGACCTGAACAGACACTTTTCAAAAGAAGACGTATAAGAGGCCAACAAGCATATGAAAATGCTCATCATCACTAATCGTCAGAGAAATGCAAATCAAAACCATAATGAGGTACTATCTCACACCAGCCAGAATGGCTATTATTAAAAGTCAAAAAATGGCCAGGCACCGTGGCTCATGCCTATTATCCCAGCACTCTGAGAGGTCAAGGCGGGCAGATCACTTGAGGTCAGGACTTTGAGACCAGTCTGGCCAACATGGTGAAACCACATCTCTACTAAAAATACAAAAATGAGACGAGAGTAGTGGCGCACATGTGTAATCCCAGCTACTTGGTAGGCTGAGGCAGGAGAATCGCTTGAACCTGGGAGGCGGAGGTTGCAGTGAGCTGAGATTGTGCCACTGCACTCCAGCCTGGGTGACAGACCAAGATTCCCTCTCAAAAAAAAAAAAAGTCAAAAAATAACAGATGCTGACAAGGCAGCAGAGAAAGAGGAACACTTAGATACTGTGGGTGGGAATGTCAATTAGTTTGGCCATTGTAGAACAGCAGTTTGGAGATTTCTCAAAGAACTTAAAAGAGAGATAACATTTGACCCCCACAGCCCCATTACTGGGTATATAACCAAAGAAAAATAGATCATTACACCAAAGGACACATGCACTGGTATGTTTATCACTGTGCTATACACAATAGCAAAGACATGGAATCAACCTAGGTGCCCATCAATGGTGGATCGGATAAAGAAAATGTGGTACATATACACCATGGAATGAATACTACACAGCCATAAAAAAGAATGAAATCATGTCCTTTGCAGCAACATGGTTGGAGCTGGAGGTCATTATCCTGAGTGAATTAATGCAGGAACAGAAAACCAAATACCTCTTTTTCTCACTTGGTGGGAAGTAAACATTGAGCACACATGGAAAAACATGGACACTGTGGACTACTAGAGAGGGGAGGCAAGGGAAGAGTGTGTGAGTTGAAAAACTACCTATTGGCTACTATGCTCACAGCCTGGATTCAAACCTGCACATGCACCCTCCACATATAAAATAAAAGTTAAAATTTTAAAATTAAATAATGCAAACATATAGGAAGGAGGAGGAGGAGGAAGAAGAAGAGGAAGAGGAGGAAGAAAAAGAAGGAGAAGAAGGGGGAAGGAAGGGGAAGTGGAAAGAAAGGGTGAAGGGGAAAGAAAGGGGGAAGGGGAAAGAAAGGGGGAAGGGGAAAGAAAGGGGGAAGGGGAAAGAAAGGGGGAAGGGGAAAGGAAGGGGGAAGGGGAAAGGAAGGGGGAAGGGGAAAGGAAGGGGGAAGGGGAAAGGAAGGGGGAAGGGGAAAGGAAGGGGGAAGGGAGACGGAAAGGAGAAGGGGGATAGAAGGGGGAAGGGGGATGGGAGACGAAGAAGACGAAGCCGCCTAAGGCACTGGGCTTGCTGACCTGCCCCAGAGCAAGAGAAAGAGCACCAAGGAGCAGGGCTCAGGGGTATAGCTCAATGGCGGAGGGACACAGATGGCTCCCTTGGGTCTCTGTTTCCTGGGGCATGCAGAAGATGGACTCCACAATTTGCTGCAGACCCTCAGTAGGGCACCTTGGAGGGCAGATGTCCTCAGTACCAATGCCAACAGAGCACCTGGGATGGAGCCTCCTCAGCACCACCTAAAGTCATTCCCAGTACTACCACTGGCAAATCACTACCCTTCAAGCAACCAGCCAGCCAGTGAGAATGATGAAAAGAAAGGTGGAGAGGTGCCATCATCTGTATCCCTCAGCCTTGTTCCTGACTCAGTCTGAGGGAGGTAAGCAATGGAGGAAGGAGATGGAAAGAGCAGGTGATGACAGCCAGCCTGTTGACCTAAAGAAAGAAATGAAGGCACAATTAACATGGAGAGTTTATTTGGGCCAAGGTTGAGGATGGCTATCTGGGTCACACATTTAAGCTGCCTTGAGGAGTACTTCTACTTGGTCTTTGTTACAAGCAAGCTTTTAAAGGCAAAAGGGGAGAAGGAGTGGGTAGATACAAAGTTGTTTGGCCGGGCGCGGTGGCTCAAGCCTGTAATCCCAGCACTTTGGGAGGCCGAGACGGGCGGATCACGAGGTCAGGAGATCGAGACCATCCTGGCTAACACGGTGAAACCCCGTCTCTACTAAAAATACAAAAAAAACTAGCCGGGCGAGGTGGCGGGCGCCTGTAGTCCCAGCTACTCCGGAGGCTGAGGCAGGAGAATGGCGTAAACCCGGCAGGCGGAGCTTGCAGTGAGCTGAGATCCGGCCACTGCACTCCAGTCCGGGCGACAGAGCGAGACTCCGCCTCAAAAAAAAAAAAAAAAACAAAGTTGTTCGACGGGAATTCTCACTGATTCACGGAATTAACATTGGTTAGTGATTGGTTTTACATTGTTGAACTACAGTGTATGAGTTATGGTGTCCAGTGCAGTGCATTCTATGGCTACTTGGCGTCAGTTAATCTAGAGCCCACAGAGCAGGTGGCTGTAAGATGTAATGATTTAGCTCAAAGGGAAGTGAAACATTACTGTTGTCATACACTGTCAAAATTCAATGCCTCACTGGGCCTGATAATTAAAGAGGGTTCACCCCTTTCCTCTAGGCCTCTAGAACCTGAACCGGAGAGAGGAGTAAGAGAGCTTTGAATTAAGCATCAGACAGATGCTTATTATGGTTTGAATGTATGCATCCCTCCAAAAGTCATACGTTAGAATCTAATACCCAAGGTGATGGTATTAGAAAGTGGGGCCATTGGAGGATGATTAAGTCATAAGGACTTTGCCTTTGTGAATGAGCTTTTGTGCTTACAAAAGTGCTTGAAGAAGTGAGTTTGCCCCTTTTTCTCTTCTGCTATGTGCCTCGTCAAAAGATGCAGCAACAGGGCACCATCTTGGAAGCAGAGAGAGAAGTTTTACCAGAACCAAATCTGAGAGATGTGTTTGGTGTTAGGTATAGATGATGTCTGGTAATTATTAAGACAACAGAGTATTGTAGGATTTGCTGTCTTGGCTACTATAACTCATATTACACGTCTATAAGACTGTTGTTTAAATAGGATGTAAGTAATTAATTCTTAATTTACTTATCAACTGAGTAATGTTGTACTATAATGTGAACCCAAGAATATGTTGGAAAACATCCGCTGAAAAATATATAACCCTAAGAAAATGCTGTGACAACAAACCTACAATTCTGGCCAAACAGAGCAGATAAGTTGTTATTTGTGATAAATCTAATAAAGCAGGTTATTTGAGGTTATTTGTGTTGCTATTGTAGAAAGTAGAATCTCCACTCTCTCAAAAATGTTTAACCAGTATACACAAAGTAACTGGTCACCAAAAACAACCGTCTTATTTTCATGTTCAAATTTTCTGCTTGTTTCTCTTTTATTAAATTTAAAACTCTTTATTGAATACAGTCTCAGAGCAATTCTACTTTCTACCAAATCTGCCAGCAACTTGGTCTTGGACTTCCCAGCCTCCAGAACTGTGAAAAAATATATATATATAATATATTACATATATA
>NW_012112030.1:9922714-9934967 GCF_000951035.1 Colobus angolensis palliatus
ACACCACCACACCAAGCTAAGTTTTGTATTTTTAGTAGAGACGGGGTTTCACCATGTTGACCAGGATGGTCTTGATCTCCTGACCTTGTGATCTGCCTCTCTCAGCCTCCCAAAGTGCTGGGATTACAGGCATGAGTCACCGCGCCCGGCCATATTTCTGCTATTTATAAATTATCCAGTCTCAGTATTTTATTATAGCAGCAGGAACAGATTTAAGATAATGTTTTAAAATGAAGAGGACTAGGGCTCACAAACTAGAACAAGACTATTCTGAATAGCCCAAAGTGACCAAAATAAAAAAAATCAGACTGAACTATCATTAGGGGAGCTGGTTCCCAAGAGAAAGTGGTGACTTGGCAGAGAAAAGTTGGTGGAAGTTATTGGACAAATCAATCATTCAGATTTACACCACAATGAGTTGAGTCAGTTTTAAAAACAAGTTGCATAATGTGGAGATGTCTGCCAATGTCCCCCAGTATGCTTTCTCCCAATTCTTTTATACATTTGCAAATAGATTTGCAATTCTCAGCTAAGCAAATGTCCACTCAGAATCAAGAATACACTTTCTATCCTGCATTGCAGCTAGGTCTGAATATGTGACTAATCCTAGACAATGGAATGTACATGGAGATACCATGTGGTTTGGAAACCTCCTTTAAAAGCCACGATCTGCTGCCTTTTGCCTTCCCCATCCACTTTCTTCTTCAATCATTCCTATACACCACTTCTTAAGATGTGAATTTAGTGACCAGAGCTATAGTTAGCATTTGGGATCGTGAGGATAATGCTCAGAGCCTCAAGATGACAGAAGCGCAAACTAAGAATTCAGAATTCTTGGAAAATTTTTTTTTTTTTTTTTTTGAGAAGGAGTCTCGCTCTGTCGCCCAGGCTGGAGTGCAGTGGCCGGATCTCAGCTCACTGCAAGCTCCGCCTCCCGGGTTTACGCCATTCTCCTGCCTCAGCCTCCCGAGTAGCTGGGACTACAGGCGCCCGCCACCTCGCCCCGCTAGTTTTTGTATTTTTAGTAGAGACGGGGTTTCACCGTGTTAGCCAGGATGGTCTCGATCTCCTGACCTCGTGATCCGCCCGTCTCGGCCTCCCAAAGTGCTGGGATTACAGGCTTGAGCCACCGCGCCCGGCCGGAAAATTTTTAAAGTAGAAAAATCCTGCCAGTCCTGGTTAGCCTACCTCCTTTTACTTGAAAAAGGGAAAAAAAAAAATCTATTTTTAAAGCCACTGTTATTTTAGGCCTCTGTAACACAGCTGAACCTAATTTTATATGAAATGTATACAAATTATATTATCGCAAATAATCTATAACTTCAAACATAGAGAAAAAGAAAAAAAGAACTATACAGTACCTCTTCACCTCAATTTAGTCAACATAACATAGATATTAAAACCAACATTTGTGTAGACCTTATGCAAGGAATTTTACCAATGGCTTCATATGCATTATTTCTTTCATTTTCTTAGTAACAGCTCTATAAATGTGTAACATTGTATACATCTTAGAAATGGAAAAGTTAAGACTCAAAGAAGTTAAATAATTTGCCCGAGGTCACACAGCAAGTATTTGTAGAACCATAATAAAAACCCACTCTTGGCCAGGCATGGTGGCTCATACCTCTAAGATGTAATCCCAGCACTTTGGGAAGCCAAGGTGGGTGGATTGCTTGAGCTCAGGAGTTTGAGACAAACCTGGGCAAGATGGTGAAACCCCATCTCTACAAAAAATTAGCTGGGCATGGTGGTGTGCGCCTGTAGTCCCAGCTACTCAGGGGGCTGAGGTGGAAGGATCACTTGAGCCTGGGAAGTTGAGGCTACGGTGAGCCACGACCATGCATGCCACTGCACTCCAGCCTAGGCAACAGAGCAAGACCCTGTTTCCAAAAAACAAACAAAAAACATTCTATCTTACTCCTCTAAAGTCATGCCTTAGGCACCATACATTACACCTGCATAGAGGTTCTTCTAGCAAAGATTTATTCATGTGGAGATCTTAGATAAATGGAAATGCAATAAAATTTCTTAGAATTTTAATAATCTATAAATGAGGAATTTGTTTCATGTTAGATATAGATGATGTTTGGTAATTAATAAGACAACAGAATGTTGTAGGATTTGCTATCTGAGCTGCTATAACTCATACTACACAACCACAAGACTGTTGTTTAAATAAAATGTAAGTAATTAATTATCAATTTGTTTATAAGCTGAGTAATGCTGTACTATAATGTGAACCTAATAATATGTTGGAAGACATCCATTGAAAAATATATAACACTAAGAAAGTGCTGTGATAACCAACCTACAATTCTGGCCAAATAGAGCAGATAAGTTGTTATTTGTGATAAATCTAACAAAGCATGTTATTTGAGCTTATTTGTGTTGCTGTTGTAGAAAGTAGAATTGCTCTCAGAATGCATTGAAGAAAGAGTTTAAATTTAACGAAGAAGGTGAAACAAACAGAAAATTTGAACATTAAAATAAGACAGTTGCCTTTGGTGACCAGTTACTTTGCATATACTAGTTACACATTTTCGAGAGTGTAGAGATTCTAATTCACTGGCGTTACTTCAAAAAATTACATTTAGGAATACTCTTCAGAGAACCAATAATTACTTACATTGGGCCCATCCCATAGTAAAGACCTGACACAGTGTAAATGTTTAACATATATTTGATAATGAAAAAACAGATGTGTGGAGTTGGATTGATGTTGGTTAGGTAGATAAATGAATAGATGGTTGGATAAATAAACATAAAGTTTCAAGTAATTTTTACAGGAATTATCTCGACCCTCAAAAGCATGCTGATAGTAGGTAAAGGAAGTGTGATTATTCTTATTTAAAAAATAAAACATTGAGTTTCAAAAATTTTGAGAAATGTACCTAGATTGACTTACTATGTGAATCCTTGTCTCCCATAAACATAAGAAAATCTATATTGCTTACTGTTTGGCAAAACGAAGGAGGAGAAGGAGGTTAGGAGAGGGACAGTGGGAGGAGGAGAAGATGAGGAGGAAGAGGAGGAGGAGGAGAAAAATACCTGTGTTATGATGTATTTCTTGAACAGGCCATGATACTTCACTCCCACATGCCTACATCAGATTGCCTTTTCCAAAGGTGGTCACAGTAATATCTCCTTACAATGTGACTTAACACTCTCCCATTGAGATGTGGAGTCTATGTTCTCAACCCTTGAATCTGGATTAGTTTAAGACTATATAGGCTGGGTGTGGTGGCTCATGCCTGTAATCCCAGCACTGTGGGAGGCCAAGGCGGGTGGATCACCTGAAGTCAGGAGTTCAAGACCAACCTGGTCAACATGGTGAAACCCTGTATCTACTAAAAATACAAAATTAGCTGGGCATGGTGGTGTGTGCCTATAATCCCAGCTATTCGGGAGGCTGAGGCAGGAGAAACACTTGATCCTGGGAGGCGGAAGTTGCAGTGAGCTGAGAACACACCACTGCACTCCAGCCTGGGCAAAAGAGCAAGACTCTGTCTCCAAAAAAAAAAAAAAAAAAAAAGACTATGGTAGAAGTAAAGAAGTGAGATATGTGACTTCTTAGGCCAGATCATAAAAGGTGATACAGCTTCTGCTTGAAGTACTTGGAACATTCACTCCTGAAAATAGCTACCATCCTATCATGCCGTAAGGACCTCCCACAGCCCCATCCTGGCTGAGCTCCCAGCCTGTAGCCAGGACCAACTTGTGAGTAAATCAATGTGAAGGGGGATTCCCCAGCCCCGAGTGCAGCTGCCTCCACTGAAGTAAGCCATTCCTGCCTAGCTCTGCTCAAATGACGGATTCACAACCAAAATAAATTATTGCCATTGTCTTAGGCCATTAAGTTTTGGGTGGTTGTTACATAACAATGCCTATTGGTAAAAATGTATGTTTACTGTTCCATTGTTTCACATGTTTTTCTTCTTGTCTACTTAGAAAATGCTTATTCAGGCTGGGAGTGGTGGCTGACACCTGTAATCCCAGCACTTTGGGAGGCTGAGGCAGGTGGATCACCTGGGGTCAGGAATTCGAGTCTAGCCTGAACAACATGGAGAAATCTCGTTTCTACTGAAATTACCAAATTAACCAGGCATGGTGGCAGGTGCCTGTAATCCCAGCTACTCAGGAGGCTGAAGCAGGAGAATCGCCTGAACCGGGCAGGCAGAGGTTGTGGTGAGCCGATATCGCACCATTGCCCTCCAGCCTGGTCAATGAGAGTGAAACTCCCTCTCAAAAAAAAAAAGAAAAGAAAAGAAAATGCCTATTCATAGGCGAGGCATGGTGGCTCACGTGTGTAATCCCAGCACTTTGGAAGGCTGGGACGGGCAGATCACCTGAGGTCAGGAGTTCAAGACCAGCCTGGCCAACACGGTGAAACCCCATCTCTACTAAAAATACAAAACATTAGCTGAGTGTGGTGGTGGGCTCCTGTAATCCTAGCTACTCAGGAGGCTGAGGCAGGAGAATAGCTTGAACCCGGGACACAGAGGTTGCGGTGAGCCGAGATCATGCCACTGCACTCCAGCCTGGGAGACAGAGCGAGACTCCATCAAAGGAAGAAAGGAAGGGAGGGAGGGAGGGAAAGAAAGAAAAGAAAGAAAAAGAAAATGCCTATTCAGTCTTTAAAACCCAGATCAGTAATACATCTAGATCACCTTCTCTTATACTGTCTCATTCTCCAATAAATTTAACCTCTTTTCTCTGTGTACCTCCTGTGTATCTTAAATCTCTCTCCAGAATTGCATTAAAAATATTGCACTCAGCCAGGCAGGATAACTCACACATGTAACCCCAGCACTTTGGGAGGCCGAGGCGGGTGGATCACGAGGTCAGGAGATCGAGACCATCCTGACTAACACAGTGAAACGCCGTCTGTACTAAAAATACAAAAACAAAATTAGCCAGGCATGGTGGTGAGCACCTGTAGTCCCAGCTAGTCCGGAGGCTGAGGTGGGAGAATGGAGTAAACCCGGGAGGTGGAGCTTGCAGTGAGCTGAAATCACGCCACTGCACTCCAGCCTGGGCGACAGAGTGAGACTTTGTCAAAAAAAAAAAAAAAAGAAAGAAAAGAAAGAAAAATATTGCAATCTACACCTGGCATATACCAGGAACTCGGTAGATGGTTTCCAACTATTCAAATTGAATTTGGTGAACAAAAATGTGCAGGTGGCGCTGTACTTAACCAATTCCCGCTAACGCTGGACGGCCTTACATTACTACTGCCGTTAATCCTGTCTCTACAGTCTCTACACCACCACTCTTACATCGACCTCATGGTTCTACTCACTAGCCTGCACACTGCCCTCCCTTCCATTCAGCCAACGATGTTTGATTTAATATGGGGAACTACTCTTTGTTTTGTTTTGTTTTGTTTTATTTTTTTTTTGAGACCGAGTCTCGCCCTCCCGGCCAGGCTGGAGTGCAGAGGCGCGATCTCGGCTCACTGCAAGCTCCGCCTCCCGGGTTCACGCCATTCTCCTGCCTCAGCCTCCCGAGTAGCTGGGACCACCTGGCCCGGCTAATTTTTTGTATTTTTAGTAGAGATGGCGTTTCACCGTGTTAGTTAGCCAGGATGGTCTCGATCTCCTGACCTTGTGATCCGCCCGCCTCCGCCTCTCGAAGTGGTGGGATTACAGGCTTGAGCCACCGCGCGGGCCGGGGAACTACTCTTTCCTCACTACTTTTATGACTTTGTTAGCGGCATCTCTTTTCTCTCCAGCCCCTTGAGGTCTCACTTATAGCATTTTTTTAATTAGTTCCCTTGGGGCTAATAATTGCAAGATATTTGAATGGCAACATTTTCTCCAAGAGCCCAAATATTAATTCCAATGTCATCTTTGTTACTTCCCCCAACTTACTACATAGGGTTCCTGGTGGCCAGCTCGGAGTGCCAAAATCCCCTGGCTGAAGAAACCGATTAGGCCTCCATTGCCTCCAATCTGTAGCTTCTGCTTAGATTTATTTGTAGAATTAATTACAGAAACTGTTTTATTCTTTTATATATATGACTTCTGTAGTAGTGTCTACCTGGGATATCTCAGTTTGCTGAGGTCACAAAGCCACTTGTTAAGATGTGATAGGACTATACTCAGATAGTACAGTGACACCACTAAACCGAAGGCTTACGGAAACCTAAGCCTCAGTCGTTTCCCTCCCACCTTTCGCCACACTCTAGTAGAGGTTTATCCAAGTTAGTGTCTCTACGTCACTGGGAAGGATTGGGATTCAGCATTTTCATATTTTTCTCTTTGATTAACCATTCCCCCACTCAATACCGGCATTTCCTGTTTTGGCTGGGCCTGTTTAGACACATGTTGCTCAGCACAGCTGGTTGGGCATTTGCAGTCCAAGTGATTATCCTTGCACTTTCATATGGTGGCAGCATGCTGCAACAGGAAGCACGATGAAACTGCAGGCAGAAGGCCTGGGTTCTGGTCCCACTTTTCTCATTAAATACCAATATGACCTTGAATAAGTCATTTCACTCTTCTATGTCTCCGTTTAGCTGTAAAATGGAGAAATCCAAACCCACCATCTCTAGGGACACTTTCAGAAATAACATTGGATGCTTCTACACTTTACTTGAAAGGCACTTTATTCATTCAATGCCTTTTCAAAGTACTTCTATAAAAAAGAAATTTCAGGGCCAGGAGCAGTGGTTCACATCTATAATTTCAGCACTTTGGGCGGCAGAGGCAGGAGGACCCCTTGAGCCCAGGAGTTCAAGACCAGTCCAGACAACATAGTGAAATCCTGTCTCTACAAAATAAAAAGTTGTTTAAATTTGTCAGACATGAAGGTTCACACCTGTAGTTTCAGCTACCGAGAGGCTGAGGTGGGAGGGTTGCTTGAGCCCAGGAGATTGAGGCTGCAGTGGGCCATGATTGTGCCACTACAGTCCAGCCCAAGCAACAGAGCAAGTCACTGTCTCCAAAAAAAAAAAAAAAGAAAGAAAGAAAAAAAAGAAAAATAAATTTTTTTAAAGAAATCTCAGAGCCACCTTATAATCAGAACACAGAATGATATGGTTGGAAGTCATGCTTTATAGAATTCTTGATTTTTTATATATTTATATAAAAACATCTTGTATGATTATCCAGAATAGCACTGCCAACTCATCAAGCTTTCAGGGACAAGAGGGAGGGTGAGTAGATGGCTTCTGCTAGAGTTGAAATTAACAGCTCTGGGCCGGGCGCTGTGGCATGTGCCTGTAATCCCGGCACTTTGGGAGGCCGAGGTGGGCCGACCACTTCAGGCCAGGAGTTCGAGACCAGCCTGGCCAACATGGTGAAACCCCATCTCTACTAAAAATACAAAAATTAGCTGGGCATGGTGGCACACACCTGCAATCCCAGCTACTCGGGAGGCTGAGGTGGGAGAATCGCTTGAACTGGGGAGGTGGAGGCTGCAGTGGGCCAAGATCATGCAACTGCACCCCAGCCTGGGTGACACAGCAAGACCCTGTCTCAGAACAGAGGAAAAAAAAAAAGAAAAAAATTAACAGCTCTGAACCCTACCAAAGACAGCAAAAGGAACTCTGTTTTCCCCTCAAGCCCAGCATAGAATTTGTTATTTACCTACAATGGTTGATTTTATGTGTCAACTTAGCTAGGCCACTGTACCCAGATATTTGCTCAAACACATCTGGAGGTTCTGTGAAAGCATTTTTAGATGAGATTAACGTTTAAATAAGTAAACTCTGAGTAAAGCAGATTACTTTCCATAATGTGGGTGGGCCTCGTCTAATCAGTTGAAAACCTTAAAAAAAAAAAAAAGACTGAGATCCCCTAAGGAAGACGGAATTTTCTGCCAGCAAACTACCTTCAGGCTCAAGCTGCAAAAATCAACTCTTTCCTGGGTCTCCAGCCTCCTGGTCTATCCTATGGATTTTGGAGTTGCCTATCATGGGAGTATTTATTTATTTATTTATTTAGAGAGATTCTTTCATTCCGTTTCTCTGGAGAACTCTTCCTGGACACAGAGGAAAAGTTCATCCTGCCCTTATCTCCTCCCTTTATCCCATGAAGTTCTATTCCCCTGCCAGAAGGTCCACTCACCTCAATAACCAATGCAAGTGAAAGGAATCAATAAAGTGCCATGCACGTTTGTTAACATAATAACAATTATCATTATCACCATCATTGTCATTTTAGTCAGACCATTTGAGAAACTAGATGTGGGGCCAGCTGCATATACCCAGTATTATACACCGTGAAAGCCTGGGGCCTCTAAGGGAAGGCAGACCACACAGGGCAGGCGGCTATTGTGCTTTGCTTCCACAACCCACAACCCAGCCACACATCAGATTATTGAAACCACTCCTGCGAAAGAACAAAATTGGTTGATTATGCATTCATCCCACATAGCTCTTGGCTCTAGCAATTCTCTACACCTCCGGAGATCTCTCATCTTCCTCTTCATCTACATTATCCAGAAAAGAAAAAAAGCCAGCTGTCAGAGGGAGTAATCTTTTTAGCACTTTTCCAATCAAAACCAGCCTTTGCTGACTTCCCCTGACTTCCTAGAATAAATCCTGCCTGGTCTCCAAAAAGTCTGATGGCTTTTTAGTGCACTGGCTCCACCCAGTGACTGCTCTAGAGAATGCACCCAAACTTTCTTGTTTGGATGGAGGTTACAGAATTGACAGCTAAAAAGTCAGACAAGTTATTCACGATAGCCAGACCTTGATTTGAATTCCAGAGACTTCTGAGAAACTCTTTATGGCTCATTTTAAGAGTGCCTAGCATAAGGTTAAGAGTATGTATTTTAAGTTCAGGTATCTCTGAGTACAAAATCTTGTTCACTCTCCTACCACATTTTGCCTATATGACTTTGGACAAGTCATTTACCTTATTTAAGCTTTAAGGTACTTATTTGTAAAAACTGAGTTAATTGTGAATACTTACTAGAAATTTTCTAATAATTAATATAGACAGATAGTAGATGGATAGAGTGCTTAATAGACTACTTCGTCCATAATAAACAATCAATAAATCATAGTTATTTCTATTAGCTACTTGGAAGACTTCCATAAAATATCCATTTGTCTGTGGATCGATGCTTCTTACCCTTTTAACTGAGGTAAACAGGAGATTATGATCAATTTTTAAATGCTTGCTTTAACACAATTTGAGTCTGATAGATACAGATTTCCCTGCAGGAATCATGCATTCTTTGCCATGCTACTGCCTAGACAGTAAATATTCTATTTTATTTATTTAAGACATAGTCTCATTCTGGCCAGGCGCGGTGGCTCAAGCCTGTAATCCCAGCACTTTGGGAGGCGGAGACGGGCGGATCACGAGGTCAGGAGATCAAGACCATCCTGGCTAATACGGTGAAACCCTGTCTCTACTAAAAAGTACAAAAAAAAATCTAGCCGGGCGAGGTGGCGGGTGCCTGTAGTCCCAGCTACTCGGGAGGCTGAGGCAGGAGAATGGCGTAAACCCAGGAGACGGAGCTTGCAGTGAGCTGAGATCCGGCCACTGCACTCCAGCCTGGGCAACAGAGCGAGACTCCATCTCAAAAAAAAAAAAAAAAAAAAGACATAGTCTCATTCTGTCACACAGGCTGGAGTGCAGTGATGCAATCATAGCTTACTGCAGCCTTGAACTGTTGGGCTCAAAGAATCCTCCTGCTTCAGCCTCCCAAGTAGCTAGGACTACAGGCACGTTCCACCACATCAGGTTAATTTTTTTACTTTTTGTAGAAATGGAGTCTCAGTATGTTGCCCAGGCTGGTCTCAAACTCCTGGACTCAAGCAATCCTCCCAGGTAGGCCTCCCAAAGAACTAAGGTTACAAGACTGAACAAACATCAAGCTATAAATATTCTAGTGATTCAAGAAAGGCACTCATTTTTTTTTTTAATTAAATGTATGTCATATATACTCCTTTGTTTGGTACTTATATGGAAATTCAAAGTTCATTCTTAAATCTGAGACCTTGGGAATATAATCTTTTAAATTATCTCCTATATCTGTTCTCAAAATAAATCAACAAAATAATTTTGGGTCTTTCTTGAACGCAAAACCGAAAGCACTTCTTAAAGAATGAAGAGGATCTGGTAGATGTTAAAGTATACCTGTTTATGGTTGGCCATAATGTACCTTTGTTCAATCTCATAACCAAGTCTTACTTCCAGAATCCCTTACTTTTTAACACTGCTGTCAACAGATGAACCCAGCCCTGCTCCTAGCCCTGTTCTTCCTTTTTATTGTTTCCTAAGAAGCACATATTTTTTTTTATAGCCCCACATTTCCCTATCCTTCATTCTGGATATAATTTTTCCACAAGAAAAAAAAATATTTGTAGTATAAAGGACTGAATTAAGATCCATGGGATTTGCAAGCTTGTCTCGACTGAATTGATTCAAGTCATGAAACCACACACAAGTCACAGCCTAAGTCTCAGTTCTGCATTTGAAAAATGGCGTTGCCTCCCCATCTTACCCTACAAAGTTATGGTGACTATAATAAATTAGTGTAAGTAAAAGACCTTTGTACATTACAAGGTACTATACAAATATAAAACTAGCGCTTCCAGCTCAGGGTGAACACTACTAGTTTAAAATTCATTCCCAAACTTTTAAGTATGGAAACCCTCATATGCCAGTTACTGTATTTTTACTGTATTTTACTGTAGTGATTGAGAAAATAAAAGCTTTCATTTGGATTTTCCCTCACAATAATTCCAAGGTCTCTCAAAATGTCATGGTCAGATACTTAGAATCATTGCCTAAATCATTAAGGAGATTAACCAAAGGTGGCCTCAACACACTGGGCTGCAGAATTTTTTCTTGTTTTCTGATTCCTCTAAACCAGCTACTTTCCTTTCCCAAATGTTCTCTATCACTTGCTAGGATTCCTGGTCCCCCTTCTTCTTTGCTGGTTTCTGGGATACTAGCCCATCTGTCACTTCTTCTGAAACTACTGATTATAAATATTATAAATTCCTAACCGTTATTCATAGTTAAACCTATATAAGTATACACCTCAAAAGAAGAAAACAAAATGGATGTCACACATTGAGATGGAAAGATCTGATTCCAAAGTACTGGTAAAAAGTACAAAAATACTCCCCTCCCAGTCCTTGAGTTATTAATCATCTTGAGGTTGCTGTACTTAGACATCTGTTGGATAAAAGAACAGATTAGAGGGAGGCAAGGAAATCTGCCAAGACCTGAGGCAGATGCTTCCTCTTAGACTTGGACCTCGTAGCAATGCGACATGTTCTGACTCTTTTCTCAGATCTAAGTTTTAACATCGCATTTCTCCAATGTATTGGAACGGCTCCAGTAGAGGTAGAACTTGAACATAAGGAGTCGCAGGCATTATTGGGGCTACTTCATTCATTTATTCAAAAGAATTAATTGAGAGCCTACTCATTTAGCCTTGAATTATTCTAGGGCTGGAGATGTAGAAATAAAAGACATGCATTCAGGTGGGCAGGAACATCACTCATGGCAGTGACTCAGTAAAAAGTGGAGAAAAAGAACTCAGCCCATGGTTTAAGCCCAAAGAACTTGTGCCTATGACTGGGCCTATGAATAAGAGGTGGACACAGCAGCAGTCTCCTTCAGCACGGCTTGGTGTGTCCCTTGATACGGCTCTTCATTCCACTGACATGGAAGCAACAGGATTGATCATTCTTTTCTAGGGCATATTTACCAATTAAAGTCATTGGAAACTAGAAAAAAAGATGATATATGCATGTTAACCTTCGAATAGCATACCTGTGAGGTTGGTGTGGATCTACCAACCCCTCCTTAGTAGAACAGATGGAGGGCTAGGCTAGTCTAGCTAGTTCTATTCCAGATCTTCTTTTCTTCATTATTCCAATTCATTTTTGGCCTTTTAAGAATTATACAGACCTTTACAATTAATAATAAAATCTACTGATATTTTTGAAAAAAAGAAAGAGGAAAAAAAGAGAGGAAGGAAGGAAGGAAGGGAGGGAGGGATGGAAACTAGAAAAAAAGATGATATATGCATGTTAACCTTCGAATAGCATACCTGTGAGGTTGGTGTGGATCTACCAACCTCTCCTTAGTAGAACAGATGGAGGGCTAGGCTAGTCTAGCTAGTTCTATTCCAGATCTTCTTTTCTTCATTATTCTAATTCATTTTTGGCCTTTTAAGAATTATACAGACCTTTACAATTAATAATAAAATCTACTGATATTTTTGAAAAAAAGAAAGAGAAAAAAAGAGAGGAAGGAAGGAAGGAAGGGAGGGAGGG
>NW_012112030.1:9935017-9944660 GCF_000951035.1 Colobus angolensis palliatus
TTCAAGCAGTGAGCTATGATCATGCACTCCAATCTGGGCAACAGAGCAAGATCCTGTCTCAAAAGAAAGAAAGATGGAAGGGAAGGAAGGGAGGACTCCAATCTGGGCAACAGAGCAAGATCCTGTCTCAAAAGAAAGAAAGATGGAAGGGAAGGAAGGGAGGAAGGGGAGGAGGGGAGGAGGGGAGGAGAGGAGGAAAGAAAGACAGCTCCTGCCCTCAACATGTTCACCGTCAACTTGGGGATTCATTTTACAGCATCGTGGCCTAGATTCGATGGTGAAAAAAATCCAAGGTAGGGTGTGAGAGGGAATCTAGTGACTGCCCAGGGAAGGTGGTGTCGGAAGTAAGATTTGAAATATAAACACAAGCTCATTATGGAAGGAAGGAGCAACTTACTCTAGGTTAACCAGCAAGGTTCAGAGACTTGAAGAGAGCACAAGCATAAAAATGCAAACTGAGGAACTGAAGGCTGAGAAAGAGTAGCTGAAGACCTATAGAGGAAAGACTTGCTTGGCCCAGCTGATGAGCTTATATTTTGTCTTGAAAGCAATAGGAGCTACTAGAGGATTTTTTTTTTTTTTTTTTTTTTTTTTGAGATGGGGTTTTGCTCTTGTTGCCCAGGCTGGAGTACAGCAATGTGATCTCAGCTCACCGCAACCTCTGCCTCCCGGGTGCAAGCGATTCTCCTGCCTCAGCCTCCCAAGTAGCTGGGATTACAGGCATGCGCCACCACGCCCAGCTGATTTTGTATTTTTAGTAGAGACGGGGTTTCTCCATGTTGGTCAGGCTGGTCTCAAACTCCCGACCTCTGGTGATCCACCTGCCTTGGTCTCCCAAAGTGCTGGGATTACAGGCGTGAGCCACCGCACCTGACCTACTAAAAGATTTTAAGTGGGAGAGCTGCATGATGGGATTTGCCACAAAAAATATCAAGTTCAATCATTCTGGGATCTATATTTCCCTCAAACCTCTTAACTCCCATTAGGATGTTACCAAAGTCTCTTGCTTCCTATCCTGGCCTCCTGCCAATCCTCAGTCTCCTGCCGATCCGATCCATCCCCGACCCTTTGCAGAGTAGTCTTTCCCCTGCTCTCAGCTCTACAACGGAATCCATGCCTAACGTCTTACACTTATGTTCTTGCCAGTCACCCTCCTCATATCTTAATCTCCAGCCAACCTCACTAGTTCTGCTTCCCCAAAACACCATGCTGTTTTATGCCCCTACTATTATCAGCATTAATGTCTGAGACACCCTTCCTCCACTGTCTTGCTGTTGGAGTCCCACTTATCTTTCAAAACCCAGTTCCAGTATCTCCCTTTGTGTGAAATCTGCCCCCATCTGCCTAGGCACCCCTCCTTTGTGCCAACCTCATACCTTGCACAGTTTCCGATTCCTGCATTTATACTCAACAGGACTAGTCTCTGCTTACTGGTTCACTACCTCCTTTTGTACTACGAGCGCCTTGAGGGAGAGATGTTACCATCTTATCTTTGTATCCCCAGTGCTTAGGGCTGAGTTTAATGCTCAATACAGAATTGGTAAAATAATAAATGAATGAATAATGTTCCTTCTTACAGATAAAAGAAAGATGGTCCCAGCCTGTTACGGCAGAATAATTTTCTGAATTCTAAGCATGTAGCTATATACTTGAAAAATGTCTGAAGTTATATTTGTTCCTGTGGTAGAATACTGCAATCAATTTCTTTACATTATGCCTCCCAATTTCTCTTTTATGAAGACTATACACTCTTGGAAATGTATGGCTGGACAAAGCTATGTTGCAATATTCTTCTCATACACTGAGAAACTCACCCAATGTATAGATATGTGTATACCCCGAGCAAACTTATATAAGATCTTATCTTCTTTTCCTATAATCCCATCTGAATATTTTTGCAGCAGCAAAAGTACCTAATGTGCTCTGCTGCCAAAATAAAAAGGAGCCCAAGTATATGATTTTCCTTTTTTGCAAAACATGTGTCCCAGAAGATTCTACTTTTGCTAAATCACATCTAAGTAACGTCAAGGTATTTGTGGAAAGAGTGACCGTTATTGGAGATTGAACTTGAAGCACAAGGCCAAAGAATCTTGTGACATGGAAATAGTGTCACAGGTCCTAAAAAGGTCATGTTCCCTGGACTTGTCTTCATGGTAACCAGAAGGGACCAATAATGGAGAATCAGAGAAGCTTCTCTGATATTTGACCTGCATATGATCCTGATGCCAGGTAACCATACTGAGGCAAGGGTGAGTCTTTTTTTTTTTTTTTTTTTTTTGAGTTGAAGTCTTGCTCTGTCACCCACGCCAGAGTGCAGTGGCACAATCTTGGCTCACTGCAACCTCTGTCCCCTGGGTTCAAGCAGTTCTCCTGCCTCAGCCTCCCGAGCAGCTGGGACCACAGGTGTGCACCACTGCACCTGGCTAATTTTTTGTATTTTCAGTAGAGACAGGGTTTCACCATGTTGGCCAGGCTGGTCTTGAACTCCTGACCTCAGGTGATCCACCTGCCTCAGCCTCCCAAAGTGCTAGGATTATAGGCGTGAGCTACTGCACCTGGCCAAGGGTGAGTCTGAATAATGACAGAGTGAATTCTCATCATCTTATTGGAATGGGAGTTCAGAGTTGGAATTAAAGTATATAAAGAAGCAAAAGGTAAAAACAAATTAAATGTCTATCAAACGAGCTGGTAATAAAATATGTTAAAATAAATAGGATTTACAGTAAATTGGACTTTTGGTCCCAATCATATTACCTGCAGTAAGATTACATATCTATGATCTAGCCATAACCTCAAGGTAGGTGAAGTAAACTTTCCCACTTTCTGACTATGGGTTTGGCCGTGTAAACTGAGTTGGCCAATGAGATATTAGTAGATGTGATGTGAGCCAAGGTTTGAAATGCACTTAAATGATTAACCTCATTTACTTGTGCATCTGTCATTGCCATGCGAAAAATGTAGCCTAGTATTGACTGCCCCTCCATATGAAGCAACACCACCTCAGCTGGTTTATCAACCTGCAATCAGAAACAGAGCAACCCCAGTCCACCCACAGATGCGTGAGAGAGAAAGAAATGCTTATTCCTATATGCTGCTGCTATTTTGTGATGATTTGTTACCCAGCAAAAGCTGACTAATACATGGGTCATCCATACAATAAAATGTTTTCTAGCTATTAAATGAGACAGACCTTGATGAACCGATATAGAAGGATCTTTAGGATACACCTGCAAGGAAAAACAGCAAGGTGCAGAGCAGTATAAATAATATGCTCTCATTTGTGGGGAAAAACGGAACATATATTTCTATATTTGTCTAAACGATATTAGACTATCTTTACAAGAATGAATAAAAAGTTGTTAACTGAGATTGTCCCCAGAGAAGAGCACTGGCTGGCTGAGGGACAGAAGTGAGAATGACCAATCAGTCGGAAAGCTTTCCAGTATTTAACAACTGGAGAGTCGCACTGGTGCTCGCCGGCTGAATATCCATCCTAGATGGACGCGTTCTAGAAATAGCCAAGATTCCCCCTCTCACAGCTTTTTAGATCCCCCTTTCACAGTTTTCAGTATAGTCTATGCAGAAATTGAAGTGATTTCAAGGTTTAAAGGGAGCTAGATTTAGTTGAGTAGATGAGGATCAGAGTAGGGAGAAAAAGGGAGGAAAAAAACGTGCTAAAAATGGTTTTGCCATCCATGTATTTTTAACAACTTATTCTCTGCTTCTCCCCCTCTCCAATACCATTTCTAAGCTCCCAGTACCATTCCTAAACTTGACATCATTATAGTCCACAGTATGTAGATAACTGATTCAACTACTTAAACATATTTTTTAAAAGGTGAGGTAAAATACTGTAATACAAAAGATTTTTTCACAATGTGGAAATAAATATATATATATTTTTTCAAATTTCACATAATCCAAGAAACATTATGAGGATAAGTGCATGTTGCCATGGAAACTAGATGTCATCATTAGCATCATCAACAGTCACTAAATGCCTGTTAGTGCTGTTTTGAGCTACTTCCTACTTTCACTAGAAAAGAAATACATGATGTTTGCTGTGAAGGAATTTCTAATTTAAATGGCTTCTGGAACAGCACATGCTTGGGAAGGAAAGGATGAACCTTTACCATTCATCACTGCTAGGTGCCAGAGATACGAGATTAAATATGACTCAGGTTTCTATCCACAAAGAGTTCAGTCTGGTGTGGGGGACACTCATGAATGGATGATTATTAGATAATGGGGAAATGTAGTGTTGGTTACACAAAACTCCCAAAGCAATCAAATGCTGACAGTAGATGAAGCACATGCTTATTCAAGAAAAAGCAATCTGTTTATATATCTATTTCTTGCCTCATTATTTATCCCTAAACATGTTTTAAGATTAATAATGCATAAGGGAGAAAACTCTCGATGTCCTCTCCCTGAATTCCTCTTACTATTCCTAGTTTTAACCTTAGTCAGTGAGATTCCCCTGTTCAAATGCAAACAAAGCTTTTATAAAAAGTGTGAAGAATGGAACTGTGGTTTCTACAAGCTGTTAAGTCAAAGAATGCATGAATAATTTAGACTCCACCAACTGCCAATGATCATGCATTCCAAAACTCTGGATCCCAGGAGCCACTGATAGGCAGGACACCTGGGATAGAGAATATGGTGCCCAGGAGAATGATTAATCTTTATTTCCTCTGTATTGTCAGCAATTCTTGATGCAGGCTGCTGGCTGCCTGTCTAGATCTACAATGATCTTGGCTTGCCCTCTGGGGCCCCACTTGTTGCCAGCATTCCACTTGTTACTTCTTGTTGGACCTCCATTGCATGGCCAACTGCCTAACCTCCTACACCCCATCTGCGCCATCCACCAAAGACTATGCTTTGCCTATCAGATTAGCCTTTTTCCTCTCTCCTGCAATAGAATGTGTCTTCAAGTGCCTGCTCTGCTAAGAGAAAATCAGAGTTTTGTTATTCTAGTATAAAAGCAGGATTCTGTAGAAAAGTCAAAGCAAAAGAGAGTCAGGCTAATCACATACAGTGGCCTAGGATGTGGAATGTGCCACCCTAATCAATTCCAGAGGGTTCCGGAGTTCATAAAGGAGCCTCAATCCTAAGTGGATGCAGTCCCTCCGGAGCCATAATACCAACACGTCTCTCTCCTAGGCAATAGTATAGTGATATTTAAGGGGGCTCTAACAGTCACTCTCAGTTTCACAAGGAGAAAGGGTGGTCCAAGGAATTGGCAAGTTCACAAATTGCCTAGAGTGAGTTTAAAAACAAAACCATTATCGTCTGGCTGAAGGATTGCTTGTTGTCAGCCTGTGCAGCCAGCATCATGCTCAATAAATGTTAATTTCCTTCCCTAAAGTAAAGTCCTAGCTACTCAGGAGGCTGAAGCATGAGAATGACTTGAACCTCGGAGGCAGAAGTTGCAGTGGGCTAAGATCCGGCCTGGGCAACAGAGCTAGACTCTGTCACAAAACAAAAACAAAAACAAAAACAAAAACAAAAAACCCTTAATATGGGCTGGGTGTGGTGGCTCATGCCCATAATCCCAGCACTTTGGGAGGCTAAGGTGGGAAGATCACTTTAGGCCAGGAGTTTGAGACCAGCTGGGCAAGACAGTGAGACTCCATCTCTAAAATAAATAAATAAATAAAACAAAATTTAACATGTAGGACTTTGGGAAGCTGAAGTGGGATGATCACTTGAGCCCAGGAGTTTGAGAGCATCTTGAGCGACATAGCAAGACTCCATCTCTGTTTTTTAAAAAACTTAATATGTAAATTATATGTTTAAATATGGGTATTTTCAAGAGGTCGAGATGGCAGTGAGCCATGATTGCACCACTATACTTCAGTGTGTGTGGGTGACAGAACAAGACCCTTTATCAAATAAGTAAGTAATAAATGTATTTTATTTTACATCAATTATATTTCCACAAAGTTTTAGTTTGTTTTTTGAGACAGTCTCTCGCTCTGTCACCCAAGCTGAAGTGCAGTGGCACGATCTTGGCTGACTGCAACCTCTGCCTCCAAGGTTCAAGTGATTCTCCCACCTCAATCACCTGAGTAGCTGGGATTACAGGCATGCGCCACAATATCCAGCTAATTTTTTTTATTTTTATTAGAGATGGGGTTTCACCATGTTGGCCAGGCTGGTCTCAAACTCCTGGCCTCCCTCAACTCGAAATCTCAAAATGTGCTGTGATTACAGTCATGAGCCACTGTACTCAGCCATACAAAGATTTTTTTTTTTTTTTTTGATGGAGTCTTGCTGTGTCGCCCAGGCTGGAGTGCAAGAACATGATGTTGGCTCACTGCAACCTCTGCCTCCCAGGTTCAAGTGATTCTCCTGCCTCAGCCTCCAAAATAGCTGGGATTACAGGCATTCAACACCATGCCTGGATAATTTTTGTATTTTTAGTAGAGATGGGTTTTCACCATGTTAGCCTGGCTGGCCTTGAACTCCTGACCTCAAGTGATCCGCCTGCCTTGGCCTCCCAAAGTGCTGCGATTATAGGTATGAGCCACCGCACCCGGCTATAAAGTTATCTTTTAAAGGATAATTGACTACCGATAGTAAGAAAATAAATTATGGAATTTATAGTATATGTAGAAGCAAATTAAAAATATGATGTAAAATATATAATAACAGTAGCACAAAGAAAAGAAAGACAGTAAATATACTTCTCTAACATTTTTATACTATATGTATGATGGTATAATATTTGAAAACAGACTGAAAAGTGAAAGTGTGTGTGTGTATGTGTATGTGTCTGTGTGTGTACAGTATGTCCTAGAGCAATCACCTTTAAAAAAAAAAAAGCCGGCGGCGGGGAGCTGTAAGCCTAGTGAAGATAAAATGAAATCAGGAAAAAAAAAAAACTTAATCCGAAAGAAGTCAGGTAAAGGAAAAAAGGAAAAATGAGCAATCAAGACAAACAGAAAACAAACAGCAATATGGTGCATTTAAACCTAACCGTATAGATAATTACATTAAATATAAATTGTTTAAACAATCAAAAAGTGGAGATTGTCAGATGGAATTTTTTGAAAAGACTCAACTACATACTGTCTACAAGAAGAAACTCACTTTATATATAGATATAGAGGGTTAAAATTAGAAGAAAAACTATTAATCCAAAGAAAGCTAAAATGCCTATATTAATATTAGATTAAATAGATTTTAGAACATGAAGTATTGCTAGGGATAAAAACATTACTTCTTAAAGATAAAGAAGCCAATTCATTAAGAAAAGATGATCAGGTGTAGTGGCTCATGCCTGTAACCAGCACTTTGGGAGCCTGAGGTGGGCAGATTGCTTGAGCTCAGGAGCCGGGTAACATAGTAAAACCCCATCTCTACAAAAAATACAAAAATTTACCAGGCATGATGGTGCATGTCTGTGTCCCAGCTGCTCGGGAGGCTGAAGTGGGAGGATCATTTGAGCCTGGGAGTTGGAGGTTACAGTGAGCCAAGATCACGCCACTGCACTTCAGTGTGGGCAACAGAGTGAGACTCTATCTCAAAAACAATTATATGTATAATATATATACACACATATGTGTGTACACATATGTGTGTATATATGTACATGTATATATGTGCATATATGCATATATATGTACATATAGGTATGTGCATATGAATATGTACATATATGTACACGTATAACATACCTATATGTACATATATGCTATGTATACTATATATGTGTATACATGTGTATGCTATATATGTATATATTATATAGTATATACTATATACACTATATATGTATCTATATTATATACATATATTATACATATACACTATATATTATACATATATACATATGTGTATATATTATATGTATATATAGTGTATATATGTATAACATATACACATAGATGTATATATATTATATATATATAATTTTTATGACCATATAATTTTATGGTGCATATATGTGTGTGTATATATATAACTCTTCTAAATATGTATCTACATAATTACAGAGCCTGACTGATAAGAGAAATACAAAAACCTAAACAGAAAGCCAAATTATGAGTGAATTCCCATTCACAATTGCTACTAAGAAAATAATATACCTAGGAAAGCAACTTAAAAGGGATGTGAAGGACCTCTTCAAGGAGAACTACAAACCACTGCTCAAGGAAATAAGAGAGGATATAAACAAATGGAAAAACATTCCATGCTTATGGATAGAAAGAATCAATATTGTGAAAATGGCCATACTGCCCAAAGTAATTTATAGATTCAATGCTATCCCCAGCAAACTACCACTGACTTTCTTCACAGAATTGGAAAAAATGACTTTAAACTTCTTACAGAACCAAAAAAGAGCCCACATAGCCAAGACAATCCTGGGCAAGAAGAACAAAGCTGGAGGCATCACACTACCGGACTTCAAACAATACTACAAGGCTACAGTAACCAAAACAGCATGGTACTGGTACCAAAACAGATATATAGACCAATGGAACAAAACAGAGGCCTCAGAAATAACACTACACATCTACAACCATCTGATATTTGACAAACCTGACACACATAAGCAATGAGGAAAAGAATCTCTATTTAATAAATGGTGTTGGGAAAATTGGCTAGCCATATGCAGAAAACTAAAACTGGACCCCTTCCTTACACCTTACACAAAAATCAACTCAAGATGGATCAAAGACTTAAATGCAAGACCTAGCACCATAAAAATCCTAGAAGAAAACCTAGGCAGTACCATTCAGGACACAGGCATGGGCAAAGACTTCATGTCTAAAATACCAAAAGCAATGGCAACAAAAGCCAAAATTCACAAATAGTATCTAATTAAACTAAAAAGCTTCTGTACAGCAAAAGAAACTATCATCAGAGTGAACAGGCAACCTACAGAATGGGAGAACATTTTTGCAATCTATCCATCTGACAAAGGGCTAATATCCAGAATCTACAAAGAACTTAAACAAACATACAAGAAAAAAAAACAAACAAACAATTCCATCAAAAAATGGGCAAAGGATATGAACAGACACTTCTCAAAAGAAGACATTTATGCAGCCAGCAGACACATGAAAAAATGCTCATCATTACTGGCCATTAGAGAAATGTAAATCAAAACCACAATGAGATACCATCTCACGCCAGTTAGAAAGGTGATCATTAAAAAGTCAGGAAACAACAGATGCTGGAGAGGTTGTGGAAAAATAGGAATGCTTTTACAGTGTTGGTGGGAATGTAAATTAGTTCAACCATTGTGGAAGACCGTGTGGTGATTCCTCAAGGATCTAGAACTAGAAATACCATTTGACCCAGCGATCCCATTACTGGGCATATACCGAAAGGATTATAAATCAGTCTACGATAAAGACACATGCACGCGTATGTTTACTGCAGCACTATACACAATAGGAAAGACTTGGAACCAACTCAAATGTCTATCAGTGATAGACTGGATTAAGAAAATGTGGCACATACACACCATGGAGTACAATGCAGCCATAGAAAAGGATGAATTCGGCCGGGCGCGGTGGCTCAAGCCTGTAATCCCAGCACTTTGGGAGGCGGAGACGGGCGGATCACGAGGTCAGGAGATCGAGACCATCCTGGCTAACACGGTGAAACCCCGTCTCTACTAAAAAATACA
>NW_012112030.1:9944785-9954511 GCF_000951035.1 Colobus angolensis palliatus
CAGAAAACCAAACACTGCATGTTCTCACTCATAAGTGGGAGTTGAACAATGAGATCACATGGACAGAGGGAGGGGAACATCACACAGAGGGGCCTGTCAGGGGCTGGGAGGCTAGGGGAGGGATAACATTAGGAGAAATACCTAATGTAGGTGACGGGTTAATGGGTGCAGCAAACCACATGTCATGTGTATACCTATGTAACAAAACTGCATGTTCTACACATGTAACCCAGAACTTAAAGTACAATTTAAAAAAAAGAGAGAGAGAGAGGGAGAAACAGAAAAACATATTGGAGATTTAAGGGCCCTTAAAGTTCTTCTTTTTTTTTTTGAGATGGAGTCTCGCTCTGTCACCCAGGCTGGAGTGCAGTGGCACAATCTCGGCTCGCTGCAAGCTCTGCCTCCCAGGTTCATGCCATTCTCTTATCTCAGCCTCCCAAGTAGCTGGGACTACAGGCGCCCGCCATCACACCCAGCTAATTTTTTCTATTTTTACTAGAGACGGGGTTTCACTACGTTAGCCAGGATGGTCTCAATCTCCTGACCTCGTGATCTGCCCACCTTGGCCTCTCAAAGTGCTGGAATTACAGGCGTGAGGCACTGCGCCCGGCCCCAAATTTCCTCTTTTTGTAAGTGGTAGCACAAGTACACAGAAATAGATATAGAAGACTTAAGCAACACCATTGACCAAGTTGACCTATTGCCTTCTATAGAACACAACATTCAACAACAGCAGAAAACACATTCGTTTCAAGTACACATAAAACATTCACCAAGATGGACTATATTTGGGGCTATAAAACAAATTTCAATAAATGTAGAAGAATTTAAATCATAAACAGTATGTTCTTTGACCACAACTCAACTAATATCAATATTAAAATGACGTCTAGAAAATATCCAAATCTTTGGAAATGAACAATTCTAAATAATTCAGTAATCAAAGAATAAGTCACAAAAAAACTAGAAAATATTTTGAAATTTAAAAAAATGAAAACATTTCAAAATTATAGGATACAGCTGAAACAGTCCTTAGAGAGAAAGGTATGTCATATTAAATGCTTACATGAATAAAGAAGGGTCTAAACTTTGATGATAAGAAACTAGAAAAAGAAGAGCAAATTAAACCCAAGGCAAACAGAAGAAATGAAATAATGAAAATGTAGAAATCATTAAAATAGAAAACAGAAAAGCAACACAGAAAATCAAAACCAAAAGCTGGGTTTTTTCAAATTTAATAAAATCTGTAGACCTCTATAGCCAGACTTAAGAGACAAACAAAATTACACAATTTAATAAATATCAGGAATGAAAGAGGCTGGGAGCAGTGGCTCTGTAATTCCAACACTTAGGGAGGTAGGGGCGGGAGGATAACTTGAGCCCAGGTGTTTGAGACCTGCCTAGGCAATACAGGGAGAACCTGTTCTAAAAAATATTAAAAAAAAAAAAAAAAGAAAAGAAAAAACAGAAAAGAATGAAAGAGTGAGACATCACTATAGATCCTAGAGATACCCTAGAGATACAATAAAGAAACATTATGAATAACTTTATACCAATAAATTTAATAACCTGTAAGAAACGGACAAATTCCTTTAAAAGCTAAAACTGCCAAATCTCATTGAAAAAGTAGATAACTTGAATATCATCCACAAAAGATAGTAAATTTATAGCTGCAAACTTTCCCACAGAAAAATGTCTAGGCCCAGATGGTTTCAGTGGTGAAGGCTATGAAACATTTAGATAAGAAATAACACAAATCTTTCCAGTGTCACGCTTAGGCCCTGCTGGCCGCCCCACTGCGACCATGTTCGTTCCCTGCGGGGAGTCGGCCCCCGACCTTGCCGGCTTCACCCTCCTCATGCCAGCAGTATTTGTTGGAAATGTTGGCCAGCTTGCAATGGATCTAATTATTTCTACACTGAATATGTCTAAGATTGGTTACTTCTATACCGATTGTCTTGTGCCAATGGTTGGAAACAATCCATATGCAACTGCGGAAGGAAATTCAACAGAACTTAGTATAAATGCTGAAGTATACTCATTGCCTTCAAGAAAGCTGGTGGCTCTTCAGTTAAGATCCATTTTTATTAAGTATAAATCAAAGCCATTCTGTGAAAAACTGCTTTCCTGGGTGAAAAGCAGCGGCTGTGCCAGAGTCATTGTTCTTTCGAGCAGCCATTCATATCAGCGCAATGACCTGCAGCTTCGCAGTACTCCCTTCCGGTACCTGCTTACACCTTCCATGCAAAGAAGTGTTCAAAATAAAATAAAGAGCCTTAACTGGCAAGAAATGGAAAAAAGTCGGTGCATTCCTGAAATAGATGATTCCGAGTTTTGTATCCGCATTCCAGGAGGAGGTATCACAAAAACGCTCTATGATGAAAGCTGTTCTAAAGAAATCCAAATGGCAGTTCTGCTGAAATTTGTTTCAGAAGGGGACAACATCCCAGATGCATTAGGTCTCGTTGAGTACCTTAATGAGTGGCTTCAGATAATCAAACCACTTAGCAATGACCCCACAGCATCTACCTCACGGTGGAAAATACCAAGTTCTTGGCGATTACTCTTTGGCAGTGGTCTTCCCCCGGCACTTTTTTGATCTGTTTTCCATTTTATACCCAGAACACTTACTACCAACACAACTGTTAAACATTCTAGACAAAAACATCATATGATCCAAGAACGTATTAGGAAATTACCTTCACCGTAAATGTCAAAGGAAAAGATTAAGGATCTCTTTGCCATGCTTTTCATCACATGCAACAAATGTGAATTTTGTACAATAAAATTTTATTTCCTAAGTAAAAAAAAAAAAAAAAAAAACAGAAATTCTACACACATTTACAGAGAGTAGAAGATGAAATGCCAACTAATTTTATCAGGCCAACATTAACCTGATAGCAAAACCAGACCAATATATTACAAGAAAAGTACATATCATGATCCTTCATGAACACAGATGCTAAAATTCTTAACACTATATTAACAAATCAAATCTGGCAACATATAAAAAGAATAAACAAGTGAAGTTTCTCTTGGAATACAGAGTTTGTTCAATATTTGAAATCAGTCCATGTAAAAAGTAAAAGCATATGATTATCTTAAGAGCTGCAGAAAAAGTATTTCACAAAATTCAGTATCTCTTCATGATAAAAATTTTCAACAAGCTAAAAAAAATAGAATGCAGTTTTCTCAACCTGATAAAGAAAACCTATAAAAAACATATGCTAACATCACTTAAAGGTGAAAGACTGAATCCTTTCCCCCTAAGATCAGGAAGAACATCCACGCTCCCTATGCTTATTTAACACCACCGGAGATTCTAGCTGGGGCAATAAGACAAGAAAAAGAAGTACATGGCCAGGCATGGTGGCTCACACCTGTAATCCCAGCACTCTGGCAGGCCTAGGCAGATCACTTGAGGTCAGGAGTTCGAGACTAACCTGGCCAACATAGTGAAACCCCATCTCTACTAAAAATACAAAAATTAGCTGGGTGTGCAAGCCTGTGGTCCCAGCTTCTCAGGAGACTGAATCAGAAGAATCACTTGAACCCAGGAGGCAGAGGTTGCCATGAACTGAGATTGTGCCACTGCACTCCAGCCTGGGCGACAGAGTGAGACTCTTTCTCAAAAAAAAAAAAAAAGAAAAAAAAAGAAAGAAAAAGAAGTACATGCAGACACTTTGAAAAGAAAGAAGTAAACCTGTCTTCATTTGCAGACAACATGAGTATCTCTGCGGAAATTACTATGGAATTGTTTAAAGCTAATAGAAGTAAAAGTGAGCTTTACCATCTCTCAGAATAGGCCAGTATACATAAATTAATCATGTTGTGGACAAAGTGAAACTATAGTGCAAAAGCACTAATTTAATTAAAAAAAAAGCATTGTAAGTTCTAGACACTGGAAAAATAGGGAAAATCTTAAGAATTGAGAGGAGGGAAGAAAATACAAGTAATAAGGCTTAAGGAAGGAGAAAGATGGAGATCTTTGATCAACGAAACAACAGAGGATCCGTTGAAGAATTTAATCTGGAGAGGGACCTGATTGAGATCATTCTGAAAAGTAAAATAGAAGCAATCAAGTTTGATTTGGAATAAACTCTCAGGAGGTTCTTGCAATCATTTAGGCAAAAAAGATGACAGCTTGGTCTCAAGCAAAGGAGAAGGAGAAAAGCAAACCATAGTCAAGAGAGAGTTGGAAGATTAAATCAATTGGCTATTGACAAATGATAAAGAGAAGAGAGAAGGAGGAGACCAGGGCTGCTCCCAGATATGGGGCTGCAGCAGGGAAGGACAATGCCCTGCAGAGGAGCAGCTGTGCAGGCTTCGGTCTCTGACACAAAATACCCCAGGGAAAGAGCAGGTGTCATCTTTAGCTTCAACCATAAAGTGGCATGCAGTGCAGAGAGTGGCAGCCTGCCTGGGCCACTTTAAAATATGGTACCTACTGGTCCTCCACTTCAGCCACTGCCCCGGGCACTGGCATAATGGTCATTTACAACAATCATTTCCCTTGCTCGCTTGCCTGGACACCTCCTGGGCCACAGAAGTATGCCTCAAATTACGCAACTGACATAATAGAGACAGTAGGACCTCTGTCTGAGTCATGACCATTTTCTCTTCCCCTATCTTCTCTCAGGTTCACTCTCTGAATTCTCCTGGGGGAGCTCCATCACCTATCAGCTTCTTTTTTTAATGAAACTTGAACATCTTAAGCTGAAATTAGCCACCCTTCCTGAATAGCAAAATGCAGTCACCTTTACAGGACTCCAGATGTTTCAAATACAAACAGCCACGGGCAGGAGTAATGTTGCAATTCCATCCGTGCCTCAAAAGGGATTTGCAGCCTAAGCATCCACAAGGAGGAGCTCTCTGGTACATTTTCACTCACTCAACAAAGATTTACAATCACCTGCTGTGCACCAGGCTCTATGCTAGGCATTGGAGATACTATAATAAATTAAAAGGGCCAGCTGCAGTGGCTTATGCCTGTAATCCCAGTACTTTGAGATGCTGAGGCGGGAAGATCACTTGAGCCCAGGGGTTCGAGGCTGTAGCAAGCTACGACTGTGCCACTGCACTCCAGCCTGGGTGACAGAGCATAACTCTGTCTCTAAAGAAAAATATTTATTTATTTATTTATTTAGAGATGGGGTCTTACTCTGTCACCAGGCTGGAATGCAGTGGCACAATCACAGCTCTTGGCAGCCTCAACCTCCCAGGCTCAGGTGTTCCTCCCACCTCCACCTCAGTCTCCCAAGTAGATGGTGCTACAGGTGCCCACCACCACACCTGGCTAATCTGTGTTTTTTTTTGTAGAGACGGCTAATTTGTGTAATTTTTTTGTAGAGACGGGGTTTCACCATGTTGCCCACGCTGGTCTCAAACCCCTGGACTCAAGTGATCCACCTGCCTTGGCCTCCCAACAAATTAAAATTAAAACCGAAAACGTAAACACAGGAGCAGTGGTTCACACTTGTAATCCCATTTTGGGAAGCCAAGGCAGGAGGAATGATTGAGTCCAGGAATTCAAGACCAGCCTGGGCAACATGGTGAGACCTCATCTCTACAAAAAATAAAAAATAAATAAATTAGCCAGGTGTCATGGCATGCACCTGTAGTTCTAGCTACTCAGGAGGCTGAGGTAGGAGGCTTGAGCACAGGAGGTCAAGGCTGCAGTGAGCCATGTTCACACCACTGCACTACAGCCTGGGCAACACAGTGAGACACTGTCTCAAAAAAAATAAAAAGTAAATAAAAGATCCTGGCCTCATGGATCTTACATTTCTACGGGAGAGACAATTAGTAAGTAAAAAATAAGTGGCATAAAACATTGTGATAAAGTTATTTTAAAAAAAACAAAATGATGAGACAGAAACTAACTAGAAGAAGACACTCATCAAGAAAGGCATCTCTGGGGAGGCAGCATTTAGGCTGAGACTCGAAGGGTGAGAATGAGCCCGCTTTATGCTCACTACAAGTGATGCAACAGAAATAATTATGCCATATATTTACAGTTCTACATGTTATTAGCGTGTGGTGTGGGATCCGTGACAGAAGTGGTGCTGTTAGCATAATTCAATGCACGACGCTGTGCAAGGGAAGAGAGTATTTTGAAAAATTACACTATGCGATCTTCTCCCTAGTTAACTGTTAAGGAAAACTTATTCAGTGATACTAGTTAAGCATGGCAAGGAAAACGTCATTCAGAACCATCACAATAGCTACAGGGACCAGGGCAATGGGGTCTTGCAGTCAGGGAGGGAGACTGGGGAAACTCCAAATACAGCACAAGCAGGTGGGAATCGTAATTGATGCCGAGGAGCAGGGTGGGGGGGTCAGTGGATGGAAAATTACTAAGAGGAAACATCAGGGGTAAGGGGGACTCTGGCTAAACCAACCCAACAGGATTCTTGCTGAAGACAGGCCAGGGTGAACAGGCATCGCGTTGGGGAAGTGGGAGGGGAAAATTCTGATCAGATATTGAGGATGAGGGGTTCTGGCTAAACTGACTTAGCAGGGTTCTTCGCTAAAAACTGGATGTTGCAAGAAAGTGCACAGATGGGCTGAGCAGAAGATTTGGAAGCCTGACTAAAGTTTGGCCAGGCAAAGAATCTTTGTCAAAACCTAAAGTATCCTGGGAGAGAAGGAGGTGCAGATTGGATGGAGACTGTGAAAGGAGGAATGAGAAGAGCAGGAGTTATTACTCAACTTATAACATTCAAGAGATGGCGTATCATAACACTAAACTAGACACAATTGAGAGAGAAAGGATTCTCTACATTTTTAACTCACATTAAGTATATGAAGAGCTAGTCCCAATGGACTATAGTAGATAGATTGGAAATTAAAGCAACATCCGCCCTCTCCTGAGGAAGGGGGGTTGTAGGACAGGAAGAAAGAGGAAGAGAGGAGGCGGTCCCACAACGTGTTCCCAGTTTCCCGGAAGTAAGGCGGGCAGGCTGAGGGGGAACACCGGGGACTGCAGGGAAATTGCTCCATTCCTTTTTTGGGACTCTGGGAGGAGACCTTTGCAGAGGGTATCCCTGCGCCAATATGGGTAAGAGAAGTTGGGCACCAGCATGACTTAGGGGCGCTGCTTCTCAAAATGCCTGGGGAACAGTTTTTTTGTTGTTCTTTCCCAATCACCCCGATTCCCTAATTAAATACACTAAAAACGAGTCAATAGAAAAAGAAAATGAAAAAGAAAAAAAGATCAAGTTTTTCATTAGATTCAACAGACATAAAATTCCTATCAAATTGTTTTGAAAGTTTCAAACGATTCCACCAGACACTGTTGGAAGAGCAGAAATTGAACTCAGCTTTTAAAAAGCAGGGGAGTCCCACAGAATGCCTGCCCCTTCCATGGTGGCTTTCTGGTACCCAGATATGTTAATTGGCCAAGCAGGTAATTTCTATGTGTTATTTTCTAAATATGTTTCTTTATGAAAACATTGGGTGGGACCACAGGGCAGTCTGGGGTGAGAGGAGAAAGGAGAAGAAGGTCAGACAGCCCCCAAGGAGAATGGAATGGCTTTTCACACCAGAAAGAGCCTTGTACTCCTGCAACCTCCCTAAATCACCCTGTGAGAATATGCTATTAGCAGACACCTTCAGAACCCCCTGCTAGCATCCTGACAGTGCTCTTGCCAATAATCATTTGACCACATGCATAGAGCCAGCAGCAAAGACTGATTTTCATTGTTTTATTCCTGGCAGTATATAGGCTTTCTGGCCTGAAGTAAGCAAGAAAAACATGCATAATAAAATGGAGGAAGGTTCCAGTTCTCCAGGGCTTAGAAGGAGACCTGGTTCGATGCAACAGTATTTTATATTTGGCACTGTTACTTTTGGGGAAAGAAGAAATGACAGAAAAAAATGAAGAAGATACAGTGACATAAGGAAACCCTGCATAAGGCTAACCATTGTTACCTCCTTTCAGGGTGGCTGGTTCTCCTTGCTTCCTTTCTTTCTTTGCCACAGAGACCAGGGTTCCAGAATTGTCCACTTCTTCACAGGTGCCACCACTTGGAATTTCCATATGTATCACGCTTGTCCATAGAGGAAGATATGGCTGCCCCAGAGATCCCCTTTCTATCTACACACAAACACAAGCAGCAGGGTCTTCGTGGACCTAAGAAGCAACAAAGATAAGGCAGCCGCAAAGATAACAGGTTCTAGGGATACTGGTCTTGCTCAGCTGTTGCTGATTAATGGGGCTATTGCACTCAATTAGAATAGGGTTCACCTGAGATTTGTCCCATCTCCAACTTTCCTCTGATAGAGCCTCCCTTCTATGTAAAAGGTAACCATGTCTAGAGAGCCAATCAAGATAAAGCAATAGTGTCCTTTCTGTCCTACCTGGACCTGAGGACTTGTAGACTAGATAATTACCAATCAAATAGGCCACTAAGAAGTCCAGAACTTAGTATCTCTGGGTTTATCATTATTGCCTGAACCTGCAGCTGTTTCCCATGCATCCTGGGCATGGGAAACAGCCTAAAGAAACCTAAAGTCTGAAGGGATTTGCCCTACTTTAAATTGCCCACCAGTGCCCTTTGCAGAAAAAAAAAATGGAGTTCAGGAACTTGGGGTACAAATAAGAGTTTTGGAAAGGGACAGACCAGTCCAGACAGAAAGGGCCGGACTGTTAATTGGCTGGCTAAATCAAAAGTCATCAGTATTTAGGCTACAGTAACCAAAACAGCATGGTACTGGTACAAAAACAGACACATAGACCAATGGAACAGAATAAAGAGCCCAGAAATAAAGCTGCACACCTACAATCATCTGATCTTAGACAAAGTTAGCAAAAACAAGCAATGGGGAAAGAACTTCCTATTCAATAAATGGTGCTGGGATAACCAGCTAGCCACATGCAGAAGAATGAAACTGGACCCCTTCCTTTAACCATATACAGAAATCAATTCAAGATGGTTTAAAGTCTTAGATGTAAAACCTAAAACTATAAAAACCCTGGAAGAGAACCTAGGAAGTACCATTCTGGACATAGGACTTAGCAAAGATTTCATCATGAAGACACTAAAAGCAATTGCAACAGAAATAAAAATTTACAAATGGGACCTAATTAAACTAAAAAGCTTTTGCACAGCAAAAGAAACTATTAGCAGAGTAAACAACCTACAGAATGGGAGAAAATATTGCAAACTATGCATCCAACAAAGGAGTAATATCCAGAATTGATAAGTAATTTAAACAAATTAACAAGCATTTGTCCATTAAAAAGTTGGCAAAGGACATGAACAAACACTTTTCAAAAGAATACATACAGCCGGGCACAGTGGCTCACATCTGTAATCCCAGCACTTTGGGAGACCGAAAGGTGGGAGGATCACTTGAGCCCAGGACTTTGAGACCGGCCTGTGCAACATAGTGACTTCGTCTCTCCTAAAAATAAAAAATTAGCCAGGTGTAGTGATGCATACCTGTGGTCCCAGCTACTCTGGAGGCAGGAGGATAGCTCGAACCCAGGAGGTAGAAGCTGCAGGGAGCTGTGATCACATCACTGCATTCCATTCCAGAACAGAGCAAGACTCTTGTCTCCAAAAAAAAAAAGAAGAAGATGTATACATGGCCAAAGAGCATATGAAAAAATGCTCAGTATCACTAGTCAAAAAAGAAATGCAGGCCGGGCGCGGTGGCTCAAGCCTGTAATCCCAGCACTTTGGGAGGCCGAGACAGGCGGATCACGAGGTCAGGAGATCG
>NW_012112030.1:9954741-9971426 GCF_000951035.1 Colobus angolensis palliatus
TGGGCGACAGAGCGAGACTCCGTCTCAAAAAAAAAAAAGAAATGCAAATCAAAACCACAATAAGATGCCATCTCAAACCGGTCAGATGGCTATTATGAAAAAGTCAAAAAAATAACAGATGTTGGCAAGGTTGTAAAGAAAAGGGAATGCTTGTACACTGCTGGTAGGAATGTAAATTAGTTCAGGCATTATGGAAAGCAGTTTTGAGATTTCTCAAAGAACTCAAAGCAGAATTACTATTTGACCCAGCAATCCCATTATTGGGTATATACCCAAAGGAATATAAATTGTCCTGCCATAAAGGCACATGCATGTGTATGTTCATCATAGCACTAGTCACAATAACAAACACATGGAATCAACCTAAATGTCCATCAGTCGAAGACTGGATAAAGAAAATGTGGTATGTATATACATAGAATACTATACAGCCATAAAAAGGAATGAGATCATGTCCTTTGCCGCAACATAGATGAAGCTGGAGACTATTATCCTAAGCAAATTAACACAGGAACAGAAAACCAAATACTGTATGTTCTCACATTGAGTGGACTTTATGTCAATAGACATAGACGCAATAATAGACACTGGGGCCTACTTGAGTTTGGAGGGAGTGAGGACAGTGAGTATCAAAAAACTACCAATCGGGGACTATGCTTATTACCTGGGTGATGAAATAATCTGTACACTAAACTCCCATGACACACAATTTATCTATATAACAAACCTGCACATGTATCCCTGAACCTAAAATAAAAGTTAAAAACAAAAAACGTCATAAGTGTTTAAGGAAGGAGAGAAAAAAAAAAAAGAATAGAAACCTCAGACATACATTTGTTCAGTGCAAAACATTGTAAAATATACAGGGAAAAGTACTTTGAAATACATTCTAACTCAATCATAATGGTTGTGTGACTCTGGACAAATTACTTTGTTTCTCTAGTTTCAGTTCCCTCACCAGCAATATGAGGAAAACTGGGTTTTTCTAACATCATTGGTGAATTTGACTGTGTATGTGCTGTATCAATTTGACTTGACCCAGGTTCCATCAGGTTCTCCCACTGCCCTAGCTGCAGGTCTCAGCAGCTCCAGCTGTAAGAGGAGCGGTAGTGGCCTCCTCACCACCAAGATACACAAGAGGAAGGTCAGCTCAGCCCAAGACACAGGGAAGGAAGACGCCAAGAGGAGATGGGTGAGGTTGTCAGCTAAACCTGCTCCTGCAACAGTAGAAACGAAAACAAAAAAGGCAGCAGGAAAGAATAAACCTTCAGACAAAAAGAGGCAAACAAAAGGGAAAAAGAAGAGTAACGGGAAAACAGGCCAAAATGGCTAACCAAGAAGCTCAAGAAGATTCACCTGCAGAAAATGGAGAAACTGAAAATGGGGAAAGTCCAGCCTCTGATGAAGCTGGAGACAAAGAAGCCATGTCTGATTAGTATCATATGCCCTGTCTTATCCACAGTTCCTGTCTCCCTTCCTAGTATGAATATTTTTTATCAACTATTTTGTAAATTCCAAGTGTTTTAGTAGCTCTAGAAACTTTTTTTTCTTCTTTTTTTAAGACAGAGACTCGTTCTATTGCCCAGGCTGGAGGGGAGTGGCACATTCTGGGCTCACTGCAACCTTGGCCTCCCGGGTTCAGGTAGTTCTCCTGCTTCAACCTCATGAGTAGCTGAGATTACAGGTGCCCGCCACCACACCCAGCTAATTTTTTTTTTTTTTTTTTTTTCTTTTTAGTAGTAGAGATGGGGTTTCGCCATGTTGGCCAAGCTAGTCTGGAACTCCTGACCTCAGGTGATCCACCCACCTCATCCTTCCAAAGTGCTGGAATTACAGATGTGAGTCACCATCCCCAGCCTCTAGAAACATTTTTAAGAGGAGGGAATCCCTCTTCATCCCATTGTTTTAAGTGTGAATGTTTTTATTTAAGAGATGGAATCATTTGCTAGTTATTTATTTTTTGGTACAACAAGCAAATAATGTGGGATACTGGATTACAGGAGACTTTGACTGTCTTGGGTGTCAGCTTAATATTCCACAAATGGGGGATAGTTTTTCTATCCTATAATAGAAAACATACTACATGGCAATATGGCGTCACAGTCCCGCACTTAACGCCTTGAACATTGTCAATCCTATTCCCAAGTTGTTTTTTAGTAGAATTGTTTCCTAAGAAAACCACTCCTTGGGCCGGGTGCAGTGGTTCACACCTGTAACCCCAGCATTTTGGGAGGCTGAGGCGAGTGGATCATCTGAGGTCAGGAGTTCGAGACCAGCTTGGCCAACATGGCAAAACCCCATCTCTACTGAAAATACAAAAAATTAGCCGGGTGTGGTGGCACACACCTATAATCCCAGCTACTTGGGAGGCTGAGGCAGGTGGATCATGAGGTCAGGAGATCGAGACCATCCTGGCTAACACAGTGAAACCCCGTCTGTACTAAAAAATACAAAAAATTAGCCGGGAGTGGTGATGTGCACCTGTAGTCCCTGCTACTTGGGAGGCTGAGGCAGGAGAATGGCATGAACCCGGGAGGCGGAGTTTGCAGTGAGCCGAGATCACACGCCTGCACTCCAGCCTGGGCGAAAGAGCGAGACTCCATCTCAAAAAAGAAAAGTAATAATAATAATAATAATTTAAAAATTGTTAATTGGTGGTACTTACGTAACAGTTTATCCACGTTTGAAGACACTGGCATTTGATATCTTCTTAAGGAAATTTGGCCTTCAAATTTCAAGCTGCAAAGTCATGAGAATATCTGCTTTTAAAGCTTACAATACATGGCTTTTTAGATTTTGGTACAAAATTGTGTATGAATTGTGCAAAATTGTGAAATGTCTATGTACTTAGTGATCCCCAACACAACCAATAAAATCTCAATTAGAAAAAAAGAACTGCTTGATCCAACCTGCCCTGGCCTCTTGGCAGTTTGCCAAAGCGACAGCCCCCTGCCACTGCAGTTGCTTCCTCTCCTCACGCCACTGGCTGAGCTTCCACACAGCTGCGTTGTATCCGCCCCAGCAGGAGCCTCGGCTGCTCAGGCGCCCGAGTTCTACCCAACCAGCTCCAGCTGTTGGCTTCCCCAGCAGCTGCTGGGGAAAGGTGGCGATGGGGGCGGTGGGGGCGGGTGGGGAGGCAAGTAACACCCCGGAGGTCCAGGAAATTTAAAAATAGTTAGATGGCCAAGTTCTTCTGCTCTGAAAATTTTAAAAAGGCAAGAAAGCAAGAAGGAGAAAAAAATTGGTTAAATTTTGTCCAATGAAAAGCACAAAATAAGAAGCCACTGACTAATAAATGACTTACTTTTCCACCTTTCCAAACCTAATGGTCTGTTCCAGGGCTCAGTGGATCTATGCAGCCTCTCAGGAGATGCCCTGTATGATGGGCGTGGCTGCGTCTCTTTGTGAAATAGGGATCTGCAGCATAAGAAAGATGCCACCTTATGTTTGCGTACCTCCCTCCCTGCTTGAATTCCCTCCTTCCTTCTTCCCTCACTCTTGCTGCCCTGGAATTCCACTCCAAATAAAGTGTTAACATATAAACTTTGCTTCAGACTCTGTTGTTATTGTTAGTTTTTAGGGTTTTATACATAATTCAAGGACAAAAGGAGTACCATGAAGATCAAAGGAAATAGTGTATGGGAAAGTCATTTGTAAGTGTTAAAGCAAAACTTATGCACATAGAAAGTCCACAGGATCTTGAACGAGAAAATAGAGCGGTATAAAATGGCGTGACTGGCAGTGCTGCTGAGATGTCAAGGGATTATGGTACAGAAATAAAGAAGCACTTAACTCAGCTGGGGCTGGGGATGGGAGTAGAAGAGGGACAAGCTCCAAATAAAAGAGGTCCTTTAGAATAAAGACAGCACCTAGGCAGACAAGAGAAGGGTATTTCAGGCACAGGCAGAGATGTGACATTCCAGGGGCCTAAGAAAGCATGGAAAGCCCCAGGAAATTCAGGGGGGAACAGAGTCAAAAGAACAGGCAAAGTTAGACCATAAAGGATGCTGCCCACCACACTTGAGAGCTCAGACTTTTTTCCTCAAGGCCATGAGTATTGCAGAGGAATGACGCTGTTGAAGTTTACTTTATAAAAAGATCACCCAGACACTGGTGTGGAGGGCGAAGAGCAGAGAGTGAGACCAGAAGTAGGAGAACAATCAGGAGGTCATTGCATCAGTACTGGAAAGGAAGAAGGAGGGCTGATCCAAGGCAGTGACTGTGGCAGTGTGAAGGAAAGGCAGACTGAAGGCACATCTAGGAAGTAAAATCAATTTTCCTGAATGTGGAGGGCCAAGCAAGAAAAAGGCATCTAAGAAGACTTCAGATTTCAGGTGTGAGCAGTTTAAGATGGACAGTAGTGCCACCCACCTGGATCAAAAATAAAGAAAGGGGAGCAGAGATTTGCTTATTTTTGGTGCCCAGGAATGGAGTAATATGCTGAATTTTAGCAGTCTAATAGATATCCAGGTGGAGATTAGCAATAAGCTGATGAAAATGTATATCTCCAACTCAGTTAAGAATTTCTGCTGTAATCCCAGAACTTTGAGAGGCCAAGGCAGGAAGATTACTCGAGCTCAGGAGTTGGAGACCAGCCTGGACAACATAGGGAGACCTCTGTCTCTTCTAAAAATTTTAAAAATACCAGGTGTGATGACACATGTCTGTAGTCCCAGCTACTCAGAAAGCTGAGGTGGGAGGATTGCTTGAACTCTGGAGGCGAAGGTTGCAGTGAGCTGAGATGGCACCACTGCACTCCAGCCTGGGTGCAGAGCGAGACTTTGTCTCAAAAAAAAAGAGCAACAACAACAACAAACAAACAAACAAAAACAATCTTTGGATTGCTGTTAGATTTTGAGACCCACCTGGGCAACATGAAATCACCTCTGAAGAGTGTGCGGAGTTGCAAAAATATGAAGGAGAAAATTTTAAAATACCAACAATTGAGGGATAAACCAAGACCAAAAACCATTAACAACAGAAAAAGGGAAGGAGCTATCTAAATGGGAGAAGAGAAACCAAAAAGACTGGTATTCAAGGTGAAGAGATAAGAGAGTAAATTATATGTGAGTAGTCAACAGATAGGTCCAGTAAAATGAGAGCTAAAAAGTGCACTTTGACAGCAACTAGGACGCCATTGCTTATCTTAGCAAAAGAAGTTTTAGTGGGGTGGGGAAAGTGGGAAAGTGCCAGCAGTTTGTTGAAAAGTAAGTGGGAAACTCTCATCCATTGCTGGTGGGAGTGCAAAATCGTACAGCCACTTTGGAAGACAGTTTGCCAGTTATAATATTAAACTTACTCTTACCATATGATCCAGAAATTGTGTTCCTTGGTACTTACCCAAATGAGTTTAAAATTTATGTCCACACAAAAACCTGAATATGAATGTGTATAGCAGCTTTGTTCATAATTGTCAAAACTTGGAAGCAACCAAGGCGTCCTTCAGTAGGTGAGTGAATAAATAAGCTGTGGAACATGCAGACAATGGAATATTATTCAGTGCTAAAATGAGATGAGCTATCAAGCCATAAAAAGACATGGAGGAAACTTAAATGCATCAACTAAGCAAAATAAGCCAATTTCAAAAGGTTATATACTACATAATTCCAATTATATGACACTCTGGAAAAGGCAAAACTTTGGAGAGTAAAAGAATTGTGGTTTCTAGGAGTTAGGAGGAATGGATGAACAGGCAGAGGATTTCTAGGGAAGCAAAACTATTCTGTATGATACTATAATGGTGGATGCATGTCATCATGCATTTGTCAAAACCCACACAATGTACAACCCTAAGAATGAACCCTAATGTAAACTCTGCACTTGGAGTGATAATGATGTGTCAATGTAGGTTCATTGTTTGTAATGAACGTACCACTCTGGTGAAGGATTTTGATAGTGGGGGAGTCTTTACATATGTGGGGGCAGGAGATATATGGGAAATCTCTGTACCTTCTGCTGAATTTTGCTGGGAACTTAATGTTCTAAAAAATTAAAGTCTATGGGTTTTTTTTTTTTTTTGAGATAGAGTCTCACTCTGTCACCCAGAGTGAGACTCTGGAGTGCATTGGTGCAATCACAGCTCACTGTAGCCTCCACCTTCTGGGAGCAAGTGATCCTCCCACTTCAGCCACCCAAGTAGTTGGGACTAGAGGCACATGTCACCACACCCAGCTAATTTGTTTTTTGTAGAGACGGGGTCTCGCCATGTTGCCCAGGTGGGTCTCAAACTCCTGGGCTCAAGCTATCCTCTTGCCTTGGCCTCCCAAAGAGCTGAAGTTACAGGTGTGAGCCACTGGGCCCAGCCTAAAGTATTTTTTTAAGTAAATGAGAGATGATAAGGAGGTAGAGATAATAAACATATGAAATTTTAAGCCATGTGAGTGTTAAGAGATGAAAATCTCTCAGTCTATAACAGCACTTAAATGTACATAAAGAAACTCCAGAAGGAAACCAAAACTAGTACCAGGGATGATCAGTGAAGAACGGAAGAGGGATAGATGAGGATACTTGAATAGAAGAATAAGGAGGGAACTTTTCACTGTACAACTTTTTATACCTCTTGATTTTAAAACCATGTGAATTTATTTATTTATTTATTTATTTAGAGATGAATCTCACACCCTCACCCAGGCTGGAGTGCAGTGGTGCAATCTGGGCTCACTGCAACCTCCGCCTCCCAGGTTCAAGCAATTCTCCTGCCTCAGCCTCCTGAGCAGCCAACCTGAGTAATTACAAGTGTGAGCCACCATGCCCAATTAATTTTTGTATTTTCAGTGGAGATGAGGTTTCACCCATGTTGGCCAGGCTGGTCTCGAACTCCTGACCTCAAGTGATCTGCTCACCTCGGCCTCCCAAAGTTCTGTCAGTTTTCCTCTGACAAATTGTTATGGCATTGAAACTTTGATAAAGAAAGAACTAGAATTGCAACCTCAATGGGAGAGTATTGCCACATTATGCTTTCTATAATCATGAGCCACTGTGCCTGGCCACTTTATTTATTTATTTATTTATTTATTTATAAAACCATGTGAATTTATTAATTACTCAAAAATTTAAATAAAACACCTACTATGTGCCAGAACATTTTTTTTTTCCTTTTTTTTATTCTTTAATTTTACGTTAAGTTCTGGGATACATGTGCAGAACGTGCAGGTTTGTTACATAGGTATACGTGTGCCATGGTGGTTTGCTGCACCTATTAACCCATCCTATAAGTTCCCTCCCCTCACTCCCCACCCCTCAACAGGCCCTGGTATGTGATGTTCCCCTCCCTTTGTCCATGTGTTCTCAATTTTTCAACTCCCACTTATGAGTGAGAACGTGCAGTGTTTGGTTTTCTGTTCCTGTGGTAATTTGCTGAGGATGATGGCTTCCAGCATTTTTCTTCTTCTTCTTCTTTTTTTTCTTTTTTTTTTTGACACAGAGTCTCACCGTGTTGCCCAGGCTGGAGTGCAGGGGCGCACTCTTAGCTCACTGCAACCTCCGCCTCCTGGGTTCAAGCAATTCTCCTGCCTCAGCCTACTGAGTAGCTGGGACTACAGGCGCGCCACCGCAGCCAGGTAATTTTTTTGTATTTTTAGTAGAGATAGGGTTTTGCCATGTTGGCTACGCTGGTCCTGAACTCCTGGCCTCAGGTGATCCACCCGCCTCAGCCTTCCAAAGTGCTGGGATTACAAGTGTGAGCCACCATGCCCAGCTCCATGAACATTTCTTGATGTCTTGAGGCAAACTCCCCCAAGGAACCAAAACAGAGAGCCTTGTAGGATCTGAGATTATGACCTGGAAATCCCGAATAGCTTTGAATGCTGATGAGACTGGCCTCATAAATACCAAAGGTCTCGTGGAGGAAAAAAAAAAAAAAAAAAATCAGAAATAAGAACTATCATAATTGCTGGAATCCCAGGGAGCTGGGAGTAGAATGAATGAGAAATAATGGAGTTCAGTAACACTCTCTCAGTTAACTCAGCTAATAAGGTAGAAGGTAAGAAAGCATTTTTGTTATTATCCCAAACACCCAAGCTTAGTTGATTCTTTTGAAAAAATGCATACCAGCCGCGCAGTGGCTCACGCCTGTAATCTCAGCACTTTGGGAGGCCCAGGTGGGCGGATCACGAGGTCAGGAGATCGAGACCATTCTGGCTAACACGGTGAAACCCCATCTCTACTAAAAATATAAAAAATTAGCCAGGCGTGGTGGCAGGCGCCTGTAGTCCCAGCTACTCGGGAGGCTGAGGTAGGAGAATGGCATGAACCCGGGACGGGGAGCTTGCAGTGAGCCGAGATCACGCCACTGCACTCCAGCCTGGGCGACAGAGCGAGACTCTGTCTCAAGAAAAAAAAAAAATGCGTATCAATTTCACTATGAAAAACCTGGATTACTTTACATGCCAGGGGAGGGGAGGAAAACCTGGAATTATTTAGTTGGTCAACCCACATTGACAGGAGATTGAAATCAACCACTAGAACTTGATTATAAAATCTGTTAAATCAACTAAGTTAAACCGTCTGTGAGCCACTACATTTTGATACACTTCTATGACCTGTAGCTCCCTTATTTTTGTATTCACCACAGTTGGCTTTCAGAATATCCCTCTAAGTAAAGATAAGTAACCCAAAGAAGGCCTCCCATTGAATTCAGAAGGGCTTCTATAGGGGAAAATATCTGCTCATTAACATTGCCATTTTAGGCTGGGCACAGTGGCTCATGCCTGTAATCTCAGTACTTTGGGAGGCCAAGGCAGGTGGATTACTTGAGGTCAGGAGTTCAAGACCAGCCTGGCCAACATGGTGAAACTCCATCTCTACAAAAATACAAGAATTACCCTGGCGTGGTGGCATGTACCTATAATCCCAGCTACTCAAGAGACTGCGACAGGAGAATCACTTGAACCTGGGAGGCGGAGGTTGCAGTGAGCCAAGATCATGCCACTGCACTCAAGTCTGGGTGACAGATTGAGACTGTGTCTCAAATAAAAAAAAAAAAAATTGTCATTTTAACAAAAGAATAGAATTACAAAATCCAGCACAACTTCACCAAGCAAAGAAACATAAGTATGAAACATTTCAGCTTTTCCCCCAAAATAGTTTATAACAAAGAATTGAACCAGTACAATACCCTCAAGAACACCCAGATAGAAATTCTGTTTGAAAGTCTTTTCCAAGGAAAATGGAAGTTAAATATTAACCTCACATGAAGCAATCTGCAAACTTTGTTGCCAAATACTGATAATTATTGGTGTTCTTCATGGAAAAAAGCAGTCTGGGTAAATAATTTTAGATATGGAGCTACATTAACTCTATTTTAAGCTGACCATATTTACTCACATTATTTTCCCCTCTCCTTGTCCTTTCCCTCAATCTTCTGAGGGAAAGAAAAGATGTTTTTTTTCTGCCTAATTTTCCTCTGACAAATTGTTATGGCATTGAAACTTTGATAAAGAAAGAACTAGAATTGCAACCTCAATGGGAGATTATTGCCACATTATGCTTTCTATAATCATGTTATTTGTTTTATTTAGGGTTTTATTGTCTTGTTGTTTGAAGGGAAAAAAAATCAGAACTTTACCTGCTCTTTTCACATTAATATGTATGATATGGTTTGGCTGTGTCCCTACCAAAATCTCATCTTTAATTGTGGTTCCCATAATCCCCACGTGTTGTGGGAGGGACCAGGTGGAGATAATTGAGCCACAGGGGCAGTTTCCCCCATTCTGTTATTGTGATAGTAAGTTAGTTCTCATGAGATCTGATGGTTTATAAGGGGCTTCCCCCTTCACTGGGCATTCATTCTTCTCCTTCCTGCCACCATGTGAAGAAGAACGTGTTTGCTTCCCCTTCTGTTATGATTGTAAGTTTCCTGAGACCTCCCCAGCCATGCTGAACTGTGAGTCAATTAAACTTCTTTCCTTTATAAATTACCCAATCTTGGGTATGTCTTTATTAGCGGTATGAGAATAGACTAATACAATGTAAACTTAATTAGCTTAATCATTATTAATCTATATTTTGTTATTGGTATTAATAATGAATTGATATTTATTGTTAACAAAATAATTAACATTAATGTTATTAATGTGACTATTAATAATACAATCCTATATTAATAAACTATTCACATTAATAATAGTGGTCTATTTTTTAAGAGATAACATGTAACAAAAATTCTAACAATTTAAACATCTGACAGATATTTGCTGTGAAATGTCTGGTTAACTGGTTGAGTGGGACAGTGGAAAGACCAGATTGACACCAATCCTCTTGTTCCCACTTGGAAGAATGCATTTGATTTCTTTTTGAATAAATGAAAATTAAATCTTAACCATCCTAGCTCTCTGACTAACTCTGAAAGCTACTGAGGGAGATATATATCCTTAATGTCTCCACCCAGGTATAATTCTATTACATTTAAATGTTTACATTTCCTTTGAAATCCTAATTAGCTAAAGATTGCTTGTGCTGATAGCTGTGTAGCCAGCCTGCCTTAGAGAAAATATTATTCCAATGTTACTTGTACCCTGTTCTAGAAGCAATATAATTACACAGCACCTACCTCTTTGTTAGTAGTAAATTATTTGAATGTGGATGTGGGACTTATATACAGGATGTCATGGCAACATATATACTCTTATTTCCAAGTTTCCAGCCAAATGTCACAAATACTTTCGCTATGGTTTGAATGTCCCCTCCAAAATTAATGCTGAAATTTAATTGCTGATGTGACAGTATTGAGAGGTAGGGGCCTTTAAAGAAATGATTAGATCATGAGGGCTTCACCCTCATGAATGAATTGATGTCATTATTAAAGAGTGGGTTAGTTATCTCAGGAGTGACTTTGTTACAAAAGGAAACTCTCTTGCATGTGCTCTCTTGCCCTTCCTGTCATTTGGCCATAGTGTGACACAGCAAGTAGGACCTCACCAGATGGCCAAACAGATGCCGGCACCATGCCCTTGAACTTCCCAACCTCAAGAACCATGAGCCAAATAAATATTTTTTCTTTATAAATTCCCCAGTGTGGTATTCTATTACAGCAGTAGAAAACAGACTAAGACATCTGTGTATCAGGATGTAAACTACACGAGGGTTTTGTTCACCAATGTATTTCCAGCACCTAGTTCAGGCCCTGACAAAAAGTGTACACTCAGAAAATTTTTGATGACTGAACGGGTAAATGAATTTATAACAGATAGGAATCAAAAAACTCCAATATACTACAGTATACAAGAAATAACTCACTTCTTTATATTCTATTCTTCATTTTAATTAACTCTCAACCCTAATCCTGATGGACTAAAAATTCAGCCTCAATCTTATTTGTTGTTTTCATTCAGCCCAGAGTTTGGTTTTTGTTTGTTTGTGGGGTTTTTTTTGTTTTTGTTTTTGTTTTTTTTGAGATAGTCTTACTCTGTTGCCCGAGCTGGAGTACAGTGGCACAATCTCGGCTCACTGCAACCTTTGCCTCCTGGGTTCAAGCAATTCTGCTGCCTCAGCCTCCTGAGTAGCTAGGATTACAGGCGCCTGCCACCACACCAGCTAATTTTTGTATTTTTTTTAGTGCAGATGGAGTTTCACCATGTTGACCAGGCTGGTCTTGAACTCCTGACTTCAAGTGATCCGCCTGCCTCAGGCTCCCAAAGTGCTGGGATTACAGGCATGAGTCATTGCAACTGGCCTCAGCTCGGAGTTCTGAAGCCCTATACGTGCCAAAATGCAAAAGAGGTGGAGTGGCACTGTAGTAGTTGAGGGCTGGGTCAGCCCTCAATAATCAATCATTTTTCTACACAGGGTTTAGCTCAGATGTGCACTACTACTGTCAGCATTGTCGCACAGGCAATCAATAACCAATCCAGCCCTGTGGTTTCCCTCCCTGGAGACCGTGCATCCATTCCCTCTGGAATCTTGCTATTTCTCAGGAGGCTGCTGCGAAGGCTAGGACACCCCGCTACTCCAAGAGCCCCAAGACTTCACTAGTGGTTTGTGGGAGGCCCTTAATTGATCCTCAAACTATTGCCCCTAGTTCACTTTTCTCTGTGGTGCCTGGCTGCACTTTCTAGATCTTTCATTTTTTTTCCTTGGATATAGCTAACGAGGGCAATAGAGGAAATGGTCTCATTGGCAAATGGGTACCTTTCTCGGCCCATGGAAATCTGGGGCCCCGAAAGTCGTTTATAGCCTAAACGGTCCCAGTCTCTTGTAATACAAGCTCGTGGCATTTTCGACAATAAATCTCTTTCCAAAATATGTGTTCATTTTTTATGACTTCAGTCACACCAACAATTCTTTTTGAAACATGACTTTCTTTCTAGATTTAATTACAGGTCCTTTCAGTTTATCAGGTTTCCTTAGTCACTTTTCTAGAAGCCATTTTGTTCAGCTGCATGGGTTAGTGTGGTCCAGCTTAATGCAATCCAAGGTCTTAACAGAACATCTCATAGCTACATCATTGATTTGGTCTTTGTCCTAAGGCTTCATTGACCTTCCTAGATGAAATTATTCCTCCTTCTATCATTTACTAGTCGGAAAGAAAGAAAAAGTGGTATCTTTCGACACAGTCCCAAAATGTCTGAATTCTCTCTTACTTTTTAGTGCTGCTTGCAAGTAGGCTATTTTTTTTTTTTTCTGAGTTCATTTCTTTCTTTTATAACCTTATGAATGCAGCTAATATCAGTCAATCCATGCTACGGTATTCTGCTTTGGAATCTCTTTCCCAAAATCCACATATGTATTATATAAAAGATCAGGTCTTTTAGAAAAGGTAAAGGTCTTTAATATGCAAAGCAACAGTTATGAACTAATGACATATTAAAGACCTTTTCCATAAACAAAAATGTTGCAGATATGTTAAGTTAAAAATAATAATAAGCAATCTTTAGGACAGCGTTTAGCACACATTACAGTGTATATAGGGGAAAAAGGTATGTGCATATGTGTGTGTTGTCAACCTAAGTAACAGACAAGAGAGATAGTCTTCAAACATAATGAGTTTAATGGGGAGTGCAGAGTGGGAGTGCAAATCCAAGATATGCAGGCTAAGGAGACTACCATTTCATGAAGGAGGTTGAGGCAAGGACATGATTTTAAAGGCAAAAGAGAAAAGTACACACAATTTGTTCTGAAACAGAGAACATTGTTTACAGAGGCTTATCACAGGAGATGACACTAGTTTTTTAGTAGACACAGTGTGTCAGGCAAGTGTTCTTATGGATCTTGCTAGCTGTCCTTATGACTCACCTAGCAAGATACAGTTTGGAAATCCTTGGCAAAGATTCCTGCTGTAGGCATACATGTGTAAGAGCCCTTTAGACAGTCTTTGTAATAGTTCTTATCACAGGCATGTGTGAGTGAGGGCCCTGCATTCTTAACTTCCCAGCTTCATTTTACTGTTACTGATTTGGTCTGACACAAGAGACTCTATTTTGATTATGGAAACTTCTACTATATATACATAATTTAATACATAAGATCTCTCTAGAAAAATACGCAAGAAACTGAGTGCTATAGTTGCCCCTGGAGAGGTACTGGGGAACTAGAAGATGGGGGTGAAAGGGAATTATTCTTTTCACTATATATGTATATATACACATGCACACATATGTATATATTCAAAAGATATAAAGGAGTATATATACACATATATATGTATATAAAGGGGTATATATACACATATATGTATATAAAGGGGTATATATACATATATAAAGGAGTATACACACATATATATGTATATAAAGGAGTATATATACACATATATACAGACATATATACACATGTGTATATATTATATATATCTATACACATATATGTATATGTATATACATCTATACATATATACACTCCTTTATATCTTTTGAATTCCAAACTATGTACGTATATATTCAAAAATACATATTTTTTTTGAGCCAGAGTCTTGCTCTGTCACCCAGGCTGGAGTCCAGTGGTGCAATCTTGGCTCAATGCAGCTGCCACCTCCCGGGTTCCAGCGATTCTCCTGTCTCAGCCTCCCAAGTAGCTGGGATTACCAGCACATGCCACCACACCAAGCTAATTTTTGTGTTTTAGTAGAGACGGGGTTTCACCATGTCAACCAGGATGTCTCGAACTCCTGACCTCAGGTGATCCTCCTGCCTTGGCCTCCCAAAGTGCTGGGATTACAAGCGTGAGCCACGTGCCCAGCCAAAAATAATTTCTTGAAAGTTGAAATACGTGCACAATAATGAAAAGTGAAACTTCCTCCTGAGCTCTGCACAAAAATCCTAGGAGTTGGCACCTCAAGTTAATACACTGTAAAACATATGTAAACTTTAGAATATAGCACATGTATATTTCTGTGCTCATTTTTGGTGTTAGTGCTTTTCACATTGTTAAATTTTTTTTTTCTGAGAGACAGAGTATCACTCTATTACCCAGTCCAGAGTGCAGTGGCATAGTCATGGCTCACTATGGCCTTGACATCCCAGGCTCAAGCGATCTTCCCACCTCAGTCTCCCAAGTAGCTGGGACCATAAGCATGCACCACCACACCTAGCTAATTTTTAAATTTTTTTGTAGAGATAGGATCTTGCTTTGTTGCCCAGGTTGGTATCAAACTCCTGGTCTCAAACAATCCTCCCACCCCAGTCTCCCAAATATAGTGGCTCATTATAGTCATGACACATTATCGGCATGACAATGACACATGTGTCATTCTTGGACACATTTTAAAAACAATGTATTCATTGTTTTTTAAGAATGAAATTCAAATTAAATATTTGCAATGAAGCACCTCCACAGAAGGGTTTTTTGGAACCCAGTTTAAAAACCATTGCAGCTTTACAGCAAGAATAAGAAGGCAATTACAGGCTTCTTAAGAGACTAGACTGGATTTTAGAAAGATGCATTCAGTGCCAGGCATGGTGGCTTATGCCTGTAATCTCAGCACTTTGGGAGGCCAAGGTGGGTAGATCACTTGAGGTCAGGAGTTCAAGACCAGCCTAGCCAACTTGGTGAAACCCCATCTCTACTAAAAATGCAAAAATTAGATAGGCACAGGGGTGTGCACCTCTAGTCCCAGCTACTCAGGAGGTTGAAACAGAATTGCTCGAACCCTGGAGGTGGAGGTTGCAGCGAACCGAGATCACACCACTGCACTCCAGCCTGGGTGACAGAGCAAGACTCCATCTCAAAAAAAGAAAAAGAAAGAAAGAAAAAGAAAAAAAAGAAAGAAAGATGCATTCAGATGGTCACTGACTGGGTTCATTGAAAAGCAAACTCTAAGAGATTGAGTACAGAATGTTTCTTAGGAAGTACTCTCAAGAACGAAACCTGTGGGGACATGAAGAAAGTACAATTGGAAAAAAAAAAGAAAGTATAATTGGGCAGAGAGAGAAGTTAAACTGTGAGTTACAGCAAAAGCCTAAGTTCATCTTAAAGGGAGCTTTGGAGATGGGATGACACTTCAGAGTTGCTCCAAAGTGGAACAAGAGGACTGGGCCTTTATGCTCCCAAAACAACCTGACACTTGGATTTTAGCTACTCTTGGGAAGGGGCAAGACCTTGAGCAAGGTTGCTTTCTTCAACCAAGGCCCAGAACTGGAGAAGAATTCAGCTGAGATCTATTGACTGACAACACTCCCAGCTGCAGGGGTAACAAAGGCTTCAGTCCTGGAGTGGGGAGATCAAGGTGGGATAGTACAACATCCATTATCGTCCACTCCTGAGTCTCTTGGATCCACCTGCTTCATTCAAGTTCCAAGAGCAGGTCCTTAAATTTTCACAGGGCCTCCATCCCCACCATGCAGCTAATCTCAAGAGCACAAATGATACTCATCATCATTCTACTATACAGGTCTCTTAGATTCCCTTTCTCTCTCCTGACCTAGGTGGTTTACCTAGTGTATCAGTCCATTTTCACTCTGCTGATAAAGACATACCCAAGACAGGGCAATTTACAAAAGCAAGAGGTTTAATTGGACTTACAGTTCCACATGGCTGGGGCAGCCCCACAATCACAGTGGAAGGCAAGGAGGAACAAGTCACATCTTACATGGATGACAGCAGGCAAAGAGAGAATGAGGAAGATGCAGGCTGGGCACGGTGGCTCACACCTGTAATCCCAGCACTTCAGGAGGCCGATGCAGGTGGATCACGAGGTCAAGAGATCAAGACCATCCTGGCCAACATGGTGAAACCCCATCTCTGCTAAAAATATAAAATAGCTGGATATGGTGGTGCGCGCCTGTATTCCCAGCTACTCGGGAGGCTGAGGCAGGAGAATCACTTGAATCTGGGAGGCGGAGGTTGCAGTGAGCGGAGATTGTCACCAGCCTGGTGACAGAGTGAGACCCCATCTCAAAGAGAGAATGAGGAAGACGCAAAAGCAGAAACCCCTGATCAAACCATCAGATTAGCTGGGTACAGTGGTTCATGTCTGTAATCCCAGCACTTTGGGAGGCTGAGGCGAGTGAATCACAAGGTCTGAAGTTTGAGACCAGCCCTGACCAACGTGGTGAAACCCTGTCTCTACTAAAAATACAAAAATTAGCCAGGTGTGGTGGTGAGTGCCTGTAATCCCAGCTGCCTGGGAGACTGAGGCAGGAGAATTACTTGAACCTGGGAGGCAGAAGTTGCAGTGAGCCAAGATCACACCACTGCACTCCAGCCTGGGCAACAGGGTGAGACCCTGTCTTAAAAAAAAAAAAAAAGGCCGG
>NW_012112030.1:9971716-9981674 GCF_000951035.1 Colobus angolensis palliatus
AAAAAAAAAAAAAAAAATCAGATCTCATGAGATTTATTCACTACCATGAAAACAGCATGGGGGAGACCACCCCCATGATTCAATTATCTCCCATCTGGTCCCTCCCAGAACGCATGCGAATTACGGGAGTACAATTCAAGACGCGATTTGGGTGGGACACAGAGCCAAACCTTATCACCAAGGTAGGGTGACCCGGACGCTCACCTCTGAGAGGATCTAACGCCCTGGTCATCATCCCCATCTCAGGACGTGTGTGCCTGTTGTATCAAGAAACCAAGTGGATTGTGTGGGTGCCAAACGTATTACTTCCTAATGATCAGGTTGATTACTTCTTCCAGGAGGGTGAATCTCCGTTTTGACTGCTGGTATGTTGGCACAGTAAGTCCAAAGTAACGGGATGACAGCCATAGCTTGAGGTTTAATGCAACGCTTTCTGTATCCTCTGGTGAAAGTGCTCACTCTTTGGGATCAGGATCTCTAGGAAACAGTTTCCCCAGTGAGTTACTGAGGAGTCATGGTTGGTGGAGCCACTCTTGCCTCCATCCATTAGTTCCCAGACCTATATATTCTGCTGCAAAGACTTCTCAAGTTCAGATATTTTAAAGGACTTACCAGACTCAAGGTTTTTATTTAAAGGCAAATGATGCACTGCATCAAGAGATGGTGAGTACAGGCAAGCACTGGAATCTGAGAGACAGCTCTGATACAGCTCCCCAGCGTCCTGACTTGCACACAATGCACTCAGAATCTAGGTCAAACCACCAAGATCTGTGCAAGGAACCTTAGCTTTGGGGGAATTCAATAAGGAAGTTCCCAGTGGAGTTTTTATGTAGCCTTAGCGAGGCCTATCAAACCGGTTACGCCAGTTTAAGGCCATCAGTATAGAAACTGGCCCTGGCAGTTAGGAGGGGAGTTTCAGACTTCAAACAGCATATCATAAATTCCACTTTCCTTATCTTGTCTGACCGTCAGAAACCAGACATCAAGGCATCCACAGAGACAAAGACAGTGCTGTTCTAGTCCAGTTGTAAATTAACTCCATCTATCAGACTTACTTATTGAAGATACCACACCGTACAGCTCTGGTTGACTTCAGATGTATACTAATTCTGGGGAATGGTGCCCCATCCTCTCAGGGTGTTCTCTCCAAGCTGGTACCTTAACAGGTTTCATCAGAGCTGTTTACACCAATGTTGTTTCATCACTCTATCAGACCACCAGGCTCTGGGTGGAATGGTAGGTGAGAGAACCAGTGGATCTTAAGTCATGTGTGAACTGCTGCATTTCCTATCCTGTTAAGTAGGTTCCTTAGTCCAATGCGATGTCATCCAGATCCCATGTCAAGTAGATCAAATACTTTGTAAGCCCTCAACAAGTTATGCTAGATGAGGCCCTGCAGGCAAGAAAGTTAAACTCATAATTAGAATACATCAATTCCAGTCAAGATAAATTTAGCTGCCATAGCAGAATAACACAGACTGGGTGACTTACAAACAGCAGAAATTTATTCCTCAAAGTTCTGGAGGTGGGAAGTTCAAGATCAAGATTCTATGTCTAGATCTTGACATGTCAAGGTATGTTGGCTCATGCCTGTAATCCTAGCTCTTTGGGAGGCTGAGGTGGGCAGACTGCTTGAGCCCAGGAGTTGAAGACCAGCCTGGGTAACACAGGGAGACTCTGTTTCTAAAAAAAAAAAAAGTAGCTAGGCATATGGCACATTCCTGTAGTCTCAGCTACTTGAGAGGCCAAGGTGGGAGGGCTGCTTAAGCCCAGGAGTTCAAGGCTGCAGTGAGCTAGCATCTAACCACTGCATTCCAACCTAGAGTACTGTGCAAGGCAAGACCCTATCTCAGAAAAAAAAAAAAGTAAATGTCTAGTGAGAGCCTGCTTTTTGGCTCATAGATAGCCTTTTACTTGCTGCATCCTCACATGGCAGAGGGAGCAAACAAGCTCTCTTCTAGAAGGGCACTAATCCCATTCATGAGGACTCCACCCTTATGACGGAATCACCTCCCAAGGGCCCTACCTCCTAATACCTTCATCTAAGGAGTTAGGATTTCAACATAGGAATAAACATTCCATTCATTACAGGATCCAAATAGGTAGCATGCCACCAAGTAGATGATTGGTCTCCTTGAGGGATGGTGCTATATTGGGGTTCAGGATTTGTCTCCATAGCTTTCGACAGCAATGAAAGCTAGATCAGCCTGGGTAAGTGCAACCCCTTTTGTTGGACCCATGTATGGGCTTCATCCCTCCCACCATGACTACTCTATTCACGTACCGGTGAACCAGCACTGGGATGGCTGATGACAGAGACTTCCTGACTCACCTGGCTGGATCATTGCCTACTTGCTTACTTAGAGAGATCACTGTTTGCTTACCTGAAGAGGGAGAATTAGTCTTTACAAGGGAAAAGTGGACTATTTCTGTAGAAGAATTTCAGGATTCAAGATTCTCCGGTGCATCAACCCAGATGTCTCCCTTCCCTGTGTCAGGGTTACATTTCTTCCCAGTCAGGGCTCCCAATTAGTACAGAGAAAACTTTCCATGGTTGAGAATCTACCATTTCTGGAGCTCTACCATACATATCCTGCAGGAGATGAGAGTCTATTTATGCTGCCAAGGAGACCCTCTGGCTTTCACACTTAGCCTTTAATTAATTGATAATTAATGACCCTTTCATTATCTTTCTGCAGAACTGAATGGCCCTCAGCGATAGCCATCCAACTTTATAGTCTTTAGTATTTCCTCTGTCTTTCTCAAATGACCGATACATTGCACCTACAAGTGCATTCCTTCCATTGGTAGACCATCCAAGTTCACTGCTAGTGAAAGTTTTAAAACTTGCATGGCTACTGCATGCCATGGACTATTTGCTGTCTGTGTGCCACCTACTACCAGTGATGGGGACCTCTTTGATATCTGGCCTGTGAATGATCCATTTCCAAAGTCCCGTCTTAAGAGTTTTCATTTTCAGACACTCCTGGTGCCAGCTATTTCCAGTTGAGTTCCCCATGAACCAAATTCTGAGGCAGAGATCTGCATGTAGGAACTTTATTGGCAAATAATCTTAGGATCAGTTCCTGTGGGGGAACAAAAAAACCCAAGATCGTTTAGAGAGAAAAGTCAAACTATGATTCTGTCAAAACAAAGGCCTCAGTCCATCCTATTAGGAGCTCTGGAGTTGGGATGACCCTTCAGAGTTGCCCCAAATTGCAGTCACAGGGCTAGGCCTGTGCGCCCCTGCATTTACAAGTCTTTGGATATGAATTGCCTCCTGGAGGGAGGTATGACCTTGGGCTAGGCAGTTCTCTTTACCCAAGGGCAATTCTAGAAGAGAGACTCAGCTGAGAGTTGTTGATTGCCAGTACTCCTACTGCTGGAGGAATTCTTCAAGCCTTAGATGAGAAGTGGTGTCTGGGAAGCACACCGCAGCATCCACAGTACAGATGAAGGGAAGTCAGTGCCTCCTACCTGAAACAAAATAGACTCAATCTTTATCTTATATACTTGCAATTGCCTTTCTTTTATCCCTTAGTTCAACTCAGTTTTACTTAAGATCATTATATATACTAGATACCGGGAATATAACGATGAATAAGATTTCTACATTCAAAATGCCAATTGTTTCCTCTCTGCCTCCACGCTTCCTAAAAGAGAATTTGTCATTCTCTCTTCTCTAAGAGTCTGCTCCCATAATCCTTTCTAAGTGTTCAGCTGCTACGTGTCTCTGTCCTCCTGGCTTCAGCTGCACAGTCTAATTTTTCCCTTCTGGGATTTTGGAACCAGCACATATGGACCTAACTCAGTCTCCTTTTATTTGTTTTAATAGAAATGCTGCTGAGAGTTGCAGCTCACACCTGTAACACCAGCACTTTGGGAGGCTGCGGCAGGCAGACTGCTTGAGCTCAGGAGTTCAAGACCAACCTGAGCAACATGGTGAAACCCTGCCTCTACAAAACGACATAAAAATTAGCCTGGCATGGTGGCGCACACCTGTAGTCACAGCTACTAGGGAGGCTGAAATGGGAGGATTGCTTGAGCCCAGGAGGTCGAGGCTGCAGTGAGTCATGATTAAGCCATGATGATGCCACTGCACTCCAGCCTGGGTGACAGGGTAAGACCCTGTCTCAAAAAAACAAAGAAAAATAGATTATCTACCTGAGATCACATATCATTAGGTTTAGAATTATTTTTTATCCCAGCACTTTGGGAGGCCAAGGAAGGCGGATCACTTGAGTTCAGGAGTTCGAGATCAGCCTGGCCAACACGGTGAAACCCCACCTCTACTAAAAATACAAAAATTAACCAAGCATGGTAGTGTGTACCCATAATCCAAGCTACTCAGGAGGCTGAGGCAGGAGAGTGGCTTGAACCTGGGAGGCAGAAGTTGCAGCAGTGAGCTGAGATCATACTGCTACACTCCAGCCTGGGAGACAAAGCAGACTCCATCTCAAAAAAACAAAAAAAGAATTGCTTTTTTCCTTTTTGAGTGAAAATTTCAATAATCCTTACATGTGTGTATATGTGCGGACTTTTTCGCATTGTTTCCAGTATTGTTGGCTAAAGATTAATTTTTCAGATTACTTTTGAATCAAGACAGACTAAAGGACTTTGTTCTTTTCTGAGCATTTATGGCAATAAAATGTGTACTTTATCTATTCAATAGGGTTTGAATGGAAGGAGAGCTCTACTGCAGGTGTGAATTTGTAAATATCTGAGGTCGGCTTGCTTTGTGCTGGGAGAGGGGTGTGGGTTTGAGGAAATAACATAGATATGGGTCTGGATATGAACAGAAAAATCAGGGTAAGTGGCTTTAAACTGGGTCAGTACACATGTCTCCATTCTTAAGGAAGAGACAAGTTGCTCTGCAGTTTCCCTGTAACCTCAATACAGTCTGTTGAAAAGCTATTTGGCTTCTTATACTGGAGCCTCTGATTTATATCCCAGAAGCTCCTTTCTTTCAGTTTCCCTTGCCTAAGAATTCCCTGCCTATTCCTTTTACTTCCACCTCAGTGAAGCCAAAGCCCTGCCCTGCTTCTCACATGGCCCAGGGCAGATTTTGTATTTAGAAACCAGTGGGAACAGCAGGAAAGGGGAAAGATGAGGGGATATATGCAAATACTTCCCTCCCCATTCCTGACCCTCTTCTGCCACTAACCAAGTCCACATCACATTTCCTAACTACAAAACACTCTGCAGTAGCCAGTGCCTAGCTCCAGGATGCCTGGGGGAGTCCTCAAGTCTAGATCTCCTCTAAATGCATTAAAAGAAAGGTCATTTTAGTCTTTTTTTACCCAAAGAGTCCCACTCTGAAAACTCCTTTGCTGACTCATTGCAGTGGCTCATGCCTGTAATCCCATTTTGGAAGGCCCAGGCAGGAGGATCGCTTGAGCCCAGCAAATTTTAGACCAGCCTGGGCAACATAGTGAGACCCCATCTCTACAAAAAAATAAAAAATTAGTGAGATCATCTCCTTTGCAGTGACATGGATGAAGCTGGAAGCCATCATTATCAGCAAACTAACAAAGGAACAGAAAGCCAAACACCGCATGTTCTCACTCATAAGTGATAGTTGAACAATGAGAACACATGTACACAGGGATGGGAACACCACATAGTGGGGCCTGTCGGGGAGGGGTGGGGGCAAGGGTAGGGAGAGCATTAGGACAAATACCAGATGCACGCAGGGCTTAAAAACTAGATGATAGGTGCAGCAAACCACCATGGACAAACGTGCACACTCTGCACATGTATCCCAGAACTTAAAAGTAAAATAAAAATAAAAATAAAATAAAAAATTAGCTGGGCATGGTAGTATATGCCTGTAGTCCCAGCTACTTGGAAGGCTAAGGTAGGAGGATCGCTTGAGCATAACAAGTTGAGGCTGCAGTGAGCCAAGATTATACCACTGCACTCCAGCCTGGATGACAGAGTGAGATCCTGTTTCAGAAACAAAGGAAAATTTTTTTTTTTTTTTAAGACAGAATCTCACTCTGTTAGCCAGGTTGGAGTGCCGTGGTACGATCTTGGCTCACTGCAACCTCCATCTCCCCAGCTCAAGCAATTCTCCTGCCTCAGCCTCCCGAGTAGCTGGGATTACAGGTGTGTGCCACCATGCCCAGCTAATTTTTTTTGTATTGTTAGTAGAGACGGGATTTCACCATGTTGGCCAGGCTGGTCTCAAACTCCTGACCTCAGGTGATTCACCCGCCTCAGCCTCCCAAAGTGCTGAAATTATAGGCATGAGCCACTGCACCCAGCCAAGAAAAGAAATCCTTACACAAAAAATAACCTAGACTGATTCAGATGTTTGAAAATATTTATTCTACTAACAGGGGTTTCAAGAGACAGATTTGACTCCATGTCCTCCCTTGCCATTCCCTAGGCAGGGCTTTACTTGGCCCGATGTGTATCAGGGGACCCAGGGGGCATGGAAAGAATGGGAAGTGGAGGCCACTCCCGTGGTGTCCCCTTGCATTCCAGTGTCATTATTCAAGCAAGATAAGGCTAAAAGGAACATTTGGGGCTGTCCTGAATGATTAATTACGAAGTTACTAAAGGCCAGTTGTACCCCGTTGAAGGTCCATGTCCTACTACTGATATGATAAAAGAGAGAGATATATAGGCTAATTGCATGTATATAAATCTTAGATATATCTTCAGGTTCAGGTAGAAAAAGTCTTTCCTTCTTTGCCTGTCCTGTCTCTGCCCCAGGACAGCAGCGCCTATGAGTAGGAGGGACAGTTTGTATGACTGACTGAATGAACTGTCAGTCTACAAAAAGTGGACCAAGTGGAAAATAACCTCATTTTCCCCACAGTCGTCAAGAAAAGGATTTTCCCTTGATTAGATTACTAGCCATCGGAAATTGTCTTAATAATCTTTTGTATTCCTCCACCCCTTACCCCAATGTGATAAAAAAAATAGCTACATTTAGTTAAACACTTGCCAGGCACCTGTCTTACATTATTTCTTTTTTTTTTTTTTTTTTTTCTTGAGGCGGAGACTCGCTCTGTCGCCCGGACTGGAGTGCAGTGGCCGGATCTCAGCTCACTGCAAGCTCCGCCTCCCGGGTTTACGCCATTCTCCTGCCTCAGCCTCCCAAGTAGCTGGGACTACAGGCGCCCGCCACCTCGCCCGGCTAGAATCCTGACACTGACACTGTAATGTAGCTGTTACTGTGCTAGTTTTACTTATGCAGAAATGGAGGAACAACTTGACTAACCTGATCAGCAGCACACAGAAAGTTTCAGAGTCGGGTTTGAAACCTACTTAAGAAACCCAAAGTTGATACATTTACTAAGCAGCTGTGACGGGGCACCCCAAGACCACCCTCAGGTTCGACATTTCACTAGAAGGACTCACTAAACTCAGAAAAGCTGTTAAACTCATACTGTTTATTATGATGAAAGGATAAAGATTTAAACCAGCAAAATAAAAGACACAAAGGGTAGAGTCCGGGAGAGACCAGGAACACATTTCTAGTTTTCCTCTCTCTGTAAAGTCATCCGGACAGCACTTAATTCTCTCAGCAACAATGTGTGACAACATGGATGGAGTCTTGCCAACCAGAGAAGGTCAGCTGAGTCTTGCTGTCTGGAGTTTCAATTAGCGATTGGCCACATGGGAAGAGAGCACCAACGTGGGTGACCTTATTCAGTCTCCAGCCCCTCTGGCGGTCAGACTGATTCAGCATGGCCCAAGACCCCCACCACAAATCACATGAGTAGCATGAACTATCTAGTATGGTTCAAATGTTTGATAAATTTAATTACATGTCAATTTGGGATCAGTTTACATTTCCAGGGCCATAGTCCATAGGTTGGACAATTATATTTCGGGGTCATTGGCAGTTCTTTGTTATTTACAAGTCAGAAGGCATAAGTGAATTTTAAAAAATACTAGAGTCTTTTGAGAAGGGAACAATTGAGAAGAAAATGAGGCATTAGGTAAAGAACAATAAGAATATTGTTCTTGGCTGGGCGCGGTGGCTCATGTCTGTAATCCCACCACTTTGGGAGGCCGAGGCAGGTGGATCACGAGGTCAGGAGATGGAGACCACCCTGGCTAACAAGGTGAAACCCTGTCTCTACTAAAAATACAAAAAATCAGCCAGATGTGGTGGCAGGCACCTGTAGTCCCAGCTACTCCAGAGGCTGAAGCAGAATGGTGTAAACCCAGGAGGCGGATCTTGCAGTGAGCTGAGATCGTGCCACTGCACTCCACCCGGGGTGACAGAGGGAGACTCCATCTCAAAAAAAAAAAAAAATGAATATTGTTCTTGGGCATTAAGAATAATATGCATGGGTAATACAAAAGAGAAAAGGAAGGTGTATTTGAAACACTCATAAAAAGAAGCATACCTTTGTAAAATTGTAAGGTACTCTGCACTTATAAACTAAATGACTTTAGCCTTAAATGAGCTTCAGTTTCCTGATATATTGAAAAATAATAATAAAATTATATACACACACATTCACACGTTTTACTGGGGTTTTTGCAGATTAAATTATACAGTGTTTACTGCCTGCCTACTCTGAAACAAGCTATGAAAAAAACTTTCCACTCTTAAGGAACTTAGTCTTGTGGGAAATACAGACAATGATTACTTAATCACAGTGATGATTAATTACAAATTTCAATGAGTGTCTCAAAGTGGAGGAACATCACAAGGTCATAAGAGAGTGTATACCACTGACTTAAATCATGGGGAGGGTACCAGGTCAGAGAAGACTTTTCTGGGCTGACATCTAAAGGATGGGAAAGAGCTAACTAACCAAGGGGGAGGGGATAGGGAGGAGTGGGGCATTCCAGGCAGTGGGGACTACAGAGAGACAGGACAAGTACAGGGGCTAAACAAAAGCTTAATGAAACTAGAATAGAGAGAGTGAGGAAAGAAAGCAGCCTTATAAGAGATGAGTCTGGGTCAGATAATTCAGGTTGTTAAAAAACCAAGGTAAAAATTGAGGTCATTATCTTAACAGCAATAGAAAGTTTTCAAATTTTAAGCAGAGAAGTCGCTAATTAAATTTTCATTTTAAAAAGATCACTAAGGGCTGGGCGTGGTGGCTCACACCTGTAATCCCAGCATTAGCACTTTGGGAGGCTGAGGTGGGTGGATCACTTGAGGTCAGGAGTTCCAGGCCAGCCTGTCCAACATGGTGAAACCCTGTCTCTACTAAATATACAAAAGTTAGTGGAGCATGGTGGCACGTGCTGGCAGTCCCAGCTACTCGGGAGGCTGAGGCAGAAGAATCGCTTGAACCTGGGAGGCAGAGGTTGCAATGAGCCGAGATCATGCCACTGCACTCCAGCCTGGGAGACAGAGCAAGACTCCATCTCAAAAAATAAATAAATAAAAATAAAAAGATCATTAGGTCTGATGAAAAGAACTACGAAAAATTTTTTTTGAAAAAAAGAAGAAAAAGATCATCTGGGCTATGGTTTCGAATTACTGACTTCGGAGGAAGAGAGATTTTAGCTGGGAAGAATGGATACAGCGAAATGAGATAATATGAAGTTGGTACCAGAGTTTCTAAAACACAATACAGAAAAGAAAATTAAACTAACATTAACTAAATATTGGCTATGTGCTAGGTGTTTTACATACATTAGCTAGGATATTAACCCCCAGTTTGTTTTTGTTTTCTTACTTCTGCAATGACTTGGAATAACCCTTCGTGTGACTCCAACACCCACAATCTTTGTATTCTATCCAGTACCCTCAGCAAGTATTATATGAATCCAATTTTTAAACAATAAAAGGGGCTGGGTGTGGTGGCTCATGCCCGTAATCCCAGCACTTTCGGAGGCTGAGGCAGGTGGATCACTTGAGGTCAGGAGTTCCAGACCAGCCTGGCCAACATGGTGAAACCCTGTCTCTACTAAAAATACAAAAATTAGCCGCGTGTGGTGGCAGGCACCTATAATCCCAGCTACTCAGGAGGCTGAG
>NW_012112030.1:9982109-10005079 GCF_000951035.1 Colobus angolensis palliatus
CTGCCTCGGCCTCCCAAAGTGCTGGGATTACAGGCATGAGCCACCACACCTGGCCCATAAACTTTTATAATATACTAAAGTTTGAACATTAGCCAGGTGTGGTGGCACATGCCTGCAGTCCTAGCTACTTTAGGCAGGAGGATCACTTGAACCCAAGAGTTCGAGGCCACAGTGAGCCAGGATTGCACCACTGCACTCCGAACCGGGTGAAAGACTGAGACCCTATCTGAGAAAATAAATAAATGAAATAAAGTTTGATACAACATAGAGAAGGGACAGAAGACAATGAAAAATAGTTTTCTAGTTGGGGTTTCCTAAAGGAAACGGTTCACTCAATGTATTTGAATGAGGTAATGGGTCCAAAATACTTTGTGGGTTAGTGATAATTACTCATAATTCATTAATGAACATACTTCAATTTAAAAAGAGAGAGAGACAGAATAATTAAGTTAAAGAATCCTAGGCAACCCTTCTGGGTCCCCTTCCACCACGGGGAAGCTTTACTTTCGCTTTCGCTTTAATAAATCTTGCCACTGCACACTCTTTGGGTCTGTGCATTTCTCTAATCAAGCTGTGACACTCCCCACTGCAGCCCATGGCTTCATTCCTTGAAGTCTGTGAGACCACAAACCCTTCGATCGAGGAAAGCCTTCGCTCAGGAGAAGACTTCTTGTCTCATTTCTGGAGTCCCGTCCAGAATTTCTCCACAGCAGTGAGTAAACTCGGATCCCTTTTGCTTGCTATTCTGTTCTATCTTCTCACTAGAAATTGGAAGAAAACACCAGGTACCTGTCAGCCATTTGAAAGCGACAAGCATGGCCGCTGGACTTAAGACATGGGTGTGAGGCTTTCTGGGAAAGAGCTCTCTAACAACCCCCGGCCCTCCAGGCTGGGAGCATTGGTTTAACTGGAACCAGCTCCACCTTTCTCTACCTTTCCTGGGAAAAGCCAAGGGCTAGCTAGAGGTGGAAAACTGTCTTCCCGAACTCCTGGCACTGACCCAGTCGAGATCATGGCACAGCAAGAAGCCTCTACTCCACAGCTGCCCATGCAAGCATTCTCTGCCTTTTCTGACCCATGCCTCCTGGGTCCTAACGTACTCAGAGAAGACTTTCTTGAGGCCCTGTCCTCTAGGATCTTTCTTACCCCTGAGTCTAAGAATCTTTTGGCTAGGAGCCTAAGTCAAGGGGGGTGGCAATCCAAAGACCCTTGCCCATGGTGTCCTCAGGCTTATTCTTATGCAAATGGGTATCAATATACTTATACATGACCTGTCCCTCATAACCTGTACCCTAGGCACTATCTGGGACATCAAGACATGTCAGTGGCTGATAGAAGACCTAGGACATTTTTCCTTTTGTTGCCCTAATCTTACTCCAGATTGTAGAGGCTGCTTTAATTACCACCTTTCCTGTCTGGGATCAGCAATTAGAACTGTAGAACTTCTCCACTCCAAGCTGTCAGACGTATGGGCCGAAACAATATAATAGACAATAGGTCCCCCGATTCAAGTCCAAAGGTCAGTGAATATTCGTATGAGGGCAAATAGGAGACAGAAAATTTGGGTACAAAAAGCACTGGTCCTCCAATTTGCCGCTGCCTACCCTAAAGCTGTTGTGCTTCAGGGCCATTTTCAAGGACTTTATCTTGCTGGGACAGCTCCAAGCCCAGAAATATGCTAACTGGTGCCTGGCCTCTGTGCTCAAAATACACCCCGCACCTAAGACCTACTCGCAGATGCAAAGGCAATTGTGGGCATGCTGGTAAGGAGCCACTAAAATCCAGCAGCCCTGGCCCCCTTTTTTGTGGCTAAAAAAGGGCAGGAAACAAGTGTGGGCAAAACTGCTACGTCAGTAAGCGCAATTAAATCCAATAAGCAGTGTTCCATGGGTGACTGTGCACCCTGGAAAGAAAAGGACACTAGAACCATAGGGGGCTAGTGCTTACTAGGGGATGTGCTCACTAGGGGATGACTAGGGCTAGTGCTCACTAGGGGATGACTACGGGTGCAGGCACTCCTACATTCTCCTTTCAGATGGCAGACATTCCCTCCAAAGCAAAGCCACGCCTGAGGTATATTTGGGATAACTGGGACCAATTTGATCCTCAAACACTGAAGAAGAAGTGACTTATATTTTTCTGCAGCACTGCCTGGCCGTAATATCCTCTTTCCAGAGGAGACACATGGCCAACCAAAGGAAGTATAAACTATAATACCATCCTACAGCTAGATCTCTTTTGTAAACGAGAGGGCAAATGGAGTGAAGTGCCATGTGTACAGGTTTTTTTTCTCACTAAGGGATAACCCACAATTATGTAAAAAATGGAATTTACATCCTACCAGGGCTCCTCGAAGCCTACCCCCATACTCAGATCTCCCCAGAGCTCCCCCTTCCACTAGTAAGAACTCTCCTTTGGCTCTAACGGCCCAAAAGGAATCAGACAAAAAGACAGTCAAGGAAACACAAGGCACCAATGGCCCTCGATTGTGCTCCCTCCAAGCCGTGGGAGGAGGAGACTTTGGCCCGGCGTGAGTACATGTCCCCTTTTGCCTCTCAGACTTAAACAGATCAAACTGGACCTAGGAAAATTCTCAGATAATCCTGATTGATACATAGATGTCTTACAGGGATTAGGACAATCTTTTGATTTAGCATGGAGAGATAGTATGTTGTTGTTAGGTCGAACATTAACTCCCAGTGAAAAAGAGGCCACTTCAGCTGCATCCCGGGAGTTTGGGGATCTCTGATACCTAAGCCAGGTAAATGATAAAATGGCATCAGAAGAAAGGGAACAATTCCCCACAGGCCAACAGGTGGTTTCCAGTGTGGATCCCCATTGGGACCTCAATTTGGAGCTTGGAGACTGGAGTCACAGGCATTTACTGACTTGTATACTAGAGGGATTAAGACAGACCAGAAAAAAAGCCAATGAATTACTCAATGATGTCCACCATAATGCATGGAAAGGAAGAAAACCCTACGGCATTTTTAAAGAGACTAAGGGAGGCATTAAGAAAGTATACCTCCTTGTCACCTGACTCTAATGAAGGCCAACTAATTTTTAAAGGATAAGTGTATCACTCAGTCAGCTACAGACACTGGAAAAAAAAACTTCAAAAGTCTGCCCTGGGCCCCGAGCAAAATTTGGAAACTCTATTGAATTTGGCAACTTCAGTATTTTATAACAGGGAACAGGAGGAGCAGGCTGAACGGGACAGACAAGACAAGAAAAAGGCCGCCGCCTTAGTCATGGCCCTCAGGCAGACGAACGTCCGTGGCTCTGAAAGAAAGAAGAGCTGGGCAGGCAACCCACCTAACAGGGCTTGTTGTTGTTAGTGTGGCTTACCGGGACACTTCAAAAAGGACTGTCCAAACGAAAGTAAGCCGCCCCCTCATCCATGTCCCTTGTGCCAGGGGGATCACTGGAAGGCACACTGCCCCCAAGGGTGAAGGTCCTCTAGGCCAGAGGCCACTAACTAGATGGCTCAATAACAGGACCGAGAGTGCCTGGGGCAGGCGCCAGCTCATGCCATCACCCTCACAGAGCCCCGGGTAAGCTTAACTATTGAGGGCCAGGAAACTACCTGCCTCCTGGACACTGGTGCGGCCTTCTCAGTTTTACTCTTCTGTCCCGGACAACTATCCTCCAGATCTGTCACCATCAAAGGGGTCCTAGGACAGCCAGTCACTAGGCATTTCTCCCACCCCTATTTGTGACTGAGGAACCTTATTTTTCTCACATGCCTTTCTTATTATGCCTGAGAGTCCTACTCCTTTACTAGGGAGGGACATATTAGCTAAAGCAGGGACATTAATATACTTGCATATAGGAGAAGGAATACCTGTGTGCTGCTCTCTACTCGAGGAGGGAGTTAATCCTGACGTCTGAGCAGAGGAAGGACAATACGGACAAGCAAAAAAAATGCTTGTCCAATTCAAGTTAAATTAAAGGATCCTACCTCATTTCCTTATCAAAGGCAGTACCCCCTCAGACCAGAAGCCCAACAAGGGTTCCAAAAGATCGTCAAAGACCTAAAAGCACAGGGATTAGTAAAGCCATGCAATGGTCCGTGCAACACCCCTATTCCAGGCATACAAAAACCCATCAGACGATGGAGGTTAGTGCAAGACCTCAGAATTATCAATGAGGCAGTTGTTCCTCTGTACCCAGTTGTACCTAATCCTTATATTCTACTCTCCTAGATACCAGAGAAAGCAGAATGGTTTACAGTCCTAGATCTTCAGGATGCTTTCTTCTACATCCCTCTCCATGCTGACTCTCAATTTTTATTTGCCTTTAAAGATCCATCAAACCCAGTGTCTCAGTCTACCTGGACGTCCTACCATTCATTATCGGGGCTGAGATACTAGGAGGACCAGGAACCGGCATTGGAGGCACTACCACCTCAAGCCACTTCTATTACAAATTATCACAAGAGTTAAATGATGACATGGAATGAGTCGCAGATTCGCTGGTCACCTTACAAGGCCAGCTTAACTCTTTAGCAGCAGCAGCCCTTCAAAATCAGAGAGCCCTAGACTTATTAACAGCAAAAAGAGGTGGAATCTGTCTTTTTCTAGGAGAAGAGTGCTGCTATTTCATTAATCAATCCAGAATTGTCACCGAGAAAGTTAAGGAGCTGTGAGACAGGATAGCACAAGAGCTCCAAGACACAGGACCTTGGAATATTGTCAACCAATGGATGCCCTGGCTTCTCCCCGTCTTGGGACCCTTGGTGGCTATTGTGATGTTGCTTATCTTTGGACCCTGCATTTTTAACCTCCTTGTAAAATTTGCCTCTTTCAGAACAGAATCCATGAAACTGCAAATGGTTCTACAAATGGAGCCCCAAATGACCACCACTAGCACCTACTATCAAGGATCCCTAGACCGACCCACCAATCTGTTCTCACTCCATGACACCAAAGACTCCCCTCCTGAGGAAACCTCAACTGCAGAGCCCCTTCTACCCCCCAGTTCAGCAGGAAGTAGCTAGAATGATCATCGCCCAACTTCCCAATAGCACGTGGGCTTTCCTGTTGAAAGGGGGGACTGAGTGACTAAGTGGTTAAGTTGGCTGGACTTCCTGGGTCAATAGGGACTTCCCTAAGGGGACTTCCCCCTAAGCCAAAATGAGTCATAGCTGCAAGCTAAGAGATTAAAACTTCAACCAATCAAAGGGGACTTTCCCCTAAGCCAAAATGAGTCATAGCTGCAAGTTAAGGGATTGAAACTTCAACCGATCATATAGGGAGTTTAAGCTCTAGCTGCAGCCTGATGTTTTTAACCAATCAGGCCTGCCAGCTCACAAGTGGAGAGAAAATAAGCTAATCCTATAGGACAGAAAAAGGAAAAGGGGAGGAGTCATAAGGGGATATAAGCATAAGACACCCAAGCCAGAAACAGAAACCCTTCCGGTCCGCTTCCACCAGGTGGAAGCTTTACTTTCGCTTTCCCTTTACTTTCACTTTACTAAATCTTACCACCATAAAAAAAAAAAAAAAAAAGAATCCCGGCCTGGCACAGTGACTCATACCAAGAAGGCAGATCGCTTGAGACCAGGAGTTCAAAGCCAGGGTGGGCAACATGGCAAAACCCCATCTCTACAAAAAAATACAAAACAAAATTATCCAGAAGTGGTGGTAGATGCCTGTAGTCCCAGCTACTCAGGAGGCTGAGGTGGGAGGATCACTTGAGCCTAGGAGGTTGCAGCAAGGCAGGTTCATGCCACTGCACTCCAGCCTAGGCAACAGAGCCAGATCATGCCTTAAAAAAAAAAAAAAAAAGGGAGGCTGTAATCCCAGCACTTTGGGAGGCCAAGGCAGGCAGATCACGAGGTCAGGAGATCAAGACCATCCTGGCTAACATGGTGCAACCCCGTCTCTGCTAAAAATACAAAAAGTTAGCTGGGCATGGTGGCAAGTACCTGTAGTCCCAGCTACTTGGGAGGCTGAGGCAGGAGAATGGCGTGAACCTGAGAGGTGGAGTTTGCAGTGAGCCGAGACTGCACCACTGCACTTCAGCCTGGGCAACAGAGCGAGACTCCATCTCAAAAAAAAAAAGGAAAAGAAAAAGAAAGGGCAGGGCGTGGTGGTTCATGCCTGTAATCCCAGCACTTTGGAAGGCCGAGGTGGGCAGATCACTTGAGGTCAGGAGTTCAAGACCAGCCTGGTCAACATGGTGAAACCCCATCTCTACTAAAAATACAAAAAATTAGCTGGGCACGGTGGCACGCACCTGTAATCCCAGCTACTCAGGAGGCTGAGGCAGCAGAATCGCTTGAACCCCGGAGGCCGAGGTTGCAGTGAGCCAGGATTGCACCACTCACTCCAGCCTAGGCAACAGAGCAAGACTGTGTCTCAAGAAAGAAAAGAAAAAAAAAAATCCCAGCTTATTTTTCTTAAAAGGAAGCTGAATTGGCAGAGTTGTCCCACAGTGGACTGAAACAGCCAGGCCTTTATACCTCCACCTTGATCACTGGATGTAGGCTGTCCCAGTAAGGGTGCCTCACCTTAGTCACTTGTGAAGCTGATGTAGTCCCTGAAGACAGGGCTAGCTGAAGGCTTTCCCCTCGTAACACTCCCAGTAGTTGGGAAAACAAGTCCTTCACTGAAGTAGGGTCTGGACACCATGCTTGCTATGTCTTCACAAAATATTATTGTATCTTTTTAAATCTCCTTGATGTTGCCCCCTCTTTACTTGGAATAGAAGAAATTCCCATACATAAATAAAATTAAGATCTTAGGATAAATTTTTAAAGAGAGAAAGATGATAGACATTCAACAAGAATTTATTGAACATCTACATAGTATATAGTGTTAGAATGAGGGCAGATGCATAAACATTTACATAAACATAGAATGAAGCTTTTTTTTTTAAGAGAAGGTCTCGCTCCTCTATCACCCAGGCTGGGGTGCAGTAGCAAGATCATGGCTCATTGCAGCTTTGAACAAACTTGTGGGCTCAAAGGGTCTTCCCACTTCAGCCTCTCAAGTGGCTGGGACTACAGGCACACACCACCACGCCTGGCTAACTTTTTTTTTTTTTTTAATTTAGAAGTAGAGACAAGTTAGGGGTTCTTGCTATGTTGCCCAGTCTGGTCTTGAACTCCTGGCTTCGAGCAATCCTCCTGCCTTGGCCTCCCAAAGTGCTCGAATTACAAGGGTGAGCCACTGTGCATGACCTAAAAATCCGGCTTTTTTGAAGCACTGAGGAAAGATGAAAAGAAAATTAAAAAAAAAAAGTATTAATGGTACAATACAGTAAGTACATTCTGCCATCCCTCATCCCATGTCATTCTCCTTTCTGAAATTGTTTGAATAAATATTACAAATAGTAACTCTGCTGAAGTAAGCTTTACGTAGTTAGGATCTCAAAAAGGCTTTTTCCAGTCCAAACACTCCTAAGTTCCATTTTCCTAAATCTGTAGCAATAATCTTATTTTATAGAGGCTATACCACCAATTACTGCCACTAAAGGCATATTGCTGTGAAATGAACCCGGGTTATGAAGTTAAGAGAATTCTGAGTTTAATATTCTGAGTTGGCCACCTGCTGAGGCAAATCATGCACTTTGTGTGCTGTGAAATTGCAGTAATTATACGTATATCATATATGCAGTAAATAAAAATATTTAATGGCTAGATATAGGAGTTCAATAGAAATGTATTCCCTTCCTTCCTCTTCCATCAATAATATCTACTACACAAGAAGTGCCAGCTTGGCTGAGCACGGTGGCTCATGCCTATAATCCCAGCACTTTGGGAGGCTGAGACGGGCAGATCACGAGGTCAGGAGATCGAGACCATCCTGGCTAACACGGCGAAACCCCGTCTCTACTAAAAATACAAAAACTCAGCCAGGCGTGGTGGCGGGTACCTGTAGTCCCAGCTACTCTGGAGGCTGAGCCAGGAGAATGGCGTGAAGCCAGGAGGCGGAGGTTGCAGTGAGCCGAGATCACGCCACTCCACTCCAGCCTGGGCGACAAAGCAAAACTCCGTCCAAAAAAAAAAAAAAATCCAGCCTATGATTAGAGTCTCCACAGACTGTAGTCTTCACAAATTGATCATTTATAAATTGTTGTTTTCACATGTCTGCTCCTGCCAGTCATTGAATGCTGGGAATACAACATTAAATAAGACATGGTCTTGACTTCAAGGAGCTCACAGGTTAGTGGAGCAGGGCTGAGGAAGTGAGGAATAGGGTACAAGTGCCGCCATTGTAACAGTAATTGGGAGAGAGCACTATTTGTGCTAGAGAGAGATAAATTCAGGTAGGAGTTCAGAAGAGAGATATGAGAGAACATAGTGAAATGCCGAGGAAAGCAATTGATTCATCCCATCTCTTGAACATAGAAAAGCTGATAGAAAACGAAGTTAAGTGATAACTCAAGGTCACACCTTTACTTATTAGTAGAGTCTAGCGGAAATCAAAGACTCCTAAACCCAGCCCAATGCTCCTTTCCTGTTTCTGTACCCTTTTTTCCCAAACATAAGGGGTTGTGGAAGGGTTTTCCCGAGTCAGATAATTTGTGTCTAAGGCCTTCCATTTACAGGTGGTCAAAGTCTTTTCCTGAACCTGTCCTTCCCAATGACACCTTGCTTTCTTTTTTTTTATTTGAAATGGAATCTCACTCTGTCGTCCAGGCTAGAGTGCAGTGGCACAATCTTGGCTCACTGTAACCTCTGCCTCCTGGGTTCAAGCAATTTTTCTGCCTCAGCCTCCCGAGTAGCTGGAACTACAGGCACGTGCCACCATGCCCAGCTAATTTTTGTATGTTTAGTAGAGACGAGGTTTCACTATATTGGCCAGGCTGGTCTCTAACTCCTAACCTCATGATCCACCCCTCTCGGCCTCCCAAAGTGCTGGGATTACAGGTGTGAGCCACCACGCCCGGCCTGACACCTTGCTTTCATTCCCACTATGAACACCAGCCAATATATACCCAAATGAAAAAAGATTTCCAACACGTGCACTCTTGAAGAAAGCACATGATCTTTATTTCTTTGTCCAAATAACTAAGTAGTGGTAGTGCTAAGAGGAGTGTCTAGGACTGCTGTAGTGACTGAGAACTCACATGCACTCTGCTTCACCACAAAAAGACAGTGGCAAACCATCTTTATTTTATTTTTCTTATTTGTTTTTGAGACGGAGTCTGGCTCCGTAGCCCAGGCTGGAGTGCAATGGCACTATCTCTGCTCACTGCAAGCTCCGCCTCCTGGGCTCAAGCAATCCTCCTGCCTCAGACTCCCGAGTAGCTGGAACTACAGGTGCCCGCCACCATGCCTGGCTGATTTTTTGTATTTTTAATAGAGATGGGGTTTCACCGTGTTAGCCAGGATGGTCTCAATCTCCTACCTCATGATCCGCCTGCCTCGGCCTCCCAAAGTGCTGGGATTACAGGCGTGAGCCACCGCGCCCAGCCCTTCCTTTATTTTAATAACACAGTCGTTAAATGCAACAGTACTGAATTGTCTAATGTTATGTATTTCATACACTATTAACATCAGTATGGGAAGCATTTATAAAAATTATGTGCCATTAATTATTTTCTTTCTCTTAAAGCTTTTAGGATTCTGTTTGAAAATATATGTAAAATGATAAAGACCAAATGTATGTTAATTCAAATATTTAATTAAAGAATAAAATAAAACAGTGGCTCACTTCTATAATCCCTGCACTTTGGGAGGCTGAGGCAGGAGAATCACTTGAGGCCAGGAGTTCAAGAATAATGAGCTAATTGAAATTGTTGTGAAATTGGTGTGGTGACTTTTGATTCAAACATTTAAATCTGCTGAGGTTAGTTTTCGTACAACTATTCTCAGGATTACATTTATAGACCCTCATCTAGTTAAATTTAGTATTCTGGCTTTAACAGTGATTCAGGCCAGACACAGTGGCTCACTTCTATAATCCCTGCACTTTGGGAGGCTGAGGCAGGAGAATCACTTGAGGCCAGGAGTTCAAGACAAGTCTGGCCAATATAGACCTTATCTCTACAAAAAGTTGGGTTTGGTTTTGTTTTTAGAGACAGGGTTTCACTCTGTCTGCCCAGGCTGGAGTGCAGTGGTACAGTCTCAAGTCACTGCAACTTCTGCCTCCTGGGCTCAAGCAATCCTCCCGCCTCAGCCCCGCCAAGTAGCTGGGACCACAGGCACGAGCCACCATTCCTGGCTAATTTTTGGATTTTTTGTAGAAATGGGGTTTCACTATATTGCCCAGGATGATCTCAAACTCCTGAGGTCAAGCGATCCACCCACTTTGGCCTCCCAAAGTGCTGGAATTACAGACTTGAGTCACCACAGCTGGCTTCTACAAAAAGTTTAAAAACAAAAGTGATTCACACAAAAAACAAACTAGATTTTTTTTTTTTTTTTTTTTTTTTGAGATGAAGTTTCACTCTTGTTGCCCAGGCTGGGGTGCAATTGAGTGATCTCGGCTCACCATAACCTCCGCCTCCCAGGTTCAAGCAATTCTCCTGCCTCAGCCTCAGCCTCCTGAGTAGCTGGGATTACAGGCATGCGCCACCACGCCCGGCTAATTTTGTATTTTTAGTAGAGATGAGGTTTCTCCATGTTGGTCAGGCTGTTCTCAAACTCCCGACCTCAGGTGATCCACCCGCCTCCGCCTCCCAAAGTGCTGGGATTACAGGCGTGAGACACTGCACCCAGCCCAAACTAGATATTTTTATGACTGTAAAGGAATACATGTTCACTGCAAGAAATGAAATATTTAGAAGTGCAAAAGTAAAAACTATTAAACATAACTCCATGACCAAATAAAAACAGGGTCTCGCTATGTTGCCCAGGCAGGTCTCGAACTCTTGAACTCAAGCTATCCTCCTGCCTCTGCCTCCCTAAGAGCTGGGATTACAAGTGTGAGCCACCACTCCTGGCCAATAATAACCATTTTAATAGTGCTATATATATATATTAGTTTTATATATACATATACACACACATAAAAACATAAATATATTTAAATCACCATTATATTCTACATATAATTATTTCTAACTAATTGTATTTTATTATACTTTAAAATTCTGTGGAGGAATAGCAGAGATTAGTGTTACTATCAAAAACTTGAGATTCTAAGGTAGTGATTCTTATTACATTACCATTTAACTTGCTTATATGACATGTCAGAAGGCAGAGGTATCATGGAAACTGACTATAGATTATCATAAAATAAATTAGGTGGTGAGTTCAGTTGCAGCTACTGATTCAGATTTGGTTTCTTCAGTGGAGTGAATCAGTACAGCCTGTGGCATCTACTATGCAGTGTTATACGTTCATTTCTGTATAACAACGTATAAGGATCACAGGAACAGTTTGCCGTCACCCGGTAGAGTCAGCAATATACTTTCATGGTCTTTCCTTAGGTGTCAATGTCAATTTTCTTATTCTCTGCCATAATCTAACCCAAGTGTAAGAAAATCGCAACCCACAGACAAAATTCATCCTGACACATTTTTGTATGGTCCATAAGCTAAGAATCGTCCTCACATTTTTAAATGGTTGACAAAAATTAAATGATGAATTTATGTAAAGATAAATAAGAATTATATGAAATTCAAATTTATCTTAGTGTGATAAAAGATATTTTAAAATAAATAAATAGTAAAATAAAATTCAAATTTCACATAAACGAAGTGTTGGTAGAACACAGCCATACTCACTTGCTCACATATGGCTGTTTTCGCACTATGGGGTTGAATAGTTGTAACATATACTACACAGCTCACAAAGCCTAAAATATTCGGTACATGGTCCTTTACAGAAAATATCAACCTCTGATCTAATTCACAGAAACACTGATTGTCTTGAAATGCCACAGAAAATCATGCCAACCCACCTCACAGATCACATCATGCTGAGTAGAACGGATGAGCAGAAAATAGCAAGTATCCTATTTGTCAAAGTGATACACATACGTGATCCAGGATGACAGATACTCTGTTACCTCAATGACATCTCTAGGGGTTCAGTAGTCTGGGTCACGTTGAGATAGCTCCTCTAAAATAAAGAAGTTGCTGAACACTGCACTTCATGTAAGGAAAACAGACACACACATGATTTGGGTCTATCTTGATTTGACAGCAAACAAATAGATATTTGAGCCTACTGCCAGTGTGAATCCACGAGTAAAACAAAGTTCTACAGCAGGTCCTGGATGAAACTTAAAATCTGTTCTGCCACCTGGACCTATGACCTAGCAGATTCAGTAACAGTTAGCTTTTGCAACAGATGAAATGCTATACAGAACTACAAGAAATGTGGCAATAGAAGAATCACAATGTTGCCACTTAAAGTTTTGAAGTAAGGCTTGCTTTTTTCAACAGAAAACGTCTTCTTTGGAGAAATGTGTCTTGGAGTTCTACTGAGTTTTGGCAAAGACCAGCACTTTGGGAGGCCGAGACGGGCGGATCACGAGGTCAGGAGATCGAGACTATCCTGGCCAACACGGTGAAACCCCGTCTCTACTAAAAAATACAAAAAACTAGCAGGGCGAGGTGGCGGGCGGCGGCTGTAGTCCCAGCTTTTCGGGAGGCTGAGGCAGGAGAATGGCGTAAACCCGGGAGGCGGAGCTTGCAGTGAGCTGAGATACGGCCACTCCACTCCAGCCTGGGCGACAGAGCGAGACTCCGTCTCAAAAAAAAAAAAAAAAATTAAATGCCTGATCATCATACTTCAAATGATCATGAGAACTAAGCTACCCATCACAAATCGTGTGTCAGACACACACAGCAGCTCGTGCATCACAAAGTGGAAATAGTATGTATCAGTCTCAAAAGGTACTGAGGCCACAAGCTGATTGTTTAAACAGGGACGACAGATTTCCAGAACACCTATTTCTGCTTCATTACTTCCCCTTAATACACATGCATGGCCTCATTGAAAATTCCTTACAGCCACTTAACTAAGAATGGGTTTATAGATGTTTTGAGAGGTGACAATGTGCTAGCTACCCCTCACTCTCAGCGCCTCCTCGGTCTCGGCATCCATTCTGGCAGTCCTTGAGGAACCCTTCAGCCCGCCACTGCACTGTGAGAGCCCCTCTCTGGACTGGCCGAGGCCGGAGCTGACTCCCTCGGCTTGCAAGGAGGAGCAGAGGGAGAGGCGTTGGCGGAACCCGGGCTGCGCGCAGCGCTCACAGTCCAGCGCCAGTGGGTGCAGGTGTGGGCTCTGGGGGTCTTGCACTTGGAGCCGCTGGCAGGCCCAGGGCACTGAGCGGCTTAGCACTGGGGCCAGCAGCTGCTGTGGGTGTGCTGGGTCCCCCAACTGTGCCGGCCTACTCGCTGCTAGGCCTCAGCTGCCTCCCCACTGGGCAGGGCTCGAGACCTGTAGCCTGCCATGCCCAAACCTCCCCCATGCCCTGCAGTGGGCTCCCACACGGCCCCAGCCGGCCTGAGCCTCTCCAACGAGTGCCGCCCCCTGCTCCACCACGCCGGGTCCCAGCAACCACCCAGGAACTGAGGAGTGCCAGTGGACTGTGGGGGACTGGCACCTCTACCTGCAGCCTCTATGACAGTATCCACTAGGTGAAGCCAGCTGGGCTCCTGAGTCTGGTGGGGACTTGGAGAACTTTTATGTCAAGCTAAGGGATCATAAATGTACCAATCAACACTCTGTGTCTAGTTCGGGGATGGTAAATGGACCAATCAGCACTCTGTCAAAATGGACCAATCAGCTCTCTGTAAAGTGGACCAATCAGCTCTCTGTAAAATGGGCCAATCAGCTCTCTGTAAAATAGACCAATCAGCTCTCTGTAAAACGGAATAATCAGCAGGATGTAGGTGCGGTCAGATAAGGGAATAAAAGCAGGCTGCCTGAGCCAACAGAGTCAACCTGGTCTAGTGGTTTTTTTTTGTTGTGGAAGTGTTGTTCTTTTACTCTGTGCAGTAACACTTCTTGTTGCTCACTGGGTCCTGGATGCTTTTAAGAGCTGTGATCCTGTTTGTAAAGGTGAATGTGTGCAGCTTCATTTCTGAAGCCAGCGAGACCAGGAACCTAGCAGGAAGAGCGAAGAACTCCAGTGCCTTTAAAAGCTGTAATACCAAGAAGGTCTGCAGCATCACTCGTGACAGCGAGACAATGAACCCTCCAGAAGGAAGCAGCTCCAGACACATCTGAAGGAACAAACTCCAGACACACCATCTTTAAGAACTGTCACACTCACCGCAAGGGTCAGCGGCTTCGTTCTTGAAGTCAGTGAGACCAAGAACCCACTAATTCTGGATACAGTTTTACTCTAAATGCTTACATAAACTAAAAAATTCATTGCCATAGTACTGCAGTATAACACAATGTCTCTGAATAGCTAAGGGCAATTCTGCTAATGGAGAAAACTTCAAGCAGTACAACCAGTCATACACCTTGTCTGCAAAGAGAGATGACTACCGCATATATGTTCATATACACATACACAATCCTGTCATCTGCAGACAATTGATACCCTCCTCTCCAACTTGGATGTTATTTCTCTTGCCTAATTGCTGTGGCTGCAATTTCCAATATTATGCTGCAGAAGAGTGATGAGTGGGCGTCCTTGTCTTGCTCAAGCTCTAAGAGGAAATGCTTTCAATTTTTACTTGTTCAGAACGGTAACTGCATTTGTCATATATGGAGTTTATTGTCTTGAGGTGTATTGCCTGTATACCTAATTTGTTGGGTTTTTTTAAATCTTGAAGGGATGTTAAATTTTATCAAATACAGAAAAGATATTGAGATGCAGGAAGATATTGAGATGATCATACTGTTTTTGTCCTTCATTCTGTTGATGTGATGCATCACGTTTACTGGTTTATGTATGTTGCCCCATCCTTGAATCCCAGAGGAAATCTCACCTGCTCATGGTGTGTAAACCGTTTGATATACTGTTGAATTTGGTTTGCTAGTATTTTGTTGAGGATTTTTATAGCTATGTTCATCAGGGATATTGGTCTACAGTTTTCTTCTTTGGTTGTATCCTTGTCTGGTTTTGGTATTAGGGCAGTGCCAGCCTCATGAGTTAGGATGAATTTCCACCCCATTTTTTTTTAGTAATTTGAAGAAAGTGGTGTTCTTTAAAAATTGTGTAGGATTCAGCTGTAAAGCCACTTGGTCATGGGCTTTTCTTTGTTGGAAGGTTTTATTACTGAATCAGTTTTTTTTTTTTTTGAGACAGGGTCTGGCTTTGTCGTCCGGGCTGGAGTGCAGTGGTGCAATCTCGGCTCACTGCAACTTGTTCCTTCCCGGTTCCCGCCATTCTCCTGCCTCAGCCTCCCGAGTAGCTGGGACTACAGGCGCCTGCCACCATGCCCGGCTAATTTTTGTGTTTTTAGCAGCGATGGGGTTTCACCGTGTTAGCCAGGATGGTCTCGATCTCCTGACCTCATGATCCGCCTCAGCCTCTGAAAGTGCTGGGATTACAGGTGTGAGCCACCGCGCCCAGCCTACTGTTTCAATTTTTTAACTCATTTTTGGTTTATTCAGGTTTTCTAGTTCTTTATGGTTCAATCTTTTTAGGTTTTATGTGTCCAGGAATGTATTCACTTCCTCTAGATTTTCAAATTTGTTGATGTATAGTTCACAGTAGTCTCTAATGATCCTTTGTATTTCTGCGATACCAGTTGTAATGTCTCCTTTTTTATTTGTGATTTTATTTATTGGGTCTTCTCTCATTTTTTCTTAGTCTAATTAAAAGTTTGTCTAATTTTTATATCTTTTCATATAACCAATTTTTTGATTTATTGATTCTTTGCATTTTTCTAGTCCCAACTATGATTATTTTTGCTCTAATTTTTATAATTTCTTTCCTTCTACTAATTTTGACTTAGGCTTCATCTTGCTTTTCTAGTCTCCCAAGCTACATCATTAGATTGTTTATTTAAAAGATTTCTAGGCCGGGCACGGTGGCTCAAGCCTGTAATCCCAGCACTTTGGGAGGCCGAGACGGGTGGATCACGAGGTCAGGAGATCGAGACCATCCTGGCTATACAAAAACTAGCCGGGCGAGGTGGCGGGCGCCTGTAGTCCCAGCTACTGGGGAGGCTGAGGCAGGAGAATGGCGTAAACCCGGGAGGCGGAGCTTGCAGTGAGCTGAGATCCGGCCACTGCACTCCAGTCCGGGCGACAGAGCGAGACTCCGTCTCAAAAAAAAAAAAGATTTCTAGTTTTTTGACATAGCTGTTTATTGCCATCAACTTCCTTCTTATTCCTGTTTTTTATGTCTCCCATAGGTTTTGGTATTTATTTTGTGTTTCTCTTTTCATTTGATTCAAAAAAGTTTTTAATTTCTTAATTTCTTTATTGTCCCATTGGTTATTCAGAAGCATGTTGTTTAATTTCCATGTATTTGTATGGTTTCCAATGTTCCTCTAGTGATGGATTTTTAGTTTTATTTCATTTTGGGCAACATGGATACTTGATATGATTTCAGTTTTTGAAAATTTGTGGAGATTTGCTTTGTAGCAAATGATGAGAAAATTTGCTTTTCTCAAATGATGAGAAAAATGAGTTATTCTGCAACTATTAAATAAAATGTACTGTAAATGTCTGTTAGGTCCATTTGGTCTATGGTGCAGTTTAAATCCAGTGTGTGTTGATTATCTGTCTAGATAATCTGCCCAATGCTGACAGTGGGGCATTTAAGTCCCTAACTATTACTGTATTGATACATATCTCTCCCCAGATCTAATGATATTTGCTTTATATATGTGAGTACTCCAGTATTGAGTACATATATATATTTAGAATTGTTATATCCTGTCACTGAATTGAACCCTTTATTATTATATAATTCTGTTTCTTTTTATAGCTTTTGACTTGAAGTCTGTTTAAGTCTGATACAAGTATAGCTACTCTTGTTTATTTTTTATTTCTATTTGCATGGAATATCTTTTTTCATCCCTTCACTTTCAGTTTATGTGTGTCTTTGTAGGTGAAGTGAGTTTCCTGTAGACAGTATATAGTTGAGTCTTGATTTTTTTTTATCTATTCAGCCAACCTATATCTTTCTAATTGGGGAACTTAATGTTTACATAAAGATTGTTATTGATAAGTAAGAAAAAAACTCCTGACATTTTACTAATTGTTTTCTGGTGGTTTTATATTTCTTTTCCTTCCTCTCTTGTTTATCTTTGTGATTTGGTGGTTTTCTGTAATGATGAGGTTTGATTCCTTTCTCTTTCTCATTTGGATAACTGTTCTACCTGTGAGTTTTATACTTTCATGTGATTTCATGATGGCAGTAATCATCCTTTTCCTCCAAACGTAGGACTTTCTCAAGCATTTCTTATAAGGTCAGTCTAGTGATAATGAATTCCTTCAGCTTTTGCTTGCTGGTGATGTAGTTTGAATGTGTGTCCCTGCCCAAATCTCATGTTGACTTGTAATCCCCGGCATTAGAGTTGGGGCCTGGTGAAAGGTGACTGGATCATAAAGGCAAATTTATCATGGATAGTTTATCACCATCCCCTTGGTGCTGTCCTCAGTAGTGAGTTCTCATGAGATCTGGCCACTTAAAAGTATATGGTACTTCCCCAACTTCTCTCACTCCTGCTTTCGCCTTGTGATGTCCATGCTCCCCCTTTGCTTTCCACCATGATTGGAAGTTTCCTGGGCCTCCCCAGAAGCAAAATGCCACTATGCTTCCTGTGCAGCCTGTAGAACCATTTGCCCATAAAACCTCTTTCCTTATAAATTACCCAATCTCACGTACTACTTTATAGCACTGCAAGACTGGCCAAATACACCTGGGGAAGTCTTTATTTCTCCTTCATTCTGAAGGATAGCTTTGGTGGCTATAGTATTCTTGACTGGCAGTTTTGTTCTTTCACCACTTTGAATATGTCATCCTATTCTCTCCTGACTTGTAAGTTTTCTGCTGAGAAATCTGCTGTTTCTCTAATGAGAATTTCCTTGTGTGCAATAACACTTTTGTCTTGCTGTTTTTAGAATTATTTCTTTATCTTTGACAGTTCTACTATAATGTGACTTGAAAGGGGCCTTTTTGGGTTGAATCTGTTTGGGAATCTTTGAGCTTCCTGGATTTGGATGTCTATATATCTCCCAAGACTTGGGGAGTTTTCAGCTGTTATTTCATTAAATGGGTTTTTCTATATATTTTCCCATTTCTCCTTAAACATCCATAGTGTAAATATTTGTTCACTTAATCATGCTTCACAAGTCCTCTAGGCTGCTTTCTTCATTCTTTTCTTTGTTTTAAAGACAGAGTCTCACTCTGTTACCCAGGCTAGAGTGCAGTGTATGATTATAGCTTACTGCAGCCTCAAACTCCTGGGCACAATGATCCTTCCACCTCAGCCTCCCAAGTAGCTCGGACTGCAGATGCATGCAACCACACCTGTCTAATTTTTTTCCCCCAGAGGTGGGATCTGACTTTGTTGCCCATGCTGGTCTCAAACTCCTAGGCTTAAGAAATTCTCCCATATCAGCCTCTCAGGTGACTAAAATTATAGGCATGAGCCACTGTGCCTAGCTTTTTGTTTTTAACTTCTTATTTCTGGTGGTCTGACTGGGTTATTTCAAGTCTTTCTGAATTCTTTCAAAAGAATTTCCAAAATCATTTCTCTTGCTTGATCTAGTCTATTGTTGAAGCTCTCAACCATATTTTTTATTTTATTCGTTAAATTCTTCAGCTCCAAATTTTCTGTTTGGTTTCTTTTTTTGATATCTATTTCTTTGTTGAATTTCCCATTCAAATCATGACTTGCTCTCCTAATTTTGTTAAATTGTTTATCTGTATTATCTTGTATCTCACTGAGTTTCCTTGAGATCATTATTTTGAATTTCTTTTCAAGCATTTCACTCATTTCCTTTTCTTCAAGTCTGTTACTAGAGAGAATCATTGTGTTCCTTTGGAGGTGTCATGTTTCCTTGCTTTTTCTTGTTTCTTGTGTCCCTACATTGATATCTGTGCATGTAGTAGATAGTCACCTCTTCCCATTTTGTGGTGTAGCTTTCGTAGGGAAAGACTTCTTTCCTGTAGATGTGTCCTCTAGTGTCAGTTGGGATGGTGCTTTGGCTTTGGTTTGGGGAGGGTGCAGTACTATGGTCTCCATGAGATTTCTTTGGCTATAGTCAACAACAGCAATGTCTGTGAGTGTCTCAGTGGCCCAGACTGCGTTTGTGGAGGCAGTGGTGTGGCCTTGCTTGGGATGGAGACCACTGGGCAGGTCAGTTTTCAGGCCCTTGTATAATGAGTAACATGTACCAGGTGCAGACTCTCCACTAGTCAAGGGAGAAGAGTCGTTGGTGACAGTGGGTGCTAAGCAGGCCAGTCTTCAGGACCTTGGGGGACATACATGGTAGATCTTCTAGTCAAGGGGGTGAGGCTGCCAGCAGTGGCAGACACCAGATGGCCAGCTTTCAGGCCCTGGGAAACATATACATCTGCTCCCCCAAGTCTTGGGGGTGGCCTCCCACTGTGGTGTACTCCCTGTTCCTTGGAGTATAGGGCACTGCCTGGACTCAGGTGCCAGTGTCATGGTTATACTGCTGCATCCACTGAGGTTGTTGAATGTTGTAGCACTGGAGCCTTTTGTGTAGGCATGGTGGGATAATGACAGGACCCCAGGGATGTAAAAGCTATTGTGCCCCAGGGCAGTATGCAGTGAATCTGTTCTCAAAATGGCACCATGCCATAGCAACTTGGATTTGGGGGACTGAGGGACACCCAGTGGGATTTCCTTCTCTGGGGCAATTCACCTATGTGGACTCAAGGTACTTCCCTATACTGGGCTCAGTGCCTGTGAGGTCTGCGGGGCTCTCCTATAGCTGAGATTTCAAGTGTCCATGGTGATAATGATAAGTGCTGGAGATCTCTGGCTTACTTTCTCCCTGAAATAGGTGGTCCCTTTTGGCTCCAAGCAGATCCTGGACAGATGCTTTGCTTCCCTCTCTGTGCTGCCTTTCCACATTTTCCCCACACTGCTCCTTACTGATGAACTCATTTCACAGGAAAAAAAAAAACAACAACAACACACTCATCTTCATGGAATAGATGGTCCAGCCACATAGCAAATCACACAGAAATACTTAGACTGATCCATTCAGATAACATTAGGAGATTTTCCCTGATGCAAATTATTAAATTCCTGGAATTAATTTAATCTATGAACATTTTTTCATGCTTTTATTTTGCATTTTACTCCTTGGGCTCTGACTCTGGTTATTAGCCTAATGCAAAGAGAAAAGACATATGAGGGAAATTATTCACTTTTTCCCACAGCACTGTCTGAATAGAAAACACAGCAACAGCAACTTAAAGCAAAGTTGAAATAGTTCCTTCATACGCAGGAGTGGAGCAGCATTCTGGAGCAAGGGAAGCTCATTTTGTGAATGTTAGAGGGAATGTTTAAGGGCCTTGGAGGTAGGAGACATCTGGGTGTTCCATATCATCCAAATTATCCCTGATATCATCATTCCAAAGGTTAAGGCTCCACTGTTTCCCAAACAAAAATCCCCAAATTTCAGTATGTATCTTTTAGCTAAAACTATTTGTTTTTGTTTTTTTTTTTTTTGAGACAGAGTCTTGCTCTGTCATCCAGGCTAAAGTGCAGTGGTACGATCTCAGCTCTCTGCAATCTCTGCCTTCCAGGCTTAAGCAATTCTCGTGCCTCCACCTCCCAAGCAGCTGGGACTACAGGTACACCCCACCATACCCAGCCAATTTTTGTATTTTTTTTTCAGTAGAGACAGGGTTTTGCCGTGTTGGCCAGGCAGTTTCAAACTCCTGACCTCAAGTGATCCTCCCTCCTAGGCCTTCCAAAGTGCTGGGATTACAGGCATGAGCCACTGCACCCGGCCTAATTGTTACTTGATTTTTATCTTCCTCTTAAAATGTTACTCAATGGTCTCGTAAGTAGCCGTCTTCTCTATACACCTGAAATTTTCATAGCCTGTTTGTTGTTCTATTTCAAGGTTTTCACTCCCTAATTTAATTTGAATTTGATGATACCAGTCTATTATTTGAAAACCACTTGCCTGCTGTGTAAGCTTACTATGGCTACCATAGCAAAGTACCACAGATTGAGTGACTTAAAAAAACAAATTTATTTTCTCACAATTCTTTTGTTTTTGTTTCGACATAGTTTTGCTCTTGTTGCCCAGGCTGCAGTGCAATGGCATGATCTCAATTAACTGCAACCTCCACCTCCCGGGTTCAAGCGATTCTCCTGCCTCAGCCTCCTGAGTAGTTGGGATTACAGGCATGTGCCACTGTGCCCGGCTACTTTTGTATTTTTAGTAGAGACCCGGTTTCACCATGTTACTCAGGCTGGTCTCAAACTCCTGACCTCAGGTGATCCCCCCACCTCAGCCTCCCCAAGTGCTGGGATTACAGGCGTGAGCCACTGCGCCCCGCATATTTTCTCACAATTCTAAAAGCTAGATGTCTGAGATCAAGGTGCTGGCAGAGCTGTTTCTTCTGAGACCTCTCTCCTTTACTTGGCCATCTTTTCCCTGTATATTCACATTGTCTTCCCTCTGTATACATCTGTGTCCAGAGTTTCTCTTCTTTTTTTTTTTTTTTTTTTGAGACGGAGTCTCGCTCTGTTGCCTAGCCTGGAGTGCAGTGGCTGGATCTCAGTTCACTGCAAGCTCCACCTCCTGGGTTTACGCCATTCTCCTGCCTCAGCCTCCCGAGTAGCTGAGACTACAGGCGTCCGCCACCTCGCCCGGCTAGTGTTTTGTATTTTTTTAGTAGAGACGGGGTTTCACCAGGTTAGTCAGGATGGTCTCGATCTCCTGACCTCGTGATCCGCCCATCTCGGCCTCCCAAAGTGCTGGGATTACAGGCTTGAGCCACCGCGCCCGGCCCAGAATTTCTCTTCTTTTAAGGGTATCAGTCATATTGGATTAGGACCCACCCTAATGACCCCATTTTAACTTGATTACCTTTTAAGAACCCTGCCTCCAAATGCAGTCACATTCTTAAGTATGGGGACTATCAGGCCTCTGAGCCCAAGCTAAGCCATCATAACCCCTGTGACCTGCACATATACATCCAGATGGCCTGGAGCAACTGAAGAACCACAAAAGAAGTGAAACAGCCAGTGCCTGCCTTAACTGATGACATTCCACCATTGTGATTTGTTCCTGCCCCACCCCAACTGATCAATCGATTTTGTGACATTCATCCCCTGGACAATGAGTCTCATGAGCTCCCCACCAAGCACATTGTGACCCCCTCCCCAATAACAATAAATAACCACCTTCAACTGTAATTTTCCACTGCCTAACCAAGTCCTGTAAGACTGCCCCTCTCCTGTCTTCCTTTGCTGACTCCTTTTTTGAAACTTAGTCTGCCTGCACCCAGGTGATTAAAAACTTTATTGCTTACACAAAGCCTGTTTGGTGGTCTTTTCACATGGACGCATGTGACATTTGGTGCTGAAGACCCAGACCAGGGGGACTCCTTCAGGAGACCGGCCCCCTGTCCTTGCCCTCACTCCATGAGGAGATCCATCTAGGACGTCAGGTCCTCAGACCAGCCCAAGGAATGTCTCACCAATTTCAAATCAGGTAAGCGGTCTCTTCACTCTCTTCTCCCACCTCTCTTGTTACCCTTCAATCTCCCTATCCTTCCCATTCCAGTTCTTTTTCCTCTCTAGTAGAGACAAAGGAGACATATTTTATCTGTGAACTCAAAAACTCCAACATTGGTCACAGATTTGGGAAGACAGTCTTCCCTTGGTGTCTGATCATAGCAGGGATGCCTGCCTTGATCATTCACCCACATTCCCTTGGTGGCAGGTCAATTGCGGGGACCCCTGCTTTGGCTGCTTACCCACATTACAGCCCAGGACTCAGTCAGGGACGCCTACTGCAAGACTGGTAGCTGCCCACCTCCATTTCTCTGTGTCTCTACCTTCCTCTTTTTTTTTTGAGGCGGAGTCTCGCTCTGTCGCCGGGACTGGAGTGCAGTGGCCGGATCTCAGCTCACTGCAAGCTCCGCCTCCCG
>NW_012112030.1:10005174-10020529 GCF_000951035.1 Colobus angolensis palliatus
GACCTCGTGATCCGCCCATCTCGGCCTCCCAAAGTGCTGGGATTACAGGCTTGAGCCACCGCGCCCGGCCTCTACCTTCCTCTTTAAACTTACCTTCTCCACTATGGGCAATCTTCTGCCATCCATTCCTCCCTCTTCCCCCTTAGCCTGTGTTCTTGAAAACCTAAAACCCCTTTGACTAACATCTGACCTAAAACCTAAACATTTTATTTTCTTCTGTAATACCGCTTGACCCCAATACAAACTCAACAATAGTTCCAAGTGGCCAGAGGATTGCACTTTCGATTTGTCCATCCTACAAGATCTAGATAATTTTTGTCATAAAATGGGCAAATGGTCTGAGGTGCCTGACGTCCAGGCATTCTTTACACATCGGTCCCTCCCTAGTCTCTGCTCCCAATGCAACTCGTCCCAAATCTTTCTTCTTTCTCTCCTGTCTTTTCCTTCAATCTCCACCCCAAGCTCTGAGTCCTTTGAATCCTCCTTTTCTATGGACCCATCTGACCTCTCCCCTCCTCCCCAGGCTGCTCCTCACCAGGCCGAGCCAGGTCCCAATTCTCCCTCAGCCTCTGCTCTCCCACCCTACAATCCTTCTATCACCTCTCCTCCTCATACTGGTTTACAGTTTCGTTCTGTGACGAGCCCTCCCCTACCTGCCTAACAATTTCCTCTTAGGTGGCTGGAGCTGAAGGCATAATCAAAGTTAATGCTCCTTTTTCTTTATTCGACCTCTCCCAAATCAGTTAGCATTTAGGCACTTTTTCATCAAATATAAAAACCCAGCCCAGTTTATGGCCCATTTGGCAACAACCCTTAGATGCTTTTCCACCCTAGACCCAGAGGGCCCAGAAGGCTGTCTTATTCTCAAATCTTATTCTCAAATGTCTTATTCTCAAAATGTATTTTATCACCCAGTCAGCTCCCAACATTACAAAAAGCTCCAAAAATTAGATTCCGGCCCTCAAACCCCACAACAGGACTTAATTAACCTTGTCTTCAAGGTGTACAATAATAGAGAAGAGGCAGCCAAGTGGCAACTTATTTCTGAGTTGCAATTACTTGCCTCCGCTGTGAGAGAAACCCCAGACACATCTCCAGCACAGAAGAACTTCAAAACGCCTAAACTGCACTGGCCAGGCATTCCTCCAGGACCTCCTCCCCCAGGATGTTGCTTCAAGTGCCAGAAATCTGGCCACTGGACCAAGGAATGCCCGCAGCCCAGGATTCCTCCTAAGCCATGTCCCATCTGCACGGGACCCCACTGGAAATCGGACTGTCCAACTCGCCTGGCAGCCACTCCCAGAGACCCTGGAACTCTGGCCCAAGGCTGTCTGTCTGATTCCTTCCCAGATCTTCTTGGCATAGCGGCTGAAGACTGACAGTGCCCAATCACCTCGGAAGCCTCCTGGACCATCACAGATGCTTCAGGGAACTCTTACAGTGGAAGGTAAGTCCGTCCCTTCTTAATTGATTCAGAGGCTACTCACTCCACATTACCTTCTTTTCAAGGGCCTGTTTCCCTTGCCTCTGTAACTGTTGTGGGTATTGACGGCCAGGCTTCTAAACCTCTTAAAACTCCCCAACTCTGGTGCCAATTTGGACATTATTTCATGCACTCTTTTTTAGTTATCCCCACCTGCTCAGCTCCCTTATTAGGTCAACACATTTTAACTAAATTATCTGCTTCCCTGACTATTCCTGGGCTACAGCCACACCTTATTGCCACCCTTTTCCCCAATTCAAAGCCTCCTTCACATCCTCCTCTCATGTCTCCCTACCTTAATCCACAGTATGGGATACCTCTACTCCCTCCTTGGTGACTGATCAGGCACCCCTTACCATCCCATTAAAACCTAATCACTCTTACCCCACTCAACGCCAATATCCCATCCCACAGTAGGCTTTAAAAGGGTTAAAGCCTGTTACCACCTGCCTGTTACAACATAGCCTCTTAAAGCCTACAAATTCTCCTTACAACTCCCCTATCCTACCCATCCAGAAAGCAGACAAATCTGACAGGTTGGTTCACAATCTTCGCCTTATTAACCAAATTGTCTTATTAACCAAATTAACCAAATTGTTAAATTGTGACCTTCTTAACCAAATTAACCAAATTGTTTGTGGTGCCAAACCCATAAACTCTCCTACCCTCAATACCTCCCTCCACAACTCATTATTCCGTTCTTGACCTCAAAGATGCTTTTTTCATTATTCCTTTGCACCCCTCCTCCTAACCTCTTTTTGCTTTCACATGGACTGACCCTGACACCCACCAATCTCAGTAACTCATTTGGACTGTACTTCTGCAGGGCTTCAGCGACAGCCCCCATTACTTCAGTCAAGCTCTTTCTCATAATTTACTTTCTTTCCGTCCATGTGTTTCTCACCTTAGTCAATTTATGGACGTACCTTCTTGTTCAGCCCCAACCTCGTGCCAGACACCAGCCCTCTAGGCGACTATCTTCCAGTCCTCCAGCAGGCTAGACAGGAAATTCACCAGGCTGCTAATCTCTTGCCTACTCTAGATTCCCAGCCATATGAAGACACCCTAGCTGGATGATCAGTTCTTGTTAAGAATCTGACCCCTCAAACTCTACAACCTCAATGGACCAGACCCTACTTAGTCATCTATAGTACCCCAACTGCCATCCACCTGCAGGACCCTCCCCCTTGGGTTCACCATTCCAGAATAAAGCTGTGTCCCTCGGACAGCCAGCCTGATCTCTCCTCTTCTTCCTGGAAGTCACAAGTACTCTCCCCTACTTCCCTTAAACTCACTCACGTTTCTGAAGAACAGTAATAACCCTTATGAGCCTAATACATCCCTTCATTCTATTAGGTCTATTGGTCCTGACCCTGCTTTTTACAACAGGGCTTTACACAGTCACCCCCACTACTTGGACTGTGCCCCAAAAACTTGTCATCACTACTATCTTCTGTCTAGTCATACTCCTATTCACCATTCTCAACTACTCATTAATTCCCTGCCCTTGTTTACACTGCCGGTTTATACTTTTCCTCCAAACCATCATAACTGATAGCTCCTGGTTTTACCTCAAACCACCACCCTTAACTCTCCCTTGGAGAGGATAGAAGATCTTCAGTGGCAAGGTACACTCCAATTCTTCAATCCTGAGGAAGTCCTTTTTTTACTTTTCTACTGACTTTTATTCTTGCCCCCATTCTGCAGTCACTCTCTACCTCTCCCTAGTTACCTCCAGCGTACTATCAATCTCACCCACTCTCTCCTCACTGCCTCCAATCCTTCTCTAGCAAAGAATTGTTGGCTGTGCATTTCCCTTTCTTCCTGCTCTTACATAGCCGTCCCCGCTCTACAGGCCGACTGGGCTACCTCTCCTTTCTACCTGCACCTCCGAACCTCCTTTAATAGCCCTCATCTTTACCCATCTGAGGAACTTCTTTAGTTTCTAGACAGATGTGGTGAGAACTCCCCAGACATTTTGCAACCAACAAGCTGCCACACTTCTCCACATCTACTTAACCCGGCACCTTCCTCCTTATGTCAATTTGATCCCCGCCCCCATATTTGGACCCCTAACCACACAAACAACTACCCCTGTTGCCGCTCCTTTATGCATCTCCTGACAACAGCCTACTGGAATCCCTTTAGGCAACCTTCCACTGTCCAAATGTTCCTTTTCTCTTTATCTCCAGAGCCCAGCCATACACATTACCAAACAGACGGGAGCATTCCAACTTCACATTACTGATAAGCCCTCTATCATTACTGACAAATTCAAAAACATTGGCAATCACTATTGTTTAGGAAGATACCTACCCTGCATCTCACTCCAGCCTTGGCTACCCTCCCCCTGCTCCTCTGACTCTCCTCCTAGCCTCTCCTCTTGCTTGCTTATACCCAGCCCCATGAATAGCACTGAAAGGTTACTCGCAGACACTGCGCGCTTTCTCGTATACCTGATGAAAGGACTTCCTCAGGATAGAAGAATTGGAGTGTACCTTGCCACTGAAGATCTTCTATCCACTCCAAGAGAGAGTTAAGGGTGACGGTTTGAGGTAAAACCAGGAGATACCAGTTATGATGGTTTGGAGAACCGAACCACTGCACAGTTGCACCATCAATCCCTATTACAACCTCTGACGGCTGCTGCCCTTGCTGGAGCTCTAGGATTTGGGGTACAGGATTCCTCTTTCAGTAGACCCTCTCGCCTTTTCACTTGACATTTCCAGTTCTGCCTGACACAAGGTCTCTTCTTTTCTTGCGGCTCTTCCACCTACATGTGCCTACCTGCCAACTGGATGGACACATGTACTCTAATCTTCCTTACCCCCAAAATCCAGTTTGCAGATAGGAACGAACAACTGCCTGTCCCCCTCATGACACCAACACGACAAAAAAAAGAGTCACCCCACTAATCCCTTTACTTGTGGGTCTAAGACTTTCTGCCTCCACAATTGCACTTGGAACTGGAATAGCAGGCGTCTCAACCTCTGTCACAACATGCTGCAGCCTCTCTAATGACTTCCCTGCTAGCATTACAGATATATCACAGACTTTATCTGTCCTCCAAGCCCAGGTCGACTCTAGCTGCAGTTGTCCTCCAGAACCACCTAGGCCTCGATTTACCCACTGCTGAAAAAGGAGAACTCCATATATTTCTTAATGAAGAGTGTTGTTTTTACTTAAATCAATCTGGCCTGGTATATAATAACATCAAAAAACTCAAAGACAGAGCTCAAAAGCGCTCTAATCAGGCAACTAATGGCACTGGACCCACCTGGCCACTCTCGAACTGGGTATCCTGGCTTCTTCCAATCGTTAGTCCTCTAATACCTATCTTCCTCCTCTTATTCAGGCCTTGTGTCTTCTGATTAATCTCTCAATTCCTACGAAACCACATCCCAGCTGTCACCACTCTATATGGCAAATGCTGCTGTTAACAACCCGACAATATCACCCCTTACCCCAAAATCTTACTTCAGTCTAATCTCTCCTACTTTAGGTTCCCACGCCACCCCTAATCCTGCTCAAAACAGCCCTGAGACACGTCGCCCATCACCCTTCCATACCGCCCTAAAAATTTTCACCCCAAGTTTTCACTACTATTTCTCATTTCATTTCTTCATTATTAACATAAAAACACAGGAATGTAAGGTCCTCTGAGCTGGCCACACCATGGTCAAGCCATCGTGACACTCCCCCCACCCGTGATAATGTACTTTGTGATATTCCCCATCCTTGTGAATGTACTTTCTAACATTCCTCCCTGCCCTTGTGACAATACATCCTCCCCGCTCTTGTGAATGTACTTTGTAACATCCCCACCCCCTCCTTGTGACAATACATCCTCCCTGCCCTTGTGACCTTGTGAATGTACTTTGTAATATCCTCCCCACCCTTGTGAATGTACTTTGTAATATCCATCCCCTGCCCACACACACAAAAAAATTGCTCCTAACTCCACCACCTATCTCAAACCTATAAGAACCAATGATAATCCCACCACCCTTCGCTGACTCCTTTCTCAGACTCAGCCCACTTGCACCCAAGTGAATAAACAGCCTTGTTGCTCACACTAAGCCTGCTCAGGTGGTCTCTTATACAGATGCGCTTAACATACATATCGTGTGGAAAGCATGTAAATTATAGGAATGTACCACTTTTGTCCCATTTTATTTCTCAATTTACTGGACGCATTTATTGGAAGGCACATAACAGGTCTTTGTGGGAAGAAACAGAAAGAAATCACAAAAGCAATTAAGACAGCTTAAATAATGGGATTTATGCAAGTTACATACAAGGATCCTGCTTACCTCAAAGACCCCAAAGTTTGTAACATCAATTATCGGGGATAAAATTATACAAGGTTACCACCAATAAACTTATTTTACAGTTAAAACAAAAGTTTTCCTCTTTATATCTCTGAATTGTTTATTTAAAGACAATTTCAATAGAAATATTTGATTTGGGGGAACTTCTAACCACTGAACAAATAGCAATTATCCTAGTATTGGATCATCTTTGTCTCCTATCACTATCATTTTCTTTCCTATTGCTTTCATTTTTATCTCTTTTCTTAGCCATTGTTTAAACATTCATCAAGTTTTAATTTACTTAACCCTTGTAACAAGTCTATGAGTTAAGTGCTATCATTATTCTCATTGTTTTGGTTGGGGCAAAATGAAATATATTCAAGCTAGGTAATTTAAGGACTATTTAATAAAAGGATCATCTAAAAGGTATGGGCAGAATGTAGGATAATCCCAGGGGACAGCAAAGTGCTCTGGGTTTCACAACAGTTAGGAGGCACTGTTATCATCCTTAGGCCTGAAAGATACAGAAAGGACGTAAATACTATTTCCCTAACATAGAGTGAACTATTTTGGTAAGGGCTGTTGTGGGGGATATGACCTTCAGTGAAGGGACAGAGCCCTGGGACCTCATAAGAAGGGAGCTAGGGGGATAAACTCTCCAGCTCTACGCTCTTCTTTCTCTTTAATTTCCTTTGAGTGCTTCCCATTGCCCAGATCCAATTTGAAACTAAAAGTCAAGATAGCTTCTTGATGCATTCCATATAGGTCAGTCTCTGCCTCCTAGGACACAAAACAGAGTAGAGAAGGGTGGATATTGGTCTACAGGGGCAAAATAAAGGTATTTAGCATAATCATTTTACACTACAGTACTACTACACCATTCTGTCTCCAGCGCTGGGTGGTTAGAAAGGTAGGTAGATAGTCAACTATTTTATGGAGCAAATAATAAAAATGTATACAGGCCTTTTGCAAACTAACCAAAAAATAAAAATAAAAAGAACGGGGCAAAAAAAAAAAAAAGCTTTTTATAGGCATATATCATGTTATTTTTGGAAATCACTATTAAGAACTGTAAGGTTCCTTGATTGTTACAGTGCTTAAAAGCATCCAGGAGATGGCAGCATTGGTAAAGTATTTAAAAATCAAATGTTAAAAATATTTTTCACAATTATTCTTGATAGATAATGAGCTTCCTAAATGGAATAACGTTTTAAAGTATAGTTGGTAGTAAATAACTAAAAATGCAGAAATGCTAAATTATTGTCAAATAATAGCATGGCTTTATGCAGGCTGTAATTCAAGAGTACAGTCACATGACACATAATGACGGTTCAGTAGATGATGGGACTGAAAATACAACAGATTACAACAGGGCTAAAAAATTTCTGTCGCCTAATGACGCCTAGGATAATGGGTGTGTTTGTGTCTTAGTTTGTTATTTGTTTCTTTTTTCATTTTTTTCTTTTGAGACCTGGGTCTCGCTCTGTCACCCAGGCTGCAGTGCAGTGGTGCTATCTTGGTTCTCTGCAGCCTCCATCTCTGGGGCTCAAGTGATCCTCCTGCCTCAGCCTCTGGGGTAAGATTCCAGGCATGCACCATCACGCCTGGCTAATTTCCATATTTTTCTGTAGAGACGGGGTTTCACCATGTTGTCTAGGCTGATCTCAAAGTCCTGAGCTCAGGAGATCCTCCCACCTCAGCCTCCCAAAGCGCTGGGACTACAGGTGTGGGACTATGTGCCCGACCTGACAAAAACAAGTTTAATAACTAGAGGCAACTATTCACAAATCATATGCAAAATATCATATGTAAGATGCGGTGGCTTATTAAAAACTAGGTATCACAGACATCATATCAGTTATGAGGCAAAAGAAATTAATCTGCCTTTAAATGTTATTTCTAAACTGTTTTAATCATTTCCAACATTGAAACATAAATTGTTAAAGATACACATAGATGTCAATATTCTGGCCCAGGTACTTAACTGGGTAGAGAAGATAAAATGCTAAAAAACAATCTGACCTTCTAAACCCTCACCCTGAGATGGAGACAGAAAACTCCAATGAATTACAATACAATTCGATCTGACTCTAATAGCAAGGTGCCATCTAAATGGGAGGGCCAACTTGCCTAACTCCACCTTGGGAGACAGGAAAGCTTCACCAGGGAGGGAAGACAGAGCAGAGACTTTGAGAGATGAGCCTGCGTTTGCCAGGATAGGGAGAAGGCCACTGCCTGCAGAAAGAAGAGCTGGTGTGGGGGAGGGTAGACATGAAATAGCTCACCCTATCCCAATGGTTAACCAGAGGCAATATTGCCCCCAGGGAAGATTTCGAAATGTAACATTTTTGCTTGTCACCGCTGGAGAAGTGCTACTGGCAGCTAGTGGGCAAAGGTCAGGGATGCAGCTAAACATCCCACAGTGCACAGTCAACCACGACAAATGAATTATCTGACCTCAAATACTGCCACCGTTGAAAAACTGCTGTAACCGCAAATGGCATCTCTTTGAATGGCAAGGTTACAGAGAGGAATAGAAAAAAAGCAAGCGATGATCCAGGAACGTTTTCTAAAAGGGGGCGGGGATAAAAGGAAGGAAGGTTTATTGACTCCCCTCCCCCAAAAAAAGAGAAAAAAAGAAAGAAAAGTTTAGATTTTATTGTAAATGTGAGAGAAAGCCAAACAATCAGATTTGCATACCAGAAAGATTGCTGACTGTGGGAAGAGAATGGACTGAGATGGCGACGCTGAGAAACAAAAGAAAATTGGTATTTTAACAATTTCACTTCTCTTTTCTTTATCAAGGGGAATATCTTACAAATGAAAAAGTAGAAGTAAGGCTGGTAAGAGGAAATTGAAACTCCAGATTGATATCTAGATTGTAAGAGGGCAAGTAGCTGCTCCAGTGATTTCAGGATTTGTGATGAAGATAAATTAAACTGCCACGTCTGCGCCTCACTTCCTGAATCCCTCCCTCCCACTGGCCTGCAACGCTGCCCCTCGCTCCTGTCTGGCGTGGTTCCTTAAAGCCCTGCATTTGACTCCATACCTTGGCTCCCATTCTTTATTTATCCCACTAGACTGGCAACCCAGATTTGACTTGCTCTTCCAGTTCTGCCTTGGAAACTACCCATCAGCCCTTTGTGCAGATGCTGAGGGTTAGAAATGCTCCACTCCTTAGCCCCAGGCACAGTGAGACTAACCCCGCAAGGGTGGCAGTGAAGGGGAGGGGAGAGTTTGACAAATCTCCTCCCAAGTGATATGAGAATTTATGGATGAGATTAGCAAAACGCTCTTGTTAGTCCAGACATCAGAGTAAGAGCCAAATTCTGTTTCCTACAGTGTCCCCACCCGACCTCTCACCTCTACTCCTACCCTCCTGCCCCTCAGTCGCCCAGCCCAGCCATGCTGGCCTCCTTCTGCCTCAGAGTTTGCATTGGCTGTTTCTGTCTAGATGAAAAACAGAATTCCCTAGAGAGATTTCATGACATGCCCGGATCTGACCCTTACATCCTTTTACTTTTCCTTCTGGGTTTGGCTTTCTCTTTCTTCTTTCCTTCCCTTTCACTCATATCAGCACCTCTACCCCACCCCCAACTCTTACCACACTCATGTCAACACCTGGGTATGTGTTTGTCATGTTTTCTCCTTGTTCACATAGACTATTTAAGTAAATAAGAAAAACCTGAGCAAGAGAGAAACATGAGGATGATAGCCCAGCTTTACTCTTCTACCCCTCCCCATCTCCTTATGATCCCTACTAGCTGGACCCAGTTGGAACCCAGAGAGCAAGGAAGCTCATTGGTGCAAGTCACTTAGGTCAGCCTCTGCCTGTTTTCCCTGATGTTGCAAAATTGTAATTGCACCAATTTATACTTCCATCAGTCTAGAACAATTCCAGTTGTTCTACATCCTTGCTAACACTTAGTATTATGATGCTTCAGAAATTTAGCTAATCGAGGGCTGGGCACAGTGGCTCATACCTGTAATCTCAGCACTTTGGGAGGCCGAGGCGGGTGGATCACTTGAGGTCGGGAGTTCGAGACCAGCCTGATCAACATGGCAAAATCTCATCTCTACTAAAAATACAAAAATTAGCTGGGTATGGTGGCACACACATGTAATCCCAGCTACTTGGGAGGCTGAGGCAAGAGGATCACTTGAACCTGAGAGGCAGAAGTTGTAGTGAGCTGAGATTGCACCACTGCACTCCAGCCTGGGTGACAGAGCAAGACTCTGTCAAAACAAACAAACAACTAAAGAAATTAAGCTAATCTAATGGATGTGTAATGGCATCTATATATTGTTTGACTTTATTTTTGAGATGGAGTCTTGCTCTGTTGCCAGGCTGGAATGCAGTGGCGTGATCTTGGCTCCCTGCAACCTCCACCTCCCAGGTTCAAGTGATTCTCCTGCCTAGGCCTACCAAGTAGCCGGGACTACAGACGTGTGCCACCACGCCCAGCTAATTTTTGTATTTTTAGTAGAGATAGGGTTTCACCATGTTGGCCAGGATGCTCTCGATCGTTTGACCATTGATCCACCTTCCTCAGCCTCCCAAAGTGCTGGAATTACAGGTGTGAGCCACTGCGCCCAGCCTAATTTGCATTTATTAACAGTGAGACTGAAGCTGGGCACTGTGGCTCACACCTGTAATCCCAGCACTTTGGAGGGCCGAGGTGGGTGGGTCACTTGAGGTCAGTATTTCAAGCCCAGTCTGGCCAAAATGGTGAAACCCCATCTCTACTAACACAAAAATTAGCTGGGTGTGGTGACGCACACCTGTAATCCCAGCTACTTGGGAGGCTGAGGGCAGGAGAATTGCTTAAACCTGGAGGCAGCAGTTACAGTAAGCCGAGGTCACACCACTGCACTGCATCCTGGAAAACAGAGCGAGATTCTGTCTCAAAAAAAAAGAAAAACAGTGAGATTGAATATCCTTTCAGTCAATAGTGTATTATCTATCTAAATCTTTTGCAATTTTTCTTTTAGATTCTTTGTCTTTTATCTACTTATTTGTAGAAGTTCTTTAAATCAGCAGGGTGTAGTGGCTCACACCTATAATCCTAGCACTTTGGGTGGGAGGCTGAGATGGGTGGATCACGATGTCAGGAGATCAAGACCATCCTGGCTAACACAGTGAAACCCCATCTCTACTAAAAATATAAAAAATTAGCGGGGCATGGTGGCACGCACCTGTAGTTCCAGTGACTCAGGAGGCTGAGGCAGGATAATCGCTTGAACCCAGGAGGCGGAGATTTCAGTGAGCCAAGATTGCACCATTGCACTCTAGCCTGGGCAACAGAGTGAGACTCCATCTCAAAAAAAAAGAAGTAAATTAAATCTGCTGACTAGGTCAGTTATGGTGGCTCACACTTGTAATCCCAGCACTTTGTAAGGCCGAGATGGGAGGACTCCTTGAGCCCAGAAGTCCAAGACCAGCCTGGGCAACATGGCAAGACCACATCTCTATTGTTTTTAATTAATATATTTTATAAATTAAAAAATAAAAATTAGCTGAGTGTGGTGCACACCTGTGGTCCTAGCAACTCAGGAGGCTGAGGTGGGAGGATCACCTGAACCTGAGAGGTCAAGGCTGCAGTGAGTCATGATCATGTCAATGCACTCCAGCCTGGGTAACAGAGTGGGACCCAGTCTCAAAAAAACAAAAAAAAAAAAAAAAAACTTCTGGCCTGGCACAGTGGCTCATGCCTGTAATCCTAGCACTTTGGGAGGCCAAGGCAGGTGGATCACAGAGTCAGGAGTTCAAGACCACCTGAAAACCCGTCTCCACTAAAAATACAAAAAAATTAGCCAGGCATTGTGGCAGGTGCCTGTAATCCCAGCCACTCAGGAGGCTGAGGCAGAGAATTGCTTGAACCTGGGAGGCAGAGGTTACAGTGAGCTGAGATGGTGCCATTGCACTCCAGCCTGGGCAACAGAGCGAGATTCCATCTGGGGGAAAAAAAAAAAGCTTCTATGAAAATATAAATATTGCAAACATTTTCTCTCAGTCTATAGATTACATTTTCATTTTGTATGTGGTATCTTTTCATGAAAAGAAGTTTTTATTTTGTTTTATTTTTTGAGACAGGGTCTCACTGTCACCCTGGCTGGAGTGCAGTGGTATGATCATAGCTCACTGCAGCCTCCAGCTCCTGGTCTCAACCAGTTCTCTTGCCTCAGCCTCCTAAGTAGCTGGGACTACAGGTATGTGCCACCACATCCAGCAAATTTTTCTGTTTTGTTTTGGTAGAGATGGTGTCTTGCTTCGTTGCCCAGGCTGGTATCAAACTTCAAGCAATCCTTCCACCTTGGCCTCCCAAAGTGCTAGGATTATAGGAGTGAGCCACTGCACTCCAGTCAGAAGTTTTAAATTTTAATATTGTCAAATATATCAATTCTTTCATTGACTTTAGAGTTTTATTGGAAATGGGTGTTGAAATTTATCAATTATCTTTTCAAAATCTACTAAGATTATTTAAAACTTGCTAATATAACTAATTATACTGAGAGGTTTCCTGATGTTGAACTATCCTTGAATTCCTACAGGAAGTCCTAATTGGGTTTTTTTTTTTTTTTTTTTTTTGAGACGGAGTCTTGCTCTGTTGCCAGGCTGGAGTGCAGGGGCACAATTTCGACTCACTGCAACCTCTGCCTCCTGGGTTCAAGCTATTCCCCTGCCTCAGCCTCCTGAGTAGCTGGGACTACAGGTGTGTGCCACCACGCCCAGCTAATCTTTTGTATTTTAGTAGAGATGGGGTTTCACCATGTTGGCCAGGCTGATCTTGATCTCTTGACCTCATGATCCACCCACCTCAACCTCCCAAAGTGCTGGGATTGCAGGTGTGAGCCACCATGCCCAGCCCCTAATTGGGTATTCTTTATTATTAATACCAATTTTTAACTATTGGATTATACTCACTAATATTTTTATATAAATTTTGGATCTAATTTTGTTTTTTCCTTATTAGTCTTTGGTATTAAAATCATCTAAATTTATAAAAATAATGACAGAGATGTCCAACTTTTCCATGTCTGTCTGGTAACAAAGGCCTTAGTTAAATTAAGTTTATATAAAGGAATCTTCCTTGGCCAGGCACTGTGGCTCACGCCTATAATTCCAGCACTTTGGGAGGCCAAAGCAGGCAGATTACTTGAGCCCAGGCATTTGAGACCAGCCTGGCCAACATGGTAAAACCTCATCTGTACTGAAAATACAAAAATTAGCCCGGCATGGTGTCCCCCACCTGTAGTCCCAGCTACTTGGGTGACTGAGGCAGGAGAATCACTTGAACCCAGGAGTTCCGAGTTGCAGTGAGCTGAGACCACGCCACTGCACTCAAGTCTGGGAGACAGGGCAAGACTCTGTCTCAAGTAAATAAATAAAACCTTCCTAGAATTCCATCCTTTTCTGGTAAATTTTCTTACTTTCCCTTCAAATTCTTCAGTTCCAAGAAACTCTCTGACCAGGAAACACTTTGAAAACAACCTTTTCTTGGGGGCCTTAGTAAAACATATCTCTCTCACTCTAGTAAGAAGACATTCCTTCCACAGTAATCTATGCAGTGATATATGGCTATATGTTTAACTGGCTCTTAAACCAGAAAAACATGATTTGTAGCATTTGCCAATAAGCCACCATGGCAAATTTTGAGCTACCATTGTGACATCACTAAACAGGGACTTGGGAAAAAATGTCCATGAGTGCCTCTTGGAAGCTGGTGAAAGTTAGTTCCAGCATACTATTGAATCAAGGTCCTTCCTCTACAAATGTTAGAGAGTTACGCCAGATTGTGGAGAAATTAAAATGAAATTAAAATGTTACAGAAGACTGGACTTTACCCTGAAGGTAAAAAGAAGACCAGACTTTACCCTGAAGATAAGAAGAAGACCACACTGCCCTTAGACAGTAGAATCCTCTCCTAGGCTTTGGACCTCCGGGCCGCCTCTCTCTGACCACCATGCTTTGGAGTGCCTTTCTCACATAGTTTCAAGTCTTGTCCACTGCCTGACACCAGGCAAGGTGACAGTGGCCTCATGTCCATTTCATCCCTTCAGGGCACTCTCCAACACACTACCTGTCATGTGGTTCCCCTTCTACTCTCTCCCCGAAGTGTGGTTTCCCAGATGTCCAGAGGAGCTCCTGGACCCATGCTTACACTGTGGCTGTAGTCAGCCTACTTCTAGAAAGATGCCTAGTAAGAGCAGTATTATTTTGTGGGATCCCACAAGATTGAACTGGTGACTTTGAGTGACTCCAATTGTTTATATGGACAGGGACCCTCATATAAAAAAGTATTTGCCTTTTACAATTAAGCTGGGTATAAAGCCATAGGGTTAGTGCTAGACTAGTGTAATAAATAGGAAAGGTGACTGAAATGAAACGCAGGGCTTAAGGACTGACTAATAAATGAGTGTGAGAGTGGGGTTGGGGAAGGGACACTGATTTAAGTCATTTATATAGAAGCAACATGAAAGCCCTCACAGCAATAACTCTGTAAAGGAACTAATGTAAAGAAAAAAAGCAACAGAGATTAAGACTCAAAGTTGTAAACACATTTGAGAAGTGGGAGAAAGAGGAATTGGAAAAGAATATGAAGAATGGGTAGGCAAAGGGTTAAGAATTGTTAAGGATATGGAGCAATCCTCATTAATGATGGTTTTCTTTCAATTAAATCATCTTCATGGTTTTAAAAAAAATCTTAGTATAGTGTATAAAGTCAAATAATGAAAAACTGTTCCTAGGAGCATTGTTTGTAAAAACTAAAAACTGGAAACAATGAAAATATAAATGTGGTTATAATGCAAAACTATACAGCAATAAATATGTGAGCATACACAACATTATAGATGATTCTCACAATGTTGAGTGGAAAAAGTGAGGTCCAAGGGATAAAGTTCATTTTAACTTCCAAAATAGGCCAAATTAACCTATGCTGTCAATATTCAGGATAGTTGTTTATTTTCGGGAAAGAGGAAGTGGTGATTGGCAGGAACACAAAGGGAGCTTGGGGTTCTGTTAATGTTCTATTTCCTGACTTGGGGTTGGTCAGAATGTGTTCCCCTTGTCAAAATTCATAAAATCATTGCTCTATATACTTAAAATGTATGTACTTTGGTCAGTATAAACTATGCTTAAATGGAAAAGTTTATTTTATAATGTAAAAGATACCTCCAGCTGGGCACGTGACTCATGCCTATAAGTAAACCCAGCACTTTGGGAGGTTGAGGCAGGCTTGAGCCCAGGAGGTGGAGACTGGCCTGGGCCACATGGCAAAACCCCGCCTCTACAAATAAAAAATTAGTTGGGCGTGGAGGTGTGTGCCTGGTGTCCCAGCTACTCAGGAGGCTGAGGTGGGCAAGCCGAAATCATGCCACTGCACTCCATCCTGGGTGGCAGAGCGAGACCCTGTCTCAATAAATAAATAAGTAATACTTCCAACTTTCCAAGGCACCTTAACCTCTAGTCTTTTTTTTTTTTTTCCCCCTTTTTGTGGAGAACAGGGTCTTGCTGTATTGCCCAGGCAGCTCTCAAACTCCTGGGCGCAAGCTCTTC
>NW_012112030.1:10020835-10023956 GCF_000951035.1 Colobus angolensis palliatus
AAAAAAAAAAAGAAAGAAAAAAGAAAAGAAAAGAAAGCAAACCTCTCAAAATAATCCTTTGCAGTGAAGTTCAACTTTGTACTCCTTAAGATGATGGCTGGTGCATAGTTCCTTGGGGGTCCAATTTAGCATTTTTAGTAGAGAAATGTACTTCCATACACTTCATTCTTCAAAATTAATAACATATTTCTTTTACTCTTCCAGAGATGATGGAAAAATGCTGAATTGTATAAACAATGCCAGCACTGTCCTATAAAACAATGAACCAGTATTGTTCAAGATACCCAGTGACTCAAGATTAAAGCATAACATATTGGCATTAGAAGAAAATTTAGACATCACGAAGTAGTATTTACTGCATTTTGTCATCATCTGTTCCTCATTCTCTTGATAATTTTCCTTTGGAGAAACGCCCTCTTCCCTATTCTGAGTCCCAGTGTTTCTTTTTTTTTTAGACGGAGTCTTGCTCTGTTGCCCAGGCTGGAGTGCAGTGGCGCAATCTCAGCTCACTGCAAGCTCCGCCTCCTGGGTTCACGCCATTCTCCTGCCTCAGCCTCCTGAGTAGCTGGGACTACAGGCGCCCGCCACTGCGCCCGGCTAATTTTTTGTATTTTTTAGTAGAGACAGGGTTTCACCGTGTTAACCAGGTGAACAACAAGCTACAAGCTCCATCTTCTGACCTCGTGATCGACCCGCCTCCTTCTCCCAAAGTGCTGACATGACAGGCATGAGCCACCACGCCCGGCGGAGTCCCTGTGTTTCAAATGAAACACTTCACCCCCATCCTAGGTCCAGGAGTGGACATACGACCCAGGAACGAACAATCAACATATCCCATTTCCCTGGATCTAATGATTATTCCAAAGATATGCACATGTTCCTCCCCAGGCCAAGGAGGAGCAACTGCGGAATATTTTGCTAGAATCATTGAGAAAAAGATGTTTTCTTTGCATTGGAGTTATTAAATAATAAGAATATAATTTAGAGTTGTGAAAGGCCAGCACATGAAAACCTATTTAACATGATAAGGATTGGACAGAGTCTCAATGATTTCATGTAGGTCCTGAATCTAAATGCATCCAAAAATAGTGCTATTACAGACTAGATTGTGTCCCCGCAAAATTCGTATGTTTAAGGACTAATCCCCAACTTGAGTGTACTTGGAGATAGAGCCTTTAAAGAGGTCATACCGGGTGCGGTGACTCACGCCTGTAATTCCAACACTTTGGAAGACCAAGGCGGGTGGATCATGAGGTCAGGAGTTCGAGACCAGACTGGCCAACACGGCGAAACCCTGTCTCTACTAAAAAACAAACAATACGGCCGGCTCAGTGGCTCATGTCTGTAATCCCAACGCTTTGGGAGGCCGAGGTGGGCAGATTACTTGAAGTAAAGAGTTCGAGACCAGCCTGACCAGCATGGTGAAACCCCATCTCTACTAAAAACACAAAAAAATTTAGTTGGGCGTGGTAGCACATGCCTGTAGTCCCAGCTACCTGGGAGGCTGAGGCAGGAGAATGGCATGAACCCGGAAGGTGGAGGCTGCAGTGAGTTGAGATCACGCCATTGCACTCCAGCCTGGGCGACAGAGCAAGACTCTGTGTCAAAAAGAAAAAAACAAAAATTAGCCAGGTGTGGTGGCGCACTCTGTTGTCTCAGCTATTCAAGGGGCTGAGGCACAAGAATCACTTGAACCCGGGAGGCGGAGGCTGCAGTAAGCTGAGATTGCAGTACTGCACTCCAGCCTGGGTGACAGAGTGAGACACCATCACAAAAAATAAATAAATAAAGAATAATAATAATAATAATAATAATGAGGCCAGGCACAGTGGCTCACGCCTGTAATCCCAGCACTTTGGGAGGCCGAGGCAGGCGGATCACAAGGTCAGTACATTGAGACCATCCTGGCTAACTTGGTGAAACCCTGTTTCTACTAAAAATACAAAAAATTAGCCAGGCATGGTGGCACACACCTGTAGTCCCAGCTACTCGGGAGGCTGAGGCAGGAGAATCGCTTCAACCCAGGAGGTGGAGGTTGCAGTGAGCTAAGATTGCACCACTGTACTCCAACCTGGGCAACAAAGCGAGACTCCATCTCAAATAAATAAATAAATAATAACAGCCCCTAAAACGTGGAATTGGCTAATTGAGGTGAGGTATAAGGTAGTGAGAATTTCCCCACTCCCCAGTTAGGAATGATTAGCAATTACTGGTTTTTGGTAGAAAAATGCCTGGCTAGATTGCTGCCGATTTTATATTAGGACTCTTCATGTGTTAAACAATAACAAGGCAGGACATTTGGAGACTTGATAGAATATTCATTATGTTGAAATGTTTGCTTTTTTGGTAAAAAAGAGCCAAACTTTGTTTGAACCTAGCTAATCTAAAAACAGAAAATATAAAAAACACAGTTTTGCCTATGGTTAATAATTCAAGATGGCCAAGAATCAGTTGTGGCTTTCCGGGATTAGAATGTCAAAATTCTATACCCAAAAATAAAGTGAACGCTAAGGAGGCCAGGATACTGATATCCACAGATCACTCCTAGTTACTTCCTGTTATTCATGCCCTGGATGACAAAGGGGACAATTGTTCTCATTACAAAGAGCCAGTCAAAAGAATGTAGGCAGAAAAGAAGGAACTGTCTCACTCTGCCTCTCCACTTCGGATAGGGCCATGATAGAGGTCAACAAGCTACAATGTAGTGGATGGTCCAAGCACCAACGTTTGTTTTAAAAAACAAGATAAAAATAATTCTGATTTTGGTTATAAGCTTGGGGAATGTGAATAGAAAACAAAAAAGTACTAACATTATACTTAAGTTGTATTGCTTTAGAAACCCTAAGCCTGGTCGGGCGCAGTGGCTCACTCCTGTAATCCCAGCACTCTGGGACGCGGAAGTGGGTGGATCACCTGAGGTCGGGAGTTCAAGACCAGGCTGACCAACATGGAAAAACCCCTTCTCTACTGAAAATACAAAATTAGCTAGCCATGGTAGTGCATGCCTGTAATCCTAGCTACTCGGGAGGAGGCTGAGGCAGAAGAATCCCTTGAACCTGGGAGGTGGAGGTTGCAGTGAGCCGAGATCGCGCCATTGCATTCCAGTCTGGGCAGCAAGAGC
>NW_012112030.1:10026731-10050812 GCF_000951035.1 Colobus angolensis palliatus
CCGGGAGGTAGAGCTTGCACTGAGATCGCGCCACTGCACTCCAGCCTGGGCGACAGAGCGAGACTCCATCTCAAAAAAAAAAAATTATTACAACTTTATCGTGATATTTTTATAGATAGAAAAACAAAATAGATGAGGAAACCAAGGCTTCAGAGCTCTGAGTTTTTCTGACCTCAATATTCAGTCTCTCAACTTATTGATTACCCTGTACCAGTTAAAAGAAGTGAAAGTCGGCTGGGCCCAGTGGCTCATGCCTGTAATCCCAGCACTTTGGGAGGCTGAGGTGCGCAGATCTCCTGAGGTTGGGGGTTCGAGACCAGCCTGGCCAACATGGAGAAACCCTGTCTCTACTAAAAATACAGATTAGCTGGGTGTGGTGGTGCATGCCTGTAATCCCAGCTACTCAGGAGGCTGAGGCAGGAGAATCTCTTGAACCCCAGAGGCAAAGGTTGTGGTGAGCTGAGATCGTGCCATTGCACTCTAGCCTGAGTAACAGGAACAAAACTCCATCTCAAAAAAAAAAAAGAAGTGAAAGTCACAGAATTTTGCAGTCAGTTAGGGAAATGCTACCAGTTTCACAACGAGTCAATCAAAACCTTGCAATAAATACACAATAAAGCTGTGTTTCAGAAGTCCTCCAACACCTAGCATAGCTTTTAGAACAGCTAATTTGCTTAGGTGAAGAAATGCTCCAGGCAGGGCGCAGTGGCTCATGCCTGTGATCCAAGCACACTGGGAGGCAGAGGTAGGAGAGTCACTTGAAGCCAGGAGTCTGAGGGCAGCCAGAGCAACACAGAGAGACCCTGTCTCTGTGAAAAACAGAAAAAAAAATAGGCCAAGTGTGGTGGCTTATGCCTGTAATCCCAGCACTTTGGGAGGCCTGGGGTGGCGGGGGGGGGTGGATCATTTGTGGTCATGAGTTCAAGACCAGCCTGGTCAACATGGCAAAAACCCATCTCTACTAAACATACAAAAATTAGCCAGGCTTGGTGGTAGGCACCTGTAATCCCAGCTACTCGGGAGTCTGAGGCAGAAGAATCGCTTGAACCAGGGAAGTGGAGTTTGCAGTGAGATGAGATTGCACCACTGTACTCCAGCCTGGGCAACAAAGTGAGATTCTGTCTCAAAAAGAAAAATAGAAAAAAATAGCCAAGTGTGGTGGTACATGCCTATAGTCCCAGCTACACTGGAGGCTGAGGTGAGAGGATCGCTTGAGCCCAGAAGTCAAGGCTGCAGGGAACCAGGAACAGGCCACTGCACTCTAGCATCAGTGACAGAGTGAGACCCTGTCTCAAAAAAAAGAAAAAAGAAAAACAGCCCCAAAGACATTACTTTTGTGTTGGGCTGAAATCCAGTGAATTGGTGGCCTATCTCTCTCTCTCTCTCTCTCTTTCTCTCTTTCTCTTTCTCTCTCTCTCTCTCTCTCTCTCTCTCTCTCTCCTCTCTCTCGTCAGAAGGTTTTCAGAGATGCAAATTGCATCTCTGAATACTTGAAATTCTGTGGCATTAAATCTCTGCTCAGATGAGCCCCTGGCCAGAAGTAGAATCTTTTTTTTGTTTGTTTGAGACGGAGTCTTGCTCTGTCGCCCAGGCTGGAGTGTAGTGGCACGATCCCAGCTTACTGCAACCTCTGCCTCCCGGGTTCAAGCGATTCTCCTGCATCCCCTCCCTAGTAGTTCAAATTACAGGCACCTACCACCATGCCCAGCTCATTTTTGTATTTTTAGTAGAGACAGGGTTTCGCCATGTTGGCCAGGCTGGTCTCAAACTCCTGACCTCAAGCTATCTACCCACCTCAGCTCCCAAAGTGCTGGAATTATAGGCATGAACCACCTCGCCACGCTAGGATACTTTTTTTTTTTTTTTTTGACACAGAGCCTTGCTCTGTCACCCAGTCTGGAGTACAGTGGCGTGATCTTGGCTCACCGCAACCTCTGCCTCTTGGATTCAAGCAATTCTCTGGCCTCAGCTCCTGGGTAGCTGGGACTACAGATGCGTGCCACCACATCCAGCTAAGTTTTTGTGTTTTTAGTAAAGGCAGGGTTTCACTGTGTTAGCCAGAATGATCTCAATCTCCTGACCTCATGATCAGCCCGCTTTGGCCTCTCAAAGTGCTGGGATTACAGGCATGAGCCACCACGCCCAGCCTGTGTGTGTGTGTGTGTGTGTGTGATGAAGTTTTGCTCCTGTTGCCCAGGCTGGAGTGCAATAGCATGATCTCAGCTCACTGCAACCTCCAACTCCCGGGTTCAAGCAATTCTCCTGTCAATCTCCTGAGCAGCTGGGATTATAGGCGCCTGCCACTACCCCTGGCTAATTTTTGTATTTTTAGTAGACATGAGGATTTCTCCATGTTGGCCAGGCTAGTCTTGAACTCCTGACCTTCAGGTGATCCACCTGCCTCAGTCTCCCAAAGTGCTGGGATTACAGGCATGATGCACCGGGCCTGGCTGCCAGGATACTTTCTTAAAGGAGGAATTGGTAAATCCTTTCCCTCTGGTGACAGGGACAGTTTTGATAAAGGTGGGAAGGGGAGAACCATGTGCATGACTCCAGACTCAGAAACCAAAACCCAAGTTGAATTCCATCTCAGAGTAAAATCAAGTACTAAAGATGACAAAATACAGACTCTTAAGAATTATAGGACTAGCGTATCTTTTCTTAGGGGATAAAAGCTGTTTGACAGTGTCTGCAACAAGTGGTTCACAGACACGTCCATCATCTACTTCCTCAACAAGACGGAACTGTTCGAGGAGAAGATCACACACAACCCCTGACCATCTGCTTCCCTGAGTACACAGGGCCAACAAGTATGATAAGGCAGCCAGCTGCATCGAGAGAAAGTTTGAGGACCTGAATAAGCACAAAGACACCAAGGAGATCTACACACACTTCACATGTGCCACCGATACCAAGACCATAGTTCGTGTTTGATGTCATCACCGACGTGATCATCAAGAACAACCTGAAGGACTGTGGCCTCTTCCGAGGGGCAGTGAGACCTGACAGGATGGGCCACCACCAACTCTGTACCCCGCAACCCCTGAGGAAGATGGGGCAAGAAGACCATGCTCCCCGCCTGTTCCGCAGCCACTTTTCTCTTCTTTCCTTTGTTCTCAGCTCCCCCTGTCCCCTCAGCTCCAGACATAGGGGAGGGCTTGCCACAGGCCTGCCTGTTTGAACCCTGCCCTTGTCTGAGGTGCTGGTAATGACCATGGTACTCCCTTTCTGGGCATCTGTTCTGGTGCCCCCCCCAGAAGTTATGAAGATTCCATTCTACTTAGTAGCTCTCATTATGTAAAGAGAAATCTTGAAATAAATCAGTTGTTCCTGAAACTTCACAAGAGTAAGAAAATAGACTGAGTCTTGCCGGCTGGGCACAGTGGCTCACGCCTGTAATCCCAGCACCCTGGGAGGCCAAGGCGAGCAGATCACGAGGTCAGGAGATCAAGACCATCCTGGCTAACACATTGAAATCCCGTCTCTATTAAAAATACAAAACAACAATAGCCAGGCATGCTGGCAGGCGCCTGTAGTCCCAGCTGCTGGTGAGGCTGAGGCAGGAGAATGGCGCGAACCCGTGAGGTGGAGCTTGCAGTGAGCCGGAGCTTGCAGTGAGCCGAGTTCGCGCCACTGCACTCCAGCCTGGGAGACACAGCAAGACTCCGTCTCAAAAAAAAAAAAAAAAAAAAGAAAGAAAGAAAAGAAAACAGACTGAGTCTTAAAAGAACTACATGATATAAAAGAAGAATCCAGAAAGTAGTAGACTGGGAACAGAGAAATAATATTTGAATTTAACTCATCTGTTCAACAAATATTTGCTCCTTGCTAACATTTTGCCAGGTCCTGTGCTTGTTATACAGTTTTGATCAGATAGACATGGCCTTAGGGACTTGAAAAGCTAGTTGCCAGTGAAGGGGAAGAGCCAATATACAGGAAAACAAATATATGTAATTGTAAGTTACAGTGGTACTATAACAGAAAAAAAGAGGTTGCCATGAAAGACGATAAGAAGATATAAGAATTTACTTTGGACCAAGCGTTCAGGAAGGCCTCTGAGGAAGGTAAATCTTGACCAGAAGGTAGGAGGAACTCGGGGGACAGTGAAAGGAGGAAGGAATATCCGCGGGGCGGGGGTGGGGAGATTTCAAGCACGTGGAGTGAAAAATGCTAAGATCCTAAACTAAAAGCAACTCTAAGAATTAGAGGGCCAGTTTGGATGGCTTGACCTCTACCCCTCTTGAATCCCCTTTGATACCAAACATTTTGGAAAATCCCATGTAATATGTACTGCATGCCTTCCCACAATCATTTATGACTCTTAAATCTCACAAAAACAAATTCAACTGATGAATTCACATCTTTTTAACATACATTTTGAAGATTATCTTAGCCCAAACCTGCACCCACATCCTTCTGAGCGTACTGACTCACTAGACAAAGCCAACTCCTCCCCTCCTGCGTACAAAAATAGCTTTTCCAGATCTACTGTTGTAATTGGTTTTTTTCCAGGGCTTTATGCTCTACTGAAACTAAACACTTAAATGAGCAATTTCACTCTAGTTTTAAGCTCAGGGGAAATGACAACGGTTTTGTTTCTGTTTTGAGACTTTGGGGCAAATTTTAAATCGTTAATATATAATTAATCCTACGTAACGTCATAGAGGCAAAACATGTGATTCCTTTTTCAGTACATTGCACACATAAAATGAACATGAAACCAGGTTTGGAGAGTGATTCTTAGTAACGTAGCCTTGCATTTGTGCTTTGACATAAAATTGAGACATTCTCAAGAGGCCTTGGGACATGGTGACATGTTGCGCAGTTTGGCCAGCAGAGGGAGACCAGAGAGTCGTGAAGCACCCAACGAAGCCACACCCAGATTAGGGTTGCTTATTATCTGTCTCTTCTCTGAATTTTCAAAAAACACAAAAAGAAAATGAGAAATTCTTGAAACAAAGCCCCTTTTTTTATTGAAGCAAAATCCACATAACATAAAACTAGCCCTTTTAAAGTGTGCAATTAAGTGGCATTTACCTCATTCACAGTGTTATGGAACCGTCACCTCTATCTAGTTCCAAAACGTAAGAAATGCTTAAATTTTCTATAAAGAGAACTTGCAAAAGCCCAGGCCTGTTGTATCCTCCTTATTTCGTCACATTCCCAGTTTTGTGTCCACCGGCATTCTGTCAGGAATTGTCCCCATGCGTTCCCCCAACAGCCTTCGTCACTGTACAATTCATAGACTCGGATTCAGGGTTACAATTACAGGTTCGAAAACCAAAAACATCCCAATCCTTTAGTTCTTCCTCTAGGAATTGCACAGTTACAATAGACAAGCCAGTATAGGTGACTTTCAAAAATTCTATACATACTGTCACTTCTCAGCAAAGGAATGAATTGTTTTAATTTAAATATGGTTACAAAACGGAAATGAACAATGCACTACACCAAAGCCCTTCAGTCTTTGATGGGAAATTTAAAGTTATTCCCATCCAGAGTGAAAATTAAAGTTATTTCTAGGTTGGGATGCGAGCCAAGATTTTAAGGGCACCATGTCAACTGGTTAGATAACAACTTTGAGGAAAGCTGAACTTAATGTAATAAAAGCAGAAGGTTTACAATCTAAATCCACTTTTTTATTAAAGAATTTAATCTGCTTTATGGGGTCTTGGCCCAGGGAAGGGTAAAAAAAAAGAAATGCCAAACTGGAGAGGCCGGGGGAGGGGAATGGCTGTAGATGACTCTGGGAAAACAGGAGGGAGGGAAACTGAAGCGCGAATGAGGCCGGATCCGCCCTAACAAAGAGGCAGAAACTGTGTCTCAACAGCCACCAAATCCAGTTCAGGGCGGTTTGAGCCAGTTTCTGAGCTGGATTGAGAACAACAGCCTCGGCAGAGACTTCACTAGGGTGAAACAGAAAATCCAGCATGGACTTCACAGAAAGAACTGGATTTGGCCTGGACTCGCTGGAGCCTAAAGCTGCTTCCTGTAGTGGCAAAGTCAGATAAAATATAGGGCCTGGAGCATGGACAGTGGCCTCTTCCAGAAAGAGAAATCACACAGCACTGTCTCTGTGCCATAATCCAGTCCGCATTTTCTGTCTTGCTGCTCCTAATTGTGGCTGGTAAGGGAAAAAGGGCCTCAGGGTATCAGTTTTCAGAGAAAGCTGGCTGCAATGTTGGGGGAGGGGAGGATTATGTGTCTCCCGTAGTTTAATGTGTGTGCCTGGTGGGGGGGAGGGGGAGAAATGTGCGAGAGGGTCTGAAGGAGGGAACAGCACTTCACACCCTGCAGTTCACACCACCTTTCCAACAGCTTTGCTGCATTATTGCACAACCTCAAAATACACTGAACATAGGCTTTGTGGGAGTGCCCCACATACAAGTGGCACTTGTACAAGTAATTATCAGCCCTCCTTCAGCCCTATGCATGAAATGGCAGTAGCCATACCCAATACTGTCAACATTCTCTTTTCACCTGCGTCCAGAAATACATACAAGCCGTACATGCCTTTCTCAACTAAGAGACACAGCAGTATTAGGTAACAATGGAATGATAATCCTGTCCTCCGCTCCCCTCCCCCAAGTGCCAGAAGCTCCCAAGATCTGATCAGTCCCACCCTGAAATGGCTCCTCTAACACTGTCTAGTAGACTGAACTGTGGTCTGCAGCTGTGGAGGGTGTGCACTGCCTGCGGCCAAGTTTGGCTCAGAACCTTCCCGAACCAGTACAGCCCTTCCCCACCAAAAATTCCTAGGAGTTCTACACAAAGTCCAGGTCGGCCTGGTGGGACACTATGTGTGTGTAAATTCTCTCTCCCCTAAGTGTCCAAAGATGTTTAGAATCTTCCAGAGGCACTAATTAAGTGCCTCCAGACCCAGGGCTTCTCTGACTGGAAGTCAGCCCTGGTGCGAGCTGGGGGGCAGGGCATGGAGCTTACAGCTCTCCCATGCACAGGCTCAATTACAAGCAGGGCTGTAGGTTTCAGAAATACTCCTAAGAGACTGGGGAAGGGAAAAGGAAGAAGGTCAGCTGAAAGATGTGAAAATGCTATTTTATTCCTTTTACCATAGATACATAGATGAAAAATTGGAACACAGTCCACTCTGCATTATTAATGTGCGAAAATCAAACACACGAAACATGTTGCTGACATTTTCTAATTAATGTTTATTACACAAGTAAGTAACTCATGAAGCTCTTCTACATCCATTTCACTCACTATTAAACCGGGACTGCTGGGGATTCTGCTAGGTCTTTTTTTTAGGATTTGTTTCTTTTTTGGTAGGGGACAGTGAATTGCCCCACATGAAGATGCAGTAGGCTGGAGAGGATAATAACAGAAATAACCACCGGGTGCGGTGGCTCACGCCTGTAATCCCAGAATTTTGGGAGTTCAAGGCGGGCAGATTGCCTGAGGTCAGGAGTTTGAGACCAGTCTGGCCAACATGGTGAAACCCAGTCTCTACTAAAAAAAATTACAAAAACTAGCTGGGCGTGGTGGTGTTCGCCTCTAATCCCAGATACTCGGGAAGCTGAGGCAGGGGAATTGCTTGAACCAGGGAGGCAGAGGTTGCAGTGAGCCGAGATTACACTATGGCACTCCAGCCTGGGCGACAGAGTGAGACTCCATCTCAAAAAATTTAAAACAAAAATAAATTAAAAAAAAAAGTAATAACCATAATACTGAGAGCTCACTATAAACCAGGCAGTACCAAGTGTTTCATATCTTAAATTATAACATACACACCATATATTTCCAAGTTAGGAATTAACGTCCCCATTTCAGAGATGAGGAAAATGAAGTTTGGAATGATTTGGTACTTTACCAACGTTACACATCTCTGTGTGGCAGGCAAAGATTGTGGCTCCAAAATCCATTCATCTAAGCTCATGCTATACCCGCCACCTCACGGGCAACGGGTTATAAACCCTTTTTCAGATCCTACTACGTGTCAGCCTACTTCCGGCTGGGGGAAGATGGTCATAGCGAGAGGGAAAGAATTGGTTCAGTGATGAGAACATGGTTGGTTCCTGCCTTCAACAAGCTTTCAATCTAATGACTGTTTTTTTCAAGGACAATTCAGAACGGTCTGACAGGGATTTTTTTTTTTTTTTTTTTTTTCCTGCCTTTCGGCCTCAGAGGCCATCTGGGAAAAAGAGTTTAGAATTTCCCTGCCATTTCCGTGCTGTGCGGGGAAGAACATTTGAAATCGGGCCTGGCGGGGTACCAGCAGGCAGCACAAGCAAGCTGGGTGGAGAGGGGCAGGGCGAGGCCCCGGGAGCCGTCACCATGGCAACCCAGCCTGCTTTCCAGAACAATGTCTGTAACCAGGAAAACAGCTCCAGAGAGCTCGCTCTTCATAATCCCCGTGGCCTGTCGGGCCAGGGAATGCACAAAGGGGATTCTTTCTCCGTAGAGAAATGGCTCTTTACAAGGCGGGAACAAAGGGGAAACATTTGTTGTGTAGATATCTCTTTGTTATCTGGCTGAAATAAAATCAACAAAGTGCAATTACTTAGTTCCTCTCCACTCTTCACAGGAAATGAACGCTGTATTGTTAGGCAAGGTTCCTTTTTCTGAATAATATTTGCTGTAATTTTTCTTTTATCCCCATTTTATAGATGAGAGACTAGTAAGCATGAATAAACTTGACCTCTGCAAAACTATAATTTGAAAACCTGGGCGTCTTTTAGAAGGCTTTGTGAAGAAGGCCCCGCCTTTGCCTTCTTTGTCATAAACCTACCAGATAATGTGAAGAGAGTTGGTGTCCACGTGGTCGGGGCCTTGGGAGCCACCAGGGCTGGCTGGACTCAGCCGCTGCGCTCTGTTCCCTGCGCTCGCCCCTCCCCCGCACCCGCAAACGCAGCCAGGAGGAAGAGGCGAGGAGGAATGCAGGAGGCATTCCAGCCCCACCCCCGCCAGCCTCCTCCAGCGCGTTCTGAAACTACTGCTAAGTGGGCTGCAAGGAAGACAGTGAACCAGCTGGTGACTGTACTCCTCCAGGCTTTCACATGATCTACAGCCTGACTACACCCTGCGCATTGAAGGTTGTTCCTTGCTCCCTCTGAGCTAGGGTGTGACAGCCCTTAAAGATAAGGGTAGCATCGCGGTAGTCAGCCCACACCTGCAAGACCAGGAACAATAGCAGTTACTTTATGCCTAACAACCGACGATTTTCCATAAATGTCCACACTTACAAATAATGTCATTTTTAAATAGTTACATAAACCAGAAAGGTTAAGAGTTCAGCTACCTCGTGGCAATAAAAGTTCTGCTGTCTGTGTCTGGGAGTCCCCGAGGAGGCCAATCCATGACAAAATCGGAAAAGCCAAAATAACTAGACTTAAACCTTTGCATCAGTCCCTTTGTGCAGTGATGAAGGAGGGAGGGTCCCTCATCACTGGGGAAGTCATGGGTGGCACACTTTCCAGTCTACACTAGAGATTTTGTTGCCCTAAGGTCACTTGGTGATAGGAAATGCGTTCCCTGCCCATCTTCCACCCCCAGGGACTAAGTTGAGAACCATTGCCAGAGAAGCCTTGGAAGGAGTTAATTGGATGAACTATCGATATTAAATTAAGGCCCAAATATGTTGTCCATCCCACAGACATTTTTTTTGACGGAGTTTCGCTCAGTCACCAGGCTGGAGTGCAGTGGCACGATCTCGGCTCACTGCAACCTCTGCCTCCCGGGTTCAAGTGATTCTCCTGCGTCAGCCTCCCGAGTAGCCGGGACTACAGGCACATGCCACCACGCCCGGCTGATATTTTTTGTATTTTTAGTAGAGACGAGGTTTCACCATATTGGTCAGGCTGGTCTTGAACTCCTGACCTCGTGATCCACCCGCATCGGTTTCCCAAAGTGCTGGGATTACAGGCGTGAGCCACCGTGCCTGGCAGATACTTACATTTCAGTAGAGTTAATTTACCCCGCTTTAGGAAGTCACATTAATGGATCTTTGTAGTGAATTTTTAAAGACTCTTACATTGTTATAATCTTCCTCCCCAAAGTTTGATTCTTGTATTCAACATTAATTCAACATTCACTGAAAACTTCCTAACAACCAGGCAATATGGTACTATTGGCTACACTGGGCATGTGAATTTTAAAAATCACGTAAAGCATGGAACGTACTTTCAAAGAGCTTGCAGGCTGGGAAGATACACAGGAAGTCAGTTATTCCAGAGTGACATGGCATATGCTTTATAAGGATAGGAAAAAGAGGATGTGATATGGGAGAAGAGGGACATGAAAAACAGTAAGGTTGAGTGGAGTGAGATATAGCCAGTGAGTTTCTCAGAAAGAGCTGAGAAATGAGATGGAGTTAGCCGGAATAATACCAGAACTAGCAATCAGAGAAACAGAATTTTCTTTTTTCTTTCTTTTCTTTTTTTTCTTTTTTTTTAGACTGAGTCTTGCTCTGTGGCCCAGGCTGGAGTGCAGTGGCGCGATCTCGGCTCACTGCAAGCTCCGCCTCCCGGGTTCACGCCATTCTCCTGCCTCAGCCTCCCGAGTAGCTGGGACTACAGGCGCCCGACACCATGCTCGGCTAATTTTTTGTATTTTTAGTAGAGACGGAGTTTCACCATGTTAGCAAGGATAGTCTCGACTCCTGACCTCGTGATCCATCTGCCTGGGCCTCCCAAAGTGCTGGGATTTCAGGTGTGAGCCACCGCGCCTGGCCTCTTTTTTTTTTTTAGACAGAGTCTTACTCTGTCACTGGGCTGGAGTGCAGGGGCGCTGATCTCGGCTTACTGCAACCTCTGTCTCCCAGGTTCAAGAGATTCTCCTGCTTCAGCCTCGGGAGTAGCTGGGATTACGGGCACCCGCCACTACACCCAGCTAATTTTTTGTATATTTAGTAGAAACGGGGTTTCACCATGTTGGCCAGACTCCTCTTAAATTCCTGACCTCATGATTCCCCCACCTTGGCCTCCCAAAGGGCTGGGATTACAGGCGTGAGCCACCGCGCCCGGCCAGAAAAAGACTTCATTCCAGATGTATTAAACAGGTCAGCTACCAGTCAGAAATAAAAGAACTCAAACGCTAAGACAAAGCAAGAAGTCTGAAGTCCACTAGGTCAGTAGCTTTTCAGGACCTGAAACAGGTGGACTAGCCCAGCAGGAGAACTGATCTGTTTCCTTACCCAGAAGCGTCCAAGCATCCTATCAGGATAATAACTAAGCCACAAGCACGAAAACCCTGAGAAAAGGTGAGCTATTGATATGCAGATTTCAACATCCAAAGCACTTTAAAATTTCAACGTATTATTTATAACTTTAGAATTATTAGCAAAACTACACATTATTGGACCTAATATCAGAAGAGTAATTATTAGATACACGATCATGAGTCAGTACTAATGTTTTCACTAAAGTTTTCAAGTAGTGTGCTAAGACCTGTTCACACATGCTAGGCTAAGATCTAGCAGCAATTAAGCTAGGACTTATCCCCGTACCACATACCCTAACATCCAATCTATTTAACCACTTCAACTCTTTTTTTTTTCTTTTTTGAGGTGGAGTCTCACTCTGTTGCCCAGGCTGGAGTGCAGTGGCTCAGTGTAAGTTCTGCCTTCCGGGTTCACCCCATTCTCCTGCCTCAGCCTCCCGAGCAGTTGGGACTACAGGTGCCTGCCACCACGCCCGGTTAATTTTTTGTATTTTTAGTAGAGACGGGGTTTCACAGTGTTAGCCAGGATGGTCTCGATCTCCTGACCTCGTGATCCGCCCGCCTCGGCCTCCCACTTCAACTCTTAAAGGGCAAAGAAGAGAGAGACATTTCTTAAGAGATACGGGACTTGCAGGGGCTGAAGTAGAGAAAGTTTGTTGTTACTGTAACATCCCAATTTCCAGTCCCTTAGTAAGCACATTTTCCAGACCCTGATTTTCTTTTCTTTGTTTCTTTTCTCTTCTTTTTTTTGAAACAGGATCTGGCTCTGTTGCCTAGGCTGGAGTGCAGTGGTGTAATCACAACTCACTGCAGTTGCCTCTCAGGCTTACGCAATCCTCCCACTTCAGCCTCCACAGTAGCTGGGACTACAGGCATGTGCCACCATGCCTGGCTAATTTTTCTAGTTTTTGGGTAGAGACAGGGTCTTGCCACGTTGCTCAGATGGTCTCAAACTCCTGGCTCAAGTTATCTACTCACTTCAGCCTCTCAAAGTGTTGGGATGACAGGCGTGAGCCACCACACCCAGATCCAAACCCTGATTTTCCCTTGCTGGTACTCATCAGTGATGTTAAAATATTTCAGTTTTCGGACCGGGTACGGTGGTTCACCCCTGTAATCCCAGCACTTTGGGTGGCTAAGGCAGGGGTATCACAAGCTCAGGGGTTTGAGACCAGCCTGGCCAATATGGTGAAAGCCCGTCTCTACTAAAAACTACAAAAATTGGTCGGGCGTGGTGGCATACGCCTGTAGACTCAGCTACTCAGGAGGCTGAGGCAGGAATCACTTGAACCCAGGAGGCAGAGGTTGTAGTGAGCCGAGATTGTGCCACTACACTCCAGCCTGGGCGACAGAGTGAGACTGTCTCAAAAAGAAAAAAAAAAAAAAAAATCAGTTTCTGGTCACAGTGTAATAGTGTGTTACCTGACTTCTTTGAAATTAGACCTTCTGTCAATAAGGTAAAAGAGGAGGTAATATGATATGTGTAACTTCCAGGAAAAAGCTTTAAGATCAATAAACAATGTGTTACTGTTGGAGAGATCAAGGAAGCAAGTGTTGAGTTGAAACCTCTTTGAGCCAAGGTCTCCTTGCCAAGGCACATTAGACATGCAGTAAGAGAAAGAAACAACCTTTGGTGTGTTAAGCCATTGAGAGAATTGGTGGATATTTGTTATACAGTACAACCTAGATTATCTTGATTAGTCACCTGTCGATATCTGTTTCTGTACCCTCATTTCTTCCCATCAGAAGCTGTGTCTTCTACACAGTCCTAGGCTTCAGAAGACACTGACTCCAGCTCCAGCTCCACAGGGTGGTTCAGTATAAGAATCATGGTAATATTAGTTCCTAATCACTAACTGGTTTAATACGTTTGCCACGAAGTCTTAGCAGTTTCTCAGAGAGAGAGAGAGAGAGAGAGAGAGAGAGAGAGAGAGAAAGGATGTACCGTTCTCCCTCTGGATGTTTTTATGACAATTATTTTATTATCTCACAGTTCTGTGAGTCAGAAATTCAGGAGCAGCTTAGCTGGACAGTTCTGGCTCAGATTCTCACATGAGGTTCCATTCCAGACATTTGCCAGGGCTGCATTAATCTGAAGGCTTGATTGGGGTTAGGGAATATACTTCCAAGATGGCTTATATGGCTATTGGCATAAGTTCTCAGTTTATTGCTGGCTCTTAGTAGAAGACCACAGTTACTTACCCTATGGATCCACTCCATGGGGTTACTTGAATGTCCTCCTCTCATGGTAACTGGCTTTCCCCAGAGTGATCCCAACAAAAAGAACAGGAGGAAACCATTATATTTTATATCCTAATTTTAGGAACAACACACCATCATTACTATTTCATTTTATTCATTAAAGGAAGTCACTAAGTCTAGCCCACATTTAAGAGGAGGGGAATTAGGCTACACTTTTGCAGGGAAGGAGGAATAGTAAGGAATTCATGGACATATTTTAAACCACCACAGATATGACAGCAGGAAGTGCTGTTGCCATATTAAGTAACAAGAGGATCTAGCCTGACGGTAAACACTCACAGAGAGGAAAGCAGAATACACATGGAAAGAATTTTGATGACATCACTGAGCCACTGATCTTACCATGCCTGGAACCTATGCTGGACTACTTATAGTTATGTGAAAAAAAACACATTTCTTCCCTTACCATTTCAGTCTGTTTGAATGGGGCTTGCTTATATTTCCTCTAGGGAATGAAATCAATGTATCTAATCCACAATACATATTGTAAATTCACCTAGATATCAATATATAAATGTAAACATTTGAAAAATATGATCTCCATTTCAAAATTACATAAGTATAAAACTGCTTATTCAATTACATATATAATTATACGTGTGTGTATAAAACTGCTTACCATATGATAAAAGTTTAGTGCAATTAAAAAAAATTATTCTAATAATTTCCAAATAATTTGTTGATTTTAAAAAACCTTTGGTGTGGTCAGGCGTGGTGGCTCACACCTATAATCCCAGCACTTTGTGGGGCCAAGGCAGGCGAATCACCTGAGGTTGGAAGTTCGAGACTAGCCTGAACAACATGGAGAAGCCCCATCTCTACTAAAAATACAAAATGAGCCAACCTCCCAAAGTGCTGAGATTATAGGCGCGAACCATTGTGCCCAGCCACCAGATACATTTTAAATAATTTTTTTGTGCTTTAGTTTTTTCATCTGTAAAATAGGGTATGGTTGGTGATGATAATTTAAATTCACAAATGAGTTAATACGCTTTTATTGATATTTGTTTATTTATTTATTTATTTTTGAGACAGAATGTGTCGCCCAGGCTGGAATACAGTGGTGTGATCACATTTTACAGCAGCCTCAAACTCCTGGTTTAAGGGATCTCCCACCTAAGCCTCTTAAGTAACTGGGATGGCAGGCACACAACACCATGCCTGGCAAATTAAAAGAAAAAAAATTATAGGCACAGGGTCTTATTATGTTGTCCAGGTTGGTCTTGAACTCCTGAGCTCAGGCCTCCCAAAGTGCTGGCATTACAGGTCTGAGCCACTACATTTGGCTAATATCCTTTTAGAAGAGAACCATACAGAGAAGGTACTATGGAGGTGTTAATTTTTATTTTTATTAATAAAATCAATGTTAATGTCTTCAATCAATAGTCATTCAGTGAAGGATGGGCGCAGTGGCTCACACCTGTAATCCCAACACTTTGAGAGGCCAAGGTGGGCGGATCACCTGAGGTGGGGAGTTCAAGACCAGCCCGATCAACATGGAGAAACCCCGTCTCTACTTATAACATAAAAATTAGCTGGGTGTGGTGGTACTCGCCTGTAATCCCAGCTACTCGGGAGGCTGAGGCAAGAGAATTGCTTGAACCCGGGAGGCGGAGATTGCAATGAGCGAGATTGTGCCACCGAACTCCAGCCTGGGAGACAGAGCCAGACTCTGTCTCAAAAAAAAAAAAAAAAGAAGAAGTACTTGAAAAAAACAAAAGGGCTGGGCATGGTGGCTCACACCTGTAATCCCAGCACTCTAGGAGGCTGAGGCAGGCAGATAACTTGAGGTCAGGAGTTCGTGACCAGCTGACCTGGTCAACATGGTGAAACCCTGTCCCTACTACAAAATACAAAAATTAACCAGGCGTGGTGGTGGGAGCCTGTAATCCCAGCTACATGGGAGGATGAGGCAGGAGAATTGCTTGAACCTGGGAGGTGGAGGTTGCAATGAGCCGAGATCGCACCATTGCACTCCAGCCTGGGCGACAAGAGCGAAACTCTGTCTCAAAAACAAACAAACAAACAAACAAACAAACAAAAATACAGTCCTTCCACACTAGTGCAAAACACGCCTTGACGCAGAAGGAGCCTTGTGTTTGAGGATGATAGGTATTCATTTACCTTCACAGACCCTTCACCACATCTCAGATTGCTCATTGGGAAAAACGTATATTTTGTGAGATATTTTGGAAGGTCTCCATGTGAAGTTTGGTGCTGGTCATGTAATTATTATTTTCTAATTTCTTATTCTGTTATTTATGTTTTTTTAATTTATAAACAAAGAGTACTAAAATATCAGGATTGTTATTCACTCTGTCATCCAGGCTAAAATACAGTGGTGTGATCATAGCTCCCTGTAGCCTCCAACACCTGGGCTCCAGGGATCTTAGCCTCCAGAGTAGCTGGGACTATTGCCTACCCAAAGGACCTTTTTTTTTTTTTTTGAGACGGAGCCTAGCTCTGTCATCCAGACTGGAGTGCAGTGGTGTGATCTCAGCTCACTGCAGCCTCCACCTCCCCAGTAGCTGGCACTACAGGCGCCCGCCACCACGCCTGGCTAATTTTTTTGTATTTTTAATAGAGACGTGGTTTCACCAAATGGCCAGGCTGGTCTCAAACTCCTGAGTTTGTGATCCGCCTGCCTCGGCCTCCCAAAGTGCTGGGATTACAGGCATGAGCTACCGCACCCAGCCAGGACTATTATCCTTTTTTTTTTTTTTCTTTTTCTGAGACAGAGTCTCACTCTGTCGCCCAGGCTGGAGTGCAGTGGCAGGATCTTGGCTCACTGCAACCTCTGCCTCCCAGATTCAAGAGTTTCACCGTGTTAGCAAGGATGGTCTCAATCTCCTGACCTCGTGATCCGCCTGCCTTGGCCTCCCAAAGTGCTGGGATTACAGGCGTGAGCCACCTCACCCGGCTGCTATGAATCTTAAATAGAGTAGATCAAGGTCACCAAGCCCCTTCTTGGAATATATTTGCGTATCTGTGCTCAGGGAGAATGAATAATCTATGCAAATCCACTGTCAGTGGTTTTTTTCTCTAAGGCAGATATCTTCCCAAAGAAGTAAGAGGGAAACTTGTTCCTTTATATTTCAAGTAAAACAAAACAAAGAAAGATACCCTGAGATTCTACTATGGTGGAATTTTAACTGGATTTCACCAAGAAAGGAGCCTATCATTCATTATGCAATTAAGGAGGATAAAAACCCACTCCAGGCATTTCAACCAGTAGAGATTTAAATAAAGAAATGAGTTAATGTCGGAAAGTCCAGAGAGGGCGAGAAGCTTACTCAATGAGTAGCAACTACTAGCCATTTCTAGACTGGGGAAGCAAAATCACTGAGCAGAGGCCAAGGGTGTGTGCAGCTAAGGCTTCTGTGAAGCCCAGCTACCTGAACTGGAGCCCAGGAGCCTGCAAATGCAGGCTGCTGTCGGAGTCCCTGTGGCTTCATCTGCCCCAGACTTCACTACTAATGTTGCCTCTGCCATCAGTGCTATTGCCGCCTCTGTTCTTTTATCACTGGTGTGTAGTGCTGGAACTGCTGGAAACAGCTGCTTTTTCAACTGCTCAAAACTAGAAAAAGAGAGTCACAATTCCCTCCCTGTTGCCTTTTAATCTCCTTCCATTGGCAGAATCTGACCAAAAGTTTGTAATGTAGAATACAGTTTGTAAATGTAGTTTGTAAATGTTTGTAAATGTAGAATACAGAATCTAACACACAGCAGAGCACAGAAGTGTGAGAATGAAGGTTGAAAACGTGAAAGGAAAATAAATCTTGGGGTCTCAAAAACCATTAAGCTAAGGGGAGAAGTCAAGCTGGGAACTGTTTAGGGCAAAGTTGCCTCCCATTGTATTCAAAGTCATCCCTCTGCTCACTGACATAAATGCATATCTCATTGCCTACTTTGGAAAGGCTAATTAGAAACTCAAAAGAATGCAACCATTTGTCTCTTCTCTACCTATAACCTGAAAGGCTCCTCCCTGCTTTTGCTTTTTGGCCAGTGGCCCCGCCTTTCCCTATGTATGTTGATTGATGTCTCATGTCTCCCCAGAATGTATAAAACCAAGCTGTGGGCTGGGAGTGGTGGCTCACGCCTGTATCCCAGCACTTTGGGAGGCAGAGGCGAGCGGATCACGAGGTCAGGAGTTTGAGACCAGCCTGGCCATCTTGGTGAAACCCCATCTCTACTAATAATACAAAAATTAGCCAGGTGTGGTGGCAGGAGTCTGTAATCCCAGCTGCTCGGGAGGCTGAGGCAGGAGAATCGCTTGAAACCGGAAGGCAGAGGTTGCAGTGAGCCAAGATCGGCCACTGCACTCCAGCCCGGGCTAAAGAGTAAAACTCTGTCTCAAAAAAAAGAAAGAAAAGCAAGCTGTGTTCTTCCCACCCCGGGCATATGTCGTCAGAACCTCCTGAGGCTGTGTCACGGGTGACACTTTGGCAAAAGAAACTTACTAAATCGACTCAGACCTATCTCAGATATTCAAGGTACACAAGAACAAATAAATAACCAGTCTGGTAAGTCGTAAGAAAGTTACACTGCATTTCACGGACCCTAACAAGGCCAAGACACTCACTCGCCTTCCCAAGAAGAGTCTCTGTAGAGACTCAATGGTAAACCTGGAGGCAGTCAAGAGGGTTTCATATGTCCTTTTCCCCTGTATCAAATGCAATCACAAAACAATATTTCAGTATTATCAGACACTTAACGAGCAGTGCTATGTGAAGGTTCTAGGAAACTTTAAACAATTGAAGATTCTCGCCTTCAGGTAAGGGATAGGAACAAAAGCAGTACTGATAATACTGAAATATTGTTTTGTGATTGCATTTGATAGTGGGGAAAAGGACATATGAAACCCTCCAGCCTTTTTCTCTTGGTGCCCTAAAACTTCTAGCTCATTGAGATTAAAAGGATCAAAATGCAATCTTATCCAGGGATAAAAGGCATCTTTACAATTGGAACTCTAAAATAGTATGTCATCCACTTTAGCACAAAGTGGATGGAGAGAATAAGGCATAACATCAAATACAAGCCCCCCAAATAGAAAGTTACGAGGGTGGACAGAATGTGGAAATAAACTAAGACAAACCAAATGAGAACAAGCAAAGCCTATTTATTCTGAGATTGCTATAGCAAGGGGGTCAACCACTGTCACTTGTATTCTGGCAGAGACTCCAAGGCAGGCAGAGGAGTAGGAAAGTTTTATTGTAGGAAAAAGGAAAGGCTTCAACTATGCCCCAGTTAGAGGCTGTTGACATGAGGAAGCTGTAAGCAGGTGAACTAGAAACAGGAATTTCTATGTGATTGGTTAGGGGTGCATATTGGCTTTCTCTGATTTTTTTTTATTTTTTTATTTTTTTTGGGACGGAGTCTCACTCTGTCCTCAGGCTGGAGTGCAGTGACACAATCTTGGCTCACCACAACCTCTGCCTCCCGGGCTCGGGTGATTCTCCTGCTTCAGCCTCCTAAGTAGCTGGGACTACAGACAGGCACCACCATGCCCAGCTAATTTTTGTATTTTTTTTTTAGTAGAGACAGGGTCTCGCCATGTTGGCCAGGCTGGTCTCAAACTGCTGACCTCAGGTGATCCACCTGCCTCAGCCTCCCAAAGTGCTGGGATAACAGGCATGAGCTATTGTGCCCGGCTGGCTTTCTCTGATTGGTCCTAATTTGGAAGCAGGGACAAAAATTAGAAAAGCAGTCAGTTATGAATCAAGTCCTGGCCATATTGGCTTATTGTCACAGGAAACAACTGTTATTGTCTAGCCTGTTAGATTGTCACTAAAGATGTGTGACTCCCAACAAATATGACTTATAGCACACTGTCTTGCTGATTGGTTATTGAAAATAAGTGATTAGTTTCCTGGATAGGTTGCTGCATGCTGTCAATGAAGGAAGGAAGAACTTTACCCTCTTATGTTATTAGGTACCTGGGGCCTGCAAATTAAACTGACAAATATTATAATAACAGGAAAAACATATGCAATTTCATTTGATGTTAATATTTTTATGTGGCATAGAGGGCTTTACAGAGAAGATGTGAAAACCTCAAAACGCGGATACAGAGGCTTATACACCATTTTAACAAAAGGCAATAAATTGTGAAGACATAGGTAGATAAAGGACAGGGGTTTGAGCTTCTAGAGGTGGTAAGTTGTTGGAAAGTACCTAGGAAGTATATGAAGAAAACTAATGGAAGATAAGGACTATATTAGTAAGGTTTGTTTGTGCAGACAATCAGTGTCAATTCTCCATTTCCAGTGATAAGAATGCTTTATTTCTGCTTATGGGAGAGCACCTTTCTCATGGAAAATGTATGTCCTGCTTTTAAGAAAAGTGGAGGGCAGGCCAGGTGCAGTGGCTCACACCTGTAATCCCAGCACTTTGGGAGGCCGAGGCAGGCAGATCACGAGGTCAGGAGATCGAGACCATCCTGGCTAACACCGTGAAACTGCTTCTCTACTAAAAATACAAAAAATAGCCGGGCGCGGTGGCTCAAGCCTGTAATCCCAGCACTTTGGGAAGCCGAGACGGGTGGATCACGAGGTCAGGAGATCAAGACCATCCTGGCTAACACGGTGAAACCCCGTCTCTACTAAAAAATACAAAAAACTAGCCAGGCGAGGTGGCGGGTGCCTGTAGTCCCAGCTACTCTGGAGGCTGAGGCAGGAGAATGGCGTGAACCCGGGAGGCGGAGCTTACAGTGAGCTGAGATCCGGCCACTGCACTCCAGCCTGGGTGACAGAGCCAGACTCCGTCTCAAAAAAAATAAAAATAAAAAATAAAAAAATACAAAAATACAAAAAATTAGCCAGGTGAGGTGGCGGGCGCCTGTAGTCCCAGCTACTCTGGAGGCTGAGGCAGGAAAATGGCATGAAGCTGGGGGGTGGAGCTTGCAGTGAGCTGAGATCACACCACTGCACTCCAGCCTTGGGAAAAGAAAAGAAAAGTGGAGGTCAGAGGCCATTTGCTGTTTCTCAATTGCCTTCAGTTCAAATTAATCAATATGCTACAGCAGCATATTTGGGGGCAACATGTTCTGATCCCCTTCATGGGTCGGAGTTCCATTGTTATATATGGTTCAGCCACTGCCCATTTGTATTTCAACTTCAAATTGCAGACTTTCAATTCCGAATTGCAGATGTACACTTCAGATCAGACTCCTTCAGACATAAGCCTGCTCCAGAATAAGGCAGTGAGAATTGACTTACTTTATGATGGTCAATGATTCTTTTGAGCAGCCAATTATTTTAGCCAATAATTTTAGCCAATTATTTTGGGTGAGATTAAATAGTAACAAGAAGAAAGCAATGTTACCAACCATTTTCCCTAAGATACGGTGGAAAAAAATGATTGTTGCTTCATAACCCTGCAGGGAGTATTTAAATTTCCCAAATTGATACCTGACACCCCACATGCATCTCTCTCTTTTTTTTTTTTGTTTTAAAACAGGGTCTCACTTTGTCACCCAGGCCAGAGTGTGGTGGCATGAACACAGCTCACTGTAGCCTTGACCTCCCGGGCTTAAGCGATCCTCCCACCTCAGCTGCTTAGTAGCTGGTACTACAGGAATGTACCACCACACCTGGCTAGTTTTTGTATTTTTTGCAGAGATGAGGTCTCACTATGTTACCCAGGCTGGTCTTGAACTCCTGGGCTCAAGCAATCCACCCGCCTCAGCCTCCCAAAGTGCTGAGATTATAGGTTTGAGCCACCATGACTGGCCCCCGATATGCACCCCTAATGGGTAGAATTTGAAACTTGAAAAAATTGAGAAATTTAGCCAATTATTTTGGGAAGGAGTGCTTTCCCCATAATTGGGCTGTCTTCTGCCAGATTCTTTCAGGAGCCAACCCTAAGCAAAAGGTTTAAACTAAGTACTTTGAGAGGTAATCATGGGAAGCACTGACAGGGGAAACAGGAAGTAAGACGGGGAAGTGAGGGAAGCCTAGACCATTACATTACCAATGGGGGCAACCGAGGGTCAATCATGCTGAGAATCTCTGGGAGTTGTCCCACCTGAGTGGGAGAGGAAGCTGGAGTTTGTCCTCTAATTCCCATCAGTCATTAGTTTATAATTGCTTCCGGGGTGCTAACTCTACAGCGCTGAGAACTTGTTCTACACCTGAAGTGAGAAAAAGCCCTCGGGCAGCATCATGTACTAGCAGTAGGATACCGTCTGCACATACAGAAGCAGTAAGTATTGAAGGGATATGAGCATGGCACTGACAGGATCTTCCACACTGGCCGAAAAAAAATGAGGACTCTGATTCCGTATAAAGTGCTGAGATCTAAGAGAATCCAAAAGTGTATTACTATAGCTGACCTTCTTTCTTCCTTCCCTGTGGGTATATGTTTAGTAAATCCCGAAAATGTTCCCTAGGTCTGACTTAATTTTCTTTTCTTTTTTTTTTTTTTTGAGACAGAGTCTCCCGTTGTTGCCCAGTGCTGCTGGTGCAATCTTGGCTCACTGCAACCTCTGCCTCCCAGGTTCTAAGTGATACTCTTGCCTCAGCCTCCAGAGTAGCTGGGATTATAGGCATGCACCACCACGCCCGGCTAGTTTTGTATTTTTAGTAGAGATGGGGTTTCACCATGTTGGCAAGGCTAGTCTCAAACTCCTGACCTCAGGTGATCCACCCACCTCGGCCTCCCAAAGTGCTGGGATTACAGGTGTGAGCCACCACACCCGGCCCTGACTTCATTTTCATTTACACCTCAGTATTAAGCTCCGACCTGTTCTTTTGTTCCTTCAGAATGAATTGTTGACATCTGAGCCTACAGTCTCTGCTTTAGTAGGCATATGCCAAGGGTGTGGTAGTAATCTTTCCTCAGCTTTTAAATATTAAATAAGCCTCCCAAATGGACCCTGGTTCTTGCCTGAAGTGCGGCTCTACTTGGCCAAGGGTTTTACTTTTAAAGAGCCGAAGTGGAAATAAACAAAGAGACTGTCAGTAACACTGACACTTTCCAAAGCTATTAAATAAACCCTGTTGACACTAGCGATCTTTATTGTTTGTTTTTCGTACATTATGGTTGTCTGATTAGGTAGCATGATTGACTTTAAACACAAAAACACTAAAGCAAGAAGGAATATGAATTAGAGTAGAACTTCTGGATAGGAAGTACATATGTATTAAGGTATTGTGGTTAACCTCTCAGGCTCTGGCAGGTGGCAGATTGAGTTACAAACTTGGAATCCCCACTTACTGCTGTATGACAGTGAGAATATTATTTAACTTTTCTAAACCCATCTCCATGTCTGTAAAATAGAGATAACGACAGTGCTACCTTCCCATGGCTCTTAGGAAGATTTAGCAGGATAATGTATGTGACTCTGTTAGAATACAGGTGATCTACATGTCATAAAACCCAATATATCAGTCAGGGCTCAGTGAAGGAATAGAGCCACTGTGATTGTTATTAGGCAAGGGATTTCTTATAGGAACTAGTACTTACACAACTGTGGGAGGAGTTGAGAAAGTAAAGATCCGGAAGAGGAAGTTGGAGAAATAGTCACTAAGCAGTCCCCTAAAGCCCTGGGGTGAGTAGGCAAGTCGAAGCTGGCGAGGAAATCTGAGAAATCCAGGACATTCATCAGCCAAAGTGGGACTGCAAAAAGGGAGCTTGCTAAGCACTGTATGGGAAACTATGCCTCTCTTAAGACACCTCCGTGTATGCTAAGTGTCTGGTGGTGGACCTGCTGCTATTGACCAGCAGGGCTGGCATTTGGGAAGAACAGCCTGGTGTAGAACAGAGGAAAGTGGACAAGCTGGACTCACTGGGCACCTTAATATCTGTCTATCACCATGCGGCATAGTGAAGATCTTTGGAGAGGCATGGCTGCTGTTTCACTTCTGCCTTGCAAATTATGAGCAAGCTCCTCCTGAGGTCAACTCTAACCTAGGTCATATGGGGGATTCCAGAAAACATTCTGCCCAGATTAGTCATGTTGACGACAGAACAATCCAGCATACCCCAAATAATATTGGCTTTAAAAGTATAGTTTATTTCTGTCTCATGCAATAGAAGTCTAGACGAAGTCATTCTACAGTGACAGGAACCTAGCTCTTTAGATCTCTTTGCACTAATATCCACAGCAAGCAGCTTTACTCCATAGTCTAAAATGGCCAATGAAGCTCCAAAAATCATGTCGTCATTCCAACCAGCAGGAAAAAGAAAAGAGTAAAGTTGATCTCGCACATTCTTTTTTTTTTTTTTTTTTTGAGACAGAGTTTTGTTCTTGTCTCCCAGGCTAGAATGTAATGGCGTGATCTTGGCTCACTGCAACCTCCACCTTGCAGATTCAAGCGATTTTCCTGCCTCAGCCTCCCAAGTAGCTGGGATTACAGGTGCAAGCCACCACGCCTGGCTAATCTTTGTATTTTTAGTAGAGACAGGGTTTCTCCATGTTGGCCAGTCTGGTCTCGAACTCCTGACCTCAGGTGATCCACCCACCTCAGCCTCCCAAAGTTCTGGGATTACAGGCATGAGCCACCATGCCAAGCCTTCACACATTCTTTTTTTTTTTTTTTTTTTGAGACAGAGTCTCGCTCTGTTGCCCAGGCTGGAGTGCAGTGGCACAATCTCGGCTCACCACAACCTCTGCCTCCCGGGCTCGGGTGATTCTCCTGC
>NW_012112030.1:10050862-10057062 GCF_000951035.1 Colobus angolensis palliatus
CACCACGCTCAGCTTTTTTTTTTTTTCTTAAGACAGGATCTTGTTCTGTCACCCAGGATGGAGTGCAATGGTGCAATCTCGGCTCACTGCCACCTCTGACTCCCGGGTTCAAGTGATTCTCCTACCTAAGCCTCCTGAGTAGCTGGGACTACAGGTGCCCACTACCATGCCCGGCTAATTTTTTGTATTTTTAGTAGAGACGGGGTTTCACCGTGTTAGCCAAAATGGTCTCGATCTCCTGACCTGGTGATCTACCTGCCTTGGCCTCCCAAAGTGCTGGGATTACAGGCATGAACCACCATGCCCGGTCGCCTTCACACATTCTTTTAAACAACATGTCCTGGAAATCTCACAGAGCTGCAAGGGATGCTGGAAAGTGTAGCCTTTATTTTAGGCATTGTTATATCCAGCTAAAACTTGAAAGAGGAAGAGAGAACATATCAAGGGAGAAGTAGCAGTCCTCGCCACAGCCCTCTCATCCATAAGCTCCTTCTTTTTACATAGAGCCCTCTTCTCTAGGAGAGGTAACTCCAAAGTGTCCTCTAGTTACTGCTTTAAGCTCGAAGTCCAGAAACTGGGTGATATGGAGTCATCTCCATCTTGTCTAGATGTAGTGGCTCATGCTCCAGAAACTCATGAACAGAAAGTTGTTTGTCCTACCCTTTTGGTCATACTCAATAAACTGTATAGTGGTGGAACGGAAATACAGTAACCTTAATTAAAATTTCAGCTGAAGAAGAGGAAAGCAGGAAACATGTAACACTCACTGGTACTGGTCCATAGAAGTTATCAAACCCTGCTAAGCAGTAATTGCAGAGAACCCCCTGGCCTGAGAAGCGAGTTCCTTGATTAGCTAGCTCACCAGGCCATCCTTGGTTCTGCTCGCTGAGATGAGCTTTTTCAATCACTATCTTTGTTGTGGACTGGATTGGGTTCTACCCCAAATTCACCTGTGGTCACCCTAACCCCCAATAGGACTGTTTTTGTTTTGTTTGTTTTTGTTTGTTTGTTTGTTGATAGAGCCTTTAAAAAGGCAGTTAAGGTTAAATGATGCCATAAGGCTGAGGTCCTAATCATATATGGCTAGTGTCCTAAGAAGAAGAGGAAGAGACTCTAGGGATGTACATGCAGAGAGGAAAGGCCATGTGAAGACACAACAAGAAGGTGACCATCTGCAAGCCAAGGAGAGAGACCTCAGGAGAAACTTAACCTGCTGATATACTGATCTTGCACTTCCAGCCTCCAGAACCATGAAAAAATAAACAGTTGTTTAAACCTCCAATCTAGTATTTTATTACAGCAACCATAGAAGACTGATGCAGTTCCTGGTCCCTAGCTCTGCTCTCTCAGAAGTTCCTGCTTCATCAGCATCCTCCATGGCCATACCTGAGACTGGCTTTGTAGAGTCATCCCTTTCTTGGGAGATACACTGTTTACTAAATCCACTTCATTTTTGCACAGGCTTGGGGATTGGTATAGGGGCATAATAGTTACAGATTTTTGCAGGCAATGTAATTATATCAAATATAATTTTTTAAAATTTACTTTCATGCAATTCTCTGTCCTTGTAATTACAGCCAAAGATCTTATCTAGCCATAGTGTTTTTGTTTGTTTAAAGCCTGAAGACAGATCTTTTTTGTTTTGTTTTGTTTGAAACAAAGTCTCTTGTCTCTTGCCCTGGCCAGAGTGCAGTGGCACAATCTTGACTCACTGCAGCCTCCACCTCCCAGATTCAAGCAATCCTCTCACCTGATTAGCTGGGACTACAGGTGTGCACAACCACACCCAGCTAATTTTTGTATTTTTAGTAGAGATGAAGTTTCACCATGTTGGTCAGGCTGGTCTCGAACTCTTGGCCTAAAGTGACCCACTTGTGTCAGCCTCCCAAAATGCTGGGATTACAGGTGTGAGCCACCATGCCCAGCTTTACTCTCAATTTTTAAACTTTTTGAGACAGGATCTTACTCTATGCCCAGATTCATTGCAGCCTCAACCTCCCCAGGCTCAGGTGATTCTCCTGCCTCTGCCTTCTGAATAGCTGGGACTACAGGCACACACACACCATGTCCAGTTAATTTTTTTATTTCTTTGTAGAGACATGATTTTGTCACGATGCTCAGGCTGAACTCAAACTCCTGTGCTCAAGCAATCCGCCTGCCTGGGCCTCCCAAAGTGTTGGGATTACAGGCATGAGCCATTGCACCCAGCCTTATCCCTCAATTTAATGGCAACTACCTTGAAAGTTGTTTAAAACACACTTGGATGGGAGAGAAGTACCCTTAATCTACTCTTTGCCAGCAGGTCAGTGCTTTTGTATGAGGGGTCACTAGTTTTCTCTCTTACTGAGGTTGCAGGCTTTCAACCACTGCTTATAACTGGTTCAATTTTGAGTGCAAAAGCAGTTGCCCTTTTATTCTTGCAAGGGTCCAAATTATCAACTTTGATTGTAGACCTGAGAAAAATAGCACTCTTTTAGCAAAGCTGTAGTCCCTTCTATCTCTGCTTCTCCACTGCCTGCTTGCCTGTAAGGCTTTCTGAAAGCATCAATAGGCAGCCAACACCCACAAAAATCATTAATCTTTCCTATGATTTCCCCTAAAGCTACAGCCTCAGTCAGCATGTGGTCCCCTTTTCAAGTTAAAGCAGGGAAATGTTTGCCACAAAATGACCAGCCTGTGATATTGAGTCTATACCACCTGCCACTCGACTTCTAAGCTTAGTATCATGTTTTTGGTTTCTCTTTTTTTTTTTTTTTTTTTTGAGACGGAGTCTCTGTCCACCAGGCTGGAGTGCAGTGGCGCGATCTCAGCTCACTGCAAGCTCTGCCTCCTGGGTTCACGCCATTCTGCCTCCTCAGCCTCCCGAGTAGCTGGGACTACAGGCGCCCGCCACCGCGCCCGGCTAATTTTTTGTATTTTTAGTAGAGACGGGGTTTCACCGTGGTCTCGATCTCCTGACCTTGTGATCCGCCCGCCTCGGCCTCCCAAAGTGCTGGGATTACAGGCGTGAGCCACTGCGCCCGGCCTTGGTTTTTCTTAGTACTCCACTTCCAAGTTCTTAATCCTGTATCTATTAGGAATACATTTAGCATGAAACACAGCAACCTAAAAATGACATTTATTTAAACAAGATGGAAGTTTTTCTCTTTCATGTGTACTAAATTGGAAAGAAATAAAGCAGGGCCTGAAAGCAGCTCAGCAGTCCTCCAGGACTCAGTCTTCTATTGTTCTTCCATCCTCAAAAATATTCCTCAAATCTGCTGAAGCTTCTAGCTGGTAAAAAGAAGAAAGTTGGGAAGCTTCTAGCTGGTAAAAAGAAGTAAGTTGGGAAGACTCTGTTACCTCCCTTTAAAGACAATTTTCCAGAAGTATACATGATAGAATTTTGTTTACACCTATTGGTTAGAACTTAACCCTATGGCACATCTAGCTGAAAGGGATGCTTTCAGCCAATTGTGGGAATACAGCTTAACTGCCAAGCTGTTAGGAAGAAAAGGCAAAAAAAAAAAAAAAAAAGAAAGAAAGAAAAAGAAAAAATAAGTATGCTCTATGCTCTGTCTCTTTGGGTACACTGCCCAGAAAAAATACTCACCAATTCCAGTTGTGTCGTATATTTGTGCCAGAAATTTAGTCACTTGGCACACCTACCTGAAAGAGCAGCTACAAAATGAAGCCTCTGTACTAGGGAGCTAAATGTCCAACTAAAAATTGAAGGTTTTATTACTAAGGAGGAGGCAAGAACACATATTTAGTCATAAATAGCAGTCTTGGCTCTAGCAGGTGAATCACATTGCACAGTATCCATCATATTTTTAACAATTCACTGTGTTAACTATCTTTTGTATCAAAATGTGGCCCAGGCAGGAGCCTACACAGTCAGTTCTTTGTTGTTTCACTCTGACTTGGGTAACATTTTTTTTTTTAATAGACTTTTTTTAGAACAGTTTTAGTTCACAGCAAAATTGAGTGGAAAGTACAGAGAGTTCCCATGTACCTCTGCCCCCACACCCGCACAGCCTCCCTACCTTCTATGGATAACTTTTTATAATCACCATATAGAAGTGAAACCTAGCCTTCTAATTCTTTATAGTCCTTCACTGTCATCACCAGCACGAAATCTAGTTGATATTTTGAGTATGAAGCTACTTCACTGTGACTTAAAGAAACCTTAGAGAATAAACCATATACATACAGAAAACTGGAATGGACTTTTATTTGAGACAGGCTCTCACTCTATCACCCAGGCCGGAGTGCAGTGGCATAGTTACAGTTCACTGCAGCCTCTACTTCTTGGCTCAAATGATCCTCCTGCCTCAGCCTCCTGAGTAGCTGGGTCTATAGGTGTGTGTCACCACACCTGGCTTGTGTGTGTGTGTGTGTGTGTGTGTGTGTATATATATATATATATTTTTTTTTTTTTTTTGTGGTAGAGATGGGGGGTCTTACTATGTTGCCTAGGTTGGTCTCGAGCTCCTGGACTCAAACAATCCTCCCACCTGGCCTCCCAAAGTGCTGGGATTATAGAAGTGAGCCTCCACACCTGGCCTGGAATGGACTTTTACGGAATAAAATCTATGGGCAGGGCATGGTGGCTCACGCCTGTAATCCCAGCACTTTGGGAAGCCGAGCTGGGTGGATCACGAGGTGAGGAGATCGAGACCATCCTGGCTAACATGGTGAAACCCCATCTCTACCAAAAATACAAAAAATTAGCTGGGCATGGTGGCGGCTGCCTGTAGTCCCGGCTACTCGGGAGGCTGAGGCAGGAGAGCCACTTGAACACAGGAGATGGAGGTTTCAGTGAGCTGGGATGGTGCTATTACACTCCCACATGGGCAACAGATCAAGACTCCATCTCAAAAAAAAAAATCTGTGTCCTGCATACTTTCTTAAATTTATATTATTAGCATATTTCTTGAATGCTAACCAATAAAAGCCAAGCACGGATCAATAGTATATTTGTTGTACCACTGAGGATTTGCACAGTATGAATAAGTATATTCTATATGCTAATTTCTCTATTTAAGGAGCAAATAAAAATTAATATGACTTTAATAACTGTATTAATTTGTACTCATGCTGTTAATAAAGACATACCCGAGACTGGGTAATTTTTAAAGGAAAGAGGTTTAATTGACTGAAAGTTCAGCATGGCTGGGAAGGCCTCAGGAAACTTACAATCATGGAGAAAGTGGAAGCAAACACGCCCTTCCTCACATGGCAGCAGGAAGAAGAATGAGAGCCGAGAAAAGGGGGAAGCCCCTCACAAAACCATCAGATCTTGTGAGAACTTACTCTCATGAGACTAGCATGGGGGAAACCCCCACCATGATTAAATTACCTTCCACCAGGTCCCTTCCATGACACATCAGGATTATGGAAACTACAATTCATCATGAGATTTGGGTGGGGACACAGCCAAGCCATATCAATAACACAAAGAACAGCATGTAAAATTTGACCAGTTCTGGCTGGGCGTGCTGGCTTACACTAGCACTTCGGGAGGCCAAGGTGGGTGGATTACGACGTCAGGTTTTTGAGACCAGTCTGGCCAACACAGTGAACCTCCATCTCTACTAAAAATACAAAAAATTAGCTGGGTCTCTTGGCAGGCACCTGTAATCCCAGCTACTCGGGAGTGTGAGGCAGCAGCTTCAGCCTGGGAGGCGGAGGTTGCAGTGAGCCGAGATTATGCCACTGCACTCCAGCCTGGGCAACAGTGCAAGACTGTCTCAAAAAAGAAAAAAAAAAATTGACCAGTTCTTTGCTAATGGTAAAAAAGATTTAGTGATTCTCAACTGGCTATGATGCCATGAGTCAGGAAAGTAACTTGGCCCATGGAAAGGTTATCCTACTCATTATTCCACTCCTCAAATACTCTTCTCTCCGTCCCTTGACACCTGAAATTTCTTTGAAAAGAGATAAAGGCTTCTATTTCACAAAGATGTTGAAGAAAAACATAAAACTATTAGAGAGCACAGATGGAGAGCTTAGTGAAAAGGTGTTTACTGCCAGAGAGTTCATTTTATTTTATTTTATTTTATTTTTGTTGAGACGAAATCTCGTTCTATCACCCAGGCTGGAGTGCAGTGGCCGGATGTCAGCTCACTGCAAGCTCCGCCTCCCGGGTTCTCGCCATTCTCCTGCCTCAGCCTCTCGAGTAGCTGGGACTACAGGCGCCCACCACCTCGCCTGGCTAG
>NW_012112030.1:10057766-10062066 GCF_000951035.1 Colobus angolensis palliatus
CCAGTATGCCTGGCTAATTTTTTTTGTATTTTTAGTAGAGACAGGATTTCGCCATGTTGGCCAGGCTGGTCTTGAATGCCTGACCTCGTCATCCGCCCGCCTCGGCCTCTCAAAGTGCTGGGATTACAGGTGTGAGCCACCGCGCCCGACCAGATCCTGCCATATTTCGTTTGGAAGATAAGAAAGGAAAAAAAGAATTGAACAACATTTCTATAATTCAAACTGTAAGTGAGCCAAGAGCAATTGTAGAAGATTGTGTGGCTGTGATTAAGCGTCTAAGTAGAAACCAGGTGCATATCACAACATGAGGCATTCACATAGAGATATTGCTTCTATAGGTGGTCATGTTGCTTCGATTCTGCCAGGAGCCTTTCCTTTACACCCTCAGGTGTTTAAGAATCCACTTTTAAATTATAAAAATAACATTACTAGAGATTAGCTAACTGAGAAGGACTTGGAAAATAAAGATGTTTAAATATAGGGAAACATGAAAGGGATGAAAGCATTAGAAAGGGAAGAACATAAGCCTCACCTATTTCATGATCCAATCTACAATTCTCCTGGTAGTTAAGTTGTGAGGTTTTTTTTGTTTTTGTTTTTTGAAACAGAGTCTTGCTCTTGTCACCCAGGCTAGAGTGCAATGGCGTGATCTCAGCTCGCTGCAACCTCCACCTCCCAGGTTTAAGTGATTCTCTTGCCTCAGCCTCCCAAGTAGCTGGGATTACAGGCATCCACCACCACGACCACTAATTTTTGTATTTTTAGTAGAGATGGGGTTTCACCACGTTGGCAGACTGGTCTTCAACTCCTGACCTCGGGTGATCTGCCCGCCTCAGCCTCCCAAAGCTTAGGAATTACAGGTGTGAGCCACTGCACCCGGCCAAGTTGCAGTATTGACACATGCACGAGTATGTTCATTGCGGCACTATTCACAATAGCCAAGACGTAGAATCAACCTAGATGCTCATCAACAGTGGCCTGGATAAAGGAAACGTGGTATATGTACACCATGGAGTACTACACAGCCATAAAAAAGAAGAAAATCATGTCCTTTGCAGCAACATGGATGGAGCTAGAGGCCATTATCCTAAGCAAATTAACTCAGGAACAGAAAACCAAATAATGCATGTTTTCATGTATTAGTGGAAGCTACACATTGAGTACACATAGACACAAAGAAGGGAACAACAGACACCAGGGCCCACTTGAGGGAGGAGTGGGGGAGAAGGGTAAAGATTGAAAAACTACCTATCAGTTATTATGCTGATTACCTGAGTGACAAAATTATCTGTACACCAAACCCCCATGACACACAATTTACCTATGTAACAAACCTGTGCATGCACCCCTTGAACCTAAAATAAATGTTGGAAAGAACAAAAAAGTTACAGTCTTGAATGACTACATTTACTTTGCTATAAAATCACACAAAGCATTGTTTTTATGTTGGTCAAGTATCAGGTAGTATTCCCAACTTAACGCTAAGGTAATGTCTTTAGTCACAGAAGAAAAAGGATTTCTCTGACTCCAACCCAAGAAGGCCCCCTTTTCCCAAAGGGAACTGCTAGTCTGGTTAGGCACTTGCAACCCAACTTCACCTCAATTTGTGAAGAACTTATTAAAATAATTCTCGTATTACTGAGCAAAATTTTCCAAAATCAGAATTCTTTAGTTCCTTAAATCTTTAATTTTAAAGATGTTTAGAGGTTTTCCTGAAACCAAACTTCTAAAAAATTTACAAATTTCCTCATAATAGCACTTCTTTTATGGAGCCAGGTCTTTACATACAGACTTCTCCTGAATAACAAAATTTGCAATTCCAAATATCAAACGGAAGTTTTTCTTCTACTCTTTCCAAAAAGAGGCAAGTAACCCATTTGAGATTATACTGGTCCCAATTTTGCACAGAAGATTCTGCCTGGGCAAGAAAAAGTTCTAGGGGTTTTGAAAGATGTAAAATGCCAGATGTACCAAAGGGATGCTTATCGTTGGACCGGAATTGTTTCTTCAGGCCTAATTTACATCTAAATGTGGAGCAAGAGAGTGATGCAGAAGGAAAACTCCAACTTTTTGTCCATTGGAGAAATGAAGGTAAGAGGGAAAAAATTCTAAAATTGTTTTCCACTTGTCATTTACTAAGTCGGAAACTGGGGGGCTATTGTGAGAATACTGAAACTTCTCATTTTTCTGTCATGGTTTTTCACGCTCATTGGTTCCTGGTCGTGGTAATTAACAACAGAACTCTTAAAGAGAAAAACAAAACAAAACAAAACAAAACAAAACAAAAAACAAAAGAAAAACCCTCCTGTCATGGGTTTGTCTTCAGAGCCTGAAAGAAAAGTGAAGGACGGGGATGCAGGGGAGGAAAGATAATGTTTTTCCTCAACCCTCCTAAGCTCTTTGTTGGAATAGACCTCTGTAACAAAAGACACATTAACACGATAAAAACAGTTTATTAACATATGCAGCACACACCTCAAGGGAGAAACGTCAATGAAAAGTAACTCAAAATGGTGGCTTAGAACCCCACTCACAAGGCATCTTCAACAAGGGAAAACAAACATGTAGAAAAATGACAGGACAAAGAAAAGTGGTTTTAGGTTTCCAAGCAGGGGAAACTATAGGAAGGTAAATATATGGGAGTCCAGTTTGTTTGCAGATTCCCCGGGGCCTCTCAGGGCTGATAGGAATGTAGGGTTGTCTCCAGTAAGGGAGAATCTATATCCTGTCTTCAGGGAACAAAGCTGGAGGACACAGAGTTTTTTCCCCGTTTGCTGCTTCTTTTTTTTTTTTTTTTTTTTTTGAGACGGAGTCTCGCTCTGTCGCCCAGGCTAGAGTGCAGTGGCCGGATCTCAGCTCACTGCAAGCTCCGCCTCCCGGGTTCACGCCATTCTCCTGCCTCAGCCTCCCGTGTAGCTGGGACTACAGGCACCCGCCACCTCGCCCGGCTAGTTTTTTGTATTTTTTAGTACAGACGGGGTTTCACCGTGTTAGCCAGGATGGTCTCGATCTCCTGACCTCGTGATCCGCCCGTCTCGGCCTCCCAAAGTGCTGGGATTACAGGCTTGAGCCACCGCACCCGGCCAGCGTTTGCTGCTTCTTAATTGCCTTCAGCTCAAAAATAATTTTTATGTCAAAGAAGCATATTTGGGATGACATAATCTGGGTTCCTTCAGAGGGACTGTGTGGTCAGACGAGAAGAGAGGACTGCTAGGAGTTGTGCACACAGCAGGAGCACCTAAGGGCAAGAAGGAAGGGCCGCAGCCTATACAACCAGGAGGGAAGAAGAATGCAGCCAGCACTGAGACAGGGCCCTTGGCTGAGCAGTCCTCAGGCCCATGTGTGAGTTCTCAACTAGCTGTCATAACATTCTGAATTTATTATCTATGGTCATTAGTCTCATATTTATCTCCCCAAGCATGCCTAAGCATTCATGCAGCTGTTGGAGATGGTGGAACCCTGGTCAGTGATTGGCCTCCTCATGTAAACTGGGCCAGCGAATCTCCGTGGAGGCCATGCTTTCCTGACCCCAACAGTCAGCTCCCAGGAAGAACTCCTCCTTCCTTTTCAAGGTCTCATTCTTAGCTGTATTTCGGTGGGTGCTTAGTTGCCTCCACGATCAGGTATCTTTTATCATTTCCTGCTAGCAGTAGCTTCCTGGGGATGGGAGAGAGGGTTGGGAAAAAGAACAAGAATGATACAATCAGCCCACTTTTCCTAGCACTTTGTACATGCAGCTTCCGACATTTTTACAGGCATTTTACAGACAGTTTTATACATGTAAAAGCATACCACATAAGTGACATTTGTTGTATAACTGGTCATATGTGTTACAGAGATTTTTTAATGTTCCTGAAATATGATAATGGCAAAAAGCCTCTAACGTTTGATAAGAGTTTATCGGCACTCATTAGATGACAAGACTCTTCAATTCCTGACTATTACTAACTGCAGGCTAGGAAAATACTTGTTTTTAGGTTGTGTGTTTTTGTCTTTCCTGTTTTAAATCTTCAACCGGGATCACAAGTTTCTTGTTTCAATTTGCTGACTTTGAGCAATCAATTAGCAAATATTTTTATTTCTCCCCTTCCCCTTCCCCTTCTTCTTTTCCTTTCTTTTCTTTTCTTTTCTTTCTTTTCCTTTCCTTTCCCCTTTCCCCTTTCCCCTTTCCTTTCTTTTCTTTCTCTATTGTCTAGGCTGGAGTGCAGTGGTGCGATCTCAGCTCACTACAAGCTCCGCCTCCCAGGTTCACGCCATTCTCCTACCTCAGCCTCCCCAGTAGCTGGGACTACAGGCGCCT
>NW_012112030.1:10063325-10077338 GCF_000951035.1 Colobus angolensis palliatus
GCCTGTAATCCCAGCTACTTAGGAGGCTGAGGCAGGAGAATCGCTTGAACCTGGGAGGCAGAGGTTGCAGTGAGCTGAGATCATGCCACTGCACTCCAGCCTGGTGACAGAGTGAGACTCTGTCTCAAAAAAAGAGAGAGATTTCTAGATATACTTTCAGTGGAATGGTACAATGCTTGGATTATCCAACCATCTAAGGATATTTACTTGGCTTTGACTGCACAGTTTTACAACTCCTTAGAGACTAAAATTAACTTGCAGAAAACAAGTAGCAATGCAAATCATTCTTCTCCATAGCCATGCGGATGAATTCTGTCCAGGGAGGGGACAAATCTCCTTCTCTCCTAGAAGTCAGTTTTACATCCACTTGGAAATTTAATCTTCATGATTTATACATATTATCTGTTGTTTGGATTCCCCTTTGGACCTGTTGTAATATCTTACTGTTTTCCTCATTTAACCAAAGAGTAAAATCTTCGACACATTCTTTTTACATTTATAAAAGAATTTATGATTTTTTTTGTGGGGGGTGGGGCAGGGGGACAGGGTCTCACTCCATCACCCAGGCTGGAGTGCAGTTGTGTGATCTTGGCTCACTGCAACCTCTGCCTCCCTGTTTCAAACAATTCTCCCTTAGCCTCCCAAGTAGCTGGGACTATAGGCGTGCGCCAGTATGCCTGGCTAATTTTTTTTGTATTTTTAGTCGAGACAGGGTTTCACCATGTTGGCCAGGCTGGTCTTGAACTCCTGACCTCAAGTGATCTGCCCGCCTCAGCCTCCCAAAGCGCTGAGATTTCAGATGTGAGCCACCTGCACCTGGCTGAGACTCATGATTTTGTCATTAGAAAAAATCCTTTAACATTAGGAGCAGAAAAACTCTCAAACTAACTTGGTCAAATGGAGAAATGTAATGGGAATATACAGGCCCATTTCAAGGGAAACTAAGGCAGGATGCATCAAGGCTTCACTAGATCTAGAAGAGAAAAATCTTTAGGAGCCCCAAGAAGTTATCTTATCATTTTTCCAAAGCCATATGATCTTTTGTCTCTGCATCTCACTTTGCATCTGCTTTGTCTTACTCCTTTTGGACTCTTATAACAAAACATCTTAGGGCCAGGCACAGTGGCTCATGCCTGTCATCCCAGCACTTTGGGAGGCCGGGGTGGGCAGATCACCTGAGGACAGAAGTTCAAGACCAAACTGACCAACATGGAGAAACCCCGTCTCTACTAAAAATAATAATAATAATACAAAATTGGCCGGATGTGGTGGTGCATGCCTGCAATCCCAGCTACTCGGGAGGCTGAGGCAGGAGAATCACTTGAACCTGGGAGGCGGAGGTTGCAGTGAACCGAGATCATGCCATTGCACTCCAGTATGGGCAGCAAGAGCGAAATTCCATCTCAAAAAAAAAAAAAAAATCTTAGAATGGGAAATTTATAAACAACAGATATGTATTGCTTATGGTTCTGGAGGCTGAGGAGTCCAAGATAAAGGCCCCAACAGATTCAGTGTCTGGTGAGGGCTCTCTGCTTCATAAATGGCATCTTCTCTGTGTCCTTACATGGTAAAAAGGGTCAACAACTCACTTGAATTTCTTTGTGAAGGTTCTGCCTTCGTGATTTCATTACCTCCTAAAGGGCCTAAGTCTTTTTTTTTTTTTTTTTTTTTGAGACAGGGTCTTGCTCTGTCACACAGGCTGGAGTGCAATGACACAATCTCTGTGCACTGCATCCTCAACCTTTTGGGCTCAAGCAATCCTCCTCCCTCAGCCTCCCAAGTAGCTGGGACCAGAGGTACCTGCTACCACACCTGGCTGATTTTTGTATTTTTTGTAGAGACAAGAACTTGCTACATTGCCCAGGCTGTTCTCAGACACCTGGCCTCAAGTAATCCAACCTGGCCTCCCAGAGTGCTGGGATTACAGGTGTGCTCCACCACATCTGGCCCTAACCCTTAATACAATTACATTGGTGATTGAGTTTCAACATATGAATTTTGGGGGGATATAAACATTCATGCTTTATTCTCTTCTCTTTCAGAAGACTGATTTTCTCTGCTTTTCCATGTACATAGGAGAAATGGCTACCAAACCCTGAAGTTACAGACACTTCCTTTTTTTTTTGAGACAGAGTCTTACACTGTTGCCCAGACTAGAGTGCAGCGGCATGGTCTTGGCTCCCTGCAACCTCTGCCGCCCGTGTTCAAGTGATTCTCCTGCTTCAGCCTTCCGAGGAGCTGGGATTACAGGCACCTGCCACCACGCCTGGCTAATTTTTTGTATTTTTAGTAGAGACGGGGTTTCACCATGTTGGCCAAGCTGGTCTCGAACTCCTGACCTTGTGATCCACCCACCTCGGCCTCCCAAAGTGCTGGAATTACAGGTGTGAACCACCGTGCCCGGCCACAGACACTTCTTTCATTTACTCGTTCAACAAAAATCTGTTGGATACTTACTATGCCAGATACCTGTTGCTCCAGTACCACCAGCCAATATATGAACTTTTCAGTATTCCTATACACATTTCTGAAAGACAGAATCTTGGTGTCTCAGCTACAGCTAGGTCATGTATGCACTCTGAATGGTTGTGCCCAGGGGGGAAAATTACATAGTCCACTGCTATGGGAGAGAATTCCCAAGATGGCTGGATAAACCAGACAAAAGAAGTAACATGTTTTCTTCATACATAAAACATAGACTGCTTAAATAATATAGTGTTCAATATGTACTGTGTTTCAGTCCCAGCTGGAGTATAGTGCCAAACAGTTCTGCCACTAACCACTTGGAGGTAGTGCACATGTCACAGGTTCATGGCTCTGTTTTCCTTAAGACTGTCCTTACTTCAGATGCCAACACAAATTCCAGAGGTCCCCAGGCCACCCATACATTTGATTAACTTGGCTTCACATTTCAGGTTTTTAATAACTCCTTCAGGTTTGATAATTTACTAAAACAGCTCAAGAAAATTATCTACTTATGATTACCTTTATTATAAAGATACAGCTCAAAAATTGTCAATTGAAGACACATATAAGGAAAGTTCTGGGAGGGAATGCAGAGCTTTGGTCACCTCTTCTAAAAAAATTTGGATGAGTTGTCCTCGTGGTACATCAAGGTGCACCAACCAGGAATCTCCACTGAGCTCCAGTATTCAGAGTTTTTATTGGAGATTCATTATGTAGGCATGATTGATTGAGTAAGTCATTGACCTTGTGATTGAACTCAATCAGGTCAGCCTGGCTCAAAGTCCCAAGTATCTAATCCTCTAATCACATGGTTGATCTTTCTGATGACCAGTCACCCATCTTGAGGCTAGTGGCCCAAAGTGAGTCATCCCCCTAGTATTACAAAGACATTGCTGTCACTCTGGAAGTTCCAACAATTTTTGAAGCTCTATGCCAAGAACTGAGACAAAGACCAGATATACTCTTTATTATACCATAATATATCTTTATATTGTAGTAAATGCTGTAAGTGTTGAGGTACCCACTTTCCTGAACACTTGGGGGCTACTGGTTGAGATACAATGAACTGGCCTGGAGGAATAGACATTCCAAGAAGGCAAAAGAACAGAGAAAGCCATTCAGATGAGATTCAGAAAAATTTTTTAATATGATAAACTGGTAAAATAAAATAAGTACAGTATTTTTGCTTGGCCTAAAAGAGATTTGTGTAGACTATAATGTTCTAAAAGTGCTTGGGGCTCAATAGTCAAGGACTGTGACTGATGACTTTTGGAAATGTATCTTGTTGATAGGAGGTTTCAGCAAAAAAGGGAGTTAGTGACATAAATGATATTTTAGGAAGACCACACTGACAGCAGTAGGTAGGTTGAATTAGAAGAGAGAAATCAGAGAAGCTGTTAAGAAGTGTCAAAGTATAATTTTAAAAGTGTATAAGTTTTAAAAGCATGGCTTTCATACAAATATAGAATGAACACGTGTCACTGATTATTACTTAAATCATTAATGAGTCAGATAATAAGTTAGCTTAAAGAAGAATTATAAGAACAAGAAATATGTAATAATCTGAAAATGCATAGAGAAATATATTTGCTAGGTTTGACATAAAACTTTGAAGGCTTTTTTTTTTTTTTTTTGAGACAAGGTCTTGCTCAATCACCCAGGCTGGTGTGCAGTGGCGCGAACATGCTCACTGTGGCTTCCATCTCCCAGGCTCAAACAATTCTCTCACCTCAGCCTCCCAAGTTATGGGGACTACAGGCATGCACCATCATGCCTGGCTAATTTTTCATTTTTTGTAGAGACAGGGTTTTGCTATGTTGCCCAGGCTGGTCTCAAACTCCTGGGCTCAAGTGATCCTTCCTCCTTGGCCTCTCAAATTGTGGGGATTATAGGCATGAGTCACCACACCCAGCTTGAAAAAGTAGTTTTCTACATTCAGAGTTGGAGATAAAATTTGAAGGAAAATAAAGGGCTTCCCATGTACACATCAGAAACTAGAACATAAGGAATAATATGACAATATTCCTCATCAAACAAATGGTCACTCTTAGATTTTCAGTTCTATGTAAATCTTGCTCCACAGGATATTGGGTTAGCAGGTTTCCACAGAATCATCTGCTTCTGATCTAAAAATAATCTTAAAAACCACAGTTAAGTGCCCTGATACAGTGAGACAGAGTATAAGCAATGCCAGCTTGAAGCCTATACCCACGAGTTTATTCACTGCAGCATTAATAATTAGAGTATCTGGTACAGTCTTGTACATAAGGCTCTGAGGATGTTCTTTGATGAGGACTAAATTTTTACTTATAGCTTATGACAGAGCATTTAAATGAGCATGAGAGAAAAGCAGAACCACATGTTGGTGATAAGACTGAATGGACTCTAATTAGTAAGAGCAGCAAATAATATCAGAATGGAATATAAAATTTTGTTGCTTTTTTTTTTTAGACAGAGTCTCACTCTGTCGCCCAGGCTGGAATGCAGTGGCTTGATCTAGGCTAACTGCAACCTCCACCTCCCGGGTTCAAGCGATTCTCCTGCCTCAGCCTCCCGAGTAGCTGGGATTATAGGCAAGTGCCAACAAACCTAGCTTATTTTTGTATTTTTAATAGAGACGGGGTTTCACCATGTTGACCAGGCTGGTCTCCAACTCCTGACCTCAGGTGATCCACCCACCTTGGCCTTTCACAGTACTGGGATTATAGGCGTGAACCACCGTGCCCGGCCGAGAATAAAATTCTTTGTTGTTGTTGTTTTGTTTTTTTTGAGATGGAGTCTCACTCTGTTGCCCAGGGTGGACTGCGCTGGCGTGATATCGGCTCACTGCAACATCCACCTCCTGGGTTCAAAGTGATTCCCCAGCCTCAGCCTCCTGAGTAGCTGGATTAGGGGCGCCCACCACCATGCCTGGCTAATTTTTGTATTTTTAGTAGAGACGAGGTTTGACCATGTTGGCCAAGCAGATCTCAAACTCCTGACCTCAGGCAATCTGTCTGCCTCAGTCTCCCAAAATTCTGGGATTACAGGCATGGACCACCATGCCCGATGAAGAATACAATTCTTTATAGGAAAAAATATATAACAATTCTGTTAAATATTAATAAACATTTTCTTGAAGATAAGAACCTGTTAGGGACAGTGAGAGCACTACCAAATCTCCTACCATATAAAGTATACGTGGTACCTGAAACGTGTTTATGTATTTTGTTTGTTTGTTTGTTTTAAGTCAAGGTCTTACTTTGTCACCCAGCCTGGAGTACAGTAGCACAATCATGGCTTGCTGCAGGCTCCACCTCCCGGGCTCAAGCAATCCTCCTACCTCAGTCTCCCAGGTACTATGGGACCACAGTTGCACGCCGCCACATTCACCTAATTAAAAAAAAAAAAAATTTGGTAGGGATGGGTATTTTGTATGTTGGTTAGGCTGGTCTTGAACTCTTGCGCTCAAGCAAGCCTCCTGCCTCAGCCTCACAAAGTGCTAGGATTACAGGAGTGAACCACCATGCGTGGCCTCATATTTATCTTAGTAATATTTTACTTTTTCAAAATTAACCAACAGAAAGTCACACTTCTGCTTTGATTTCACAATTCTTACTATGTGTTTCTTAAAATAGTGTTGAAATAATTACAAAATATAAAGGATACCAGACAAACTTCCATTTTGGCCTTCCCTTCTAATAGGTAAAAAAACAAATCTTTGTGATTGCCAAGGGACTCTCTGGGAAACTTTAAGATAGTAGAAGTTTAAAAGATTTTTTGAAATTATTATTATTTTTAATTTAGGCTCTAATCTTGGGAATTAAAAAACAGAGGAGACTTGGCCACTTGATAAAAGTGGAATTATATGCTCCCGTATTAGTCAAAATTCTCTTAGAGGGACAGAACTAATAAGATATATACATGGAGTTTATTAAGTATTAACATACAGGATCCACAGGGTCCCACAATAGGCTGTCTGCAAGCCGAGGAGCAAGGAGAGTCAGTCCGAGTCCCAAAACTGAAGAACTTGGAGTCTGAGGACAGGAAGCATCTGGCACAGGAGAAAGATGTAGGCTGGGAAGCTAGGCCCGTCTCTCTCCTTTTCACATTTTTCTGCCTACATTATTATATTTACTGGCAGCTGATTAGATTGTGCCCACCAAGTTAAGGGTGGATCTGCCTCCCCCAGCCCACTGACTCAAATGTTAATCTCTTTTGGCAACAGCCACAAAGACACCCCCAGGATTAATACTTTGTATCCTTCAATCCAATCAAGTTGACAGTATTAACCAAAACAGGTTCACCCCTTGTCAACTTGAACCCACACACATCTCCTGAGATCATACATAATCTTAAAATAAAGACAATAATAAGGTCACAATTACGCCTAACATAATACAACTATCCTTTGTACAACCAGAAATGCACCAATCCCCAACCCAAGTAGTATTACATAAAGTTAACATTATGTAAATGCTGACAGGAAGTCAATAAATCTTATGTCACATGATAAAGGAAAAGGAAATAAAATGAAGATATTTTAGTACAAGGGTCTACATGCACAAACATGTTTTTAACAAAAGAAGGAAGAAATACACATGACAGTTACAGTCCTCATTTCTGCAGCTGGTCACGTGGCCATAGCTAGTTTTGATGACTACCTTTTTCTACTGCCCATTCTGTATTCCCTTTGCCTTCAGCAAGCACCTCAGCAGGTCGTGGTTTTTTTCCTGGTGGAGTGACCCATACCTTCATTCCTGAAGGGTCTGGGCCATTTGTAGTTCTGCCTGAATTGGGCTGTTGTAGTTTCCCATTGACCTTAATCACAGGGCATGGTATTACTAAGAGATGCCCTAATGGATCTCCTGTATTCCACGCATACTCTTCCTTACCTCTGTTGTGGAGGAGTAGACTGTGTTTAGTAGTTCAGGCCAATCACCGCAGCCAACAATGTAACGCCCTTCCTTGCCTGTTGACTTAAAGGTAGGAAGAGCCCAAAGTGTCCAGGTGGGAATCGTTTTTTTTTGAGATGGAGTTTCTCTCGTTACCCAGGTTGGAGTGCAATGGTGTGATCTCGGCTCACTGCAACCTCCGCCTCTCAGGTTCAAGCAATTCTCCTTCTTCAGCCTCTCGAGTAGCTGGGATTACAGGCATGCACCACCATGCCCGGCCTCCCAAATTTTGTATTTTTAGTAGAGACAGGGTTTCTCCATGTTGGTCAGGTTGGGCTCGAACTCCTGACCTCAGGTGATCCTCCAACCTTGGCCTCCCAAAGTGCTAGGATTACAGGCGTGAGCCACCCTGCCTGGCCTCCAGGTGGCCATCTTAACTTCCAGTGTAATGGAATCATTGTTGTGTCTCCTGGTGCGAGCGTTCCTCCCTCTGGAACTAAGACCTCGAGGCCAGTAGAACGTAATGTTGCAGGAACAGGAAGCAAAAATTTTGCTAGTGGATTCCTAGGGGTGATAGTGAGTGATCAATCCACTTCCACCTCCAACCCTTGATTCCTGGACCCGTGAATCCTGGCCGTGAGAGAAACAGTACCATCCATTGGATGCTGATTCAGAGCATACACAGCCTTCTGGAGAACTTTGCCCCAGCTCTGCAAAGTATCGTCACCTAGTCGGCATTGTAATTGTGACTTCAAAAGGCCATTCCACCATTCTGTCAATCCAGCTGCTTCAGGATTATGGGGAACGTGGTAAGACCAGTGAATTCCATGAGCATACACCCACTGCCACACTCCTTTAGCCATAAAGTGAGTGCCTTGGTCAGAGGCAGTGCTGTGTGGAATACCATGACAGTGGATAAGGCATTCCGTGAGTTCGTGGATAGTAGTCTTGGCAGAAGCACTGGGTGCAGGATAGGCAAACCCATATCCAGAGTAACTGCCTGTTCCAAGGAGGACAAACCTCTGCCCTTTCCATGATGGAAGAGGTTCAATATAGTCAACCTGCCACCAGGTCGGTGGCTGATCACCCCAAGGAATGGTGCCATATTGAGGGCTCAGTGTTGGTCTCTTGCTGCTGCAAATTGGGCACTCAGCAGTGGCCGTAGCCAGGTCAGCCTTGGTGAGTGGAAGTCCATAGTGCTGAGCCCATTTGCAACCTCCATCCCTGCCACCATGGCCTCTTTGTTCATGGAACCATTGGGCAATCACAGGAGTGGCTGGGGAAAGAGGCTGAGTGGTGTCCACAGAACAGGTCATCCTGTCTACTTGATTATTAAACTCCTCCTCCGCTGAGGTCACCTGTTGGTGAGTACTCACATGGGATACAAATATCTTCACAGTTTTTGACCACTCAGAGAGGTTGATCCACATACCTTTTCTTCAAATTTCTTTGTCACCAATTTTCCAATCATTCTTCTTCCAAGTCCCTGACCATCCAGCCAAACCATTGGCTACAGCCCATGAAAATCAGTATATAATCTCAAATCTGGCCATTTCTTCTTCCATGCAAAGTGCACAACCAGGTGCACTGCTAAAGTTTTGCCCACTAGGAAGATTTCCCTTCACCACTGACCTTCAGGGATGTCTTAGAATGGGGCTGTAGTGCTGCAGCTGTCCATTTTCACGTGGTGCCGCCATATCGTGCAGAACCATCTGTGAACCAGGCCCTGGTCCTCTCTTCCTCTGTCAACTGATCATAGAGAACTCCCCATGAGGCCATCAGTGAAGGCTGAGGAAGGGAAGGCAGGGTGGCAGGAGTGGAGACCATGGGGATTTGAGCCACCTCCTTATGTAACTTACTTGTGCCTTCAGGACCTGTTCGAATCCAATCACGTATATACTACTTCCATTTGATGATGGGATGCTGCTATACATGACCCCCTGTATGGCTAGATGGGTCAGAAAGCACCCAGTTCATGACAGGCAGTTCTGGTTGCATGGTGTCTTACTTGATGACCCATAGTCAAACGTTCAGTTTCCACCAAAGCCCAGTAACAGGCCAACAGCTCTCTCTTAAAAAAAGAGAGAGGTTATCTGCAGAAGATGGCAGGGGCTTGCTCCAAAATCCTAGAGGCCTCAGGCCTATGGGAGACTGTCAAGGGCTCCAAACAGCATCCCTATCTGCCACTAACACCTCAAGTACCATTGGCTCTGCTGGGTCATATGGCTCAAATGGCAGAGCAGCTTGCACAGCAGCCTGGACCTGCTGCAGAAACCTTCTCCTGTTTTGAACCCCACTCAAAACTGATAGCCTTTCATGTCACTTAATAAATGGGCCAGAATAACACACCCAAATGAGGAATGTGTTGCCTCCAAAATCTAAATAGGCCCACTGGATGTGCCTCTTTCTTGGTTGTAGGAGGGGCCAAATGCAGCATCTTCTCCTTTACCTTGGAAGAAATATCTTGACAGACCCCACACTGCTGGACCCCTAGAAATTCTACTGAGGTAGAAGTTCCCTGAATTTTAGACAGATTTATTTCCCATCCTCTGGCACACAAATGTCTCACCAATAAGTCTAGCGAGTTTGCTATTTCTTGCTCACTGAATCCAATCAGCATAATGTCATCTATGTAATAGACCGGTGTGATATCTTGCGGAGGTGAAAAGCTATCAAGGTCTCTCTGAATAAGATTATGACACAAAGTGGAGAGTTGATAAACCCCCAAGGTAGCACAGTAAAAGTATATTGCTGTCTTTGCCACCTGAAGGCAAATTGCTTCTGGTGGGCCTTATGAAAAGGAATGGAGTAAAAGGCATTTGCAAAGTCAATGGCTGTACACCAGTACCAGGATATGTGTTAACTTGCTCAAGCAATGAAACTACATGGTACAGCAGCTCAAATTGCAGTCACCACTTGCTTAAGCTTATGATAATCCACTGTCATTCTCCAAGATCCAGCTGTCCTCTGCACAGGCCAAATGGGAGAGTTGAACAGAGATGTGGTGGCAATCATCACCCCTGCATCTTTGAAGTCCTTGATAGTGGCAATAATTTCTGCAATCTCTCCAGGGATGCAATATTGTTTTGATTTACTATTTGTCTAGGTAGAGACAGCTCTAATGGCTTCCATTCGGCCTTTCTCGCCATAATAGCTGTCACCCTACCAGTCAGGGAGCCAAAATGGGGGCTCTGTCAGCTGCTAAGTATGTCTATGCCAATTATGTATTCTGGCACTCGGGAAATGACCACGGGATGAGTCTGGGACCTACTAGACTCACCGTAAGTCAGATCTGAGCTAAAACCCTATTCATTATGTTACCTTCATAAGCCCCTACTTTACCTGGAGGATCACAGTGATGCTTTGGGTCCCCTGAAATCAAAGTGAGTTCAGAACCAGTGTCCAATAATCCCCGAAATGTCTGATCATTTCCCTTCCCCAAAGCACAGTTACCCTGGTGAAAGGCCAGAGGCCTCCTTGGGGAAGGATGGGAGAAAGATTCACTGCATAAAGTGTTGGTAATATAGTGCGGTTGTTCCTCAACAGGACCCAGGCTCCCCTTCATTCAAGGGGTTCTGGGTCTGTAAACTGGCTCAAGTTTGAAAATTGATTGAGGGGCCATGATTCTCTGCTTTTATAATTCAAGTAAGTCTTGTCCCTTTGACCTAGAAGTTTTCTGTTTGTATAATTTAAATAGGAATGCAGCAGACTTCCTATCAATTTAACTTCTAGGTACGCCGAGATTAATTAGCCAATGCCTGAGCTCTACAGGAGTCAGTCTATTCTGATTGTCACTTTGCCTCTGCTTTCTTTTATGGTAGCTACACCCACGTTGCCTTTGAGGGTTGGCACCTGGCCCCTGCTACCTCAGGATCCAATTATTCCCATTGTATTTAAATTTTGCAGTCGAGTGACTGCAGCTGCCACCGTTAGATGTGACATACAGTGAAGGGCAATTACAGGATTCTTCGAAGATGCAGGTGCTGTCTGCACAAATCTGTTTCACAAGGCATTGGTCAAGGGTGTATCTTCTGGACCCTCCCAGCTGGAATGAGCAGGTCTGAGATGACTAATCCACTCCACCATCCCAATCTCCCTAAGCTTTTGGATCCCTTCCTCTACATTAAACCAAGGGAGATCAGGCATTTCCAGCTCCTCACAGTGGGCCATCTTTTAAGTCATATTTCAGCTAACCGAGCAAATAAACTATTAGAATCTTTTTTAACTCCCTAACCTGATCCAGCTCTATGTTCCTTCTACCATTACCCCATACCTTTAATGTCCATCCCTGGCCAGGCACGGTGGCTTATGCCTGTAATCCCAGCAGTTTGGGAGGCTGAGGTGGACATTTCACTTTAAGTCAAGAATTTGAGACCAGCCTGGCCAACACTGTGAAACACTGTTTTTACTAAAATTACCAAAATTAGCCTGGCTTTGCGGCATACGCCTGTATTCCCAGCTACTCAGGAGGCTGAGGCAAGAGAATCACTTGAATCTGGGAGGTGGAGGGAGGTGGAGGTTGCAGTGAGCCGAGATTGTGCCGTTGCACTCTGGCCTGGGTGACAGAGTGAGACTTTTTCTAAAAAAAAAAAAAAAATATCCATTCCCATGCCTGTTCTCCCAGGTTGCTATTGATATAAATTAGAGAACTCAAACAGTTCTTTTCTTTTTGCGTGTAGTACATCTCCTGATGGGTCACACTCTCAACCTCATCTCTAGGGCCTTGCTGGGACTTTAGTTATAGGTCTAGAAGCAAACAGATATATTAGGGATGGCTTCTGAGGGGACTCAACATTATCTTGCCTGCCTGGCAACTTCCTCAGGGGAGGCCATCACTGTTGTCCAGGAAGAGCAAGGTTTATCTTTTCAGACAAAGGTGGAAAGAGAGCCTGGGCCAGGGAGGGGATGTTGTCACTACTGGGGGTGGGGAAGCTGTTCCTTCTAGGAACAACGGTTAATTCGAGTTTACAAACTCAGTGTCCTCAGCTTCATCAGGGTTCTCCCACGTCCTCATTCCAAGTATCAGGGTCTTATTCTTTTCCAATTAATGCCCTCACTTTAACAGTAGACACCTGGTGAGGCTGTGCATGCATCTTTCGTTGCAGGTCAGCCATTCACTCGCATGATAAGAGTTTGTGTCTGTTTTTGCACAATTTCACTTCTTTCTCTACAGGAGATAAGACTCTCACTCAGGGCAGTCTTAGCAGATTTGATTCTCAGTATCTGCTTCTGAAGCCAGAGACAGAATCCCTGAGTTCATCATTTTCTTTTTTTTTTTTTTTTGAGACAGAGTCTCACTCTGTTGCCCAGGCTGGAGTGCAGTGGCGCGATCTCAGTTCACTGCAAGCTCCGCCTCCCGGGTTCCCGCCATTCTCCTGCCTCAGCCTCCCGGGTAGCTGGGACTGCAGGCGCCCGCCACCACACCCACCTAATTTTTTTTTTGTATTTTTAGTAGAGACGGGGTTTCACCGTGTCAGCCAGGATGGTCTCGATCTCCTGACCTCGTGATCCGCCCGCCTCGGCCTCCCCAAGTGGTGGGAAGAGTTCGTCATTTGCTTTCATCACTTTTTCCACTGAAATTAGGAGCAACCAACCAGCTTCACTGTGTTCCTCGGTTCTCCACATATGGTCAAAGGTATTCTGTATAGGGTCACAAAACTCCTTGCCTCTCACGAGCGGTGAATAAGGAGTGTCAAATGCATTTACTCTGTGTAACTCTCTAAATAGTTTCCTCCAAGGACTATTAGTGTTCTCCATACTATTAGAACTAAGTCTTTAGCATTTTTGGGTCTAATCCTATTAAGCAGCCAACTCCAGAGACTCCAAAACCAATAAAAGAACTCCATCCTTAATATTCTGTTCCTCTAGAACTACTCCTGGTACCAAAATTTGTATATGTATATCCTATTGGGGGAGTTTATTAACTTTCACAATCACAAGGTCCCCCAATAGGCTGTCTGCAAGCTGAGGAACAAGGAGAGCCAGTCCGAGTACCAGAACTGAAGAACTTGGAGTCCGATGTTTGAGGGCAGGAAGCATCCAGCATGGGAAAGAGATGCAGCTGGGAGACTAGGCCCATCTCTCCTTTTTACATTTTTCTACCTGCTTTATATTTGCTGGCAGCTGATTAGATTGTGTCCGCCAGATTAAGGGCGGATCTGCTTTCCCCAGCCCACTGACTGAAATGTTAATCTCTTTTGGCAACACCCACATAGACACACCCAGAATTAATACTCTATCCCTCAATCCAGTCAAGTTGGTTAACACTCAGTATTAACCGTCACAGCTCCCCAGAAAATAAACGGTTAAAATAAACACAATTAGGAATGATGAAGTGATACTACTATTGACCCCACAGAAATAAATATATATATATATATATATATTTTTTTGAGACGGAGTCTCGCTCTGTTGTCCAGGCTGGAGTGCAGTGGCCGGATCTCAGTTCACTGCAAGCTCTGCCTCCTGGGTTTACGCCATTCTCCTGCCTCAGCCTCCCAAGTAACTGGGACTACAGGTGCCCGCCACATCGCCCAGCTAGTTTTTTTGTATTTTTTTAAATAGAGACGGGGTTTCACCATGTTAGCCAGGATGGTCTAGATCTCCTGACCTTGTGATCCACCCGTCTCGGCCTCCCAAAGTGCTGGGATTACAGGCGTGAGCCACCGCGCCC
>NW_012112030.1:10078045-10080671 GCF_000951035.1 Colobus angolensis palliatus
ACCTATGATTCCAGGTCTCTAAATCCAAAGTTTGCAGTGAGCTGAGATCCGGCCACTGCACTCCAGCCTGGGCGACAGAGTGAGACCCTGTCTCAAAAAAAAAAAAAAAAAAAAAATTTCATTACTGGGTATATAACCAGAGGAATATAAAGCATTCTGCCATAAAGACACACGCACATGAATGTTTATTGCAGCATTGTTTGTAATACCAAAGACATGGAACCAACATAAATGCTCATAAATGGCAGACTGGATAAATAAAATGTAGTACATGTACACCATACTATGCAGCCATAAAAAAGAAAAAGATCATATCTTTTGCAGGAACATAGATGGACCTGCAGGCTATTCTTAGCAAACTAATGCAGGAACAGAAAACCAAATACTGCATGTTCTCACTTATACGTGGGAGCTAAATAATAAGAACTTATGAACACAAAGAAGGAAACAACAGACACTGGGGTCTATTTGACGGGGGAGGGTGGGAGGAGGGTGAGCAGCAGAAGAGGTTACTGTTGGGTACTGGGCTTAATACCTGGGTGATGAAATAATCTGTACAAAAAAAACCCATGGCCAGGCATGGTGGCTCACGCCTGTAATCCTAGCACTTTGGGAGGCCGAGGTGGGGTGGGAGGATCACTTGAGGTCAGGAGTTTAAGACCATCCTGGCCAACATGGTGAAACCCTGTCTCTACTAAAAATACAAAAACTAGCTGGGTGTGGTGGTGCATGCCTATAATCCCAGCTACTCAGGAGGCTGAGGCTGAAGAATTGCTTGAACCCAGGAGGTGGAGGTTGCATTGAGCTGAGATCGTGCCACTGCACTCCAGCCTGGTGCCAAAGCAAGACTTCGGCTCAATAAATAAATAAATAAATAAATAAAAATTAAAAAAGAAAATAAATGGTTATAGCTTGGCTGCTTATTAATCAAAGTGACAATGAAATCATTTGAACATGACAGAAGGTAACATAATTGCAGGAAAACATAGCGGTTTCAGGGTGATGTCTTAGTCCATTTCCTGCTGCTATAACAGAATAGTGCAGATCAGGTAATTTATTTGGCTTATGGTTCGGGAAGTGAGAACTCCAAGATCTGGGGCCACATCTAATCAGGGACTTCTTGCCATGTCATAACATGGCAGAAGGCATCACATGGCAAAGAAGCATAAGAGACACACACAGAGAAAAAGGCAGCTGAACTTCCACAATAACCCAAACCCACAATAATGGCAGTAATCTGCTCATAAGCATAAACCATCATGACATAATTACCTCTTGAAGGTCCTGTCCCCTAATACTGTCATCATGGTAATTTAATTTCCACATGAGTTTTGGAGGGGACATTGAAACCACAGCAGAGAAACTAAAAAATATAATAATAATAAATAAGACAGCACAAAGCACAGAGCATGATTTTGGAGAGATGCCAAATCTCATCACACTTTTTTATTTTTTTTAGCAATAGAAATCTATGCTACAATTCACATGGGGAAGATAAAGAGAAGTTGACTAGTGGATATAAATTGACGGTTTGATAGAAAAAAATAAAGCCTAGTGTCAGATCAGTAGGGTCACTATAGTTTACAGTAGTCAACTGTACATTTTAAAATAACTAGAAGAGAAGAATTTAAATGTTTCTAGCATAAAGAAATAACAAATATTTAAGGTGATAAATATTTTAAGCACAGTGATTTGATCTTTACAAATTAAATGAATGTATTAAATTACCACACGTAACTTGAAAATATGTACATTTATCATGTATCAGTTGAAAAAATTTACATGCAATGTCAAGGAACCTTGAGTAGCCAAAGCAATCTTAAAAAAGAAGAAATTTGCTGGGCGCGGTGGCTTATGCCTGTAATCCCAGCAGTTTGGGAGGCCAAGGCGGGCAGATCATGAGGTCAAGAGATCGAGACCATCCTGGCGAACGTGGTGAAACCCCGTCTCTACTAAAAATAAAAAAATTAGCTGGGCATAGTGGTGTGCACCTGTAATCCCAGCTACTCAGGAGGCTGAAGCAGGAGAATCGCCTGAATCTGGGAGGCAGAGGTTGCAGTGAGCCAAGATCATGCCACTGTACTCCAGCCTGGCAACAGAGTGAGACTCCATCTCAAAAAATAAATAAATAAATAAAAATAAATAAAAAGAAGAACAAATTTGAAGGTCTCATACTTCCTGATTTTAAAACTTACTATAAAGCTATAATAATCAAAACAGTGTGGTGCAGGTTGAGTACCACTTATTTAAAATGCTTGAGACCAGAAGTGTTTCAGACTTCATATTTTTTCATATTTGGGAATATTTGCATTGTACTTACCGGTTGAGCATCCCTACCCCAAATCCATACCTGTAGTCCCAGCTACTCGGGAGGCTGGGGCAGGATAATCACTTGCAACCAGAAGGTGGAGGTTGCAGCGAGCTGAGATGGCGCCACTGCATTCAAGTCTGGGCAACAGAGTGAGACTCTGTCTCACAAAAACAAAAACAAACAGAAAAACCAAACAAATAAAACAAATGATAATGGAAACAACATGTCAAAATTTGTGGAATACAGCGAAAGCAGTACTAAGATGGAAGTTTATAGCTATAATCACTTATATCAAAAAGAAGAAAAACTTCAAAG
>NW_012112030.1:10087031-10090615 GCF_000951035.1 Colobus angolensis palliatus
TTTTTTTTTTTTTTTTTTTTGAGACGGAGTCTCGCTCTGTGGCCCAGGCTAGAGTGCAGTGGCCGGATCTCAGCTCACTGCAAGCTCCACCTCCCGGGTTTACACCATTCTCCTGCCTCAGCCTCCTGAGTAACTGGGACTACAGGCGGCTGCCACCACGCCCGGCTAATTTTTTTTGTATTTTTAGTAGAAACGGGATTTCACCATGTTCGCCAGGATGGTCTTGATCTCCTGACCTTGTGATCCGCCTGCCTCGGCCTCCCAAAGTGCTGGGATTACAGGTGTGAGCCACCGCTCCCGGCCTTTCTTTTTTTTTAAATGGAGTCTTGCTCTCATTGTGCAGGCTGGAGTGCAGTGGTGCGATCTCAGCTCACTGCAACCTCCATCACCCGGCTTCAAGTGATTCTCCTTCCTCAGCCTCCACAGTAGCTGGGATTACAGGCATGCACCACCATGCCCGGTTAATTTTTGTATTTTTAGTAGAGACTGGGTTTCACCATGTTGGCCAAGCTGGTCTCTAACTCCTGACCTCAGGTGACCCACCTGCCTCAGCCTCCAAAAGTGCTGGGATTACAGGCCTGAGCCACAGCGCCCAGCTCTGGCCTTTTTTTTTTTTTTTTTTATAAGGGCACTAATCCAATTCATGAGGGCTCCACATTCATGATCTAATGACCTTCTAAAGGCCCGACATCCAAGTACCATCACATTGGGGTTTAGATATCAACCTATGAATTTGTCGGTGGAGACAAACATTAGCCCACAACAAAAGGGAATAGAGGAAGGAATATTACACTGGTTCTTTCACTGCCCTACCAAATTCATCCATCAAGGTTCAATTATTCACCCATGTCTCCAGCCATTAGGAATTAATTGATAAAAGAAGCAATCCAGTCAATGGTTCTTACTGTACATAAGACTTACCTAATAAACTCATTAAATGAAGATTCCTTGCCTTATACTCAGATACTCTAATTCTATAGAACTGAGATTAGCTAAGGAGACTGCATTTTTAACTAGATCTCCTAGGGAATTCTTACGTGTGTGGTCCTTAGAACACATTGTTGGAATAGAAATGGAAAGCCAGGGTGGGTGTGGTGGCTCACGCCTGTAATCAGCACTTTAGGAGGCCAAGGTAGGCAGATTACTTGAGCTCAGGAGTTCAAGACCAGCCTGGGCAATAAGGCAAAACCTCGTCTCTACAGAAAATACAAAAATTAGCCAGGCATGGTGGAACACACCTGTAATCCCAGCTATTTGAGAGGTTGGGAAGTGGGAGGTGGGAGGATCACTTGAGCCTGTGAGGTTGAGGCTGCAGTGAGCCACGATTGCACCACTGTACTCAAGCCTGGGCAACAGAGTGAGACCCTGTCAAAAAAAAAAAAAAAAAAAAAAAAAAAAAAAAAAAAAAAAAAAAAAAAAAGACAGAAAGAAAGAAAAGAAAAAACAGAAAGGAAACTAGTCAAACATCACAAATGAATATTGATGCAAAAATCCTCAGCAAAACTCTAGCATAAAAAATACATTAAAGTCCAGGCATGGTGGCTCATGCCTGTAATCCCAGCACTTTGGGAGGCCCAGGCAGGTGGATCACCAGAGGTCAGGAGTTCCATCTCAGGCTGGCCAACATAGTAAAACCCCATCTCTACTAAAATTACAAAAATTAGCCTGGCATGTTGGTGGGTGCTTGTAATCCCAGCTACTCGGGAGGCTGAGGCAGGAGAATTGCTTGAACCCGGGAGATAGGGTTTCACCATGTTGGCCAGGCTGCTCTCTATCTCCTGACCTCAGGTGATCCTCCCACCTCAGCCTCCCAAAGTACTAATATTACAGGTGTGAGCCACTGCACCCAGCCCTAATTGTACTTTTTTCTAATTTTATTTTTTGGAGTCTGGCTCTGTCACCCAGGTCAGAGTAGAGTGGCACAATCTCAGCTCACTGCAACCTCTGCCTCCTGTTTTCAAGTGATTCTCTTGCCTCAGCCTCCCAAGTAGCTGGGATCATAGGCTGCACCACCATGCCTGGCTAATTTTTGTATTTTTAGTAGAGACAGGGTTTTGTCATGTTGGCCAGTCTGGTCTCGAACTTCTGACATCAAGTGATCCGCTCACCTTGGCCTCCCAAAGTGCTGGGATTACAGGCGTGAGCCACTGTGCCCAGCCTGGATAATTTTTCTTTTTCTTTTCTTTTCTCCTTTTTTTGAGACGGAGTCTCAAACAGAGTGAGACTCTGTCTCACAAAAACAAAAACAAACAGAAAAACCAAACAAATAAAACAAATGATAATGGAAACAACATGTCAAAATTTGTGGAATACAGCGAAAGCAGTACTAAGATGGAAGTTTATAGCTATAATCACTTATATCAAAAAGAAGAAAAACTTCAAAGAAACAACCTAGCGATGCATCTTAAAGAACTAGAAAAGCAGCCGGGTGCGGTGGGATTACACCTGGGATTACAGGCTTGCTGTGTTGCCCAGGCTGGAGTGTAGTGGCGTGATTTCAGCTCACTGCAACCTCCGCCTCCCGGGTTCAAGCCTCTTGGCCTCAGCCTCCCGAGTAGCTGGGATTACAGGTGCCTGCCACAATGCCTGGTTAATTGTTTTTGTATTTTTAATAGAGATGGGGTTTCACCATCTTGGCCAGGCTGGTCTTGAACCCCTGACCTCATGATCCACCCACCTCTGCCTCCCCAAGTGCTGGGATTACAGGCGCCTGGCCAATAATTTTTCTTAATAAGAGAGAGTACCATGATAAAGTGTGGAAAAAAATGCTTCAAGACTTCTGTTTATATCTTAGTTTAGACTTCTGTTTATATCTTAGTTACGTCTGCTACATTTTTGCAGGTTGTTGGAATCCCAAGCCAGGTAGAGTTTGTGCGTCATTTAAAATTGCTTTCACTGAGAATTTTCTCTTCATTTGTTGGCAAGGCTTCTAACACGTTTGATTTCCTTTTAAGCAGATAAATGCCAGTTTTCTTCAATGGGAACACTTTTAGCTGAGTTTCTAAAAATAGGAATGGGATTTGAAGCAGGTTAGGTTCTCTTACAACTCCTACATTTCCCCCCTTTCCACAAATACATATGGATACTCTTTTTACATGTATTTATGTTTGTATCACATGCAAAAGTTCCTTTTCCTGTTCCACTCAAGTAAAACTTACATGTCTTGAGGTATTTATTCCCTGGTCTACCTTAAGACCCTATGTCTTTCTGAATAGAACAGTGTTTAAGAGGGCAGTGGTGGTAACAAGGTCTCAGTGTGAATCTTGGCTCAGCTCCTGCTACCTCTGTGATCTTGAATAAGTACATTAACACTTTTTGTCTTAGTTTCTTTACCTGGTTTATGCTGAAATATTTCTTAGGCAGTTTGGGTTGCTATAGCAAAGTGCCATAGACTGTATATAAATAACAGAAATTATTCCTCAGAGTTCTGAGGGCTAGAAGTCTTAGACCAAAAGAGTGCTGGCACAGTTGTGTTCTGGTAAGGGCCGTCTTCTAGCTGCAGACAGCCAACTCCTTGTTACATTTTCACATGTCAGAAAAGGAGTAGGCTAGCTCTCTGACCATGTTTTTTTTTTTTTTTTTTT
>NW_012112030.1:10094920-10104965 GCF_000951035.1 Colobus angolensis palliatus
AGACCCTGTCAAAAAAAAAAAAAAAAAGAAAGAGAGAAAAGAAAGAAAGAAAGAAAGAAAGAAAGAAAGAAAGAAAGAAAGAAAGAAAGAAAGAAAGGAAAAGAAGAATAAAGGAAGAAAATCTATCTTTCTATACCAATTGATATAGAGGCAGAAACCATCGTAGAATTACTATTTTTGTTTTGTTTTGTTTTGGGTTTTTTTGAGATGAAGTCTCACTCTGTTGCCCAGGCTAGAGTGCAGTGGCATGATCTGGAGTCACTGCAATCTCTGCCTCCTGGGTTCAAGCAATTCTCCTGCCTCAGCCTCTCGAGTAACTGGGACTACAGGTGCATGCCACCACGTCCGGCTAATAGTTTTGTATTTTTTTTAGTAGAGACGGGATTTCACCATATTGGCCAGGCTGGTCTCCAACTCCTGACCTCGTGATCCACCCACCTCGGCCTCCAAAAGTGCTGGGAATACAGGCGTGAGCCACTGCACCAGGCCTTAAGTGGCAACTATTTAAGGAAATAAAATGGGTGTAGTGAGTGATCCAGGCATAGGAGTTACAGAGGTTAAAAGAAAAAGCAGCAGATAATTAAGCAGAGTAATCTGAATCCTGCCAGAGGATGCCTTACTCCAGATATCAATGGTTTCAGCTTTGGGACAATGGAATTTGCAAGAAAAAATTGAACCAGCTTATCAAAGTGTTGTTTAATATGTATTTCAGAAAACACTGCGCCTAATGAAGAGTTCTTAAACCACCACAATGGAATGGCAGGCTCTTAGACAGTTCTCTGACTTAAATGCCTTTATAAATGTGGAATATTTGAATGAACGAGAGATGGGGAACCCCATAGAAAAGAGTATATAATATCACACACTGGGAGAAAGAAAACAGCAAAACTTTTGTGGACTTATTGATACTGACTATAATAACATGCAAAGTCTGTAGGACCCAAGACACCACTATTTTCATTAGCCAGAATAAGGTCCTTAAGATATCATATAATAGTTGGAACTCTAATATGAATTTGTTGCACCTTTGGCCCAATCAGATTCTGAACTCCACCCGAAGTTTCACATAGTCCCTGCTTCAAACATGATGGCTGACTAATTAGTTGGATGGTATGATCTACATTGTGGCTGTCAATCATCCTTGGCCTGGTTCTTGCTCAAAGTAGCAAGGTGGTAGTGAAGGAGGCTTATCACCTGGAGTTTATCACCTGGTCTTCACTTCACTAAGGCTAACTTGTCTGCTAGCATTGCTAAAGTTTGTTTGTTTTTGAGATGGAGTCTCGCTCTGTTGCCCAAGCTGGAGTGCAGTGGTGTGATCTCAGCTCACTGTAACCTCCTCCTCTTGGGTTCAAGCAATTCTCCTGCCTCAGCCTCCTGAGTAGCTGGGACTACAGGTGCCCACCGCCACGCCCAGCTAATTTTCGTATTTTTAGTAGAGACATGGTTTCACCATATTGACCAGGCTGGTCTCGAACTCCTGACCTTGTGGTTCGCCCACCTCAGCCTCTCAAAGTGCTCGGATTACAGGCGTGAGCCACCAGGCCCGACCTGCTGAAGTTTAAATTGGCAAAACACACTGACCAGTGAACAGAAAGCCCATCCATAGTTTACAATCTGATTGCAGGTCAGTCAGTTTCACTGGCTCCCCTTGGCATGTAGAGGACACTGTTTTGTCTTTACTTAGACTCCCTCTGGTTGCATATTTGTTTTCATGGTTATAGTGTCATCATGTATGAACCTACTGAATGTGTTATACACCACTCGGACTTTGCCTTAGACCATTCTTCATAGTATAAGAAAAGAAGCTGAAGCCACAGTATTTCTTGTTATTATACTTTTTTGTGCTTATAAGTCAGCCATATAAGAAACTGGAACATTTTATTGAAAATTCAACCAGGGTGTAAGATTGGGAACCTCATTTTGCAAAGTTACAGCTCTGTCTTGCAGAATGTGATGTATGTTCTGAACCAGTGACCAACAATGATACTTTCCCTCCCATAGTAAGGAATAAGATTCCAGGAAACTAGCAGTGTACTTGGGAGGGGCACTGCTCATGTTAGCATCTAAAAATCTGTTTTCAGAATTTTTGTCTCCTCAACTTGTAACCACAGGCTTTTCAGCTGTCAATTCTCAGTACCCAAGAGAATGGTACTATGTGATAATAGTGGAAATAAATTTGAAGTAGAAACTGCCACCTAACTATTTCAGGCTCCATATGCCATTGGAGCAAGACGCAAAAAGGACGTGATGATTTTAACTGTATTATAGATCTCGATTACATAGGAGAAATGAAGAATACAGCAAGAATCCTAGGGAACACCTGGGGTCACCTCCTTTTACTACTATCTAATGGTGCCAGAGTACCTGAGACCTATTGGAGTATCACAAATAATTCATCAGCCTCAGAATTGAAGGTACAAGTCACTCTGCTCCGGGTGGGGTGAGGAGGTAAGGGAGGAGAAGGAAGAGGAGCAGAATCATGCAAGCTTAAGTGTTGCTGGAAGGCAAATAACACAGTCCAGGTAAAAAGAAAGATAAGTCATAAATACTAGCTATAGTCTCTATGTCAAGGTTATTATTGCTAATTTTGTTTTTTGGTAATTGTGAAAATTACTAATTGTCCTCCATCACTTCTTTTTCTCCTTCTTTTGTGACAGAACATCAGGTTTTTTTTTTCTTTTTTTTTTGCTTTGTTTTGTTTTTGTTTCTGTTTTTTTTTTAAGAAAGGATCTCACTCTGTCACCCAGGCTGGAGTGCAATGGCAAGATTTTGGCTCACTGCAACCTCCCCCTCCCAGGGTCACGCAATCCTCCCACCTCAGCCTCCAGAGTAGCTGAGACAACAGGTGGGGGCGCCACCATGCCTGGCTAATTTGTATTTTTTGTAGAGAGGGGTTTCACCATGTTGCCCAGGCTGGTCTCAAAGTCCTGGACTCAAGCGATACGCCTACCTCAGCCTCCCAAAGTGCTGGATTACAGATGTGAGTCACCACGCCTGGCCAAAACACCAGATTTTTATCTTGGCACATGACTACCTGAAATAAAGATTGCTCTTCCTTATCTCTCTTTAAGCCATGAATGGCCATGTGACTAAGTTCTGACCAGTGGAATATAAGCAGAAGTATTGTTTGTGAAAATCCTTAGGCCGGGCGCGGTGGCTCAAGCCTGTAATCCCAGCACTTTGGGAGGCCGAGACGGGCGGATCACGAGGTCAGGAGATCGAGACCATCCTGGCTAACACGGTGAAACCCCGTCTCTACTAAAAAATACAAAAAACTAGCCAGGCGAGGCGGTGGGCGCCTATTGAGGCAGGAGAATGGCGTAAACGCGGGAGGCGGAGCTTGCAGCGAGCTGAGATCCGGCCACTGCACTCCAGCCTGGGCGACAGAGCCAGACTCCGTCTCAAAAAAAAAAAAAAAAAAAGAAAATCCTTAAAGGGTGGGGGACGCTGGGGGAGGAAAAAAACATTTTCACTTCCTCCTTTCTCTTGCTGACTGAAAAGTCATCATGTATGTTTGCTGTATAATTTGAGAGTATTCAATTGGTCCATAGAAGATAGGACAAACAAGTGAGATATTTGAAACTCATATGAAGTATTAAGCCTAGATATCAGGTAAACTAGTAGCTTATAAGATACAGGTGAAACTCGGCTGGGCGCAGTGGCTAAGGCTTGCTTCCAGCACTTTGAGAGGCCAAGGTGGGTGGATCACTTGAAGTCAGGAGTTTGAGACCAGCCTGGCCAACATGACGAAGCCCCATCTCTACTAAAAATACAAATATATTCCAGCCTGTCAGCCTGTGCAAGGAAATGAATTTTGCCAAGAAGAAGAATGAGCTTGGAGGTGGATTTTTCCTTAGGATTTTCCTTAGACAAGAACTCAGTTCAGCTGAACCTTGACTTCAGCCTTGTGATACTTTGAGCAGAGAACCCAGTCATGCAGTGCCCAATGTCTAACCTATATAACTATGAGGTAGTAAATGGATATTGCTTTAAGCTGCTAAAATTATGGTAGTTTGTTACACAGAAATGGGAAACAAATACAGCTACTCATTAGTGATACTCATTATGATGTCATTCTGGTCTCATCTGTGCTTTACCCTAAAAACACAGATGACACCCATAGCTGTTTAGTAGGTTAATTAGGGAGCTACAGTTGTAGCCAGGCATACTTGTCCTCCTTGCCTTTTGCTTTTAAAGCAAATGAGCGTGTTGGTTCCAGGCACTCTCTGTCTGCTAAGCTCCCTTGTCCAAATCCCAGTTCTGCTCCTCATGAACATACCTTCAAAGGGAAGACTGATGTAGCAGAAACAAAGATAGGACCTGTACACGTTGAAAACCCACAATTCACATTACGTGGTCTTTTTACCCTACCTGTATCCTATCCTAAGTATGTTCACCTGTTACCTCATTCCTTTGTCCTTGTTGCTTAGTCTGTGTTTTTGTTGTTGTTGTTTATTTGTTTCGTTTTTGTTTTTTTTGAGACAAAGTGTTGGTTGCTCTGTCACCCAGGATGCAATGCCGTGGTTTGATCTTGGCTCATTACCACCTTCGCCTTCTGGGTTCAACCGATTCTGCTGCCTCAGCCTCCCTAGTAGCTGGGACTACATGCATGTGGCACCATGCCTGGCTAATTTTTGAAGTTTTAGTACAGATGGGGTTTCACCATGTTGGCCAGGCTGGTCTTGAACTCCTGGCCTCAAGTGATCTGCCCGCCTTGGCCTCTCAAAGTGCTGGGATTACAGGAGTGAGCTACCACGCCTGGCCCAGTCTTTTTTATTTTATTTTATTTATTTATTTTAAGACAGAGCCTCTCACCCACTCTTTTGCCCAGGCTGGAGTGCAGTGGCACTGTCTCAGCTCACTGCAATCTCTGCCTCCTAGGTTCAAGCAATTCTCATGTCTCAGCCTCAGCCTCCTGAGTAGCTGGGATTGCAGGCATGTGCCACCCACCACACCCAGCTAATTTTCTTATTTCTTTTAGTAGAGACGGGGTTTTGCCATGTTGACCAGGCTGGTCTCTAACTCCTGACCTCAAGTGATCTGCCCGCGTTGGCCTCCCAAGGTACTGGGATTATAGGCGTGAGCCACCATGACTGCCCTCAGTCTGCGTTTTAAATTGATTCAATAAACCACGTAATTCAGGCATCTTTACTTAATCTGCATGGCTTTTTGTTCGATGACTTCTATGATAGCTTGCATGGTAGTATACTTAGGGGCTACTACTGAGCTAAAGTAATTTCCCACATGACAAATGTGGATATAAGGACTGACACTCAAACAGCCATCTGGGACCATAAGGTGAAAGGTTCATGCTGAGGATGGAGTAGCAGCAAGACGGTAGAAGAAATGAGAAACAATTTAGCAGGAGCCCGATCTCTTATGATGGGCTGTCCCAGTCCTGGATTGCCTCCCTATATTTTTTTATGTGTGAGAAAATAAACTGATTTTTTTTAAAGTCAATATTATTGTAGATTTTCTGTCACAACTCAATCTAGCTCTACTTAATACACTAATATTCCATATTTCTTCCACTATTTTAAATCACTTTTTCAAAATGTGGTCAGTCTAAGGGCCATCTAAAGCATCTATCTGAGCTACTTGTCAAAATTTAGTTGCTACCCCACAGTCTGTAGTGGGACCCTAGGATTCTCTACTAACGATGAGTCTCCTTGGATATTCTTATGCCACCAATATTTGTAAACCACTGATCAATAGGAAATGTCTGTGTTTTTCATCTTTAGAATTTAGTCCAAAGACTAAATAATGGCAAAGAATAAAACCTGGGGCTGGGCACAGTGGCTCATGCCTATAATCCCAGCACTTTGGGAGGCTGAGGCAGGCAGATCACTTGAGTTCAGGATCAGCCTGGGCAACAAAGCGAAACTTCATCTCTACAAAAAAATACAAAAATTAGCTGGGCATGGTGGCACATGCCTGTAGTCCCAGCTATTTGTGAGGCTGAGGTAGGAGGATGACTTGTGCCCTGGTTGCAGTAAACTGCGATCATGCTGCTGAACTCCAGCCTGGGTGACAGAGTGAGACTTTGTCTCAAAAAATAAAATACAATAAAACCTGGATATAGGTCCGCAAAGGAACTAGAGGTCTAATATAAAATACCTAGATATTTTGAACTGAAGAGAAAAAAACAACTTTAAAAATTACCCCTTGTATTAGTTTACAGTGGCTGCCATAACAAATGACCAAAACAATGATGGTTTTAAACAACATACACATCTGTCTCTCACAGTTCTGGAGACTGGAAATGTAAAAATCAACGTGTCAGCAGGGCCATGCTCCCTCCAGAGCCACTGGGAGAGAATTGATTTCTGGCCTCTTTTAGCTTCTTCTGGGAGCTATCTGGCATTTCTCAGCATTCCTTGGCTCACAGCCACATCTCTCTGATCTGGGCCTCTGCCTTCATATTGCCTCCTCTTCCTTAGAAAGATCATCTTTCTAATCTTCCCCTGCTTCTCTGTTTTAAGGATACATGTAATTGTATTTAGGACAATGATCCAGGACATAATAATCCAATAATCCAGGATAAATGCTTCCTCTGAAGATCCTTAACTTAATCAGATATTTTCCATACAAGGTAATATTCACTCTTTTGCAATATAAAGTAGTATTTTCAGGTTCTGGGGATTAAGAAATGAATATATGGGGGGAATGTTTTCTCCTACTACATATTTATTTATTTATTTATTTTTGAGATGGAGTATTGCTTTGTCACCCAGGCTGGAGTGCAGTGCTGTGATCTTGACTCACTGCAACCTCTGCCTCCCTGGTTTAAGCAATTCTCCCTGCCTCAGCCTCCTGAGTAGCTGGGATTACAGGCATGAGCCACTGTATCTATCCTCACATCTCTTAATGCTATTTTTGGACAGACTAATTGTTCATGCTTGTTAAGGAGATAGCGAATATATTGTAGTCTTTCATATGACAGTAGATCATTTTTGGAATTACAGAGAACTGTTTTATGCATTACACCCAAGAAAGGAAATATATTGGACATAAAAGTCATACTAGCTGCCACATCCACTGTGCTTCTTTATCTTAAGCCTTACTCAGGGAAATTGCTCTGAAATGCATTACAGTGTCACTGATTAGATTATGGTAGGTACATGATTTACAAGAAGCTAGCTTACAACCTAGGAGATTACTTGTAGGGGTGATCGTAAACATCTAAGACAAATACTCTTGCTTCCTCTGTAATTTGGACTGTGGAGTTTGAAGCATGGTGAAGACTGGCCAGTGAGTAGAGAGATTTATATTCAGCTGATCTAGGATAGGACCTTAGTGTTCATTCTCTCTCTCTTTCCAGTAGTTCTTTTCCACTCCATGATTGAAGAATTCTTTTCTAATTCTTTTTCTCACACATTCTATACCTCAACAAAGCTTCAGGCCAGGTGCGGTGGCTCATGCCTATAATCCCAGGCCTTTGGGAGGCCAAGGCTGGTGGATCACCTGAGGTCAGGAGTTCGAGACCAGCCTGGCTAACATGGTGAAACCCTGTCTCTTTACTAAAAATACAAAAAATTAGCTGGGTGTGGTGGCAGGTGCCTGTAATTCCAGCTACTCAGGAGGCTGAGGCAGGAGAATCACTTGAACCTGGGAGGTAGAGGTTGCAGTGAGCCAAGATTGCACTACTGCACTCCAGCCCAGGTGACAGTGCCAGATTCTGTCTCAAAAAAAAAAAAAAAAAATCATATGATGTAATATATTTAAAGTACCTAGCAGAGTACCAGGCGCACTGGAAAGCCTCAATAAACGAAATATAGCAAGGGCTTTACTGCCATTTCTAAACAACAGATAGGGTGACTAAAACTACAAATACGGTCCAGTTATATAGCATAAGAAATCTGGGCCGGGCGCGATGGCTCACGCCTGTAATCCCAGTACTTTGGGAGGCCGAGGCGGGCGGATCACGAGGTCAGGAGATCAAGACCATCCTGGTGAACACGGTGAAACCCCGTCTCTACTAAAAATACAAAAAAATTAGCCGGGCATGGTAGTGGGCGCCTGTAGTCCCAGCTTCTAGGGAGGCTGAGGCAGGAGAATGGCGTGAACCTGGGAGGTGGCAGAGCTTGCAGTGAGCTGAGATCCGGCCACTGCACTCCAGCCTGGGCGACAGAGCGAGACTCCGTCTCAAAAAAAAAAAAAAAAAGAAATCTGACAAATCTCTTACAGTCTTTCGTATGTTGTCTCAGCCGTTTGTGCTATACAATAAAATAGCTGAGGCTGTGGCTGGGTATGGTGGCTCACACCTGTAATCTCAGCACTTTGGGAGGCCAAGCCAGGAGGATCACTTGAGGCCAGGAGTTTGAGACCAGCCTGGGCAACATAGCAAAACCCCATCTCTACAAACAATTTAAAAATTAGTTGCACATGGTGGCACGTGCCTGTTGTCCCGGCTCCTGAGGAGGCTGAGGCGGAAGGATCACTTGAGCCCAGGAGGTTGAGGCTGCAGTGAGCTATGATTGCATTACCATACTACAGCCGGAGACCCTATCTCAAAACAAACAAACAGACAAAAAACACAGCAACAACAAACCTGAAACTGTGTCCTCAGATGGCAGAAAAGCTAGAGAACAAGCTGAATAAATGTGTCATATTCTATATGAAGAGGGCAAGTTACAGAGAATTCCATTGTCTTAGGGACAGTTTAATTTGCTACAACAGAATAGCAGAGACTGGGCAATTTATAAAGAAGAGAAATTTCTCACAATTCTGGAGGCTGGGAAGTCTAAGATCAAGGCACTGGCAAGTTCAGTTGTCTGCTGAGGGCTACAGGCGCCAAAGGGGAGGGCTGCTCCGTCCTTCTCTGGTACAAGGTAGAAGGAAGGGCAAGAGAACGAAAAGCTGCATGAAGCCTCTTCTCTAACATCCTTAATCCACTTAATGAGAACAGAACCTTAATGACCTCATCACCCCGTAAAGTCCTCACCTCTTAATAAGATCACATTGGCAACACCTGAATTTTGGAGGGGACACAGTCAAACCACAGCAACATCTTTTTATGAAATAATATTAGGAACCCACTGAACTTTTGTTCTCCAGATTCACTCTAGCTCAACACATGCAATTCTTGGTAAAATTTCTCTTCCTATCATGTGCGATTATATCAAGGGATAACTAACTTTTGTTCAGGAACCTCCTTATCTCTGCTTAGAAATTTGCATTTCTGAGCGTCAGTAGATTGCAGGTCTTACTCATTAGGGCATTTCTTAATTCCATATGGTACTGATATTATATTTTAGTCCTAATTAACATTAACAAGATGATTTTCATGTGGGGGAAAGGTATTCATTTGAGTGCAGATAGAACTGGATTCATGGAACTCTTCAAAGATGTGTAAAGTGGCGCAGGAAGCTCTGGATTATTCCTTACTGCCTCACTGATACCATAAATAGTTGGATTACTGCTGTAACTAGATACATGCATTCTTGAAAAACGTCTAATCTTGCAAAATTGTGGACTAAAACTACTCAAACCTTACGCAGTATTTTAACAAAAGCAATATCAAAAATGCTAATAATAATAGCACAGTTTAAAAGATAGGTTGAGTTTCTAATTAATATTACAGAAAATATAGTAAAAAACAAAACCAAAAACATAAGAAGGTAGTATGAAGTAGAAGCTAAAAGGAAAGGTCTTAACAGTTTACATCACAGAGACAAGGGAGAAGCTGTTGCAGACTTTGCACAAAATGTGGTGAGGCTGGAGACTTTGGCTTATTTCATTGTGTGTGTTTGTGTGTTTGCACAAAGCCTATGGAGAATTCACATTAAGCAATTTTAAGACAAGGTCCATGGCCAGACAGAGCTAAACAGAAGAACTTGTGATGTACAGACATCTTGCACTCTATGCTTCCCCTGTGACTGGCTGCATTCCACTAAGTTAGGGTGCATACGATGTAGCAGCTGTAATCTAGCACTTCACTTCTCTCTAAATGTACCTAATGGTAGACATTTTTTTTTTTTTTTTTTTGAGACGGAGTCTTGCTCTGTCGCCCAGGCTGGAGTGCAGTGGCCGGATCTCAGCTCAC
>NW_012112030.1:10105127-10122418 GCF_000951035.1 Colobus angolensis palliatus
GTGTTAGCCAGGATGGTCTCGATCTCCTGACCTCGTGATCTGCCCATCTCGGCCTCCCAAAGTGCTGGGATTACAGGCTTGAGCCACCGCGCCCGGCTGATAGACATTTTTTTAAAAACACACATTGACATATATTTGATATAGGTGAAGTTTAAGAAATAAAATGGCCGAGTGTGGTGGCTCACGCCTGTAATCCCAGCACTTTGGGAGGCCAAGGCGGGTGGATCATGAGGTCAGGAGGGAGACCAGCCTGGCTAATATGGTGAAACCCCGTCTCTACTAAAAATACAAAAAATAGCCAGGCGTGGTGGCACACGCCTGTAGTCTCTCAGCTACTTGGGAGGCTGAGGCAGGAAAATCGCTTGAACTTGGGAGGCAGAGGCTGTAGTGAACCGAAGTCACGCCACTGCACTCCAGCCTGGGTGACAGAGCTAGACTGGTCTCAGAAAAAAAAAAAAAGAAAGAAAATGAATACCCATATATACAAGACTTTCTTTATATTTGATACAGCTGAACTGTGATAAAATATGATACATAATCTTTATTTTAAGCTCAAAGCCTGGAGGTTGTCCTAATTATTAATTGTTTCATACCAACTAGCAACTTTTCTTTATTTCATTTTACCTTCCTTCCCTTTAGATAATGAATTTAAGGGATAGTGATTGAAGGCCTCTTTTGCAAACACACCCATTCTTCAATTAACTATTTGGTTAGGTGCCAGAAAAATAAAAAATAACTAAATATGTTTTAAAAATCTATTTTCTTTGCCAGGCATAGTGGCTCATGTCTGTAATCCCAGCACTTTGGGAGGCCAAGGCAGGCAGATCACTTGAGGTCAGGAGTTAGAGACCAGCCTGGCCAACATGGTGAAATCCTGTCTCTACTGAAAATACAAAAATTAGCTGGGCTTGGTGGTGCATGCCTGTAATTCCAGCTACTCAGGAGGCTGAGGCAGGAGAATTGCTTGAACCCAGGAGGTGGAGGTTGCAGTGAGCCAAGATTGCGCCACTGCACTCCAGCCTGGGTGATAGAGCAAGACTCTGTCTCAAAAAACAAAAACCAAACAACAACAATAAAATATATATACACACATACTAATATATATACACACACACACACACATACACACACTTCTAAAAACACAAAAAATTAGCCAGGCGTGGCGCGGGCGTCTGTAGTCCCAGCTACTCAGGAGGCTGAGGCAGGAGAATGGCGAGAACTGGGAGGCGGAGCTTGCATTGAGTGGAGATTGTGCCACTGCACTCCAGCTTGGGTGACAAAGCAAGACTCCGTCTCAAAAAAAAAAAACCTGAAAAATACATTTATTAAGTTAAAAACAACATTTAAAAATCATATAAAGATACTAAAAAATTTTATGAGATTAAGTAAATAAATAAAATTTTCATTTACCAAAACAGTAAGTACTGATAATGTCAGTCAAGCCTTTCTTCACTCTTTGGCCTCCCAAAGTACTGGGATTATAGAAATGCACTTTATAATCTTTATTTATGAACTTATTCCTTCTATCTAGCTGTGCTTTTGTGTTTGTTACAAAGGCGACAAGAGTGAAACTCCGTCTCAAAAAGTGCTGGGATTACAGGTGTAACCCACAGTGCCCGGTCAATATTTGTTTATGTAATGGAATGATATCATGCCTGGGATTTGCATTAAGTTATCTTAATTAATCTTAAGTAATCTTAATTAAGTTATCTGGTGGAGTAAAGAAAAGGGGGGGGTGCAATATGTGAGATCAGTATGGTTATGTGTTGATAATTTTTGAAATTTGGTGATGAAATCTATGAGAGTTCATTATATTATTATTACCAATTCTTCTTACTTTGGTATATGTTTAAATCCATACATATTTGTATATATGGGTATAAAAATATATATATTTTTGTATTTTTAGTGGAGACGGGGTTTCACTGCTTTAGCCAGGATGGTCTTGGTCTCCTGTCTCTACTAAAAATACAAAAAATTAGCCGGGCGTGGTGGCGGGCGCCTGTAGTTCCAGCTACTCAGGAGGCTGAGGCAGGAAAATGGCTTGAACCTGGGAGGCGGAGCTTGCAGTGAGCGGAGATCGCGCCACTGCACTCCAGCCTGGGCGACAGAGCGAGATGTCTCAAAAACAAACAAACAAACAAACAAAAGAAACCATTTCATTTCAAAGTTGAATATAATATTATTTTTTGCTGGACTATAAGTTCTTCCAGGTACGAAAATAGGACTATTTAGCATTGGATCTCAAGTTTTCAACAGTGCTTTGTACTTAGTAGTTACTGAACAAATGTTTATCCAATGAATGACTTTTCCCTTTCATGCTATACTCCGTCCTATTTTCCTATTCACTAAAATTGCCATTCAATGCAGAGTTATTTTATAAGTGAAATTTATTTATTTATTTGGAGCCAGGGTCTCACTCTGTTACCCAGGCTGGAGTGCAGTGGCTCACTGAAGCGTCGAACTCCCAGGCTCCAGCAATCCACCTCTGCCTTCCAAATAGCTAAAACAGGCCTGTACCAGCATGCCTGGCTAATTTGGTTTATTTCCTATAGAGACAAGGTCTCACTGTGTTGCCCAAGCTCATCTCAAACTCCTGGGCTCAAGTGATGCTCCTGCCTTGGCCTCCCAAAGTACTGGGATTATAGAAATGCACTTTATAATCTTTATTTATGAACTTATTTCTTCTATCTAGCTGTGCCTTTGTATTTGTTAACCAACCCCTGGCTTTTCGCCCTCCTCACTACCCTTCCCAGGCTCTAGTAGCCACTGTTCTACTCTCTGCTCCTATGAGATCAACTTTGAGAATATGTAGTATTTATCTTTCTGTGCCTAGCTTACTTCACTTAAAACAATGTCCTCCAAGCTCATCCACATTGCCATGAATGTCAGAATTTCATTCTTTTTTATTTTATCACTAAATAGTATTTAATCGTGTAAGTATACAGCACATTTTCTTTAACCATTCGTCTGTTGATGGACACTTAGGTTGATTCCGTATGTTAGCGATTGTGGATAGTGCTGCAATAAATATGTTTATTTTGCTGTTGTTGTTGTTGTTGTTGTTGTTTTTGAGTCTCACTCTTGTCACCCAGGCTGGAGTGCAGTGGCATGATCTTGGCTCACTGCAACCTGCCCTCCCGGATTCAAGCAATTCTACTGCCTCAGCCTCCCAAGTAGCTAAGATTACAAGTGCCAGCCACCACACCCGGCTAATTTTTGTATTTTTAGTAGAGACGGGGTTTCACCATGTTAGCCAGGATGGTCTGGATCTCCTGACCTTGTGATACACCCGCCTTGGCCTCCCAAAGTGCTGAGATTACAGGAGTGAGCCACCGCGCCCAGTCTAATTTTTGTATTTTTAGTAGAGGCAGGGTTTGGCCATGTTGGCCAGGCCAGGCTGGTCTGGAACGCCTGACCTCAGCTGATCTGCACACCTGGACCTCCCAAAGTGCTGAGATTAAAGATGTGAGCCACCGCGCCTCCTACTAAACCTAGGTTTTTATTGCACTCCTGTGTATTATCCCTGCCATACATGGGTATGTATATATGTATGCATGTATCAGATATATGGTATGTATGTATGTATGTATTTTTGAGACAGGGTCTCACTCTGTCACCCAGGCTGGAGTGCAGTGGCGCGATCTTGGCTCACTGCAACGTCTGCCTCCCAGGTTCAAGCGATTCTGCTGCCTCAGCTTCCCGAGTAGCTGGGACTATAGTCACCTGCTACTGCACCCAGCTAATTTTTGTATTTTTAGTAAACATGGGGTTTTGCCATGTTAACCAGGTTGGTCTTGAACTCTTGACCTCAAGTGACCTCAAGTGATTTAGAAACAAAAATACAAGGCTGGGCATGGTGGCTCACACCTGTAATCCCAGCACTTTGGAAGGCCAAAATGAGAGTATTACTTGAGCCCGGGAGTTCAAGACCAGCCTGGGCAACAAAGTGGGAACCTGTCTCTACAAACAAACACAAACAAACAAACAACAAATAGCTGGTTATGGTGGCTTGTGCCTGTTGTCCCAGCCACTTGGAAGGCTGAGGCAGAAGGATTGCTTGAGTTTGCAAGGTCGAGGCTGGAGCAATGGGCTATGGTTGTGCCACTGTACCCCAGCCTAGGGGATAGAGGAAGACCTGGTCACAAAACAAAAAACAAAAACCAATAATACACATTATTTGTCATTTTCTTTGTTCCCACACAAATGTACAGCAGAATTTTTGGGTTTTTTTTTCAGAACTGCTGGGTTGATGGATTTAGCTGTCATCAATGACTAGTCTCTGAATTGATCATTTCGTTAGGGGTTGTAACATAGTAATATGATTTTTTTTTTTTTTTAAGAGAGAGAGGGTCTCACTTTGTCACACAGGCTGAACAGAAGTGCAATGGCACAATCATAGCTCACTGTAGCTTTGAACTCTTGGGCTCAAAGGATCCTCCTTCCTCAGCCTTCCAAGTAGCTGGGATTACAGGCATACATCAACATGCCTAAGTAGATTTTTACTTTTAGTATAGACAGGTCTCACTATGTTGCCCAGGCTGGTCTTGAACTCCTGGCCTCAGGTGATTCTCCTACCTCAGCCTCCCAAAGTGCTGGGATTACAGGCATGAGCCACCACACCCAGCCAGTAATATGAGTATTAAAATGCAAATCTGATCTTGTCACTCTTCTGCTTTAAATAGCCTTCTATTGTTCTTAGGTTACAGTCCAGCAGTATTTTACTATAGATCTCCATAGATGCTTTTGCTGGGGGCCAGGAGTGAATTTTCTATTTCTGGATACAAAGCGAGAGATGGATATTTCAGGATTTACCCAGAGAGCTACTGCTGGAAAACAGAGAAACTAACAGTTTTGTTGCAGCTTTTGGCTGGAGAAACAAAATTGGAGGCTGGAGGAGCTAAGATGCTAGTAAGACAAGAATGGAGAATGGAAGTTGACATGCAAACAATTTTTTCTTAAAGACATTTGCTTAAATTTTAAACAGTGGAATTCCTAAGCCGTGCAGGGTGAGGAGCTAAAAAAAATAAAGTAAAATGCTTCCAAATATTACAGTGGAGTGTTTTTTTGTTTGTTTTGTTTTGTTTTTTGCTTTTTTTGAGACAGAGTTTTGCTCTTGTCACCCAGGCTGGAGTGCAGTGGTGCAATCTTGGCTCACTGCAACCTCTGCCTCATGTGTTCAAGTGATTCTGCTGCCTCAGCCTCCCAAGTAGCTGGGATTACAGGTGTCTGCCACCACGCCTGGCTAGTAGTGCAGTGTTTTTGTTTTTTAGTCTCATGGTGTGGTATGGATTGGCTCTGTGTCCCCCCCCAAATCTCATCTCGAATTGTAATTCCCACCTCCTGAGGGAGGGACCTGGTGGGAGGTAACTGGATCATGGGAGTGGTTTCCCCCATGCTATTCTCGTGATAGAGAGGGAGTTCTCACCAGATCTGATGGTTTTATTATAGAAGTGGCAATTTCCCCTGCATGCTGTCTCTCCTGCTGTGCCTTGCTTCCCCTTCGCCTTCTGCCATGATTGCAAGTTTTCTGAGGCCTGCCAGTCATGAAGAATTGTGAGTCAATTAAACCTCTTTGCTTTATAAATTACCCAGTCTCAAGTAGTATCTTTATAGCAGTATGAAAATGGACTAATACATGATGCTAAAGAGATAAGGATTAGAATTTAGGACTTTCCAGGAAAAGGGCCCAGGTTCATAAACCAGGCACTCAAAAAGTTTTAAATTTTGAAGCATTTGGGATTTCAGATTAATTGATTAGGAATACTCAATCTGTATTGATTCTACTTTTTTTTTTTTGAGACAGTTTCACTCTTGTTGCCCAGGGTAGAGTGCTATGGCATGATCTTGGCTCACTGCAACCTCCGCCTCCCAGGTTCAATTCTCATGCCTTAGCCTCTGAGTAGCTAGGGCCACAGGTGTGTGCCACCACATCTGGCTACTTTTGTAGTTTTAGTAGAGATGGGGTTTCGTCATTTTGGTCAGGCTGATCTCTAACTCCGGGACTCAAGTGATCGGCCCGCCTTGGCCTCCCTAAGTGCTGGGAGCCACTGTGCCTGGCCAACATTTTTTTTATTTTTATTTTTATTTATTTGTTTATTTAATTTTTTTTTTTTTTTTTTTGAGACGGAGTCTCAGTCTGTCACCCAGGCTGGAGAGCAGTGGCAGGATCTAGGCTCACTGCAGGCTCTGCCTCCCAGGTTCTGGCCATTCTCCTGGCTCAGCCTCCCGAGTAGCTGGGACTACAGGCGCCCGCCACTACGCCCGGCTAATTTTTTGTATTTTTAGTAGAGACGGGATTTCACCATCTTAGCCAGGATGGTCTCAATCTCCTGACCACGTGATCCGCCCGCCTCGGCCTCCCAAAGTGCTGGGATTACAGGCGTGAGCCACTGCATCTGGCCCATTTTATAAAAAAGTATTTATTATTATTATTATCAATAGTTCCTTTATGCAAGTCTTTTTTTTCTAATACTCAGACTTTTTAATTTTTGAAGTATTAATTTTGATAAATCTTTTAGGTAAATAGATCTATATCAGTAGCTTTTCTGAAAGGATAGATGGGTCATGTATTTTCTGAGCCTTTGAATATCTAAGAATATATATTTGTTTCTTTTCTACATGAAATATTTATACAAAAAGTCTAATATCCTATCATTTCCCTTCAAGGCTCTTACGATATTATGCCATTGATTGTTGTTTAATGTCGCAGAGTAGAAGCTGATGTCAGTGTCAGTTTTGTTTCTTCAAATATAGCATATTGTATATCTACCTCTCACCCAACCACCAAATACCCAGCCACAGTATATACACTTTTTAAAATCCATCTTTAGCTAAAACTCATAAGATTTTTCTTTATCTTGCCTATTTAATTTAAACATTCTTCCAAAATGTTTTTTAAATATAGGCCTCTTTTTAAATTAATGTCATTTGAAATTCAATGAGATTTTTGGACTGGTAGTCTGAAAAGTAACTTGTAGCTGTTTTTTTAACTTTCCTAATTTCTTCTTCAGAAACATCTATCATTTAGCGATGGGAATTGTATTTTCTACTTTCTGTCATTTTCTCTCTTATTATTTTCATCACATTTCTCTTTTCTTCTTGGATGTATTGTTGGATGTCTTCTCAAGTTTGTCTTCCATATTACTACGTGGTAGACTTTCCAATGTACTCATTTAATTTTAATGATATAGTATTCTGGAGCCAGACTGTCTGATTTTCTTATTTTAGCTCTTCCATTAAATAGCAGTATGGCCTGGGCAAGATGTCAAATGTGGACGGTAGTATTAATATTTTCTCCCTCATAGGGTTGTTGCAAAGATTAAATGAGACAGTTCTCTTAAGGCATCTAGCAAAAAGTAAAAACTAAGTAAATGTTAGCAAATAAAATTCAATTTACTACTCTTTTTTTTCCTACTCACTCATAAATGTTGGTATCTTCCAAGGTCTACACTAAGACTTCTACTTTTATTATGCACTGTATCTTAAGGGATAATTTGAGTTTCAAATATCATCTATGCTATAAACTACCAAATTTGTATCTCCAATTGTGATCTTTTTAATTTACTGCTCCTTTCACAAAGGAAAGAAATTGAAACCAGAGATGAATTTAGAGAGACAGGATATTCTTATTATATTTCATTTTATACAACTTGACTTTTTTAAAATGTTGCAATTAGATGGGGAATAACTGTGAAAATCTTGTAATACCTGGAGGATTTCTTGTTATTTGTAGCAAATAAAGGACCTATTTGTCCTTTAAATTTTAGGTAAGGTTTTAAAAATATGTAAGAATATAGCAGTCTTTTGAAAGAAATGTCCTGTGGAGAGAATATATTGAAAATGAATGTATGACCATTATTGCATTTTAAAGATTACAGCCATTGTTTTTAGCAAGAAAATAATCCCAAACTGGACGATTATTATTTTGGATGATTTTGGATCATTCAGTTTTCAATTATTTTGTTGCTAAAAACAATGGCTATAATCTTTAAAATGTTCACATTTGTATGTTTTTAAAAGTTGCAAATATAATTCTTCAGCTTATTTTTAAGTCTTTCAAAAAAAATAATTTCAGGACAGGCACAGTGAAGTGGTTCATGCCCATAATCCCAGTACTTTGGGAAGCCAAGGTGGGAAGATTGCTTGAGCCCAGGAGTTCAAGACCAACCTGGGTAATATTGTGAGATCTCACTTCCACCAAAAAAAAAAAAAAAAAAAAAAAGTTCTAAAACATTAGTTGGGCTAGGTGGCCTGTGCCTGTTGTCCCAACTACTCAGGAAGCAGAGGCAGGAGGATGCCTGGAGCCCAGAAGTTCAATAAGCTGCAGTGAACTATAATTGCGCCCTGCACTCCAACCTGGGCAACAGATACTTTGCCTCAATTAAAAAAAAAGAAAAAAGAGGGCCGAGGCAGGCGGATCACGAGGTCAAGAGATTGAGACCATTCTGGCTAACACGGTGAAACCCCGTCTCTACTAAAAATACAATAAATTAGCTGGGTGTGGTGGCGCACACCTATATTCCCAGCTACTCAGGAGGCTGAGGCAGGAGAAGTGCTGGAACCTGGGAAACAGAGGTTGCAGTGAGACGAGATCGTGCCACTGCACTCCATCCTGGTGACAGAATGAGACTCTGTCTCCAAATAATAATAATAATAATTATTATTATTATTATTTCAATGGGTCTTATTATAAATACATTTGTTAAAAATATTAAAATGTAATGATTTTTATATTATTACACCACCATGCCTGGCTAATTTTTGTATAAAATGTAATAATTTCTAATTAGTTTGTATTATATTATTATGCCACCACGCCTGGCTAATTTTTGTATAAAATGTAATAATTCCTAATTAGTTTGTATTAACACCTGATTGAGACCTGGGAGATACCTGGAAGAAAGAGAAATATGTTAGCCAAATTTGGCAGATGATAACTTAAAATAAGTATTATGAGTTACTAAATACAGCCAATAATGTACTGCTTCTATTTTGATCAGCATATCTTTGTAAAGTCTGGTCTTCAGCTATGACAGCTATTAAAATCACAAACCAAATAATCTAAACTTCAAATTGCAATATCGCAATATGTTAAAACCCGGCATATAAAATCTCATTATTCTTACTATATATGTGTATATGTGTATATATGCACATGTATATATGTATATGTATATATATGCACGTGTATATATATATATACACATGCAAAATTTTAAATGCTTTTGAACTAGTAAATACAACTTTAGAAACTATTTAAAAATATTGTCATGTTTAGCTTGGCCTTTAATAATATCCTTTTTCCTGAAACTTAATACATTATTAATAAGCTGCCTGAGTTCAGCCCCTAAGTTCTTTATAGCTTTGTTTTGCCAAGAAGATTTAGGTCATTCAGTAGCAAGTCCCTCATTTAGTCTTCCTTCCTTCTTTCTTTTCTTTTTTTCTTTCTTTTTATTTTGGAGATGGAATCTCGCTCTGTTGCCCAGGCTGGAGTGCAGTGACGCGATCTCGGCTCACTGCAGCCTCCTCCTCCTGGGTTCAAGCAATTCTCTGCCTCAGTCTCCCAAGTGGCTGGGATTACAGGTGTCTGCCACCACATGTGGCTACTTTTTGTATTTTTAGTAGAGATGGGGTTTTACCATATTGGCCAGGATGGTCTCAATCTCCTGACCTTGTGATCTGCCTGCCTTGGCCTCCCAAAATGCCGGTGTGAGCCACTGCGCCCGGCTCACACTGCTCTTTCATAACTTGCACATGGCCTTTAGTAATTTTATGGCATCTTTCCACTTTACCACCCACTGTTGAATAACTTCACTTTTTAGGTATTTGTTATTTTAACCAGAGCAACAAAACATTCTTGCCTTGGCTTACCTCATCTGTTTGTGCTAGGTCTTATCTAGCACAAAATCATTGGTCATACAAATGGATTAAATTTCCACTTCTGGTTTAATAGCTACATGTGTGAGTAGAGGGCTGGAATGTGGACCTGGTCCTTGCAGGGCAGTTTTCTCAGCGGTAGTATGAATCGGATAGTATATTAACCTTTTGTGTATAAGTAATAGGTGTATATTTTAAATTTACTTAACCCAAAAAAAGTGGGGGGAATTTATTGGTTCACTTATTCAAGCATTCACTAAGCACTGACTATCTATTATGTTTCAGTCACTCTTGTCACCTGTTGAAAAATCCAGGGATGTGCCGGGCGCGGTGGCTCACACCTGTAATCCCAGGACTTTGGGAGGCCGAGGCGGGCGGATCACGAGGTCAGGAGATTGAGACCAGCCTGGCTAACATGGTGAAACCCCGACTCTATTAAAAAAAAAATAAAAAAAAATTTAGCCAGGCCTGGTGGCAGACGCCTGTAGTCCCAGTTTCTCGGGAAGCTGAGGCAGGAGAATGGCGTGAACCTGGGAGGTGGAGCTTGCAGTGAGCCGAGATCGTGCCACTGCACTCCAGCCTGGGCAACACAGTGAGACTCTGTCTCAAAAAAATAAAAGAAAAAAAAGGAAAAATTCAGGGATGGATAAGACTTTATTTAAATCTCGTTGCTCATATAACAACATAAGGTGTCTATCATTCTCCATATTTCAGCTTTTCCTGCTGTCGGTTTTATTCCCAGGCAAGTAAATACAGACAGAAGCAATATTAATCATACATTGTGTCAGTTTATTAATGCCAGGAGAGAGAAAACTGTCTCTCCAGTGGATTTAGGAAGAATTTCAGAGTTGAGATGGATTATATTTCCATTGCTGAACCAGTCAATGTGACTTGGGTTAGATAGGCCTTGTTCACATGTTAAGGCCTGAAGTTGGGGCCAGTAACAATGACTCAGGCTAAGAATGAGGAAGAGTGATGCCTCAAAAGGAGATTGAGGTACTTGTGGGGGTTGAACTGTGTTCAACTGGTTTAATCTGGAATCAACTTCTCTCCTTATATTGTAAGGAGAGAAAGTATGTAATATTTGGAAGGCAGAAATGGAGCACTGGCCAATACTCTCTGAAGGTCATCCTACTCAGAGATGGTGACAAACAGGCAAAGAGTTGATTGTAAATTCCAGATTGCTCCCACCCTTGTTCACTTCACCTCTGGCATGTCTTCTTCTTATTTGCTGAATCTGCTGCTCAACAATGGCCCCAGGTCCACCAACAGACACTTAATTGTGGACCTACTGAGGGGATAACTATACAGAGGCAATAGCATTCCCTTTGCAGTCCCACTTAGGTAATTGTATGTGCTTGACTTTTCGGATTAATTAGTTGGTGCCTCATTCTCTATTTCTCCAAAGAGCCCACCTGGATTGTTGCTTCTTCAGCTCTTAGTATAGGTGTAGAAGGCTTAAATCCTATAACAAACCTTGTATTTCTAAGACTCATTAGGGTCTCCACTTCTCTTACTAAACCCTAGCTGACACTGTTTTTTTTTTTTGTATAGGAAGTTGGTCCAGGGGAACAGGGACATAATGATGGGACTTTAAAATTTTGTTCTCTGGGGCTGGGTATGGTGGTTCATGCCTGTAATCCCAGCACTTTGGGAAGCCAAGGTAGGAGGATCGCTTAAGCCCAGGAGTTAGAGACTGGGCAACACCCCTGTTCTCTACTGGAAAAAAAATTAGCTGGGTATAGTGGCTGTTTGGACGAATGGAGGCAAGATGGCGCAGTTCTGGGTTCTTCACCGTCAGCTTTCCCGCGCCCGGGAAAGACACAGGTCGACTGCGCAGGCGCAACCCGACCTCCGATGGAGAAAAACCGGAACCCGCCTAGCCACGCCTACCGCCCAGCCCCTGACCCGCCTATGTCCCGCCCACTCCCAGGCCCAGGACATAACAGCGGCTCCCAGCCGGCCCCGGTGTGAACTTCCTTGGCCCCTGCTTGTGTGCAAGTCTAGGAACCTCCCCCGAGAGCTCCCCCTGGTGACTCCCCCGGCCTCCCCTGCCGGAGACCGATGGACCTCACCCCTCCCCCACAAAGCTGGCTGACCAAAAAATAAATGTGCAGTTTTGCTCCTAGCCTTGCCTACTCGCTGGTCCTTTAATACTCGCCCTGGAGAGCCTAGAAAGCAATCGGTTTCCTAGAAAGCAAATCGGTTTCCTGGAAAGCAAATCAGTTTCCTAGAAAGCAAATCAGTGGCATGCGTTTGTAGATCCAGCTGCTTGGAAGGCTGAGGCAGTAGAATTGCTTGAGCCCAGGAGGTTGAAGCTATTGCTGTGAGCTGTGATTGCACCACTGGACTCCAGCCTGGGTGACAGAGTGAGACTCTGTCTCAAAATAAAATAAAATAAAATAAAATAAAATAAAATAAAATAAAATAAACAATAAACAAAGAAAATGTGATATATAAACCAAATGGAATACTATTCATTTTTTAAAAAGAAGAACATCCTGTCATTTTTTATAACATAGATGAATCTGGAGGACATTATGTTAAATTAAATAAGCCAGGCAGAGAAAGACCAATACTATTTGTATGGGGAATATAAAAAAACTGCACTCGAAGAAGCAGAAAGCAGAATGGTAATTACCAAGGCCCAGGGGAAGGGGGCCCCGGGGAAGGGGGCCCAGGGAAGATGTTGGTCAAAGGATATAAAATTTCATTTAGGCGGAAATTAAAGAACTGTATGGCCAGGCGTGATGGCTCATGCCTGTAATCCCAGCACTTTGGGAGATCGAGGCAGGCGGATCATGAGGTCAGGAGATCGAGACCATCCTGTCTAACACGGTGAAACCCTGTCTCTATTTAAAAAAATACAAAAAATTAGCCAGGCGTGGTGGCAGGCGCCTGTAGTCCCAGCTGCTCTGGAGGCTGAGGCAGGAGAATGGCGTGAACCCGGGAGGCAGAGCTTGCAGTAAGCCGAGATTGCTCCAGCCTGGGTGACACAGAGAGACTCTGTCAACAAAAAAAAAAAAAAAAAAAAAACTCTATTGTAGGACTTGGCGACTATAGTGATTAACAAAGCATTGTATTGTGGCCAGCCACTGGGTGACTCACAGCTGTAATCTCAGCACTTTGGGAGGCTGAGGTAGGAGGATCACTTGAGCCCATGAGTTAAAGACCAGCCTGCCCAACACGGTAAAACCCTGACTGTACTAAAAATACAAAACTTAGTTGGCCATTCCTGTGCATGCCCGTAATCCCAGCTTCTCAGGAGGCTGAGGCAGGAGAATCGCTTGAACCCAGGAAGCAGAGGTTGCAGTGAGTGGAGATCTTGCCACTGCACTCCAGCCTGGGTGACACAGTGAGACTCTATCTCCAAAACAAAAACAAAACAAAGTATTGTATTCTCAAAAATTTCTAAGAGAGATTTTAAGTGTTCTTATCACAAATGTTAAGTATGTGAGGTAATGAATATGTTAATTAGCATCATTTAGTCATTCCACGATGTATGCGTAGTTCAAAATATATCACATATGATAAATATATACAATTTTAATTTATCAATTGAAATAATTATTAAAAACTATAACCTATGTTTCTAGTAATCAAGTGCCTATAGAAATAGCTATTGTCAGCCGGGTGCGGCAGTTTATGCCTGTATCCCCAGCACTTTGGGAGGTCGAGGCGGGCGGATCATGAGGTCAGGAGATAGAGACCATCCTGGCTAACACGGTGAAACCCTGTCTCTACTAAAAATATAAAAAATTATCCAGGCGTGGTAGCAGGCGCCTGTAGTCCCAGCTACTCAGGAGGCTGAGGCAGGAGAATGGCATGAACCTGGAGGCGGAGGTTGCAGTGAGCCAAGGTCGTGCCACTGCACTCCAGCCTGGGTGACAGAGCAAGACTCTGCCTCAAAAAAAAAAAAAAAAAAAGAAAAGAAATAGCTATTGTCATATATCAGTTTTGGGTAAGCATAAAAAATAACAAAGTTGTTTGCTTGCTTCTAGTTGTACTGTAGAAATTGGAGAAAAAACATGTAAGTTCAGAGGTTTAAATTCCTGGCTCTGGATCCAGGTAAGAAACCAGATGGCTTCTGCAAATTCCCTAAAATAAACTCTCAGCTCTTTTCGTTGCAAAGTGTCAAGATTTCTGACCGAGCTCAAAGGCTAATCATATGAATGGCTAAGTTACAGTGAAAACAGAATTTATAACACCACATGGCTTTTTTATATTAATGTCAGGGCATCGATTGGGAATGAGTGAAAGAATTGGGGTCAGAACATAGAGAAGATTCCAATGAAGCTAAATACATCAAACCCCCAATTTTGCCTAGCATATTTGGCAGTAGAAATAGCCTTTTTGTGTTCTGTTTGTGTAAATTCATCTTCTCTTGGCTGAAGAATCAGTGATGACCCTTATAAAGTCCAGTGATGCAGGGTATGGACTTGAAAGGTATCCCTTCTGTGATGGTTAATATTGAGTGTCCACTTAATTGGACTGAAGGATACAAAGTATGGATTCTGGTTGTGTCTGTGAGGGTGTTACAAAAAGAGATTAATATTTGAATCAGTGGGCTGGGGAAGGCAGATCTACCCTCAATCTGGTGGGCACAATCCATCAACTGCCAGTGAACATAAAGCTGGCAGAAAAACTTGAAAAGGAGAGACTAGCCTAGCCTCCCAGCCTACATCTTTCTCCTGTGCTGGATGCTTCCTGCCCTCAAACATCAAACTCCAAGTTCTTCGGTTTTGGGACTCAGATGGGCTCTCCTTGTTCCTCAGCTTGAAGACAGCCTATTGTGGGACCCTGTGATTGTGTAAGCTAACACTTAATAAACTCCCCTTTATATATGTGTGTGTGTGTGTATATATATAAACACACACACACACTCTATACAGTATATACTATATACTATATAAAGTGTATAGTATATAAAGTACAACATGTATACTATATACTTTATATATACAAAATACTATATATAAACTAATAAAATATAAATCCTATTTGTTCTTTCCCTCTAGAGAATCTTGACTAATACAGATTTTGGTACCAGGAGTGGGGTCTAGAGGAACAGAATATTAAGCATGGAATTCTTTCGTTGGTTTTGGGGTTTCTGGGGTTGGCTACTTAATACGATTAGACCAAAAAATGCTGAGAACTCTACTTCTAATAGTATAGAGAACACTGTTAGTCCCTGATGTGAACTGTTTAGGGAGTTATGCAAAATAAATGCATCTGACACTCCTGATTCACCGCTCGTGAGAGGAGTTTGGTGACTCTATACATCATACCTTGGACCATATGTGGAGAACCAAGGAACATAATGAAGCTGGTCAGTTGCTCCTAAGTTCAGTGGACAAAGTGATGAAAGAAAACGAAAAACTCAGGGATTCTGTCTCCCAGCTTCAGAAGCAGATACTGAGCCCAAATCTGCTAAGATTGCCCCGAGTGAGAGTCTTATCTCCCACAGAGAAAGAGCTGAAACTGTGGAAAAACCGATACAAGTTCTTATCATGCAAGTGGCTGACCTGCAATGAAATACACATGCACAGCCTCACCAGCTGTCTACTGTTAAAGTGAGGGCATTGATTGGAAAAGAATGGGACCCTGAAACTTGGAATGGGGATGCCTGGGAGGACCCTAATGAAGCTGGGGGACTGAGTTTGTAAACCTTTTTTGCCAGAAGGAACAGCTTCCCCATCCTGAGTAGTGGCAACCTCCCCTCCCCAACCCATGCTGCCATCAGCCTTTCCACCTTTGTCTGAGGAAATAAACCTTGAGCTGTCTGAGGCAACAGTGATGGCCTCCCCTGAGGCAGCTGCCAGGCAAGATAATGTTGAGTCTCCTCAGATGTCACCTGGAACACATCTGTTTGCTTCTAGACCTATAACTAAAGTCCTGGCGGCCCGCTAAAGGTGAGGTTGAGGGTGTGACCCATGAGGAGGTGTACTACATGCGAAAAGAACTGTTTGAGTTCTCTAATTTATTTGAATAGCCACTGGAAAACAAGCATGGGAATGTATTTTTTTTTTTTTTTTTTGTGACAGTCTCACTCCTTTGCCCAGGCTAGAGTGCAATGACACAATCTCAGCTCACTGCAACCTCCAGCTCCTGGGTTCAAGTGATTCCCCTGCCTCAGCCTCCTGAGAGCTGGGATTACAGGTGCATGCCACACAATGGCTGGCTAATTTTTGTAGTTTTAGTAGAGACAGGGTTTCACCATGTTGGTCAGGCTGGTCTCAAACTTCTGTCCTCAGGTGATTCACTCGCCTTGGCCTCCCAAAGTGCTGGGATTACAGGCATGAGCCGCCACGCCTGGTTGGGAATGGATATTAAGTGTATGGGATAATGGTGAAAGAAATAGAGTTGGATCAGGCTGAATTTATTGATTTGTGCCCACTAATTAGGGACTCTGCACTTAATGTTGCAGCTTGGGGAGTTAAAAAAAGGATCTAATAGTTTATTTGCTTGATTAGCTGAAATATGGTTTAAAAGATAGCCCACTGTGAGTGAGCTGGAAATGCCTGATCTTCCTTGGTTTAATGTAGAGGAAGGGATCCGAAGACCTAGGGAGACTGGGATGCTGGAGTGGATTAGCCACTTTAGTTAGACCTACTCATCCCAGCTGGGAGGGTTCAGATGATATACCCTTGACCAACACCTTGTGAAATAGATTTGCGAGGGCAGCACTAGTAACTTTGAAGAGACCTGTGATTGCTCTTCTCTGTATGTCAGATCTAATGGTGGGAACTGCAGTCACTAAACTACAAAAGTTAAATACAATGGGAATAATTGGATGCCTAAATGGCAGGAGCCAAGTGGCGGCACTCAACCGTCAAAGGCAAGGTGGGCATATCTTCCATTATGGACAGTAGAGGCAAAGTGGCAATCAGAATAGTCTGACTTGTGTAGAGCTCTGTCATTGGCTAATTAATTACAGTGTTCCTAGAAGTGAAATTGATAGGAAGCCTACTGCATTCCTACTTAAATTATACAAATAGAAAATTTCTAGGTCTAAGGGACAAGACTAATTGAATTATAAAAGCAGAGAATTATGGGCCCTCAATCTATTTCCAGACTTGAGCCAGTTTACAGACCCAGAATGCCTTGAATGAAGGGAAGTCTGGTTCCCCTTGAGAAAGGACCCCACTACATCACCTTCAATTTATGCAGTGAATCTTTCTCTCATCCTTCCCCAAGGACACCTCTGACTTTTTACCAAGGTAACTGTGCACTGAAAAAGGGAAATGCTCAGACATTAGGGACTACTGGACATTGGCTCTGAGCTGACGCTGATTCCAGGGGACCCAAAACACCACTGTGGTCCTCCAGTTAAAGTAGGGGCTTATGGAGGTCAGGTAATTAAAAGAGTCTTTTTTTTTTTTTTTTTTTTTTTTTTTTTTTTTTTTTTTTTT
>NW_012112030.1:10126708-10128054 GCF_000951035.1 Colobus angolensis palliatus
TATTTTAAATACATACCAAATATATAATTCATATGAATTTTACATATATAATATATATTATCCTTCAGCATCCTGGTAAACCTTGTTCTCTGCAGTTTGTTCCCTTCTTCCCCCAAAAACAAATATGGATCTTCCTTTCCTTGAAAAAAATAACAATTGGGGTCTTGTAGATCAGAGCTTTCTAACTAATGTACCAAGGTATAATGATGTGCTCAGGCTCACTGGTGTGCCATTGTATGGGTTACAGATATGCAGATACACCGACCCTCTTAGCTATCATTGCCATCATGGGCAGCTGGAGGCAGCTGAAGCCCCAATCATCTTAATCATCTTAGTTCTCCCCAGACCTTGAGCAGGCATTTTCATTTACCACAATATCCCACACAAAAGCAGTATTGTCAATTTTCAATTTGTACTATAACTGAAAATACCACAATTTTACAAAGACGAATTAAAAATATTGATTTTGGGAATTAATTTAATTTTCCAAAAGTTGTGTTTTCTTTGCTTTTTTTTTTTTTTGAGATGGAGTCTCACTCTCACCCAGGCTGGAATGCAGTGGCGTGATCTTGGCTCACTGCAAACTCCACCTCCCAGGTTCACGCCATTCTCCTGCCTCAGCCTCCCAAGTAGCTGGGACTACAGGCGCCCGCCACCACAGCCGGCTAATTTTTTTTTTTTTTTTTTTTTTGTATTTTTAGTAGGGACTGGGTTTCACCATGTTAGCTGGGATGGTCTCAATCTCCTGATCTTGTGATTCATCTGCCTCGGCCTCCCAAAGTGCTGGGATTACAGGCGTGAGACACTGCGCCCGGCCTGTTCCTTCCCCTTTCTAAAACTACAGAATATATAGTTCAGTGGTTTATAATACATATCAACTATTTATTAGGCCAGGTGTGGTGGTTCACACCTGTCATCCCAGCACTTTGGAAGGCCAAGGTGGGTGGATCACTTGAGGTCATGATTTTGAGACCGGCCTGGTCAAGATGGTGAAACCCTGTCTCTACTAAAAATACAAAATTAGGCTGGGCAGATTATGAGTCGGGAGTTCGAGACCAGCCTGTCCAATATGGTGAAACCCTGTCTCTACTAAAAATACAAAAATTAGCCAGGTGTGGTGGTGCGTGCCTATAATCCCAGCTACTCGGGAGGCTGAGGCAGAAGAATGGCATGAACCTGGAGGCGGAGGTTGCAGTGAGCCAAGGTCGTGCCACTGCACTCCAGCCTGGGTGACAGAGCAAGACTCTGCCTAAAAAAAAAAAAAAAAAAGAAAAGAAATAGCTATTGTCATATATCAGTTTTGGGTAAGCATAAAAAATAACAAAGTTGTTTGCTTGCTTCTAGTT
>NW_012112030.1:10128104-10129454 GCF_000951035.1 Colobus angolensis palliatus
ATCTCCTGACCTCGTGATCCGCCCGTCTCGGCCTCCCAAAGTGCTGGGATTACAGGCTTGAGCCACCGCGCCCGGCCATTAAAAGAGTCTTAACTCAGGTCTGACTTACAGTGGGTCCAGTGGGTCCCTGGATGCATCCTATGGACATTTCCCCAGTGCCAGAATGCATAATTGCATGAGCATACTTAGCAGCTGGCAGAACCACCACAGTGGCTCCCTGACTGGTAGGGTGAGGGCTATGATGGTGGGAAAGGCCAAATGGAAACCATTAGAGCTACCACTACATAGAAAAATAGTAAATCAAAAACAGTATCGCATCCCTGGAGCAATTGTTGAGATGAGTGCCACCATCAAGGACTTGAAAGACCCAGGGGTGGTGATTCCCAGCACATCCCCATTCAACTCTCTCATTTGGCCTGTGGAGAAGACAGATGAATCTTGGAGAATGACAGTGGATTATCGTAAGCTTAACCAAGTGGTGACTCCAATTGCAGCTGCCAGACCAGATGTGGTTTCATTGCTTAAGTAAATTAACACATCTCCTGGTACCTAGTGCGCAGCCATTGACTTGGCAAATGCCTTTTTCTCCATTACTGTCCATAAGGCCCATCAGAAGCAATTTGCCTTCAGTTGGCAAGGCCAGCAATATACCTTTACTGTCCTACATCAAGGGTGTATCAACTCGCTGGCTTTGTGTCATAATCTTATTCAGAGAGAACTTGATTGCTTTTTGCCTCCAGAAGATATCACACTGGTCCATTACACTGATGACATTATGCTGATTGGATTCAGTGAGAAAGAAGTAAACACATTGGACTTATTGGTGAGACATTTGCATGCCAGAGGATGGGATATAAATTTGCCTAAATTCAGAGACCTTCTACCTCAGTAAAATTTCTAGGGGTCCAGTGGTGTGAGGCCTGTCGACATATTCCTTCTAAGGTGAAGGAGAAGTTGCTGCATTTGGCCCTTCCTACCACCAAGAAAGAGGCACAACACCTAGTGGGCCTATTTGAATTTTGGAGGCAACACATTTCTCATTTGGGTGTGTTACTCCAGCATTTATCAAGTGACCTGAAAGGCTGCCAGTTTTGAGTGGGGTTCAGAACAGGAGAAGGCCCTGTAACAGCAGGCTGCTGTGCAAGCTGCTCTGTCACTTGGGCTATATGACCCAGCAGATTCAATGGTGCTTGAGGTGTCAGTGGCAGATAGGGATGCTGTTTGCAGCCTTTGGCAGGCTCCCATAGGTGAATCACAGCACAGACTTCTAGGATTTTTGAGCAAAGCCCTGCCATCTTTTACAGATAACTACTTCCCACTGACTTTTTTTTTTTTTTTTTGAGACGGAGT
>NW_012112030.1:10129641-10132555 GCF_000951035.1 Colobus angolensis palliatus
GGTTCACGCCATTCTCCTGCCTCAGCCTCCCAAGTAGCTGGGACTACAGGCGCCCGCCACCACAGCCGGCTAATTTTTTTGTATTTTTAGTAGAGACGGGGTTTCACAGTGTTAGCCAGGATGGTCTCGACCTCCTGACCTCATGATCCGCCTGCCTTGGCCTCCCAAAGTACTGGGATTACAGGCGTGAGCCACTGCGCCCATCCCAAAAGTTGTGTTTTCGAAACACATTGGATGAGAGCTGTGACATGCAAATTATGCAGAACACTTTCATGCCATTTTGACACAGATATTTATTGAGGCCATTTAGTGCTGTGAATATTTGGACTCTGCAATTTTACTCCAGGTATTTTATACTCTAATCAATTATTTCATATTCTTCAGCTCGATACACAGCAGTTAAGCAGGAATGCTGCTTAACAGTTGTAAAAGAAGTTCCTCCAACAAAGGGGATGTCTGCTACATACATTATTTAATATAATATTGTCATTTTTCCAGTGATCATAGAAGCTATATTATTCTTGATAGCAGAACATTTAATATTTTATTCTTTTTCTCCTATTTATTTATAATATTTATCCTTTTATTTGCTGAAATTATTTATTAAAATAATTCATTTTATTTTATCAAACTAACACATATACATAGTTTAAAAAGCCTCATAGTGCTAAAAGTATTATAATAAAAATAGCAGCCTGCTGTTCTTCCTATCCGTGACATACTTTTTTTTTTTTTTTTTTTGAGACGGAGTCTTGCTCTGTTGCCCAGGCTGGAGTGAAGTGGCATGATCTCAGCTCACGGCAACCAGCACCTCCTGGGTACAAGCAATTCTCCTTCCTCAGCCTCCTGAGTAGCTAGGATTACAGGTGCATGCCACCATGCCTGGCTAATTTTTGTATTTTTTTAGTAGAGATGGGGTTTCACCATGTTGGCCAGGCTGGTCTCGAATTCCTGACCTTGTAATCCACCTGCCTCGGCTTCCCAAAGTTCTGGGATTACAGACATGAGCCACTGCACCTGGCCTTTTGAGAGACAGCTCTTGGCCTGTTACTGGGCTTTGGTGGAAACCGAATGTTTGATGATGGGTCATCAAGTCACCATGCAACCTGAGCTGCCTATCATGAACTTGGTGCTTTCTGACCCATCTAGACATAAAGTGAGTCACACATAGCAGCATTCCATCATCAAATGGAAGTGGTATATACGTGACTGGGCTCAAGCAAGTCTTGAAGGGACAAGTAAGTTACATGAGGAAGTGGCTCAAATGCCCATGGTCTCCACTCCTGCCACCCCGCCTTCTCTCCCAGAGCCTGCACTGATGGCCTCATGGGTTGTTCCCTATGACCAGTTGACAGAGGAAGAGAAGACTGGGACATGGTTTGCAGATTGTTCTGCATGATATGGAGGCACCACCCAAAAATGGACAGGTGCAGCACTATAGCTCCTTTTTAGGACATCCCCAAAGGACAGTTGTGAAGGGAAATCTTCCCAGTAAGCAAAACTTCAAGCAGTGTACCTGGTTGTACACTTTGCATGAAAGGAGAAATGGTCAAATGTGTAATTATATACTGATTCATGGGATATAGACAGTGGTTTGGTTGGATGGCCATTTGAGTCAGTGGGCTGGGTAAGACAGATCTATCCTTAATCTGGTGGGCACAATTTAATCAGCTGCCAGCGAATATAAAGCAGGCAGAAAAACTTGAAATGACTAGCAATAGCCTCTCAGCCTACATATTTCTCCTGTGCTGGATGCTCCCTATTGGACTCCAAGTTCTTCAGTTTTGGGACTCAGACTGGCTCTCCTTGCTCCTCAGTTTGCAGACAGCCTGTTGTGGGACCTTGTGATAGTGTAAGTTAATAACACTCAGTGTTTATTTGTTTGAGAAAATGTTTATTTCTTCTTCATTTTTAAAGGATACTTTTGCTGGGTATAGAATTCTGAGTTGACATTTTCTTTCAGCATTTGAAAGATATTACCTCATTTTCTTCTTTTTTGCATGGTTTCTGATGAAACATTTGTTGTAATTCTAATTCTTGTACCTCTACAGGTAATGTGTCTTTTCCTCTGGCTGGCTTCAAGATTTTTGTTTGTCTTTGGTTTGCAGCTATTTAAATATGATATAGCCTAAGTTGCCAGGTTTTGGTATTTCTCCTGGTTGGTGTTTTTTGAACATCTTGGATCCATGATTTAGTGTCTATCACTAATTTTGGAAAATTTTTGGCCATTATTTACTCAAATATTAATTCTTATTCTCTCTTCTCCTTCTGGAATTCTAATTATGCAAATGTTAGTTCATTTGATATTGTTCCACATCTTATGAATATTCTGTTGTGTTTTTTCATTCATCCCTTTTTTCTTTTTCTCTTATTTTAGCTTGAATAATTTCTATTGACCTATCTTCAAGTTTATTGATTCTTTGCTTACCTGTATTGACTCTAATTGATGAGCTCATTGAAGACATATTTTCATCTCTATTACTTATCTTTTTGAGATGGAGTCTCGCTCTGTCACCCAGGCTGGAGTGTAGTGGCGCAATCTTAGATCACTGCAACCTCCGCTCCCAGGGTTCTAGCAATTCTCCTACCTCAGCCTCCTGAGTAGCTGGAATTACAGGCACCTGCCACCATGCAAGGCTAATTTTTTTTTTTTTTTGTATTTGTAGTAGAGATAGAATTTTGACATGCTGGCCAGGCTGTTCTTGAACTCCTGACCTCAGGTGATCTACCCTCAGCCTTCCAAAGTGCTGGGATTACAGGCATGAGCCATCACGCCTGGCCTCTATTACTGTTTTTCCTTTGTTGTTGTTGTTGTTTTTGAGATGGAGTCTCACTCTGTCACCCAGGGTGGAGTGCAGTGGCACAATCTCAGTTCACTGCAACCTCCACCTCCCAGGTTCAAGTGATTCTCCTG
>NW_012112030.1:10136385-10242036 GCF_000951035.1 Colobus angolensis palliatus
CAGGATGGTCTCGATCTCCTGACCTCGTGATCCGCCCGTCTCGGCCTCCCAAAGTGCTGGGATTACAGGCTTGAGCCACCGCGCCCGGCCGACATACTTTTTTTTATCAAAAAGTGATTGTTTATCATTTTTAAGCTCTATTTTCTGTTATTTGGCTACTTTTTAAAAATTTGTATTTTAAGTTCATAGATACATGTGCAGGATGTGCAGGTTTGTTACATAGGTAAATGTGTGTCATGGGGGTTTATTGCACAGTTATTTCATCACCCTGGTATTAAGCCTAGTACCCATTAGTTATTTTTCCTAGTCCTCTCCCTCCTCCCACTCTTTACCCTCTGATAGGCCCCAGTGTGTGTTGTTCCCTTCCATGTATCCATGTGTTCTCATCATTCAGCTCACACTTATAAGTGAGAATATGCGGTATTTGGTTTTCTCTTCCTGCATTAGTTTGCTAAGGATAATGGCCTCCAGCTCCATCCATGTCCCTGTGAAGGAAATGATCTCCTTCTTTCTTATGGCTGCATAGTATTCCATGGTGTACATGTACCATATCTTCTTTATTCAGTCTATCATTGATGGACATTTGCATGGGATCCATGACTTGCTATTGTGAATCGTGCTGCAATTAACATATACATGCATGTGTCTTTATAATAGAATGATTTCTATTCCTTTGGGTGTATACCCAGTAATGGAATTGCTGCGTCAAGTGGTATTTCTGCCTTTAGGTCTTGGAGGAATTGCCACACTGTCAACCAACCAATGGTTGGTTGAACTAATTTACACTCCTATCAATAGTGTATAAGCATTCCGTTTTCTCTACAACCTCACCAGCATCTATTCTTTTTTTTTGACTTTTTAAGCCATTCTGACTGGTGTGAAATGGTATCTCATTGTGGTTTTGATTTGCATTTCTCTAATGATCAGTGATGTTGAGATTTTTTGTTTGTTGGCTGCATGTATGTCTTCTTTTGAGAAGTGTCTGTTCATGCACTATGCCCACTTTTTAATGGAGTTGTTTTTCTCTTGTAAATTTGTTTGAGTTCTGTATGGATACTGGACATTATACTTTGTCAGATGCATAGTTCACAAAATTTTCCTCTCATTCTGCCGGTTGTTTACTCTGTTGATAATTTCTTTTGCTGTGCAGAGGCTCTTTAGTTTAATTAGATTCCACTTGTCAATTTTTGCTTTTGTTTTGGTGTCTTTGTCATGAAATCTTTGCTCATGTCTTTGTTCTGGATGGTATTTCCTAGGTTGTCTACCAGGGTTTTTACAGTTTTAGGTTTTATACTTAAGTCTTTAATCCATCTTTGTTAATTTCTGTATATAGTGTAAGGAAGGGGCCCAGTTTCAATTTTCTGCATATGGCTATTGGTATTTCTAAGTGACATGCATATATCGCTATCTCTATATTCACCCATTTACTTATTATAGTAGCTTACTGATATGGTAGAATAGGATTCCTCTCACTTATGCCCTTTTCCCTCTCCCCATTCCTCCAAACTATCCTTCTCTTTATTCTCCAAATAGATCTCTCTCATAAATCATTATGAAGTCGACATTCAGTATTTACATTATTAATACCAGGCAAATATTATTTGCTCTTGAGCCAAATACTGTTCATGCCATTAGGGCCAGGAAAATATTATTTGCTGCTAAATCAAATAGTACCCTGTGATTACATTTTGTTTCTTCTGTAACTTTAATTTTCCTACAGGTAATTGGTTTATTTTTCATTAGTTTGTTGTTCTTTGCAAGAGAATTTCCTTCTTAAATCCTTAAACATCCTCTAAAGATGGCTTTTCACATGGCTCAATATATCAGATAACCTAGTATTTCCATTATTTCCCTCTGGAGATGCCTCTTGAGCACCTTGTGTTCCTCTCTGGTCAGGATTTGTTCTTTTCTTTTGTATTTATTCTTAGAATTTTCTTCATCTCTCAACTATATTGGGATCTCTTTTCTGAAACTCATTTTATTCTTTTTGGTTTATGTTGTCACTTTTTGTAGATGGTATCCTTGATTAAGATTTCTGCAAAATTGTATATGAGAGGTAAATTTTTAAGATTTAGCAGATCTGAAAATGTCTGTATTCTAGCTTTATGTTTGTATACATATTTAGAGACAGAGTCTTGCTCTGTTGCTCAGGCTGGAGTGGAGCGGTGCAATCTTAGCTCACTGTAGCCTCAAACTCCTAGGCTGAAGCAATCCCCCTGCTTTGGCTCCCAAAGTACTGGGATTACAAGCATGAGCCATTGTGCCTGGACCCTCTAACTTCATGTTTAATTGGTAGTTTAGTCAGTTACATAATTAAATGTTGAGCAGCATTTTTATTGAGTTTTGAAGTTAATGCTTCAAAATTTCTTCTAGCTTCCAGTATTATAATTGAGAAATCCAGTATCATTCTTGTTTTGGATCCTGTGTATATGTGGCCTGTTATCCCCTTACTTCCACTTCACCATAAGCTTTTAGGATCTTCCTCTATTCTCAAGATCTTGAAGTTTCAAGGTGATGTGCCTAGGTGCACATCTCATAGTTTGTACTATTAGTTGACCCTTTGAATTTTGAGACTTCCTTCCCTCTGTTAGTGCGATGGTTAATATAAGTGTCAAGTAGTGCGATGGTTAATATAAGTGTCAAGTGTCAACTTGATTGGTTTGAAAGATGCAAAGTATTGTTTCTGGGTGTGTCTTTGAGGGTGTTGCCCAAAGCAGATTAACATTTGAGTCAGTGGACTGGGAGAGGAAGACCCATCCTCAGTGTGGGTGGGCACCATCCAAGCAGCTGCCAGCATGGCTAGAAAAAGTTGGCAGAAGCAGTTGGAAGAAGCTGGCTTGCTGAGTCTTCACCTTTTATCTTTCTTCTGTGCTGGATGCTTCCTCACCTTGAACATCATCTTCAGTTTTTGGACTCTTGGACTTAGACCAGTGGTTTGCCAGGGGTTTCTGGGCCTCTAGCCACGGACTGAAGCCTGCACTGTTGGCTTCCCTACTTTAGAAACTTTGGGACTCAGATTGAGCCACTACTGGCTTCCTTGCTCCTCAGCTTGCAGACAGTCTATCATGGGATTTCACCCTGTGATCATGTGAATTCTCCTTAATAAATTCCCTTTAATATGTACATATATGTTGGTTCTGTCTCTCTGGAGAACCCTAACACAGTTAGATATTTCTCTTTCTTTTCAACTATTAGTTAGACCTTGTAGACTGATTCTCTCCTTTTAAAAAGTAATTTCTGGCCAGGCATGGTGGCTCACGCCTGTAATCTCAGCACTTTGAGAGGCCGAGGCAGGTGGATCACCTGAGGTCAGGAGTTTGAGACCAGCCTGACCAACATGGAGAAACCTCGTCGCTACCAAAAATACAAAATTAGCTGGGCGTGGTGGCACATAGCTGTAATCCCAGTTACTCGTGAGGCTGAGGCAAGAGAATTGCTCCAACTGGAGTGGCAGAGGCTGCGGTAAGCCGAGATCACACCATTGCACTCCAGCCTGTGCAACAAGAGCAAAACTCCGTCTCAAAAAATAAATAAATAAATAAATAAATAGGCTGGGTGTGGTGGCTCGTGCCTGTAATCCCAGCACTTTGGGAGGCCATGGCAGGTGGATCACGAGGTCAAGAGATCGAGACAATCCTGACCAACATGGTGAAACCCCGTCTCTACTAAAAATACAAAAATTAGCTGGGCCTGGTGGCACGCACCTGTAGTCCCAGCTACTCAGAAGGCTGAGGCAAGAGAATTGCTTGAACCAGGGAGGCGGAGGTTGTAGTGAGCCAAGATCGCGCCACTGCACTCCAGCCTGGCGACAGAGCGAGACTCCGTCTCAAAAAAAAAAAAAAGTTTCCTTTTTTCTCTTTACTCTTTGTCTTTTTAAATTGTTCTATTTTACTGAGAATATTTGTAATATCCCAGATCTTGTTCTCTGTGTGTGTGTTTTTTTAAATTGTGGTAAAGCATACATCAAATTTATAATTTTAACCATTTTTATTTATTTTTTATGTTTTTCTGGGAGACAGAGTCCTGCTGTGTCGCCCAGGCTGGAGTGTAGTGACGTGATGGTGGCTCACTGCAACCTTCACTTCCCAGGTTCAAGTGATTCTCCTGCCTCAGCCTCCCAAGTAGCTGGGACTACAGGTGTGCACCACCATGCCTGGCTAATTTTTGTATTTTTTTAGTAGAGACGAGGTTTCACCATGTTAGCCAGGCTGGTCTTGAACTCCTGACCTTAGGCAATCCACTCACCTTGGCTTCCCAAAGTGCTGGGATTACAGGCATGAGCCACTGCACCTGGCCAATTTTAAGCATTTTTAAATGTACACTTTGGTGGCATTAAGTATATCTACCATTTTGTGCAATCACCATTACTATCCATTTCCAAAATATTTTCGTCATCCCAAACAGAAACTCTGTGTCCATTAAACTATTCTCCATTCCCCACTTCTCCCAGGCCCTGGTAACCTCTATTCTATTTTCCAGTCCAATGAACTTGCTTAGTCTAGGTACCTTATCAGAGTGGAGTAATTCACCATTTGTCCTTTTTTGTCTGGCCTATTTCACTTAGCATAATGTTTTCAAGGGTCATTCATGTTGTATCATGTAGAAGAATTTCATTCCTTTTTATGGATAGGTAATATTGCATTATATGTACATACCACATTCTATTTATTCATTCATCTGTTGATGGACACTTGGGTTGTTTCCACCTTTTGGCTATTATGAATAATGTGCTACAAACACTATGTACAAAGTAACTCTTTAAACCTCTGCATTCATTTTAAAAATATATATATATACACACACACATACATACATATATATATACACACACACCTAGGAGTGGAATTATTGGATCATATGGTAATTCTGTGTTTAACTTTTTGTTAACTGCCAAGCTGCTGTCCATTTTTTTTTTCACTTCCTTGTCAATACTTATTTTACCTTTTTCTTTTTTTAATGATAGCTCTCTTATTAGGTGTGAAGTGGTATGTTATTGTGGTTTCCATTTGCATTTTCCTAATGAGTAATTATGTTGAGCATCTTTTCATGTGCTTATTGGCCATTTGCATATTTTCTTTGGCAATGTGTCTAGTCAAACCCTTTTCCCATTTTTGAATTGGTGTTTATTATTTTTCAGTTATAGGAATTATTTATATATTCTGTATATTAATTCAGAGTTGCAAGTATTTTGTCTTATCTTGTGGATTGTCGTTTTCCTATCTTGAGAGTGCCCTTTAATGCATGCAAGTTTTTAATTTTGATGAAGTCCAATTTATCTGTTTTATCTTCTGTTTCCTGTGTTTCTGATATCATATCTAAGAAATCACTGTCAAATCCAACATTCTGAAGATTTTGCCTCAGCTTCCTGAGTAGCTGGGACTACAGGAATGCGTAATCATGCCCGGCTAGTTTTTGTATCTTTAGTAGGGATGGGGTTTTGCCCTGTTGGCCAGGCTTGTCTCCAATTCCTGATCTCAGGTGATTTGCCCACCTTGGCCTTGCAAAGTTCTGGGATTACAGGTATGAGCCACTGTGCCCAGCCACTTTTAGTTAATTCTTGCATATTGGGTAAGGTATGGGTCCAACTTCATTTATTGCATATGAATATCTAGTCTGACTATCCAGTTTTTCCAATACCATTTGTAGAAAAGATTGTCCTTTCCTCACTGAATCATGTTTGGAATCTTGCCAAAATTCAATTGACCATGTATGCAAAGATTTATTTGTGGGTTCTCTATTCTGTTCCATCAGTCTATCCTTATGCCAGTACTAAACTGTTTTGATTACTGTAACTTTTTAAGTTTTGAAATCAGGGAGTATGAGTCCTCCAACTTTCTTCTTATTTTTCAAGATTGTTTTGACCATTTAGGGTAACTTGAGATTCCATATAAACTTTAGGGTCAGTATTCCTATTTCTGCAGATAACGCCACTGGGTTTTAATAGGGATTGCTTTAATCTGTAGATCACTTTGGGTAGTGTTGTCACCTTTACAATATGTATTTTTTTAATAGAGACAGGGTCTTGCTGTGTTGGCCAGATCGGTCTTGAAATCTTGGCCTCAAGCAATCCCCCCACCTTGGCCTCCCAAAGTGCTAGGATTACAGGCATAAGCCACCATGCTTGGACAATCTTTACACTATTAAGTTTTCTAAGCCATGAACATGAAGTGACTTTTTATTTATTCATTATTTTATTTATTCAATAAATTATTTGTTTATTTTATTTATTCTTATTTAATTTCAGCAATGTTTTGCAGTTTTCATTGTACAAGTTTTCTGTCTCCTTGGTTAAATCTGTAAGTACTGTATTCTTTTCGATGCCATTGTCAATAGCTTCTATTTTAAGTAGAATTTTGATCTTTTTCCCCATGGTTACAATATGAAAGAAATATATTTTCTTCAAATGTATCCACTTTATTCTATCCTGTCTATTCATATTTGACCAGCATATTACCTATTACTACACCTATATTACTATTTAAAATGTTGACAAGAACTATAATGAAGGCCAGGAGCAGTGGCTCACGCCTGTAATCCCAGCACTTTGGGAGGATGAGGCGGGTGGATCACCTGAGGTCTGGAGTTTGAGACCAGCCTGACCAACATGGAGAAATCCCATCTCTACTAACAATACAAAATTAGCTGGGCTTGGTGGCTCATGCCTGTAATGTAATCCCAGCTACTTGGGAGGCTGAGACAAGAGAATTGCTTGAACCCGGGAGGCGGAGATGCAATGAGCCGAGATCGCACCATTGCACTCCAGCTGGAGTGACAGAGACCCTGTTTCAAAAAAAAAAAAAAAAAAAAAAAAAAAAAAAGAACTGTAATGAATGTAGAGTCCTGTGCCCACCAATAAAGACTTCCATTCATATTGACTGGCAGCAAAATATGGAAGGTGACTGAATTTATCATTGCAGATATTTAGGTATTCCACACATGTTGATGAGCCAGCCTTGTTTGCAAGATATAAAAAGAAACATGTCATAAAATATTGTATATTTATTCCATTAAGCATTTTTGTCTTCATTTCTGCAATATCACAAAATGTTGCTAAAACTCAAGATTTTTACATAATTTTAGTTCTAGTGAAATTATAGCAAAAATTAGGCAACTTTTCTATAGATAATTATAGTTCTTAGGTAGTTTTTTTCCCACAACTTTCCATTTTGATTAACTTCATTGTGTTGTAACACTTAGAGTTGTCGAAAACACTGTCAAGGTATATTTAGTTTTAAAAAAATGAATGAGGATATTCACATACCGTGTTCACACTGTAATGTGGTCCATATTTTAAGTTATTCTCTCTGAAAATACTATAAAATACCTTACTTTCATTAATCACTCTCATATTGAGATTTCCACAATTTCTAAAAACAATACTTAGATTCATGCAGTATTTCTTACATTCTTTCAAAATTTTCATTTTGTTTTGCCATAAAACAACATAATATGTGGCACTGTCCTAATAATTGCCTGTGTATTTTATTGTGTGCAGATGATGTTTTGCAATAAATAATTGACTCTTCATTTAATAAACAATACAAGATTGCAGTGTTCTATGGTTTGAATATGTGTCCCAAAGTTCATGTGTTGGAAACTTAATTTCCAATCCAACAATGTTGAGACGTGGAAACTTTAAGATGTAATTAGGTCATGAGAGTTCTGCCCTCATGAAGTGTGATTCTATTATATCAGGAGTGGGTTGGTTATTGAAGGAATGATAAAAGGATAAGTTTGATCTCTCTCTCTCTCGCTCTCTCAATATCTGCATGTGCTCTCTTGCCTTCTGCCATCCAGCATTGGATGATGTAGGCAGAATGCCCTCAACAGATGAGGACCCCTTTATCTTAGACATCCCAGCCTTCAAAACTGTGAGAAATAAATCTCTGTTCTTATAAATTCCTTAGTCTCAGGCATCCTGTTATTGCATCTCAAAATGGACTAAAAGAGAAAATCCGTACTAGAAGTAGGATTGTTGTTATAAAGTGATTTTCAAACTGAGTAATGGGTAGAGGTCGAAAGAATTTGGAGAAGCCGGTCAGAAAGAGCTTAGACTTCCATGAATGGAGTTTTAAAGGCAATTCTAGTGAGGGCTCAGAAGAAGCTGAGCTTTTGGGAGATCCTAAATCTCAGGGATTAGTTAGGTGGCTGTGATCAGAATACCGGTAAAAATATGGATGGTAAATGCCATTCTGATAATATCTTAGATGGAACTGAGGAAGAAGGTACTGGAACCTGGAGTAAATGCCACTCTTTTTATATTAGTCTGTTCTTATGCTGCTATAAGAACTGTCTGAGAATGGGTAATTTATAAAGGAAAGAGGTTTAATTGACTCACTGTTCCACATGGCTGGGGAAACCTCAGGAAACTTACAGTCATGGTGGAAGGGGAATCAAACATGTCCTACTTCACATGATGGCAGCAAGAAGTATGAGCAAAGGGAGGCGGAAGTTCTTCTTTTCTTTTTTTCTTTTTTTTTTTTAATAAAACCATCAGATCTCATGAGAACTCACTATCACAAGAACACCATGAGGGTAACCTCCCTCATGATTCAATTACCTCCCACCAGGTCCCTCCAACAACATGTGGGGATTATGGAAACCACAATTCAAGATGAGATTTGGGTGGGGACACAGTAAAACCATATCATTCTTCCCCTGGCCCCTCCCAAATCTCATCCTCACATTTCAAAACACAATCATACCCTTCCAACAGTCCCCCAAATTCTTAACTCATTCCATCATTAACTCAAAAGTCTCAGTCCAAAGTCTCATCTGAGACAAGGCAAATCCCTTCCACCTATGAATCCTTAAAATTACTTCCCAGATAAAATGGGGGTACAGTCATTGGGTAAATATACCTGTTCCAAAGGGAAGAAATTGGCCAAAACAAAGGGGCTACAGGTCCCATGCAAGTCCAAAATCCAATAGGGCAGTCATTAAACCTTAAAGTTCCAAAATGATCTCCTTTGACTCCATATCTCACATCCAGGTCATGCTGATACAAGAGATGGGCTCCCAAATGACCTTAGGAAGCTCCATCCCTGTGGTTTTGCAGGGTATAGCCCCCCTCCCAGCTGCTTTCATAACTGGCATTGCATTTCTGTGGCTTTTCCAAGCACACAGTGAAAGCTGTCAGTAGATCTACTATTCTGGGGTCTGGAGGATGGTGACCCTCTTCTCACAGCTCCACTAGGCAGTGCCCCAGTGGGGACTCTGTGTGGCAGCTCCAACCCCACATTTCCCTTCTGCATTGCCCTAGCAGAGGGTCTCCATGAGGGCTCCACCCCTGCCACAGACTTCTGCCTGGACATCCAGGCATTTCCACACATCCTCTGAAATGTAGGCGGAGGTGCCCAAACCTTAAAGCTTTCTTTTGAGATGATCTTGGTTCACTGCAACCTCCACCTCCTGGTTCAAGTGATTATCTTGCCTCAGCCCCACAAGCAGCTATGATTACAGGCACTGCCACCATGCCTGGGTACATTTTGTATTTTTAGGAGCGACAGGGTTTCATCATGTTGGCCAGGCTGGTCTCAAACTCCTCACCTCAGGTGATCCACTTACCCAAACCTCAATTCCTGACTTAAGTGCACCTGCAAGCCCAACACCACATGTAAGCCACCAAGGCTTGGGGCGTGCACTCTCTGAAGCAATGGCCTGAGCTGTACTTTGGCCCCTTTTAGCCACAGCTGGAGCTGAAGCAGCTGGGGCTCACGAAACCATGTCCTGAGGCTACATAGAGCAGTGTGGTCCTGGCCTGGCCCATGAAACAACTTTTCCCTCCTATGCCTCCAGGCCTGTGATGGGATGGGCTGCCTCAAAAGTCGCTGACATGCCCTGGAGACATTTTCCCCATTGTCATAGTGATTAACATTCAGCTTCTCATTACTTATGCAAATTTCTGCAGCTGGCTTGAATTTCTCCCCAGAAAATGCAGTTTTCTTTTCTATTTCATCTTTAGGCTACAAATATTCCAAACTTTTATGTTCTGCTTCCTCTTTTTGTTCTTTTGAGATAGACTTTTGCTCTTATTGCCCAGGCTGCAGTGCAATGGAGTGATCTTGGTTCACTGCAACCTCTGCCTCCCAGGTTCAAGCAATTCTTCTGCCTCAGCCTCCCGAGTGGCTGGGATTACAAGTGTACGCCAACATGTCCAGCAAATTTTTGTATTTTTAATAGAGGTTCAAAATGGAGTTTCACCATGTTGGCCAGGCTGGTCTCAAACTCCTGACCTCAGGTGATCCACCCGCCTTGGCCTCTCAAAGTGCTGGGATTACAGGTATGAACCACTGTGCCCAGCCATTCTGCTTCCTCTTGAATACTTTGCCACTTAGAAATTTCTTCCACCAGATACCCTAACTCATCTCTCTCAAGCTCAAAGTTCCCCAGATCCCTAGGGCAGGGGCAAAATGTCACCAGTCCTTTTGCTAAAGCATATCAAGAATCACCTTTATTCCAGTTCCCAACAAGTTACTTGTCTCCATCTGAGATCACCTCAGCCTGGACTTCATTGTCCATATCACTATCGTCAAAGCCATTAAACAAGTCTCTAGGAAGTTCCAAACTTTCCCACATTGTCTTGTCTTCTGAGCCCTTCAAGTCTCTAGGAAGTTCCACACTTTCCTACATTTTCCTGTCTTCCTCTGAGCCCTCTAAACTGTTCCAACTTCTGCTTGTTACCCAGTTCCAAAGTTACTTCCACATTTTCAGGTATCTTCACAGCAGCACCCCACTCTCTGCAGTACCAATTTACTGTATTAGTCTGTTCTTGCGCTGCTGTGAAGAACTGCTCGAGACTGGGTAATTTATAAAAGAAAGAGGTTTAATTGACTCACAGTTCCACATGCCTGGGGAGGCCACAGGAAACATTACTTTTAATGGCAAAAACCCCAATTACTTTTGAACCAGCATAATACAATCACAGTGGAACAGTAAGCAAACACCATCGAGAGATGGAGACCATCCTGGCCAACATGGTGAAACATCACCTCTACTAAAAACACAAAAATAAGCTGGGCAGGTTGGCACACGCCTGTAGTCCCAGCTACTTGGGAGGCTGAGGCAGGAGAATGGCTTGAACCCGGGAGGTGGGGATTGCAGTGAGCCAAGATCGTGCCACTGTACTCCAGCCTGGCAACAGAGTGAGACTCCATGTCAGAAAACAAAAGTGGAAAATATGTGCTACATCCCTGGAGGCCCAGCCCCATGCCCTCAAGTGTGCCCAGGATATGGGACATGGAGGCAAAGATTATTCTCCAGCTTTAAGACTTAATGTTGTTTTCCCTGTTAGATCTTGGACTTACCTGGGAGCTGTTACCCCTTTCTTTATGGCTATTTCCCCCTTTTTGAAGGGGAATGTCTATCTTACACCTGTCCCACCACTGTATTTTAGAAGCATGTTACTTGTTAATTTCACAGGCTCACAGCTGGAAAGGAATTTGCCACAGAATGAATTCTGCCTTGAGTCTCACTCATAGATGAGTCAGATGAGACTCTGGACTTTTTTTTTTTTTTTAAAGCAAGCTCTCACAAGTCTTCCTTCCTTCTTCCTTCTTTCTTGCTTTCTTTTCTTTCCTTCCTTCTTCCTTTCTTCTTTCTTTCCTTCCTTCTTTCCTTCTCTCCTTCCTTCCTTCTCTTTCTTTCTCTCTTTTTTCTTTTCTTTCTTCTTTTCTTTCTTTCTTTCTTTCCTTCCCTCTCTCCCTCCCTCCCTTCCTTTCCTTCTTTCCTTCTTTCTTTTCATTTGAGACAGACTTTCGCTCTTATTGCCCAGGCTAGAGTGCAATGGCGCAATCTCGGCTCATTGCAACTTCTGCCTCCTGGGTTCAAGTGATTCTCCTGCCTCAGCCTCCAGAGTAGCTGGGATTACATGCATGTGCCACCACACCCGGCTAATTTTTTATTTTAGCACAGACGGGGTTTCTCCATGTTGGGCAGGCTGGTCTCGAACTCCCAACCTCAGGTGATCCTCCCACCTCAGCCTCCCAAAGTGCTGGGATTACAGGGGTGAGCCACCGTGCCTGGCCTTCGCAAGTTTCATAAAAGAAAAATTTTGCATCATTTACTTTTCACCAATCTGTCCGGCATGCTTCTAATGATATCTGAATCACCTGGATCAATGTGCACCTGGATCAGTGTGCACATACTCTGCAGTATTTTCTGCACACTGTGTCCAATTCAATATTATTGCCACTGTAGTAACGGACACCAGTTTTGGCCAACATGGCACAGTACCCTATTTTGGATTTCCTCAAAGTGGGGCAGTTGTTGGCGAGCATGACCAGTTTCACTTTGCCTTGTCTGATCACCTTCAGAGTCTGCTTGTACCCCAGCACATACTTTCCACCTTTTTTTTTTTTTGACATGGAGTCTCACTCTGTTGCCAGGCTGGAGTGCAGTAGCGCGATCTCGGCTCATTGCAATCCGCACCTCCGGGTTCAAGCCATTCTCCTGCCTCAGCCTCCCAAGTGGCTGGGACTACAGGCACGTGTCACCCTGCCCAGCTTATTTTTGTATTTTTAGTAGAGCTGGGGCTTCACTATGTTGGCCAGGATGGTCTCGATCTCTTGACCTTGTGATCTGCCTGCCTCAGCCTCCCAAAGTGCTGGGATTACAGGCATGAGCCACGGTGCCCAGCCTACTTTTCAGTTTTCATAATGAGTTGGAGCCTAGAGTTGATTGACACCAATGACTTTTCATCTTTTTTAGAAGCCACCATCTTTCTGTCTTAGGTGTGGGATGACTCCCAACTAAGAGCAGCTTCAGGGCTAGGTGTGGTGTCTCACATCTAAAAAAAAAAAAAAAAATTAGCCAGGCATGGTGGTGCATACCTGTAATAACAGCTACTCAAGAGGCTGAGGCATAAGAATCACTTGAACCCTTGGGGCAGAGGTTGCAGTGAGTTGAGATTGTGCCACTGTACTCCAGCCTGGGTGACAGAGCAAGACTCTGTCTCAAAAACACAAAAACAACACAAAAACAAAAACTGTACAGAATAAAAGTGAGCAGACTTCTCTCAAGCATTAACTACCTAAAATCTGTGAAAAAGATATCATATAATTTTTATTTAACGGAAAATTAATCATTAATCAAAGCAAGAAATTGAGAAATGGTAACTCCCTCAAATCTTCAACAAAACCAGTCAGTTGAAATCCCTGTGCCTTAGTCCATTTTGTGCTGCTGTAACAGGATACCTGGGAGGCAGTAATTTATAAAGAACAGATTTATTTCTTGCAGATCTGGAGGCTGGGAAATCTAAGGTTGAGGGGCCCCCATTTGGCAAGGGCCTTCTTGCTGCATCACTCCACGGTAGAAGGTGGAAAGGCAAGAGATCATATGCACACATGCATATTGAGAGAGAGAGGGAGGTCCAACATTTTTTTTTTTTTTTTTGAGACAGAGTCTTACTTTGTTACCTACTATTAAAAGAGCCAATCTACTCCCAAGATAACAGCATTAATTCATTTATAAGGGCAGGGCCTTCATGACCTAATCACCTCTTGAAGGTCTCACCTGTCAACATTGTTGCATTGGGTATTAAATTTCCAACACTGAATATGAAATTTGGGGGACATATTCAAACTATAACATTCTGTCCCTGGCCCCCCAAATTTATGTCCTCACATGCAAAATACATTCATTTCATCCCAATAGTGTCAAAGTCTTAACTTGTTCCAACACTAACTCAAAAGTCCAGAGTCTCAGGCATGGTGGCTCATTCCTATAATCCCAGCACTTTGGGAGGCTGAGGCAAGAGGATCACTTGAGCTCAGGAGTTCAAGACCAGCCTGGGCAACATGGCAAAATCCCTTTTCTTAAAAAAAAAAGGGCCATCTGTGGTGGCTCATGCCTGTAATCCCAGCACTTTGGGAGGCCGAGGCAGGCAGATCACGAGGTCAGGAGATCGAGACCACCCCGTCTCTACTAAAACTAAAAAAATTAGCCGGTGTGGTGGTGAGCGCCTGTAGTCTCAACTACTCAGGGGGCTGAGGCGGGAGAATGGTGTGAACCTAGGAGGTGGAGCTTGCAGTGAGCCAAGATGGTGCCACTGCACTCCAACCTGGGTGACAGAGCAAGACTCCGTTCTCAAAAAAAAAAAAAAAAGGTCCAGAGTCTCACCTGGCATCCTGGCTCTGCCCTGAAGAGCTTTGCATTATGGGAACTCCTTTCTTTCTCACTCCCTGGCCATCTTAGGCAGCTGTTCACTTAAAAATTTCTTTTGTGGGCCAGGCGCAGTGGCTCAAGCCTGTAATCCCAGCACTTTGGGAGGCAGAGACGGGCGGATCACGAGGTCAGGAGATCGAGGCCATCCTGGCTAACCCGGTGAAACCCCGTCTCTACTAAAAAATACAAAAAAAAACTAGCCGGGTGACGTGGCGGGCGCCTGTAGTCCCAGCTACTTGGGAGGCTGAGGCAGGAGAATGGCGTAAACCCAGGAGACGGAGCTTGCAGTGAGCTGAGATCCGGCCACTGCACTCCAGCCTGGGCGGCAGAGCGAGACTCTGTCTCAAAAAAAAAAAAAAAAAAAATTTCTTTTGTGGGGACCAGGACAGAGGTCCCTCTTACCTAGCTAAAATTGCAATACCCGTTCTATACTTTTCAGTGAGTACTAGTTCAGTATCTTCTAATACGAACCATTTCACCTACTTAGGTAGCCTATCTATGTTGGAAGATGGTTATGATGCCGTTTCCCTTCTCTAATTACTTCCTGTATTAGTTTCTTATTGCTGGGTAGCACATTACTACAAACTTAGTAGCAAAACAATACACATTTATAATCTCACAGCTTTTGTGGGTCAGGAGTTTGGACCATAGGTGTATCTTCCGCTCAGGGTCTCAGAGGCTGCAATCAAGATGTTACCTGCGCTGTATTTTCATCTGGGGGCTTGGCTGGTGAAAAATCTAAGTTCATTCAGTTTGTTGGCAGCTTTTATTTCCTCAGGACCATATGACTGGGGGATCGGCCTTTTTTTTCTTTTTCTCGTAGTTGTCTGGAGCCTGCTCTCAGGTCCTAGAGGTCACCCAAAGAATCTACAGGCCACTTGTGGTAACCTTCCATATGGGCTTCTTCCACATGGCTGCTTTCTTCACCAAGCAAGCAAGGAAAAGTTCTCTCCTCAGGGAGGATCCAGCTTCTTTTCAAAGGGCTTTTACCAGATTAAGTCAGGTCCACCCAAGATAATATCTCTTTTGGTTAACCCCAAATCAGTTTATTTGGTTCTTTATTACATCTGCAGAATTCTTGGCTAGAAGCAAGCAAGTTACAGGTTCTGCCCTCGCTCAAGGGAAGAGGATTATAGATAGAGTGACCACCAGAAGGCGAGGATCATGGAGGTCATCTTCCTATTCTCAAGAGTTGTTTCTTAAGATTTTCCAAATTTGCCTATGTAACACCTCATTCAACTTCTCTGCAAGTTGGAGGACAATAATAAAATTGATCAGGTTGTTGTTGATTCATCTTCTCTTAACGGGAGTGTGGGGAGTGCTGATAGAAACTATTCAAGCTGAGCTATGTATTAATACTACTCTTACAAGTATGAATTACTATTACTATTACTCTTAGATAATATTTATTGGGCCATCACTATATATCCAGTACTACTCCAAGTATTTTACCAGAATTTAGTCTTTATAATAACCTTAAGAGATCAGGGATATATATAAATTTTTTTTATTTTTTTGAGACAAAGTCTCTCACTTTGTTGCCTGGGCTGGAGTGCAGTGGCATGATTTTGGCTCACTGCAACCTCCACCTCCCAAGTTCAAGTGATTCTCCTGCTTCAGCCTCCCGAGGAGCTGGGATTATAGGCACCTGCCAGTACACCCAGTTTTTTTTTGTATTTTTTGTAGAGACGGGGTTTCACCATGTTGGCCAGTCAGGTCTCGAACTCTTGACCTCAAGATTTGCCCGCCTCAGCCTCCCAAAGTACTGGGATTACAGGCATGAGCCACTGTGCCTGGCCATAAATTTTTTATTTTTATTTTGGAGACAATCTCACTCTATTACCCAGGTTGGAGTGCAGTGGTCCAATCTCCACTCACTGCAACCTCCACCTCCCAAGCTCAAGTGATCCTCCCACCTCAGCCTCTCAAGTTGCTGAGACCAGAGGTATGCACCACCACACTGGGCTAATTTTTATATTAATTAATTAATTTGTTTATTTTTGATACTGAGTCTCACTCTGTTGCTCAGACTTGAGTACAGTGGCGCTATCTTGGCTCACTGAAATCTCTGCCTTCTAGGTTCAAGCAATTCTCCTGCCTCAGCCTCCCGAGTAGCTGGGATTACAGGGGTGCGCCACCACACCTGGCTAACTTTTGTATTTTTAGTAGAGATGGTGTTTCACCATGTTGGCCAGGCCGGTTGTGAATGACTGACCTCAAGTGATACACCCACCTTGGCCTCCCAAAAGTTCTGGGATCACAGGCGTGAGCCACTGTGCCCGGCCTAATTTTTGTATTTTTTGTAGAGACTTGTTTCACCATGTTGCCCAGGCTGGCCTGGAGCTCCTAGGCTCAAGTGATCCACCTGCCTTGGCCTCCCAAAGTGCTGGGATTACAGGCATGAGCTGTGCTCACCCGGGAGGGCTATTTTTATCAACCCCATTTTATAGACTGGGAAACATTTGCATAGAGAATTTCAGGACACTAAACAAGTAAGAAGTAGAGTCAAGGTTTCAATTCAGGTAGTAAGCCTTCAGAACCTGTAAAGCACTAGATTAAGCCTCCCGTTGTATTATTTTATACTTAGAAACTTTAGTTTCCCATTTCAATGGCTTCTTGTTGGAGTTTATGCCGTTTTTCTTTTCTTTTCTTTTCTTTTTTGATATGGAGTCTTGCCCTCGTTGCCCAGGCCAGAGTGCAACGGTGTGATCACAGCTCACTGCAACCTCTGCCTCCTAGTTCAAGCAATTCTCCTGCCTCAGGCTCCCAAGTAGCTGGGATTACAGGCCCGACAAATTTTGTATTTTTGTATTTTTAGTAAAGACGAGGTTTCAACATGTTGGCCAGTCTGGTCTCAAACTCCTGACCTCAGGTGGTCTACATATCTCTGCTTCCCGAAGTGCTGGGATTACAGGTGTGAGCCACTGCTCCCAGCCTATGCTGTTTCTTCAAAAGTTCTGTTTCCCTTGTTCAGTTGCTACAAGTGAAATATATTGGTTTATATTTATTATTTTAGTTTAGGTTTTTTATTTATTTATTTTTTGGTGAGACAGCTTCTATGATCCTACTTTAGCACTTTTTCCTAGGACATGATATTTAGCCTGTATCATTTTAGCCTATATATACCAATAAAAACATAATGGCAGATAAAATATGAAAACCTTTTTGTACTAACTGGTAAGCAGCTGCCCCACCCTACCAAACCCTTCCTACCACCCGGTCGGGTTCAGTCCCCAGCTGAAGAGCCTCTGGACCTCTTCAAGATCCTACAACTAAAGGATTAACACCTGACAAACTGTGTGTGTGTGTGTGTGTGTGCGCGCGTGTGCGTGGGGGGTGGGGGGTGGGGCGTCTTCAAGCCTGCTTCCATTCTGATTGGTCAGTGATATAGGGATTGATAAGTATTTTGAATGTGATCCTACCTAGAAGTCTAAGTCAAGCTTTTTTCATTCTTCATGGTCTTTTCTGTTATTTTCTAACTTGAATACTTTTGTACCTAGTCTGACAGCCACTTTAAGTTCTGTATTATAAGTCAGGTCAAGTATCACTTTCTCTGTGAAGTTTTCCCATGTACTATGAGAAAGATTTAGGTTCTCTCATTTTAGAATTTTTTTATGCTTAAGACATACCACCAAAATATTAATGATCTCATAATGTTTATCTGTATTTATGACTCTTTCCCCATGAGAAACAGTGTCATATCCTTTGGGCATCCCCAATGCCTAGAATAGTTTGTGAGACATTATAAATATTGTACTTGTTGAACAAATCAATGAATAGTTGATTACGTTAACCAGTGGGTTGCATGGCTGAAGAGACTGTAACTGTGGTTGAGGATATTTGAGGAGATTCAAATCCAATAAAATTGTCTAGTTGGAGTCTTCAGGAGGCAAGTCTAGAATATGAGCATATCTAAGAAAACTGATAAATCTGTGGTTATGCTGAATTATTTTTCCATTTGCTATTAGCATAGATAATCAAGAATAGACTATTATAGGCCAGGTGTGGTGGCTCATGCCTGTAATCCCAGCACTTTGGGAGGCCGAGGTGGGCAGATTACCTGAGGCCAGGAGTTCGAGACCAGCCTGGCCAACATGGCAAAACCCCACCTCTACTAAAAAAAAAAAGAAGAAGGCCAGGTGTGGTGACTCGCACCTGTAATCCCAGCACTTTGGGAGGCCAAGGCAGGTGGGTCATGAGGTCAGGAGTTTGAGACCAGTCTGGCCAAGCTAGTGAAATCCTGTCGCTACTAAAACTACAAAAATCAGCCAGGCATGGTGGTGGGTGCCAGTAATTTCAGCTATTCGGGAGGCTGAGGCAGGAAAATTGCTTGAACCTGGGAGGCGGTGGTTGCAGTGAGCTGATATCATACCACTGCACTCTAGCCTGGGCAACAGAGCAAGACTCTGCTCTCAAAGAAAAAAAAAAATAGACTATTATAAAAATGATTCTTTTTTATATGCTTACAGAAGACATACAAAGAGAAACATAATTGGCTGTATTATTCCGATACAATTTCTATTATTATGCAGTGTAACATTTAATACCAATATTTATAATTTTCTGAGCATCTATTTATAATTGAGCACTGATGTACTATGAAAATTATAATAAATCATAATTGAGCATCTATAATTTATTGAATGTATCCTAAGGACTGTGCTAAGGACATTACAACATTTAGCAATTAAACAATGCAAATTTAATTGTGTTAGATCCTGACTTAAAACCTTTTAAATGATTCCTCATTGCTGTCCCAATAAGGTCCAACTTTTAGGCAAGAAATTAATTAAATCATTTATCATGACAGAGATGACCTAGGAAGGCTTTTTTAATTCTATAGGTCTGGATTCGGTGATATTTCTTTCTTTTTTCTTTTTTTTTTTTTTGAGACGGAGTCTCACTCTGTTGCCCAGGCTGGAGTGCAGTGGTGTGATCTCGGCTTACTGCAACCTCTGCCTCCCAGGTTCAAGCGATTCTCCTGCTTCAGCCTCCCCAGTAGCTGGGATTACAGGTGCATGCCACCACAACCGGCTAATTTTGTTTTTTTTTGTATTTTTAGTAGAGGCGGGATTTCATCATGTCAGCCAGGATGGTCTCGATCTCCTGACCTCGTGATCTGCCTGCCTTGGCCTCCCAAAGTGGGATTACAGGCATGAGCCACCGCACCCGGCCCTAGGTGATATTTCTAAAGGCCACCTTATATTTTAAGTAAATTGAACGGTTCCAGTTATAAAAATAAGTATTAACAACCCTATTCTAATTTATTATTAGTTACAAAAATTTCCTGTTCGCTTTTCTGTCTTCTCCCTTACAGTACAGATTTCTTGAGGACAGGCACCTAATAGGTCTACAACACAGTGATTGCTAAATAAATACTGAACTAATACATTAATATAATGAGAAGTTACATAAAAAAAAAACCACATGGTACCATCTAATATTATTTTCAGGCTCTTCTTGCTTGCAAAACATATGCACATTTATTGTTTTTTTTTTTTTTTTTTTTTAAGGAGTCTCGCTCTGTAGCCCAGGCTGGAGTGCAGGGACGAGCTCTCGGCTCACTGCAGTCTCAGCCTCACAGTTCAAGCAATTCTCCTGCCTCAGCCTCCTGAGTAGCTGGGATTACAAGCACACGCCACCATGCCCCGCTAATTTTTGTAATTTTAGTAGAGACGGGGTTTCACCATGTCGGCGAGGCTGGTCTTGACCTCCTGACCTCAGGTGATCCACCCGCCTCGGCCTCCCAAAGTGCTGGGATTACAGGCATGAGCCACCGCACCTGACCAAAACATATGTACATTTATTCTATCATTTAGTGCTTCCAACCTAGTTCAACTATAGTCATCATGGCCATTATACAGGTGAGAAAACTGAGTAACACACTTATTCCAAGGAACCAGCAAGGAAGCTGCAGTAGTTGAACTTGAACCCAGATCTCTTGAACCCAGATCTCTTAACCCAGATCTCTCAACCTGTGGAATTCATTAAAGGCCGACTCCCAGCATGAAACTGAATGAATGGGATGAATACAACTTCTAGTGAGAGAGTATGATTAAAAAGTGCTTGCTCTGTTACTGAGCAACTGAAAAAAAATGTTTTTTTCATTCCATCATTATTAATACAGTTCAAAGTACATTTAAAACATAAATGATGAATACATCAACATACTCCTGGCTTTTTTGAAAAATTTTCCCTCTGCTCTTTAACTCTCACCTACCTCCTTCCTTCTTTCTTTTCTAAGCCTCATAGAGGGCGCTCACAAAGTGCTACTTATTGACTGAAGAAGCTCCACTCAAAGAACACACCTCACACTGCAACTGAGAGACGCAGCGCCACCACTTCGGGCTTCCTTCTCTTTTCCACGCAGGAGGCGGGGCCAATTTCCCTCATTCAAATAAAAAACCAGAATTTGCATGGGGAATGGCTAGTCCTTGAGCTTATTGGCTGATAGCACAGTGGGCGGGGTACATATCACGAGCCCGGAGCCCCGCCCACAATAATTTGCATAACGGCCCCGGCGCGTGCAAGGGAGAAGCGGGTTTGTTTTTGAATCTGCGGAGGCGGCGACGGTGGCAGCGGCGGCGCGGCGACTGAAGCGCGCGAAAAGCTGAGGCAGCAACGTCGGGGACCGCTGCGCGGGACGGCTCTGTAGGAAGGAACTTGGTTCCCCCTCCCTCAGCTTCCGCCCCAAAAGGTATATGTGAATCCCAGGGGCTGTTAAAACCACATTTTCTTAAATTACTATTGTATTTCTGAAGAGTCAAGACCGCATTATGGCGGCTGCGGGAGTTGTGTTTGCGCCTGCGCGGTTGCGGAGCTGCGGGCGGCGCTGCATGGGAGCACGTGATCTTGCGGGGTCGGGCTCTAGCTGCAGTTGTGCAGCTGGCGGGGCGGTGGCTGCGCAAGCGCAATATTCATTTTCAAGATCTAATGTTCTTGTTGGACGCCATTTGGGTTCTAGATTTAATTTTCCTCGTTCTTGAGGGGTTTCTTTGTGTTACCCTTAAAATCTCACATTTTTCAAGAAAAACATTTCTCTAATGTTGTGCTCTTGGGCCGACCTCAAGCTCTTCTGTTTTTTCGATTTTTTGAGAAGCTGTGGACTTAATTTTCTGTGAAACTGATTGTCATTTGTGGTTCTTGATTATAATTTCAGTTTTAAAGTATTGCTGGATTGAGGTTTATATTTAGGGTGGTAAAGATCAGCACCTAGTGGTGTTCTCACGGGAAGTGCATTTATTTGGACTGCATATTTGCAAATACATTTTTAACCCTATTTTTACCTGTTGTGTCATGGATGTGTGGAATGTTTACAAAACAAACAACTTTATTGGGGGAAAGGAAATAGTGGAAGAAATTACAGTGTGATCGAAAATGAAATCGCAATCTGAGGATTATTTTGGTTTTAAATATTTGATCCTAAGTAAATGAAGTTTTAATTTTGATCAGTTTGTATGTTTCTGGGCATTTGAATTTTACATGTTTTAAGTTCTTTAGGTGACTTGTTCATTACTGCTTCAGCTAGATAATTGTTGCTTTTTAAATTGACTCATTTTCTTAGCATTTTTGTTTGCTATGATATGCATACTATAACATTTATTTGGTAAATATTTCTGATGAAGAATTCTAGAAAGAACATCCATTACCCTGAGGCCTCTTTGAGGAAAGTGGACCATTAATAAAAAAAAAGTCTGTTTTTTTCTTTTAAACACTATACTGTATACGTGTGTTAGATGCAGCTGTGTGTGATTTTTTAATTGTAAGTGTGTTCCTGGTTTTATTAATAGTTTTTTTAGGGAAGGTAATTATAAATATGCTACTGATTAGTTTAAAATGGTAGTGTCAACTATAGTTAAATCTTATGTAACACATCTGGGGGAAGTTATATAAGATTTGTTATAATTCTCCCGTTGTGCAAATTCTTTCTTACTAGGCAAAAAAAATTGCAAATGTTTTCCGTAGACTTCATCTATGGCTCATATATACAACAACTGGTTTCTTGGTTGGTTATAACTCTTTTAAGTTTGAATCAGTCTGCTGTCAAATGAAGACGTGCCTTTTGCTTTATAATCTCTGTTAATTTAGGGAAATTTTTATTGCCAAAAACAAATGCCATTAGTAAATATTAACTAGATGTAATTGAAAGTAATACTTTTGGTTGGTGGATTTTTAAATGACGTCACATATGAGATAGAATGGAGTTAGGAAAGATTCTTCTTTTTTTCTTCAACAGAATATTTGACCTAATGTCAAATCTCTAAGGTCCTCTACACACAAAGTATATTTAGAGGGCAGTTGTGTAATTTTCTCCCTTTTATGTTTCTGGGGTGGTTACCTAGCAGCCCCTTTCTACCACATGCTATTTCAGGCATTTTAGAGTAGAAAATACACATAAATGTTTAGGTTAACAAAAGCACTTTGATCTTAGGGCATGGTACACCTTACATTTCCAGAAAAATGAAATACTTTGGTATATATAAGCGTATGTTTTCATTTGAATATACAGATGATTGCTTCTTAGGTTAATATTGAAGGTAGTAAGAGGTATTTGAAAATACTCGAATATGAAGAACATTTCTTGATGGGACAATTTTGATATCATGTTTCTTACAAGGCAGATATAACCATATAAACTTCATAAGATTAATTAATTGCCTGAACACCAACTATTTGTTTATTAGTACTTTGTTGATAACAAGTGTATTTTAAAATTTTAGTTTGGTGGTTATGATGCCACAAAATTTTGACACATATCCAACATATATAACTATTAAGACTAGATTACTCCAGGAATGAATACCAAGTTACTGAAGTTATTTGAAATCTTTGTGGTTTTGTAAATTTAAGATTTTGTATGTAGTTTAGAAAAGACAGATTTGAATTATTAAATAATTAGAACTATTTTTGCTTTAAATTAGGATTTGCATATGTGATAAATGTATTTAAATATTTTTAAACTTACACATTATAGAACATTTGGAAAATGTTGAAAATTAATTAACAATGCTTAGAAATAACCACTCTAAAGGTATTGGTGATTTGTGACTTCACTTTTCCATGGTTGAGCAATCTATGAATGTTTATTTATTAATTAGTTTTTCATTGGTACCATACTTTCATTTCTACTCTTTTAATGTTATGAGTGTCTTCCCATTTCATTATTCTTCTAAAATATGTTTCATGGTTACATGATACTCTATTATAATATCCCACATGATCAAATATTCTTTTTAAACACGTTTTTAAATGGTTATATATTATCTTTAAGAAGAATGTACTGTGACTTATTAAACCTTTTATTTTTTGTTTCCTGTTGTGCTTGCTCATTTCTCTATTAAAAATAATGCTACAGTGAACATTCTTGTACTATACCTCAGAATATTTCTTTGAAATTACTTTCAAAGGACTTTTAAAGTAATTAGCAAAATTAATAAAAACTTTTTTTTGGAAAGCATTTTTTATCATATTCAATACCACCATCTTATGGGTGAAAAATAGTAGCTCATTAATTTTTGATAACTAATGAAGTTGAATTTGTTGTTGTTTTATGTGTGCATTTTTTTTCATTTTCTGTGAGTTAGGTGTTTGGCTTTTTGTGTATTTTTCTATGGTGAGTGTTACTGTTTTTCTTATTTGTTAGTAACAGCTACTTACTATGGCTTTGGGGTCCTTAGCTTTTAATATTTGTCACAGTAATTTTAAAATTACCTTTTAAATGGTTTATGATTTTATATGTTAAGAAGTTTTGCATTTTTATGTTGTAAAATGTACTGCTTTTTTTTTTTTTTTTTTGAGATAGGATCTTGCTCTGCTGTGCATGCTAAAGTGCGGTGGCAGTGATCTCTGCCACTGCAGCCTCGACCTCCCAGGCTCAAGCAATTCTCCTACCTCTGGAGTAACTGAGACTACTCGTGAAGGCTATCACACCCTGCTAATTTTTTTATTTTATTTTATTTTTTTATAAACAAAGTCTCATTATGTTGCCCAGGCTGGTCTTGAACTCCAGGGATCGAGAGAGTTTCCCACCTCAGCCTCGCAAAGTGCTGAGATTACAAGCATGAGCCACCATGTCCAGCCTGCACTGCCTTTTTCCTTTGTGATTTTAACAGCACTTGTCTGCCTAGAAAATATTACCTGTTGTGAGGTGAATTATATATTTATATTGTATTTTATTTTATTATTACTGTTTTTTGAGGTGGAGTCTAGCTGTGTCTCACAGGCTGGAGTGCAGTGGTGTGATTTTGGCTCACTGTAATGCTCCACCTTCTGGCTTCCAGCGATTCTCCTGCCTCAGCCTCCCAAGTAGCTGGGATTACAGGCGTGCATCACCACGCCCTGCTTTTAGTAGAGACAGGGTTTCCCATGTTGGCCAGGCTGGTCTTGAACTGCTGACCTGAGGTGATCCGTCTGCCTCGGCCTCCCACAGTGCCAGAATTAGAGGTGTGAGCCACGGTGCACAGCCTTGTTTGTGTGTTTTGTTAATTTTTTTACTAGAACTTTTTCTGGAAGTTTTAATAAACTTAAAAAATACTCTTACATCTATGTGGACATGTCTGTATTTTGACATATTGTGTGTGAAGATAAATTACTAATTTCCATTTTTTCCAGATAGCTAGTTTCCATAGACTTGATCCATTTCTTATTGGTTTGGTTGCAAACTTATGAGCCAGATTTGAGCAAACAATTCTGATTCATATACTAGGAATATTTAACCTGGGGTCCATTAGCCTCCAGGGGTTCTACCGATCCCTTGATATTTGATATACACCATTTTATGTGAGTCTGCGTATGTGCATTTTTTCCCCCCGCCGAGATGGAGTTTCACCCTTGTTGCCTAGGCTGGAGTGTAATGGCACGATCTCAGCTCATCGCAACCTCTGCCTCCCAGGCTCAAATGATTCTTCTGCCTCAGCCTCCCGAGTAGCTGGAATTACAGGCATGTGCCACTACGCCCAGCTAATTTTGTATTTTTGGTAGAGACGGGGTTTCTCCATGTTGGTCAGGCTGGCTCGAACTGCCTACCTCAGGTGGTCTGCCTTCCTCGGCCTACCAAAGTGCTGGGATTACAGGTGTGAGCCACTGCTCCTGGCCTCGTATGTGCATTTTTCTGGGGAAAAAGTGACAGCTTTCATTAGCTCCTCAAAAGAATATATAATACATAGTTTAAACAGAGATTGACAATGACTGTATCTGGGCCTTATTCCTAGAGCATTATTGCATTGTTTTATTTGCTGTAGGACTGTACACAATTTAAATATGTGTTTGTAGTGCTATGTCCTATATAAAATGCAGTACCCACTCACAAGTCTATTTTACAATTTTTTTTGCTGATTTTGGCTGTTTTTGCAGATGAACTTTAGGTTCATTTGGTTAATTAAGAAAAGAAAAAGCTAGCTAATGGTTTTGGTTACAATTCCATTAAATTTACATTGGGTGAATTTATAACCTTATACTATTTTTTTTTTTTTAATTCATGAGTATTACACCCTTCCTGTAGACTACCAAAATGTACTATTTGCTAGGAACTCTGGGAGAATTTGTGGTGTCTGTGACTTTTCGGGAAGATGTTTTCTTGGTGCAGCTATAATTTTAGTAGGGATGATTTAGGAGACGATATAAGATTATATTTCTGTTTTTAATCTGCCTTAGGACATGATGACATAAAAGTAGTGTCAGTATGAAGTTAGACATGGTAAAAATAAGTCGCAAAGTAAAGTATCGTACAGTATTTGAAATCAAAATCCTTTTTTATTAAAGACAATTTGAAAAGGTACCTTATTCCTTTTCTGGCCAGGGTGGACCTTAATCTCATAATAAAGATAAAAAAATTTTATTTTAATTTCCTTGGTATCATTAAATTATTATATTTTCTCATAAGGATGTTTCCCTAATTATTAGAATAAGTTTATTCTCTATTAAATCTCTTTTTTATGCTGATTGCATTGAAAAAGATTATCTCCATTAATAAGGATGTATTTCAGCTGTAATTCTACTTTCTATCTTAAATAATTGATTCAGGAGTCAGTTTATTGCCAAAATATCATTTTTATTGAACTAAACTTGTAAATTAGTGGAGGCATGAAAAGAAGAAATCAAGGAAATATAGAACTCTAATGATAAAATATTATTGGCTTTATGAAAATAAATCTAGAAACTAGATATAAAATATTAAGATATTTCCTTTAGTGGAACTCTCTTTTAAAATTCTTGCATGTTTGACCTTATATTTTATTAGAGAGGCCAAGACTATTTAAACGTTGGTTTACCATGTTCTTTCTCAGATTGTCCTGCCATCCACAGAGTAAATCAGGGGCTTCTCCAGGCATTTTAATTTGTTGAAAACAAAACTAAATTTTTTATCGACGATTTCAGCTTGTGTGGTGGAAACCATTTTGTACTGGAGACAGAGAGTGAGTGCTGGGGAGCATTTTCAGTTAAGAATGGGTAGATCAGGGCTGCTAGTGCTTGTTTATATGGTGTGAATGTTTTCAATTTTAAGTTTCGATCATTTGGATTTTAGAATCTTTAAGAGGATGACTCAGGTACCTCAGCCACTTTTCAAAAAAATGCCAGAGGCCTAAGGGAACTGTTATTACCTTCCTGAGATTCTTTATAGTTGACCTATATGAATATGAGAATCTGGGAAATGAAGATGACTTATTAAACCATCAGAAATATGCACTTATTCATGTCTGTAGTTTTCCATTGCTCAGAGTATTATAAGAAACATTTTGTGTTCTTTTATATCCAATAACTGGTAGTAACTAGCTGTGTTTAGGAGAGAGGACCCCCTTGTATGATGGTGATGTGAGGCAGTAATGCCATAATGTCTTACTATGTATGATCCGTTCTCCCTATCTTTGTTGTTTGTATAGCTCTATGCTACTTGGGGGAAATATTATCTGGTTTGGTACCTAGAAATTATGTGTCCGTCACTCCTGGCACTTTAACATTCTAATAAGAAATTTGATTTGTATGTTAGAATAGTTATCCCCAGAACTGTCAAAACTGTAAAAGGAACTTTCTTTGGTTCAGTAATTCTCAATGATATTGCCTACCATTTTGTAGAAGGATAAAGCTAAAAGATGGAAAGGGAATCTGCTGTTTTGAGGACCAGGAGAGTTTGATGGAACAGGAAAGAATGACTTGACTGCTGCAACTCATTCCCAGCTAAGGCTTTGGAGCCTTAGATGTATATCTGCCATGTTACTCTTATTAGATAGAATGTCATAGGAAAAGAAAGAAATAGGAAAAAGCATGTAAGGGAAAAGAGGGACCACTTTTGAACTCTTTTATTTCCTTTTAGGTGGTAAATATCTGAAGTGAATTCGATTAGAGTGAAAACTAAGCTGCCACAGTATAGGAGACTCCATTTCTGTTGTTTAAAGATGATAAGTGTTTTTTTCTCATGTAACCATGCAAAGTAAGACTGTTTAGAGTTGATAAGTGATTTTGCTGTAACATATGGCTTCCATCACTAGCTGAAACATGATTACTCTCTAGTTCTACTAGCTAGAGGCAAGGAAGAAAGAACAATGGGAGTGCATACTCTTTCTTTTGAGAGCATGATATGGAAGTGGCACATAGCACTTTGACTCATGGTTTATGTGTGATCATTTAGTCATTGGGACATATTTAGCTGGGAAAGGAAGTCTGGGAAATATATCTAGCTGGATAATCATATACTTAGCTAAAACTAGAGAATGTTATAAAAGAGAAATGGATATTAATGAATAGCATTTTCTGCTATATAAGGAATTGGGAGAAGTGGTTTCAAAGTACTTCATAATTTGATACTGAAAACTATTTCTCTGTTTTAAGATTTAGGTTCCGTTATAGTGTAACTCTGTATATCTTCCATTGAAATTGTATTTTGAGGGTTTTGTGTTCATGATTTGTGACTGGGGTCCCAGTTATTATAAATATTTATATTTGATAGAATTCTTCTCCTCTCTGCTTGCTACTGAAAACATTAAATTATGATTAGTTTTGCAAGATTTGGAATTCCTAATTTTTAAAACTCAGTGTAGTATTTTTGAACTTTACAGGTTAACTTGCTTAATTCAAAAGGACTGTAGATGAATTGAGTGACAAATGTTTGAATAGTTTATGTTTGCATTATTTTATCCAGATTATTTTTTCTCTGTTTATAACTGTATGTATAAAATATACCTTTTCTGTGATGGAAAATGCGACTTTTTTTTTTTTTTTTTTTAATTGAGACTAGGGTCTCACTCTGTCAGCCAGGCTGGAGCGCAGTGGTGTGATCATGGCTCACTGTAACCTTGACCTCCTGGGCTCAAGGGATCCTCCTAACTCAGCCTCCTAGGTAGCTTGGACTACAGGCACATGCCACCATGCCCAGCTAATTTTATAATTTTTTTTTTTTTTGTGGAGATGGGGGTCTTGCCATGTTGCTCCGTCTGGTCTTGAACCCCTATGCTCAAGCAATCCTCTCCTCTTGGCCTCCCAAAATGTTGGGATTACAGGTGTGAGCCACTGTGCCTGGCCAAAAATGTGACTTCTAAGGGCATTGTAATATACACTGGTAAAAAGATCGTTGTTGTAAATTCTCTGCATATAGGCAAAACTTAACTGATTAATAAGTAGTTAAAAGTAGCTTTCTATGGAATATGACAAGTAAAACAATAGATATTTTTATAGGGTACAGAAAGTGGTGAGAGTGTTGGAAGGATATCAAGGAGATTTTACGGGAGTTGTATTTTAAACGATGAATTAGATAATACTAGTAAAGGGAATAAATAGTATGTTCAAAATCTCAGAGGCCAGAAAGAAAGGTAGTGTGTTAGGAGAACTCTTAATAACTCTGTGATACATATCCTTGGTTTTTGTGAATAAAAGTCGTAGTTGCCATGGCACCCACATAATATGCCTAATAAAGCATGTCGTTACTCTCAGCTGGAAATTCTCTAATTTCTCTTTGCTTTACTTTATATATATATTTAGAGGCATTTATTCCTTTCTACTTTTATGTTTATAGTTATTTGTGTAGTACTTTATAAGCTTCCTGGGATTAGGAATCATATCTTATTGATATATCTGACAATTTTTTAAGACAAATTCTAAGGTATGATAAGACCACTATTAAAAGTATAAGATTGCTTTCTACCATGCCTCCCTTAATATTCAATAAATACTTGCTTATCAAAAGAATAAAATTCCTACATTTTAGGTGGAGGTGAAAAAAAGGGAATGAGATATTTTAATTATTTTCTTTTATTTAACTCATTATTCACAGATGTCAGAACTTTTTAAAAAATCAGACATGTAATTTACTCAAATGGCAAATACCCACATGATAAATTGGCATATGGGAAGATTTGACAGGCACTTTATGTATGAAAAATTATAAATAATCAGTTTTAGGAAAAAAAAATCTTCAATGTCATTCATTAAGAACCAGAAGAAAATTAAGAAAACAAGGAAGCACCTTTGCTTGCTTATTAGTAAAAAGTTTCTAAAATATGACTGTGAAGATCCTGCATATATAAATTAATAAGGGTTTGAGGAAAAGATGGAATGATATTATTTTGTATTTTAGGTTTATATAATCCTCTTCCTCCACCAAACTTACTTTAAATGATCTAAACGTTGAAAGATAAAAGTAAATAAATAAATGAAGAAAGAAAATAAGAACAAAAGAAAAGACAAAGAATTTTCCTAAAATCAGTTAGTTACATAGTGAAGTGGAAAGAACAGTAGTTTTGTATTGGGACCTTAGTGTCTCCTCTCAGTGTTCTTTATCTTTAAAATGTGGGGTTACCTCCTACAGGGTAGCGTTGTGAGGGTTAAATATGATTAGATATGTAAAATGCTTAGCATCTGTGCCTCACACATATCTCTAGTTTTAATCAATTGGTGAATCAATTAGTCATTCATGAATATTTATTAAGAAGCAGCTATGTTCAGGGAGCCTTGCAATGCAGGGAGATGTATAGAAAATAATATTCTTGATTTCTGGAGCTAGAATTTAAATGCATTTAAAAAGTAACTTGGAAAGGTGGGTTTCATAATACCACTCACTAGTAAGGTAAATAAGCATTTAGGAAAGTAGTTTACTTGTAAAGGTTTGTGATGGAGACCAGTTTTAGGACTGACTCATTAAAAAACAAATGGATATTTAAAGGAAGAAAACCCACAAGATTACTAAATTCACTAAATTTACAGTAAACATCTTCCTGGTGAAAAAGCAGCGATTTTCTCACATTAATTGTCAGATCTGCAAGGTTTGGCAGTGTTCATCATTGGCAAAGTTAGGGATGAAGACATTTTGGGCACTAAATCCACATAGAATTACTCCTTGCTCTCCTTTTAAAAAATCTGCTGGACATGTTCACTCAAAATTGATACCAAGTATCATTTTTCATCCATAGCCCTTCCTTGAAATCAAGCTGCAACCTCTTAAGGCACAGATTTGGCCATAAAGTTTGTTAAATGATTTTCTGATTCACATATGTCTATTGAGGTGTTGACCTATAATACAGTAAGACATCCCTATTGTGTGCTTAACAAAACTATGTCCATTTGATATGAAGAGTTAACCTCTGTATGGATGTTTTGTGAAGTACTACAATTGACTTATTTATTAGCTTGTCTCCACTATCAGGAACCGAGTCATCTGACTTATCTCAATGAGCTTTCATCCACAGTACCTATAATTGTAGGGTATCTTGGAGTTTTCTGAGATTCCCACATTTGTCAGTATTCCAGGTTTTTTGGGAAATACTATTCTTTATTCCCTTCAAAGCTTGGAATCTAGAAGCTATAGAAGAGATACTAAATTGATTTTTTGTGAAGATTTATTAGGCATGATTTCTGTATTTAAGATGCAGTCCTTGAGAGGCTGAGGCAGGAGAATCATTTGAATCTGGAAGGCAGAGTTTGTAGTGAGCCAAGATTGCACCACTGCGCTCCAGCCTGGGCGACAGAATAAGACTCCATCTAAAAAAAAAAGAAAAAAAGATGCATTTTTTGTTCCCTGTCATACCTAATTAAAGGAAATTTGTGTTTATTTATTTATTTGTTTGTTTTTTTGAGACAGTGTCTTGCTCTGTTGCCCAGGCTGGAATACAGTGTCATGATCTTGTCTCACTGCAACCTCTACCTCCCAGACTCAGGCAATTCTTGTGCTTCAGCCTCCCGAGTAGCTGGGATTACAGGCATGCACCATCATGCCCTGCTAATTTGTGTATTTTTAGTAAAGATGGAGTTTCACCATGTTGGCCAGGCTAGTCTCGAACTCCTGACCTCAAGTGATCTGCCCGCTTCGGCCTCCCAAAGTGCTCTGCTTATAGACGTGAGCCACTGAGCCCAGCCTGAAATTCATTTTTAAATTTCACATTTCCAGTGTGGCTATGGTTACAAATTTGATTTATCCAACTTTTTTTTTTTTTTTTGAGACAGAGTCTCGCTCTGTCACCCACATTGGAGTGCAGTGGCGCAATCTCGACTCACTCCAATCTTTGCCTCCCGGGTTCAAGTGATTCTCCTGCTTCAGCCTCCCGAGTAGCTGGGATTACAGGCGCCCACCACCACACCAAGCTTATTTTTCTATTTTTAGTAGAGATGGGGTTTCACCATGTTGGTCAGGCTGGTCTCGAACTCCTGACCTCAAGAGGATCACCTCAGGTGATCTACCTGCCTCAGCCTCCCAAAGTGCTGGGATTACAGGCATAAGCCACCGTGCCTGGTCTGACTTACCCAATTTTATACTGGTAGGAAGGAGAACAGATTCTTATTGAAACTATGTAAACTGAGTCATAAAAAGTAAAAAGATTGAGTTATGATACTTCATACAATATTTAATAGTTGTTCTAAGCAGTCTCTGGACAAGGCTGAACAACATATTCTGTATTTTTCATTTTCTTTTTTTTTGAAATGAAATCTTGCTGTGTCGCCCACGCTGGAGTGTGGTGGCACGAACTTGGCGCGTCGCAACATCCGCCTTCAGGGTTCAAGCGATTCTCCTGCATCAGCCTCCCGAGTGGCTGGGATTAAAGGCACATGCCACCACATCCAGCTAATTTTTGTATTTTTAGTAGAGACAGGGTTTCGCCATGTTGGCCAGGCCGGTCTCCAGCTTGACCTCAGGTGATCTGCCTACCTCGGCCTCCCAAAGTGCTGGGATTACAGGTGTGAGCCTCCATACCCGGCCCTATATTCAGTATTTTTCTACAGAATCATTCATAAAATGTTTTTGGTGGCTGCTTTAGCTTATAACCTATGTTAAAACCTTTCACAGGATATTTTTCCCCCTGATCTCTGAGGGGGAAAGATATTACTATTTCTATAAAGTACACCTTAAGTTGGAGGTTAGAGATAGATTGAGAAGAAAGTATTCTTCTCTTATGACCATTTAAAATAAAATATTAACCACAATTAAATCATTCATTTAGTCTTAGGTAATTCTTGTTTTTTTGATCTTGTGTTAAGCAACCTACTTACACAGAATTGACTGGTCTGTACAACCTAACCGTGAAAATCATGACCCATTCCCTTGATACAGTTATGACAGTTGTTGATTCATGATGTCAGCTTTATACCAGGATGCCTGCATTTATGAGTCTCTTCCATGTAAATAGTAATAGTTAAGACGATTTGGTACAGTTACTAATAATCTTTTGATGTTTATTTAAAAGACTTAATTTATAAGACACATTTCCTCAGGTACAGTGACAGCAAAAATCTTGACTCATGTTTAGTTCTTGAGTGTCACTGCTCCTGTGGCCTAGTTGCTCACTTTATCTTGTATATAACTGTCATCTGTATAATTTTATTCACCATTGATACAGTTTGGATCCGTATCCCTACCCAAATCTAATGTTAAATCGTAATCCTCTATGTTGGAGGTGGGGCTTGGTGGGAGATAATTGGGTCATGGGGTGGATTTTTCATGAATCGTTTAGCACCATCCCCCTTGGTACTGTCCTCCGCAATAGTGACTGAGTTCTTGTGAGATTAGGTCATTTAAATAGTGTGTAGCACCTCTTTTCTTTCTCTTGTTCTTGCTTCTGCCATGTAATGTGCATGCTCCCCCTTTGCCTTCCATCATGTTTGTAAATTTCCTGAGCCCTCACCCCGAGAACCCAAGCAGATACCACTGTACTTCCTATACAGCCAGCAAAACTGTGAGCCAATTAAACTTTATTTCTTAATAAGTTACCCATTTTCAAGTATTTCTTTATAGCAATGCAAGAATGGACTAATACAACCATTAGTGAAGATTTCCTTACCTGTCTTCTAGAACCCTTGTTTTCTAAATGCTATGTCTTTTTATCGACTTACTCTGTCCTTGGCAGGAGAATTCTTAGAATTTTCCCTGCTGGTAGAAAGCTACACATTCTCCGGTAGCTTTTTGAGAAAGGGTGCATGGGAGATACAGGTTTTAAAGACAATGCATGTTTGAAAAATGTCATTCTATATTTTCATGCTTGATTGATAGTTTGGCTGGGTATAGAATTCTAGGTTGAAATTCTTTTCCTTCAGAATTTTAAAGACACTGCTCCATTATTTTCTTCCTACTATTATCACCACTGAGAAATCTGAAGCCATTCTGATTTCTGATTTCTCCTCTCAGTGGAAGCTTATAGAATTGATTATTAGTCTTTAGTCTTACGGCATTTCAATGGAAGGTGCCCTTGTGTGGATCTGTTTATTATGGTCTGCTGGCATACTTTGGGCTCTTTTGGTCTGGAAATTCTTGCCCTTCAACTCTGGAAAGTTTTCTAAATGATTTCATTGGTGATGTCTTTGTGTGTGTGTGTGTGTGTGTGTGTGTGTCATTCCAATTTGAATTTTTTAATGGATACTCCAATTGTATCTTTTCTTCTGATTTACAATTTTGCCTTTTTGCTAAGGTTGGTTTCTTCAGCTTTATTATCCTGTCCTTCTATTGAGTTTTTCATTTTTTTCTATCATGTTCTTAATTTTCATTCCTTATCTGTAGCATTCTGTTCTTCACTCAAGAATGTAACATCTTGTCTGTTATATTAATTTTTTTGGAAGTTTTCTTATTCCTGCATAGTCTATTGCTTCATGTATTTTTTTTGTTTTCGTTTTCCTTTGGTTTCTCTCATGTTGGAAACTTTTCTCAATTGCCTTCCTTAGCTAGCTGCATAATGTGATGTGGAAGATTAAAAAGTTGATTGCCTTATCTAAATTAGACAGTTTTAAACTTCCCTTTAGGCTGATCTGGGTGAGCCATTTTGGGAGAGTTCTGCAGAGACCTTAGGTCTTACGTCTTGTGCTGGTCAGACACCCCCAGAGAATAGTCTTCCATTTTTGTAAATAGAGAAATAGGCTCTGATTGCCAACACTCTGGGAGATTCATGAAGAGGAGTAGGGATCTCTGCAATCAGGACTTAGTCCTTCTCTTTTTTATATAGTACTCTCAGTTTTTTTTTTTCCTAGAGAGAATCTCATTCAAGCTCAGGCTGGAGTGCACTGGCACGACCTTGGCTCACTGCAATCTCTGCCTCCTAGACCAAGGGATTCTCCTGTCTCAGCCTCCCGAGTAGCTGGGATGACAAGTGTGTGCCACCACGCCTGGCTAATTTCTGTATTTTTAGTAGAGATGGGGTTTCACCATGTTGGCCAGCCTGGTCTTGAACTCCTGACTTCAGTTGATCCACCTGCCTTGGCCTCCCAAAGTGCTGGGATTACAGGCAAGAGCCACCGTGCCTGGCCAGGTACTCTCATTTTTAACTGCAGATGTTGTCTTCAGACTTTTGTTAGGGTTGGGAGGAGCAGATAGTCACTGTTAAATGTGTTTGGTAAAGGCATCTAAGATATCTTTCTGCTTCTTAAACAGCAGTCACGATTTTGGCCATTTTATCCTTCTTTCTGGTCCCTTCACTCTGATTTTCAAAGGTGCTTACTTAGTTCTTCTACTTCCTATGATTTTTCAGGTTTCTGCCAGGTAAATTGGATTGGTTCTTAACTTGTTACCACTGCAGCTTGGAATATTGTGTTTTAGGGATTGCTACGTTAGTTACAGCTGGTCCTGCTTATTTGTTTATTTATTTTTGAGACCAAGTCTCACTCAGTCGTCTAGGCTGGAGTACAGTAGCTTGATCTTGGATCACTGCAGCCTCCACCTCCCAAGTTCAAGCAGTTCTTGTGCCTGAGCCTCCCTGAGTAGCTGGGACTACAGGTGCACCACCACACCTGGCTGATTTATGTATTTTAGTAGAGACGGGGTTTTGCCATCTTGGTCAGGCTGGTCTGGAACTCCTGGCCTTGAGTGGTCTGCCCACTTTGGCCTCCCAAAGTGTTGGGATTACAGGAGTGAGCCATCACGTCTGGCCGGTCCTGTTTATTTTTCAGCTTCCCAAATCTTTGTGGCTGTTACCTCTTATTTCTCTCTGTTTTTTCGGATTTATGCCTAAAAAAAAGAACAAAACAAAACTTTATTGTAGTTTTAGTGGGATTTGAGGGAGTGAAATTAGGTGTTCTTAGGTCATCATCTTAATACCATTCTAACATGCCTTTTAGATTTTAATATGTGTAATGTTAATAATAACTTACAATTAGAGCATCTTAATTAAATAAAACATATTTCCTCTCAACCAAATACAGTGAAACTTTTTCTTTAGATGCTATAGTTTTCAATAATTTGCATATGCAAAGTTTTCAAATAGTATAATATATATAAAATGTAATGGTTGACTAGAGTTAATTCTAGTTGTTTTTTTTTCTTTCATTACTAATTATGTGACTCCTGGCAAATGATTACATTCACTGGTCATAAAATTTGAGATTGTAGCACTCTTATTTTACATGGTCATTGTAAGAGGGAAATAAAAATAAATTGAATGCCGCTTGAGCAACATAGTGAGACATTATCTCTACAGAAAATTTAAAAAATTTGCCAGTTGTGGTGGTGTGCACCCGTGGTCCCAGTTACTCCAGAGGCTGAAGTGAGAGAGTCTCTTGAGCCCAGAAAGTTGAGGCTGTAGTAAGCTGAGCCATGATTGCACCACTGCACTCCAGCCTGTCTACAAACAAATAAACGAAAAAACAAAAAGACTTGTGAAAGTGCTGATTTTTAATTAGGAAAAGATTAAACATTAGATAGTCATGGAATTGTTTCCTGAACATTAGAAATTGGTTGCAAGTATTTATGCTTCTATAAATAAACAACGATTGGTCTCCTTACAAATGGCCCTATATAAAACAAATTTCTTATAATCTGTGACATTATACAATCAAGCTGAATCCTGCTTTTTTAGTAATATTAATAAAACTTAAATCACTTATGTTTCCTGTAGATTTTCTCAGAGTCATCTATCATAAGCACATAGTAGCTCCTATGTAGTTCCTGAGAAGTGCCCTACAAAAGTTGTTTTTCCATCTTGGATTCTGAAGTGCAGATGTTTTTAGGCCAAGACTAAAATCTTAGTAGACATATTAGTTGACTTCTTCTTAGAAAGTAGGAGTTGGGATCCTAAAAATGAAGGTTCTTTTGAGGTTTTTGTGGTAGAAACAAAAACACTGAGAATTTTAGCTCACTATTTATTGAGCAAATAATTGTGTTTTATCCTATGGAAGAGAATGGAAAATGAATTAAGATGTGATTTATATCCTTATATAAAGATTATTTGCATAAAGATACAAGTAATGAAATGTGGTAAGTATGATGATGATATGCGTAAAAGATATTGAGAGAGTAATGATACCTGGTTTGGGGATGTGCATAGTAAGGAGAGAGTAAGTAAAGAATTGTCAGTGATAGGGTAATATAGGTTGAATCATGTAGAGGATATATCAAGTAAACTGTAATAGGATAGTTTCTTTGGGATAAAGATTTTGGCCTCGACACTGTTTTATCTGAAAAACAGCCTAATTATTTTCCTTTTCTAAACTGTTTCATCAGACACAGAAACAGAACCAATGTGTGAAGGGATGGATGAAGCTCTGTCAGCTGGTACTAAGTGTTGTCTAGGTTGCATTTCTGCTTGTATCAGTTTTGTGAAATTTTAGTCTTATTGGAGAATTTTGGATTTTCAGATTAGGGATGTCCAACCTGTATTATTAGTAGCCGCAGCTTTCTGTTGGTAGACTATGTTTAGACTAAGAAAAAAGTAGTAAGGATTTACATTGGAAAAGTATTTGACAAGAGAAGGGAGGCTTGAAGGCTTTAACAGTGTGTTCCGTAATTTAAATCTTTGTGGATCAGACTTCCTAAAAACAATTTCTTACATTCCAGAATGTAAGAAAGGGTTCATTAGACAGCTCTGAATATTTTGGCTATTTGTACCTTCTTTCCCCGCCCCCCAATTAAACATAGATTCCAGTGCTTACAGTAATATCAGTTCTGTTCCAGCCCTTTTCAGTTTACCAAATCTTGCTTTTGTTTTTAATTATATTATTTATTTATTTATTTTTTGAGACAGAATCTGGCTTTGTTGACCAGACTGGATGGAGTTCAGTGGTTAAGTTCACTGTAGCCTTGAACTTCTGAGCTCAAGTGATCTTCCTGCATCAGCCTCCTGAGTAGCTGGAGCTATAGGTTCATATCACCACACCTGTTAATGTTTAAAAAATTTTTTTTTTGTAGAGACAGAGATCTCGCTTTGTTGCCAGGCAGGTCTCAAACTCCTGGCTTTAGGAGAGCCTTCCTCCTCAGCCTCCCAGAGTATTGGGATTATAGGCGTGAGCCACCGTGCTTGGCCTAAGTCTTGCTTTTAATGAAGTCTTTGCTTAAGAATCACAGTTATATTTTTGAAGAATTAATATGACTTGCATCAAGTATAACTTTTTTTTTTTTCTGATATACTTAAAGCAGTTGTTACATTATTCATTTTGCCTCATGGAAAATACATAAGGACCTTTTAAAGATAAGTAATTTAAAAAACTTTTATTATGGAAAATTTCAAATATATGCTGAAATAGAGTGAGATAATGAATTCTGTGTGCCCATTGCTCAGCTTGAACCATTGTCAAGTGATAGGGCCAATCTCGCTTTAGCTATATCCCTATTACCCCCCTATACCCTTAAAACGTTTTAGTAAATACCTATATTTAGTGATGGATAGAGACAAAATACACAGGTTAGCTAAATTTTAGGAAGGTAGACTGAGGAAGAGAAAGAAAACGTGGATTCTATCGCTGATGTGAACAGGTTCTCTCTGTGCTTTTGTCCTTCCCTTCTCTTTGATTGATGTGTTTCTGCCAACCCACATTTGTTGGATCTCAAATTTGTCTTCCTAATAATACCTATTATTAGACTGAGTTTTTACCTTTTTTTAAAATTCCCTTCTTTCCATCAGAAAGAATCTATAATTCTTTGTTTTTATTTGCTGTTTTTATTTGCTTTTTACTCACATCAAAATGTTGGGAGGTCTGTGTCAGGGCAGGAAATGTAATTTGCCCTGGGACTAAACACTCACCTGGGGATGTTAATGTTTGTGACCATTTGTACTACTGAAGAGAAGAAGTTGTTTTTATATCTATGGTAAATTACTCAAAATAAGCTTTTTGCCATCTTCTAGAGACCCTGTTGTCAAGGTTCAAAAATTTAATTGTAGGCTTTAACTGTTCTGCTAGATTTGAGCACTTTGGGGCTTAGATTCTGTGGAGAAAATCTTTAGCCTTCTATAAATTGAAATTAACTTGATCAATCAAGCCATTTTCAGGATTTAAACACTTTTCTAGAAATTATAAAATTGAAATTCTTTTCATGATAAAACTATAAAAGGTGAAAAAAAAACAAAAAACAAAAAAAGGCCTTGAGCAAGGTTTAACTTTTTTTTTTTTTTTTTCTGGACTGAAATGGAGGCTTTCTTTCAAGCGAATTCCCTGATGTTTGCTCTGTGTGATTTGGCTCTATCTCTGTAACTGCTAATATGTGGCATGGATTTCAAGTTGTTTGGGATCTGGATTTGCCCAAAGTCTGTATTGCAAGACGGGATTCACAGGCATTATGTTACAAAACTGGCTTGCTGCCTTCTGTTTTCTTTTTCTGTGTCCTGTGTAGCTGCATTGTTTGTTGCAGTATATGCACTGGCTGTTGTCTATGTTCAGTTTCCTGCAGGCTGACAAAGTGGGAGGGGCTTTGTTTGTTACATAGCTGAGTTTTCACTGTGTGAGTTCTTGAGTGCACATTGCAGCCATCTTAATTACACTTTTGTGCAACTGAGACTGTGCAGCTGTCTCAAAATGGCTGCTAACCTAGTCTTTGTAGCTGCTTAGGCAGCAAGTATGCCAGTGAGGAGACTTGTCACATGCATCAGGACCAGAGGTAAGAACCAATTACTCTTTATCTTTAAACATTCTCATTTTTTTCTTTTTAAAAAAGGAATTTAACTGAGTTTACTTAGAAGGGTGAACTTAGAACTTGGTTTTTAAAAAGTTGAAATGTTTGGTAGAACCTTTAAGCCTTTATTATGGAAACAGTACATAGCATGGTGGGGTCAAAGGTTAAATTCTTGTAATTTCTCACCATTTTATGTTCTGTCATTGCCAGAACATTTGATCACCACAGTAGTGCTTTTCTGGCCCTAATTAATGTAATATTCCTTTTGTGTAGTCTTTTTTAGTGTGTTTGGTATTTATTTGTAGAAATTAAAACAATATATTATCCGAATAGATTTTTTTTAAAGGATCCATAAATAAGCCTTGTTTTGCACAAAGACTACAATATTTCTAGGTTTTTGTGAGGTATTGTGTGGAAGCTTTTTGGGAAGAAGGGTAATTATATAAAGCATGAAAAAAATTTTTTAATACTGTCCAAAATCTTTTTTTGGCATTATGAGTTCCAATTCTTTCTCATCATGCTGCCTCCTCCCAGTATCCAACTCTTAGACATTTTTAATGCTGCTTTGCTTCTTTGTTCAAATTACTTTTTGCTTAGGTTGGCATTCAGATTCAGATTTTGAATTTAGAAATAAATTCACATCTAGTCATGGATACCTCTTCTTAAAAAATATATCTAATGTATTCAAATTCCATCAGAGCTGAAGTACTCAGTTGTTTTAGTTAATTAAGTGATGTTATTATGTTCATTTTAGTCTTAATTTAAACCTGTAGTATATTTAAAAGAAATATAGCTCAATGATTTTGTAAATTTGATTTAAAAAAATTTAAAAAGCTTTCTTAACATTGTTCTGGAGTAGAAATGTTTATTGAGATATTGTAAGTCTGTGGTTACCCAGAAAGATGGGAGAATGAAATTCTTATTCACGTAGTATTTCAGATAGCAGGAAAAAAAAAGCATACTTTAAGCAGCAATACTTAAATTGCAGTACCTATTAAAATCTTTTTTAGCAGGTATAATATACTCCTGGTTTTGTCCGTAGAGTATTAAGAATATATCCCTGACTTATATGACATAGAGCAGTAAGTTCTAAATTTCTGAGTAGAGCAGCTTTCTAAAAACAGAAACTTTTTTCAGGTTAAACTCTTAGGGAGGATTCCAGTATATAAGAGGGATACTTATGGTTTCTGCTTAATTCTGCAAGGCTTAAGAAACAAAAGGACACATGTAATATTTTATTGTTATGTACTTATTTTATATTGTAAACTTATTCATATGCCATGTGTATTTAGTAAAATGAGAATCATTTTGCTATTAAGATAAACAAAACTTTGAAACGAGATCATATCTGACAATTACAATTTTATATTAGATCCAGATCTAGTTCACTTATTTGTAGAACCTTGGCCTCTTAAGGCACTGTGGAATTCAGTTTGAAAATTATTCTAAAATGTATCTTCTTTATGCTGTTTTTTGATGTTCATGAAGATGGAATATAAGATCTATATGTACATGACTTAACAGTTTAAAATTGTTGCCTTGTCACAGCCTTGTGTTTATATTTGTTTTCGTTACTTTTTTTTAAACAAAATAATTGTTTTTCCTAACTGAATCAATGTCCATTTATTTAGTGGCTTAAAATGTGTTCTGGGATCAGTATTTATCTCAGTTTCATCAATAGCTTTAGCATTTTTGTTTCACTTTAGTCACTACACTGCAAAATCTTTAGGACTGTCTTATATGACGTAGTCGATTCTCATAATTTGAACACTAATTTATGTAAATCATTCAGTCATATGAACTGTCCCTTAAAAAGAAAAAGAAAAACATTTTAGTGTGTTTGAGGGATTCTATTCATCATTCCTTCCAGCAAGGTTATCCTTGGAGTGAGTATGACATAGAAAAGTGAATGTGCTGTGACCTTAATCATTTTTATTTTCATGCCTTTTAATAGTAATAACAGCTCACTATCTTGGTGGTGAGAGTGGGAGGGGAGGAGACTCTAGTGTTTAAAAATACATGTATTTCAAAACATTTTATATAAGCTAGAAAAACTGTACATGTTGAAATTACTGAGCAGTTTATGCTGGTCTTGAGTGGGATCTTAGGGAAATTTTAATAACCCAGTCTTTTTGCCTTCTATTGCTAACTGTAATATTTACCCCTGCCCTCTACAAGATTATTACTTGCACATGAGGAAATACTAACGCCCTATAGTTACTCAGGATATTATTGCTAATTCTTTCACTGCTGTGTTGCATTTTTGCAACTGTAAGCATAAATTACCCCTTACTGAGATGATTGCTTTTGGGATTGGTGATAGTTTTCAAATTTTATGTTCCCAATTCCAGGTTAGCTATTATGCTGGGTAATTGAGGGCATACTAAATCTGAGAGCTGAATAATTGAAGTTTTATGATGTTATTTTGTCACTTGTTAAAATTCTCCCTTTTTGTTTACTCTTTTTCATAAACAATTTCATCTACGTAAGCCTCTAAGAGAAATGTTAGGGTAGTGACACTGGCCAAGGGTCCAAACCTGCATTTGAATACTGTTTTTCCTACCTTTTTCTGACGTTGACAAGCTTATTCCATTTTCTTTCATTTCTTTCTTTCTTTTTTTTTTGAGACGGAGTTTCACTCTTGTTGCCCAGGCTGGAGTATGATGGCACGACCTCGGCTCACTGCAACCTCTGCCTCCCGGGTTCAAGCGATTCTCCTGCCTCAGCCTCCTGAGTAGCTGGGATTACAGACATGCACCACCATGCCTGGCTAATTTTTGTATTTTTAGTAGAGATGAGGTTTCTTCATGTTGGTCAGGCTGGTCTTGAACTCCTGACCTTAGGTGATCTGCCTGCCTTGGCCTCCCAAATTGCTGGGATTACAGGCGTGAGCCACTGTGCCCTGCTAATTTTTTTTGTTGTTGTTGTCGAGACAGTCTCATTCTGTTGCCGAGGCTGGAATGTAGTGGTGAAATCTTGGCTCACTGCAACCTCCACCTCCCAGGTTCAAGTGATCTTCCTGCCTCAGCCTCCCCAGTAGCTGAGATTGATTACAGGCGCCCACACCACGCCTGGCTAATTTTTGCATTTTTAGTAGAGACAGGGTTTCACTATGTTGGCTAGGCTGATCTCGAACTCCTGACCTAAAGTGATCCACCTGCCTTGGCCTCCCAAAGTGTAGGGATTATAGGCGTAAACCACTGTGCCCAGCCTTCTTTCTTGCTTTACTGGAGACAGAATCTCACTCTGTTTCTCAGGCTGGAGTACAGTGGCAGTCTGAGCTCACTGCAACCTCCACCTCCTGGGTTCAAACAATTCTTGTACCTCAGCCTCCTGAGTAGCTGGTATTACAGGTATATACCACCTTGCCCAGCTAATTTTTACATTTTTAGTAGAGACGGGGTTTTATCACGTTGGCCAGGCTGATGTTGAACTCCTGGCCTCAAGTGATCTGACCACCTCAGCTTCCTAAAGTGCCGGGATTACAGGCATGAGACATCATGCCCTACGTTCATTCCATTTTTTGATTCTCATTTCTTCATCTATAAAATGGGGGAAATTCCTATCTATTTGGCAAGCATATGCTGAGAATCAATTTACATAATGTTTCAGAATAGTATCTTGAAATGCTCTGCAAAAATCTTGCATACTAATTTTCTCAGTAATATCCAAATGCATTTCAGTTTATTTGCCTCTCAAGTGTCATATACCTTTTCAAGTGTGATTGGATCAGTGTATATTTTAAAACGATGAGAAATTTCTTATATAACTCATGCTCAGAAGCAAGAAGTGCTAAGTAACACTATATCCACTTAGTAATGTTATATATTCATTTTTGTAGTACTGGGACCTACTCTGTTAGCATAAATTAGCCATCCTTTGTTGTGTATGGATATAGCAGATGTATTTATTAAGTAAAGCCAATATAGAATGTTGACATTACAGAATTTAGAGGAGTAGGAGAAATGTTTTGGGTATAGTCTGGCTGAGTTCTTCAAATATACTGTGAGAAAATAACTTATCTAAAAACATGACTTGAATTCATGGCCTAGAGTTTCCTGTGTTTCAGTACAAATGAGAATCATAAAAACAGGAATTTCTCTTTCAAAAAAATTCGTTTTCAGAGCTGCAGACTGGCAACCAGCAAACACTTTTATTCTTGTTTTTATTCTTTAGCCACTAGCCCATTTCTCTAATTGTTAACATTTAAAGTTGTCAGATTTTACCTAAAAATCTAGGTGTCTTGCCTCTTGAAAAGCAAACAACATTTTTGCTTGAGAATAGCAATCTATATAATTGAGTATAGATACTGTCTCCTTTAGATAGGGCCTCCTCTTGCCCACCTCTGGTCCTCTTCACTGAATCACATTACCCGTGTGGCCTTGGAAAACAGTTCCTTTTAAATATCTATCCTACATATTTGATAGGTTATTGGCAGCCTTAAATATCTAAAATACAACTTCTAACCCAAAAGAAGGTAAACATAAGTAAAATGTAGCCTATTTTACTTAGTAGGAGAGACTTAGAATATATAAATTCAGTTTACTCTTTAGAAGATGTGGCACCTTTTGTAACCTTTCACTTTGTCCTAATTTGTTATAGAGTGCCATGGGAGCCAAATGAAGGAGATCCAATGACATAACAACAAGTAACAATTGATTGAAAGTGAAGAGATTAAAGAAATACTAATTAGAAACATAAGTATCTTGAGATCTTTTATGTGATAATCAGTTCTGTTTTCTTTAAATGTTATCACTGTGTTAAAGGACATCACTATCAACTTGATGTTCTTATTGGTGATACTGAATAAGAAAAAGTTAAAGTGTATTCAAGCTATGCGGTTTACTGAACAGGTAAATGAAATAACATTTTATAAAAGATTTTTGCTCAAATTAGTTGACCTAAGAAGTTTTATCACTTAAAATAATGAGTAAATGTCCTAATAGAACGTTTTCTTGACTGTACACTAGATTAGATAATGGCTGTTAGGCCATTACAAACTTTATTTTTTTGAAAACTTCTGTTTACATTTATTAATTTAACATTTAGAGTGGCTATGTGAAGACTACCTTGATGATGCATGAAACATGATAATTTATAATCTTTATCTGACTTAAATTTGAATTCCACATTTCCCAGAGGAAAGCCAGCTTGTTAACATTCAAACAATACCACAACATTGGTAACGCTAAGGAATAGCTAAAAGACTGTTACGCCTTTTTGGAAAATGTTTTCTAGTTAGAGTTCAACTTTAGAGAAAATTGAAAAAGTGATTAACTTGCACAGGTAACAGTGACTCCCCTGCTTTAGTGTTCTTCACACTTTGAAAAGAGAAAGTGATTTGGGAGAAAGCCTAATGTCTATTCAAATAAGTGATTGTTTTTTTAATTGCCCAGTTTAGAACCCTCACAAAGAGTTCTCTGTTGATGATTTGTAACTGTCTGTTATTATTCATTAATATGTGAATATGGAAATTGTGAAAACAGCACAAATTGATTTAGTAAATCTTCATCAGTTTAATGAAAGAGGGGCCTTAACACTGGAGGGAGGTCTGAGGAGTTGCTTCTGCATCTGCCTGAGGGAATCTGTCTTTCCTTCTGAAGTAAGCCAGATGCAGCTAGCCAACTGCCAGTAGAACTATCTGACCTAGTATATCCCTTTGTTGAATATAGAAGTACCTGTGCCATGGCATACATAATGGAAAACGTTAGTATAGAAGTTAGGAAAAGATTATTTCTGCTCTGATACTGTTATTAAGTAATTATGTAGTTTTGGATGAATATTTAACCTCTTTGTGTTATCCCTGATCATTAATTGAGAGGAGTCGTTGGAAGAACACCAATTTTGAGTCAAGCAGAGTCAGGGTGAATCCATGTTCTTCCTCTCATTAGTTATAGGTTATATGAAAAATGGATATATAGTGTTCAAAGTACAGTACCTATTTATGATTATGTGTTCAATAAGTCTTAGGTATTTTGTTTGTTTTGAGACAGAGTTTCGCTCTTGTTGCCCAAGCTGGAGTGCAATGGTGCAATCTCAGCTCACTGCAACCTCCGCCTCCCGGATTCAAGCAGTTCTTCTGCCTCAGCTTCCTAAGTAGCTGGGATTATAGGCGTGCGCCACCATGCCCGGCTAATTTTGTATTTTTAGTAGAGACAGGGTTTCACCATGTTGGCCAGGCTGGTCTCGAACTCCTGACCTCAAGTGATCCGCCTGCCTCGGCCTCCAAAAGTTCTGAGATTACAGGTGTGAGCCACCATGCCTGGCCAAGTCTTAGGTATTTTTATGGAATGAGGCAAGTTACTTATTTTCAGAACCTCAATTTTTCTTGTTTTTAAAATGGGAATAATGTTTATCATAAAGAACTAATATTGGGGTTTAAATGAGGATAACAAATATAAAGCGACTAGTGAAGTGTAGCACAAATTAAATATTGGTTGCATTTGTTTCACAAGGTTCCCTTTAGCACAGATCTTTGTTTTTTTCTTTTAAAAATCATTATTTCAGGAAGAATGGGGTTGGTAGAAATCTGGTCTACTGGGTAGTTTGGAAACGGATCTTTAGGGAGAGGGCGTTTTTAGGGGCCTGGCTGATTTACAGGAAAAATGTCAGAGAGCAGGGTGTTTAGAATCTCCAAGTGAAGACTTTGAAGAGTCTAAAGGGGACAAAATAAGAATTCTTACTTGTGCAAAGGCAGCATGGTAGAGTGAAAACTAAAACAGACTGTGAATTGATCAATTACTCAACAAATTTAACAGCTATTTATTATGCACCTGTTATTTGCCAGGTACTGTTTGATGCTTAGCATATAAGATCTTTGCTCTCCCTCAGGGAGTTTACACTGTGGAGGGAGTGGGAAGACACAGACAATAAATATGAGAGAAGGTTGCAAATACTTAGGGATTATGAATGCTGTGGGGTAGGGTAGAATAGGTATCTAAGAGCTAGATGAGCACTACTCAAAATGTGGCCTGTGATCAGTCTGAGAACTGTTTGCTTCTGGTCCTCTGTGAGATAACTGAAATTGAGAGTTTATAGAAATTTTTACATCAATCTGATAATGTAATTTTATGTCGGTTGAGTCAAAACAATTAAGACTCATATTTTATATGCCTATTTTAAATTTCATTTTTCAAGTAATTCATTGCCACCATATTTTACAACAGCATTGATCTATAGTGGGTTGAAAATAAGACACCAGTCTTTACTATATTCATTTGAGCAGTGAGCTAGATCAACAGTTGCCATTGTTAGTACTTTTAGTAAGCGTGTTGTGGAGATTTTCAGCTTCTTTTGATGAATTAATTCACTGTCAAGTAATTAGCTTATTTGGCTTAAAAATATTTACATCCATGTTATTTACACTATATTTTATGTTGGACTGAATGATTTTAGGTCTTTTGATTTTCAAATACTTTTATTCATGGTTGGATGCATGATACAAGTAGGAAGAGAGCAAAATTAAAACTATAAGGTATATAATAAGTGATTTCTTTTTTTAATTTTTAACTTCTAGATTCTGTTCTCAATACTTAGATTATTTCTAATATATTTTTTCTCAACTCATATTTTATGATCAGTATATGGTACTTAGAAAGCTCTTTTGATATAAGACCTTTCCTCCAACCAAGAGTTAATTGATGTGGTGTACACTGCATGAAATTAAATCATCATGTTTGTTCCCATCACTTCATCTGCTGCTGGTGGGTCATAGATCCTGAGAAGAGAATATAGTTGTTTGAGGAAATTTGTCGTTGATAACCTAGGTAATATTTTTGATCGTCTGTATAAGTTCTACCATTTGCTATTGATATATGATAACTTTATGAGTCCCCTCATTTATAGCCCCATTATCTTTTTTATGTAATAGGGGTAACTTAAGAATTATGTTGAAGATAGCTGAAAATAAGATTTAGAAATACGGGAAATATTTTGGATAACCCCTAGTTAGCATTTTAAGTACTTCTTTTCATTTTATTATTTCAGATGTGGGACTAAATTAGTTTCTGGATTGTTATTTTAAAATGAAATTTAATATATCTATAGTCTTAATGAAAATGGTAATGGAGTAGAATTATATATTAATCATAAATTAACTACAAACTAAATAAAAATTTTTAAAAAAGGCCTTACAGATAATGACTCAACTCTTGCCTTGTCATATCTGGCCAGTGAAAACAATACATGAATGATATAGGTTTGAAAAGAATGTGGCACAGACAGAATATTTTCTTGTGAAGACGTTCTTAATTTAATATGCCTAGGTTTTGGTACTGAGCATACGCTTTGGTAATATTAGCTAGTGGTAAATGTGTTGAATTATTTAACCATCATAATAGTGATACCTAAAGGTACACAATTCTTATTATTTGGTGAAATGTTAAACAATATACTTCTAAGAGCAAATCTACTTAATGATGTTTACTATTTAATTGATTAGTTAAAATTTGAAAGGTAGTTGTAGAGTAGAATGAGGATAGCTTTTAGGTAAGTGAATTATAATTTGTATGCAGCCATTGAATTTACGTGGTCTGTGCCATAAGTAAGCTTAGGGTTTTGAATATCTCTGAGAGTTAAAAATATTTTTCTTGTGGTGGGGGGTGGAATTTCAGTTATATAAGAATTATAAATTGGTTTTCTTTTATTACCTGGATTTGAATTATATTAGTAAGTAGATAACTAGATATATTCTAGAACCAGTCAGTACATGTTGGGGAACGAATGGGGAGGGTTTACTCAGCAGTACTCTCCTTTACTTTGGTCATGAAATGAGGACTGCTTTATGTAAATTGTTCTTACTGGCGCCAGCTAGCTGTAACTGCAGTCTGGCTGTGCTGGGGCAGCAAATAAAATGTGTCATGGATTTTCTGTTTGGAATGTATAAGAATTCAGCCTTTTGGACTGAAAGAACAGAGTTGATACATTAGAATAGCAGTAGTGAGACCACAATTGACAGTGACTATGTGAAATAGTGAGAAGCTATAAACCTTTTAAGCTTTTAGTTCTTTTATAGATTTATGCCTATTGATACTATTGGGTAATATGTGGGAGGTACTTAACTGCACACAGTTGCTGCAGACCTAATAGTTGGCAGCATAGAAAGCAGTACAAAGAATTCTGATTCTAGGCATTTTCACTTGAAATAGTCATTTTGAAGATATACTCTGTGTATTCTGTGAGCTTCATTGACATATTGTCTGACGTTTTTTGGCTTTTGTGGTAAATGGGATATATGCTGCACAAACTACCCAACAGATGTGAACCACTGTTTGAAAGGAATTTTAATATGTAGCCAACCTACTATATTCTTTTTTTTTTAATGAATATGAATCAAACAAGAAATTTAGACTCAAGAAGGCTGACCTAGAAGTCTGCGTTAGCTTTTAATGTTTATACAAATGAACTAAGTAGCAGTGGTTTACAGAAGAGGAAGTCCTTTTCACAGTGTCAAGCTGCCCACAGGTAAGAGATTCAGGTCCTTTTTCTGTGACATCTACCCCCCAAGCTTTATATTTTTCTCTCACCATTGGGAAGTTTTAAAAAATTTGTTTGTTTTTAGTTCTAATGAAAACAGGATTGGTAGATCGTTTAATGTTAATATTCAGGAGATTTTGAATGCCACATTTGGATTTGGTATTTTTTAAAATGTAATTTTCATCTTCTCAAAATTCCTTCACATTTGAATTCAAATGAACTAACAGTGGACTTCATATGTGATTATTACTCATGCATACAATATGTTCATATTACATAGAAATCAGTTTTAGATCTCTTTTCATTATAGTCTGTTAGTGTATTCTCAGTTATAGTGACACCAACTGGTACATGCAGAGAGATGACATTTTGTAACCTCACTTAAGTATAAAGTTTAAGTTTAAATTTACCACTTTGAATTCACCTTTACAAATCAGAGTGCTTATGTTTTCAAATATGGCTCATTGACATACATTAGATAATGTATATTTATACATGTAACTTGGTCAGTTTTTCTACTTCCACCCTTATTCTTTCCATTTCTCTATATTTAAATTTATTATTATTTTAATAAAGTGAATTTTAAAAGTCTAAAATGAATGTATAGGAATTCCATTAAATTTAATATTTCTTAACCTGGGTTAAAGGAACACAGTCATTTGTTATTCTTTTTTTCTATGCTTGAAATATTGTATACAAAAATACAAAATTCCATTGCAATAAAAATAATACCATTGCTGTAAAGATACGAAGGTGTATGCTTATAAAGAAATGCCAATATGTGTGTTCATTCGTATCAGTATGGCCAGAGATACATTACTGATTGTAATAATTTTTGGAGGGTGGGTGTGAAGAGTTGAATAGCAGAGTCAAGTGAAGAGTGGTAGTGAGATAGCTTAGAGAAGTGTATCAAAGAAAGGAATTATGTTAGGCAGCTCTCTGCTCTTTCTCTCCCTCTTTAGAAGTCAAACAACAGGCTCTTTCTGTAACCATAAAGTGTTACTTTTAGGTGGGACTTCCAGTTCTCTAATTTCTGAAAGTTTGGTCGCTTACTGCTACATGGTTGTATACTTTAAAACTGGGGGCCAGCTCTAATAGAAGCCACACTCATGTTTCAGGGGGCAGGAACTGTTCCTTGTTGCCTTTTGACAATGTTGCTTGGATTAAAAAAAAACCAAAAAATGTATTTTATTGAGTATAGAAACAACATTTTTGTGTGTGTGTTTCATCTCAGTAAACAATTTCACTATGATTGACAAAATGATAATAGTAGAAAGAAATCAATTTTGATTAATGTGTTTGAGGTTGGATGAGGGAAAGGTCATGCTTCTTGGTGTGAAAAACATACACATCTGAAACAGTAGGAAAAAGTTTTTCAAACTTCTCTTGTGCTATTATATTGGTTAGGAGAATGCTGCGCAGGGAAGACAGTTGAGATGGGTTGGTTTTTAAAATATAGACAAAGAGAAAAAGAGTTGATAGACAAAAACAGGAATTTATTGAATGCTGTTAGAGTTGGAGGTCATAGCAAAGAAAAATGAGGGATAGTAGGACAGAGGTGTATTTTGTATATAGACAACCAAAACAAAGATAAAAGTCATGAGTATGATTACAGGCGTGGTGGCTCGCGCCTGTAATCCCAGCACTTTGGGAGGCCAAGGCAGGTGAATCACCTGAGGTCAGGAGCTCGAGACCAGCCTGACTAACATGGTGAAACCCAATTTCTACTAAAAATACAAAAAATTAGCCAGACATGGTGGCGTGCACCTGTCATCCCAGCTACTTGGGAGGCTGAGGCAGGAGAATTGCTTGAATCCGGGAGGCAGAGGTTACAGTGAGCCAAGATCGCACCATTGCACTCCAGCTTGAGCAACAAGAGTGAAACTCTGTCTCTAAAAAAAAACCAAAAACAAACAAACAAAAAAAACAAAACACCAAAAAAACAAAGTCATGAGGATAAAGGTATATATAGTCTTTGAGGCTATTGAAGTTGAGTGTGAATGATCCAAAATTTGTAGTATAAAAATCTTTGAGTTCCTAAAAAGTGTTTGTGTTCCTCTTGAAAAACAAAATGTATTTAACAAGCAATGTAGAATCTCAAAATCTTCAAAATGATATTAACTAATGAAAAGTCTAAAATGAATGTAGTAATTAGGAATTCAATTAAATTTAATATTTCTTAACCTGGGTTAAAGGAACATAGTCATTTGTTATTCTTTTTTTCTGTGCTTGAAATATTGTATACAAAAATACACAATTCCATTACAATAAAAATAATATATTACCATTGCTGTAAAGATATGAAGGTGTATACTTATAAAGAATTTTAAAATTTTGTATACAGTATTTCAGGTAGTTTCTAATATTGCTCTTTACACTGGAACCTACTGTTTGATATTCCTGACAGATAATTATGTAGTTTATACTTCACCATTTCTAATGATGGAAGGGAGAGTCTCTAATTTCATAAGGCAGTTTCTTCTTTTGTTGGGCATCCAAACAAATTAATGTTTGTTGATTTTGAGATGAAGTTGCCTTTCATTACTTTTATTTTTGCCTGTCATAGTCCCCCACTTCCTGTCGGTCTGTAGCTCTCTTTCTCTTGTATGTCTTTTACATGACAAATAGGTACTATTTAAAGAAAGCTCATTAAAATTTTCTTATGTTTTCTAGGCTAAATATCAATATCCTTCATTTTTTCCCAACATTTCCTCATACAGCATACTGTTCCAGAGCGTTCTTTAGCATGGTCATCCCGCAGTTATTAAGTCCTTCTTTATCTGCGATGCTCAGAACCAAACATAATTAACTACTCTAAAAATGTTCCCCTTCTCCTTGGCTATCTGTTTATTCTACAGTTTAACTTTGCATTAGCATTTTTGGTAGCCACCTTGAGCTGCTGGGTTTTCTGAGTTTGCATTAAGTTAAAACACCTCAGTCTTTCCCTAACAGGCATTGATAAACTTTAATATACTTTAATATTTGAAACAACTATGTTACCTTATTATGTTTTCTTAATAATTTCTAATGTTGTTCATTATATTTAGTATGCTTTGTCTCCATCTTCCTTGCAAGGTTTTTTTTCTGTGTGTTTTTAAAGAACTGGCTTTTGATTCCTTGATTGCTTGCTCTTTTGTTTTCTTTCATAATTTTTCTGCTTTTATTGTAATTCTATGCTTTGGGGTTATACCTTTTTGCCTTTATTAATGTTTTTGAGTTTTTTGTTAATATATGCATTTAAGGCTCAGTTTTAATCTGAATATCGTTTTAGCTGATTTCCTTAGGTCGTATTCTGTTAGTACTTTGTTGGTATTTTATCACTGATTTCCACCTACCACTAAAAGTTTTTTTTTTTTTAAGGAGATAATTTTTCTGTCATCTTGTTGGTATATTTATTACATTATGACCAGAGAATATAGCCTTGTGTGTGTTTTTTTTTTTGTCTTCGAATTTGTTAAAATTTTCTTGTCACCATATACATGGTCAATATTAATGTACATTGGCTATATTTGTAAAAAAATTGGTTTTGGGTTTACTGGATATACAGTTCTATTTATTGTTCTGTTATTCTGGCATGCTAATAGGATGTTCATTCCTTGTTTTGTTTTCTTCATCCATAGATTTATCTCTGATTGTGAATTTATTAGTTTTTTCCTGAATTATTTAAACCTGTTTTATCAATAGGACATATCTCTTTTTTTGTTCTATTACTTGATTTTCAACTTGAATTCCTTTTTATATGTCATATATAGGTTTCATATGTATACCTACCCTTTTTGGGGGTTACTATTTGCCTAGCATATCATTTTCTGTCCTTCTGTTTCAACCTTTCTATACTATTACTCTAAGGTATGTCTCGTTTATAGTGCATAGCTAATGATATTTTTGTTGCTTTACACAGCTTGAAACCCATCAGGTTTTTCCTGATTGATAATTTTCTTTATTTTTGTCCCATATTCTGCAACTTACTAGTTTGTTAACTTATACATTGCAATTATCTGGCATAAATAACATATTTATTTTAAAGATGATTGATCCTCAGTTATTTCAGCCTGATCAAGAGTTTTACCTTCGGAGCTTTGCTAGTTTCCTTATCTTAATTCCTTCATAGGGTCTTCTGCTGTCTTATCTTATACTTATATTTATATATAATCATTTTACCAAGGGGTCTGCATCTGTCTTTGCCCAGAAGTAATATATTTATTTCCTCACTCAAGCTGATTGTTAGCTTTGCTAGCTATACAATTTTACAGTGAAAATAACTTTTCCCATGAATTTTGACGGTTTTTTTTTTTTTTTTAGCTTTCAGTATTGCTGATGACAAGTCTGATGCCAGTTTAATTCTTTCTCTTCTGTAGTTAAATGATACTCTAAGTTATTAATATTTCCCTATAATGATTTTCTGAAATCTTACCACAGTATGCCTAGGTGTCAAAAAATTTTATTTTGCTTGTTTTAATTTAGTCTGTTTTGGGATTCAGTAGGCCTTTATTATTGGAAAACTTGTGTATTTTTTCAGATTTGCTGATTTTTTTTTTTTTTTAAATTTTCTTATGTTTTCCCTCCTTTTTTTCTTGGTTCTTTTTTTCCAAAACTTGAATTAATTGAAAGTTGTTGCTTCTGGGTATATTTCTTATGTGTTTGTTCTTGTGGGTGTAATAGCTTCTCATACACTTAAGAGGATTTTTTAATATACTATTTTAAAATGTCTTCTGTTTATTCTCCTACTAATTAGCTAGTGTTTTTTGTGGGGTTTTTTGTGACTTTTTGTTTTGAATTCTTGAATGTATTTGAATTCTTGAATGTATTCATTTGAATTCTTGAATGTATTCATTCTTGTATTTGAGATTTCCTGTTTTACTTTGGCTGGATGCTGATGGTTCAGGTGACTGTGAGTGGTGGGCAAGTGGTACTTGCTGCACATGGGGTATGCTGGTAATTTGTCTTTGGGATGGTAGCTTCCATGTCTCTCAGGGGGCATAGTGTCTATGTAAGTTACTACTCTAGCTCACAAATGTCACTGCCGCCCTGGTTTAGCACTAGCATGGAAGAGAGAATGTCTGATGGACTTAACTGTTCAAATACCAATTACATGAGTGTATTTTCGTGTGATGATTCACACTGGCCTATCAGGTCTAAATTGAAAGTCTGTTATTTGTATCCCCTTGTCTCTCTATAAGTGAGGTACTTTAACTAGTTTGAGATTTATCCTTCTAGTCTTTAAAATATCACTTGCATACCTGTATACATGTTTAGATTTGTGTGTGTGTGTTTTAAAATATAATGGCATAAAAACAGGGAACATTTATTGGATGCTTACAGTATCTAAGTACTTTCTATTTATTATGTCATTTAATTCCCATAACATTTCCATGAAGACAGACTTCGTTATTTCAGTTTCATAGATGAGGATACTGAGGTAAGGAGAAGATACATATTTTAGATAGATAGCCAGGAAATAATAGGATTAATATTTAAAAAGGTATTTCTGGTCCTGGGATTTGCGCTATTAATTACTAAGAAGTCTGCTTTTTTGGTACATTTGACAATATTTCTCAGAGATTTTTCTTTTTCTTTTTTTTTTTTTTTTATTTGAGACGGAGTCTCGCTCTGTCGCCCAGGCTGGAGTGCAGTGGCCGGATCTCAGCTCACTGCAAGCTCCGCCTCCCGGGTTCACGCCATTCTCCTGCCTCAGCCTCCCGAGTAGCTGGGACTACAGGTGCCCGCCACCTCGCCCGGCTAATTTTTTGTATTTTTTAGTAGAGACGGGGTTTCACCGTGTTAGCCAGGATGGTCTCGATCTCCTGACCTCGTGATCCGCCCGTCTCGACCTCCCAAAGTGCTGGGATTAAAGGCTTGAGCCACCGCGCCCGGCCGAGATTTTTCTTTTTTAATGCCTGGGATATTAAGGGTTTTTAGTTTTGTATTTGCTATGACAGTGTAGCAGTAGGCATCCTGATACATTCCTTTGTAAAACATGTTGGTACATAGATAGATACCTTAAAGGTCCTTTGGTGTGTCAAAATGATGCACAGTTCCTGCTTATTTGTCCTTAAAAATGGATATGACACTTAAGTCTTCTGCTTCTGGTACATAAGACTGCTCATTTCTGTATATTAATGCTAACTACAAATAATTGCCAATCTGATGTTTAAAAATGGATTTTCTCTTTTTGTTTTGTCTTTTTTTGATGATTAGGTTGAATGCCTTTTCTTGTATGTGTTGTTTTATGAATTGGCTGCTCACGTTTCTTTATTTTTTTTCCAACTGTTTGTCCTTTTCATTCACTAATAGATTTTCTTTTTTATTCTGGATACTAATCCTATATCTCTATGCCATTTTTTTCAGCGATTTCTCCTAACTTGTGGTTACTTATACTTTCTGTGCCTTTGAATATTTCTATTAATTTTATATCTAGTGTCTTTGCTATTGCACTTAACTGCTATTTTGATTGATTTTCCACCATTTATTTCAAAATCCATTTCTTCCTTATTTGTTATGTTTTGTTTTTGTTTGAGACAGAGTCTTGCTCTTGTGACCCAGGCTGGAGTACAGTCGCACGATCTCGGCTCACTGCAACCTCTGCCTCCTGGGTTCAAGCCATTCTCCTGCCTCAGCCTCCTGAGTCACTGGGATTACAGGTGTCTGCCACCACGCCCAGCTAATTTTTGTATTTTTAATAGAGATGGGGTTTCGCCATGTTGGCCAGGCCAGTCTTAAACTCCTGACCTCAGGTGATTCGCCAGTCTTGGCCTCCCAAACTGCTGGGATGTGAACCATCATGCCTGGCCTTTCTTCCTTATTTGTGATGCTTCTCTGTCGTAGTTACATTTTTTATTGTTTGTGTCTGTCTTTTGGATAATTATTCTGTTGTACTCTTTTTTTTTTGTACTTATGGTAATAATGCTTTGTTATATGCTGTCACATTTGAGAGGGCAAACATTCCTCATTACTTTTGATTTTCAGGTTTTCCCTGTTTTTAAGCATTGTTTCACTTAGAGATTAAGGTTTTTTTTTTTGTTTTGGATATGGAGTCTTGCTCTGTCGCTCAGGCTGGAGTGCAATGGCGCTGGGCTCACTGCAATCTCTACCTCCTGGATTCAAGCAATTCTCCTGCCTCAGCCTCCCGAGTAGCTGGGATTACAGGCATCCATCACCATGCCCCGCTAATTTTTGTATTTTTAGTAGAGATGGGGTTTCACCATGTTGGCCAGGCCGGTCTCTTAACTCCTGACCTTGTGATCTGCCCACCTCGGCCTCCAAAAGTGCTGGGATTGCAGGTGTGAACCCCTGCACCTGCCCTCAGATTAAGTTTTAAAAGCTTGTCATGCTACAAAATACCTAGGTGGAATTCTCTTTTTCTTTTTTCTTTCTTTCTTTTCTTTCTTCTTTCTTTTTTTTTTTTTTTTGGAGACAGGGTTTCATTCTGTCACACAGACTGGAGTGCAGTAGCACGATTATAGTTCACTGCAGCTTTGACTTCTGGGGCTCAAGTGATTCTCCCACCACAGCCTCCCAGGTAGCTGGGGCCACAGATGCGTGTCACCACACCTGGCTAATTTTTTAATTTTTTGCCGAAGTGGGGTCTCGCTATGTTGCCCAGACTGGTCTTGAACTCCTGGGCTCAAGCAGTCCTCTTGTCCCAGCTTTCCAAAGTATTGGGATTACAGGCATGAGCCACCATGCCTGGCTATAGTTACTTTTAAAAATTATCCTTTTTTTTCTTTAGTCACCTCCCTGACAATACTTCTAATAAATTTTATCCAGGAAGAATGATTTTTTTTTTACGTTGAGTCTTAGCTCTAACATTTCATAAGACAGCTCTAACATGTCATGTAAGTGTTTCTAGATACCTTTTTCTTGCCGTTCTGATTTTTTTTTTTTTTTGAGACAGAGTCTCCCTCTGTTACCCTGGCTGAAGTAAAGTGGCGTGGTGTGGGCTCACTGCAACCTCTGCCTGGGTTCAAGTGATTCTTCTGCCTCTGCTTTCTGAATAGCTGGAATTTTATCGTGCCTGGCTAATGTTTTGTATTTTTAGTTGAGATGGGGTTTCCCCATGTTGTCCAGGCTGGTCTTGAACTTCCAAGCTTAGGTGATCCACCCACCTCACCCTTCCAGAGTGCTAGGATTACAGTCATGAGCCACAGCACCCGGCCTGAATGTTTTCTTTATTGTATCTTTTGACTCCTGTTTGAGCTTTTACTGTTTTGCTCAGGATTTTCACAACATATTGAATATAGTGTCATATCCTTTGTTTTTGTGTTTAAGAGAAATGTCTGTGGTGTTTTATTACTATGGTGTTTTTTGTGTTGAAGAGAAATATCTGTGGTGTATTATTATGGAATTTCTTGTTAGTTTGAAGTGATCTTTATCAGCTTAAGGAATGATTTTTATGTTCTTAATTTTTATTTATATCAGTGCTTAATTTTAATTTTTATCAGTGAATGAGTGTTGAAACATTAGTGTCTTTTCAATTTCTGTTAAGAAATGAGTTAATTTTTGTTTACCATTTTTATATTGTCAGTAAATTTCCTACTATGCTTTAAAAATTATTAGAGGTATTTAAAATGGAAAAACAGTGCAGTTTAGGATAGAGACATTAATCTCATCTTTTAGTAGTTAACCAGGAATATGGGGATACAAGAATTCAAAGAAAATGTGTAGTTTCTTGCCTCCTGGCCTTAATGATCTGACATAGTCACAGTCAGGCCCCACAAACTGCTCTTCTAGTCTCTCTAAGCACTGTTCTTTGCACAGTATATTTATTGAATTGATTGTTGTGCTGTTAACAGTGAGGTGGCTGATCGAACTTTTTTCTGTTTACCAGTCAAATGGCTTCAGACTGTTTATGTCAACAGTAGAAAAGATGATTAAAAATTTAGAAGAGAAATACGGTATTTGGAAATACCAAAATAAGGTCCTAGATCTGCATTTGTGAACCCTCAAAAAGAGCTTAGTTGTATGTACTTGGTGGCTTACTGCATTTATCATTGAATTTCCTTGGAATTTTTCTCCCCCGCTTCTCTCTCTCCTCTTCCTCCTTTTTAATTTTTTTTAATTCTGGAGGCTCTAGGCTCAGTTAAATATTTTCATGTGGCAGAGAGCCAGATTTCCAATAGCCCTGAACTCTGCATGCTGCTGTTGCTTAGCAACTACTTGTGAAGTCTTGTGGCTATAACTGAATTATAAATAGGGTTATGAGCAGAAGTGCAATTGAAATTGAGATTGGAAAGAAAGGCATACTCTTCTTCCCCCCACCCATCTCACTTGAATTTGAGTGATTTTTTTTTTTTTTTAATGCAGAGTCAGTTTTCAGAAATCTGGCTCATAAACATTGGTAATACTAACCCTATCAGGAAGACAATATGGGCATCTTTGTAATTACACATTTGGAAGCTTTTTTTTTTTTTTTTTTTCAAGACTAAACAGTCTATAATGGAGACATGGCAGTTCATAGAAACTAGAGAACAGAACTTCTCCTAATTTTCATAGTCATACATGTAGAACAATATCCATACATTGTATTACTGCTATATTTCTCTTCCACATTTACGTTAAAATCTACATACAGGAACACTTTATTAGATTGTGTTCTGGTACTTTTCATCACATCATTTCTTTAGAGTGGCTTAAAAATTGTCCTATAATCATGACCACATAGGCATTTGATGAATATTGAATATGTGAGTAAATCAACCTGTCTTTATTATTGCTTAAACAGTACATTTTAATGTACACTTTATTAAAATGTTATCAGCAAAAAACTGAAAGATTCTTTAAGGTCCTCTAATTTAATTTCCTTAAGTTCACATGGAAAGCTTTAGACCTAACGATGTTAAATAATTTGCCTAAGATCTATCACACCCTGGTGTGTGTATGTGTATGTGTGTGTGTTTTTTGCATTGGTCTCTCTTACTGTTAAATATTTCACAACTCTCTTTATTTTGCAGTTATATTTCATCAGTTTACACAAAATTTAATTGAATTCTGTAATTTATTAAAAAATGTACAACTAAGTTTAGTAACAAACACAATTTATATGAACAGGTTTAGTTGAGAGCAGAAGACCATGGGTATCAGTGAGTATATTTGTAGAATGGATGGAGAACACTGGCTTATTTGATATGATTATTAGGAGGTTAAGAGAGTTTCCATAGTATAGAATTTTTGGTCAGAACTCTACAGATTTTTTTCAGGTTCTAAAAGATGAAACTAAGTGGCAGTTCTTGGTTTTGGATAAAGAACTCCGTGCTTCCTTAAAATATATTAAACTTTTGTTAATAGTTTTAACAGCCCATCCTATGAAACTAAGTCGATTGCAGACATTTGTGAGAAACAAGTAGATTGTATTCTTAGGCATTGTTGCTAGGAAAAATTTAGAGTGGTAATGTAATTTTTTCTTTTGCTGCCAGTGGAGGTGCTGGTTCATTCTTTGTTGTATGCCCAGTAGCAGAGATCTTGCTATCAAAAGTGTAAGTTTCTTTGAAAGGTTTAACTGAAGGAAGATGTAGAATTATAAATAGAATTGGCTGGAAAAGTTGTGATAAAAAATAATTTTAATTAGATCTACAAGGAGGGATAACCAGCAGTATGCTCTGCTATAGAAGATAAATAGTTGGTACAAAGAGGAATTTGAATTTCTTCCATAATATGGAAGAGGATTAAGGGTCTTTTTTCTTTCATCTTTTTTTTTATTTTTTTTAAGTGACAGGATCTCACTCTGTGGCCCAGCTGAAGTGCAGTGGCACAATCATGGCTCACTATGACCTCGACCTCTCGGGCTCAAGTGATCCTCCCACCTCAGCCTCCTAAGTCGCTGGGACCACAGCTGGCACCACCATACCCTGCTAATTAAAAAATTTTTTTTTGTTGAGACAGGGTCTCACTATGTTGTCCAGGCTTATCTTGAACTGCTGGCCTCAAGCAGTCTTCCCACCTATAGGCGTGAGCCACTGCACCCAGGCATCTCAGCTGCCACTTTAAACTCCTGTGGGTTTTTAGTAGGGCAGGGGGAGGAGACTAGAAATAAGATAGAGATCCAGGGTGAAGTTCCTGGAACTCTCTAAACTATTCTAAGGCATTTTAGTTGCTATACTAATTGTTCTAAGGTACCTTGATTATTCAGTTTCCCTCAAATTTGGATTGGTATGTGATGTGTAACTGCTTTGAATAAAGTTTTGCAAGCATGATGCCTTCTTGCTTTTCTTGAAACAGAACTGGCCGGTATAAGCAAAAATTATTTTAAAAGTATTAAAACTAATAAAGAAAATATGAAATATCAAGACATAATTAAAGTGATATTTGATATGTGGGATTATTAAATGTTCTCACTTGTAGTGCTTTTTTTTTTTTAGCTTTTAAGACAGAGTCTCGCTTCGTTGCCGAGGTGGAGTGCAGTGGCGTGATGTCAGCTCACTTCAACCTCAGCCTCCTGGGTTCAAGCGATTCTCCTGCCTCAGCCTCCTGAGTAGCTGAGACTACAGATGTTTGCTGCCATGCCTGGCTAATTGCTGTATTTTTAGTAGAGTTGGAGTTTCGCCATGTTGGCCAGCTGGTGTCAAACTCCCAACCTCAAGTGATCCACCTGCCTGAGCCTCCCAAAGTGCTGGGATTACAGGCGAGAGCCACCGCACCTGGCCTGTAGTGCTTTATTAGCAAAATCTGATATGTTTGTGATACACTCTTTCACTAATTGTGACTCATAAGTTTATTCATATTGCTTTCCTTGCAATGAGAATAATAGTTAAGATCTATTTTAAGATATTTTAGATATAAATATAATTGTGGTTAAATTTTGGGTATCTGTTGCATATGAATGTAACATTTAAAAAAAATAAGTAAAATAAACTAAGCTACTTTTCATGTAGACCAGTGTTTAAAATAACAGTTTTCTTTCTGAGGTGGAATCTCGCTCTTTCGCCCAGGCTGTAGTGCAGTAGTGTGATCTCAACTCACTGCCACCACGCCCGGCTAACTTTTTGTATTTTTAGTGGGGATGGGGTTTCACCAGCTTGGCCAGGCTGGTCTTGAACTCCTGACATCGTGACCCACCCACCTCAGCCTCACAAAGTGCTAGGATTACAGGCGTGAGCCACCCCCCCGGCCAATGTTTTTAAAAACTTGGTTAAATTTCATTTTAAAATCTAACCACTGTTAAATATTCGGTTAAAAAGAGCATCAGTCAGTGGATTACTCATATAATTTTTACCTTTTCTCCACTGGAGCTTTTTGTTACTTAAAATGGTTATGTGTTTCTATATGTTTTAAAGGCATTGTTTCTAATCTTTATTTCATGATTTAAGTAAGTTCTCTACATATAATTTTTATATTAAGTGTTTAAGGGTTTCATAGTGTCAAATATATGAATTCACTTTGCATTTTGGGTAACAAGTAGTGACCAGAGAAAACATTTTAAAATTAATTTGTCATTTCATCAAAACACACTACTGGTTAGTTTGATACAGGAAATGCATAGAACAAGTACTTTAATAAATAGCATTGGTTTTAACATGACTTTGTTGTCAAACCAGCCATTCGTTTAGCAACTGTAATTTAAATTCTTGAGATTAAAAGATTTTTTTTTCTTTTTGTTTTCTCTTTCTTGTTTATCTATTTTTTGGTTTGATTTGGTTATTTCCTACTGATCTGTAATCCTCTTCATGATGTTATATTAGACTATACATTGTTTGCCATCTTTAGGAATTAAAATCCACTCCATAATAAATTTGTACTGTACAGAGAGACATGCCTATTAAGCATTATTAGGTTGGAAAGGTAGAATGATAAAATGCATTCTGTTATCTGGGTAAAGGAGTAAGAAATTTCAAGTATTGTCAACTTTAACATTACTACACTTTAGGCAAAATTGGAAAATCAAAAATAGCAGTGTTGTACAGATTATTTATGTGCATATTTAACTTTTGCTTGACACAATCATAAGATAATTTGTTTTTCTAACTGATAGAAATTATTTTAACTTAATTGAGAAAATAATTATTGAATGCCTACTGTGTATAAGACGCTACTGTTTGTGGAAAGAAGTTTGTGTTAAAAAATGTATAAGGTATACTTCCTACTTATTTTGAAGTCTGCTTTGATAAGTTATTTAAGCTTTGCATTTTTAATACATCCTAAACAGTTTTTTTTAACCAACAAATCTCATCGACTCATAAAATTGTAGAAAAAAAGTGCTAGGAAAATTGCAGTACTGTTTAGAATTTGAGATTTTAGAGAACCTTTAATGTATTAGGACTGTGATTCAAGTGTTTTATGATTCTTCTCTAAATAGAAAAACACTTAAATATATAGGTATTGATGTGCACTTGCACACACACACACACCCACAAATATATATGGACAATGGCATGTTTCTTAAAAGTGGCCCGTTTATTTAGTTTAACATTCATTTCTTTAATTGGCACCTAATAAGTAAAGGTGTCAAGTTAATATTTTAGGTGATGAAATGCAAGGCACATATTTTTTTCCAAGAAAATAGAGTGTTTTTGCTGGAAGTTTTGCTTTTATATTCGCATCTATTCTAAGATTCCTGCTAGCATATTGTTTCTATTTTTAGGCTGTTGCCAGGCAGATTTAAAATTTCTTCTCTTATGGCTGTCTAATTTCTATCTTCCTGATTGGTTACATGATGCTGCTTTTATTAGCCAACCACAGTGACTATGCAAATTGTATTTCAGTTTCTGTTGCTGTGAAAGAACTGATAAGATGGCTGCAGGGGGCTCCCTTTGGGGTATGTTTTTTATTTTAAAGAGGGTTTTCATCAATACGTAGTAAGAAGCAAAGGTAGATTTCCTTTGAAGGGGCATTTTATTTTTGAAATGGAAAATCTAACTAAGCAAGCTTTATAAAAGGCTGAAAAATGCCTCTCTTGTGTATTTGATTTTAATGCTGCTCTGTTTTGCCTCTATTAGGCAACTTATAAGTGGGTATATTTTGTTACTTTTTGTATATAAACATGCCAGCATGCTAGTTTACAAGTCTGTTAAAATGTTCTAGATTATTGTCTTTGCTTTCTAAAAGAATAGTTTTTTCATGTAGGAATTATTTTAGATGTCAGTTATGTGTATATAGCGCATCATTCTTTTAGCCAATACTTACCTGTATTCTATGTGCTCAACACTATGTAGTTCACTAATATTATACTAGAATACTTCATTTTTTTGTTCTTTTGTGAAATGACCTGAAAGGCACATCATCATGATATCAGCATATTTAAGATGTTTTCTAATATCAAAGCTTTGGACACTTAAAATGTATTAACTTTTCCTGAGATTTGACAGAGATTAAAATTTGAAAGAAGCAATAATTTTATACTGGATACTAGGTAAAAAATGTCAAAGTGTTCCATTAAACAATACACAAATGTAGTATTAGAGTCCATTTATAGTAAAACTGTCTTAAAGGATACCTTTAGAGCATTGGCAAATACAGAGAATGGTGGCAAAACACGCCATGTGAATAAAAACAATATTGATAAAGTGTGACAAAGCCATATGTAACATCAGAAAGTTCAAGAAGTATACCTCATTTAAAAATATTTATCATCATTAATTACATATAAGGCCTTTTGGTTATAGTATCACTTTATAATAAAAGATAATATTTTTGTTTCACTTAAGACTTTCTAGTCTTTTTGATAAAAGATAGTTAATTGCATTTTCCATGTGTAGAAGACTTTATTAATATTTGCTCCTGGAGGGATCACCTGTGTCATGCTTAGTACTTTTTTTTTTTTTTTTTTAAATATCTTGCATGGGTATTTTATGCCCATTACTGCAATCCTGCAAGATGAGCATACTGTAGAATTATGTACCATTTAAGGACAGGGAAAAAGAGTAATGACCTCATCCAAGATGAGCACATAAGAGAACAAGGCTGCGGCTATTTTACACATACTGCCTTTCACCATCAATATAATTACAGATACGCTTGTTGGCTTAAAAATGTGAACGCTCTAAAGTATAAACCAACACTTAGTTCTCTTAGTATAGTTGTTCTGTCCATGTTGGAAGCGTGACCCAGTAAAGGGGTTTAGGTTAAAAATAAATGAAAAACACTTGACTGAAGTTCTGCTATTCTTTTTTTTAAATATCAAGTTTATTGAGATACAGTTCACATGTCATAGAATTCACCTGTTTAAGTGTATAATTCAGTGGTTTTCAGCATATTCACAGCCGTGTAATCACCACAATCAATGTTTGAACATTTTTATTACCCTATAAAGAAATCCTGTACCCTTTAGCAACCATCCCTCATTTCCTCCCAGGCCGTCCAGCCCTAGGCAATTGGTAAGCCACTTTCTGTCTGTATAGATTTGCCTATTCTGGACATTTCATATACAGTAGTCCCCCCTTCTCCACAGTTTTGTTTTCTGTGGTTTTAGCTCTCTGTAGTCAACTGTGGGTAATATTAAGTGGAAAATTTCAGAAATAAATAATTCGTAAGTTTTAAATTTGGCACTGTTCTAAGTAGTGTGATGAAATCTATTGCCATTCTCCTCTGTCCTACCTAGGATACGAACCATCCCTTTGTCCAGTATGTTCAGCCTGTCCATACTGTAGACACTACCACCCAATAGTCATTTAGGAGATGTCTGGGTTATTAGATTTGTGCTGATACCACAATGTTTGTCATAAAGTCACCCTTATTTTACTAAATAACAGCCTCAACGTGCAAGAGTAGTGATGCTGGCAATTTGGATATGCCAAAGAGAAACTGTAAAGTGCTTCCTTTAAGGGAAAAGGTTAAAGTTTTTGACTTAATAAAGGAAAGAAAAAGAATTGTATGCTGAGGTTGCTAAGATCTTTAGTAAGAACTATCTTATACTTTTGTGAAACGAACAGTATATTGTTATAATTGTTCTACTTTATTGTTAGTTATTGTCAGTCTCTTACTGTGCCTAATTTATAAGTTACATGTCTTATATGTATAGGAAAAAACACAGTATATATAAGTTTCAGTACTATCCGGTTTCAGGCATTCACTGGGTGTTTGGGAATGTATTTTCTGTGGATAAGCGGGGAATACCGTAAATGGAATTATTCAGTATGTGGCCTTTTGTGACTGGCCTCTCTTACTCAGCATGTTTTCAAAGTTTACACATGTAGTAGCATGTTCAGTACTTCATTCCTTTTATGGCTGAATGATATTCCATCATATGGATATACCACATTTTATTTATCCATTCATTAGTCACAGGGCATTTAGGTTGTTTCCAGTTTTGGGCCATTATGTGTAGTGCTTCTATAGAGCATTCGTGTACAAGTTTTTGTGTGGACATATGTTTTCATTTCTCTTGGGTATTTACCTAGGAGTGGAATTGCTGGGTCGTATGACAACTCTGTTTCACATAGTGTGGAACTGCCTGTTTTCCAAAGCAGCTGCACCTTTTTACAATCCCACTAGCATTGTATGAAGGCTTCAATTTATCCATATCCTTGCCAGTACTCATTATTCTTGTTGATTATAGCTGTCCTGGTGTGTGTGAGGTGTTATTTCATTGTGGTTTTTACTTGCATTTCACTGATGACTAATGACGTTTGCTGCCTATGAATTATTGACTTATAAAAACCATAGCTTTAGGAGAAAAATCTAATGTAAGTGACGGGTTGATGGGTGCAGCAAACCACCATGGCACTTGTATACCTATGTAACAAAACTACACATTCTGCACTTGTACCCCAGAACTTAAAGTATAATAATAATTTTTTAAAAAAACAGAAAAAGAAAAAAAAAAGCCTTTTTGTGGAAATGCCTATTACGTCCTTTACTCATTTTAAAATGGAGTTATTTGGTGTTTTATTATTGAATTGTAACAGTTTTTATATATTCAAGACACAAGTCTTGTATTGGGTATATGGTTTGCAAATATTTTTGTCCTTTGTGTGAATTGTCTTTTCACTTTCTTAGTGGTTTCCTTTGCAGCATGAACAGTTTTAATTGTGATGAAGTTCAGTTACACTGTTTTTTTTTTCCTTCTTCTTTTGTTGCTGCTTCTCTTTGGGTCATATCTAAGAAACCATTACCTGTTCCAAATTTATGAAGATTTATGTCTGTGTTTCCTTCTAAGATTTTAGTTTTAGCTCTTAAATTTAGGTCTTTCATTTATAGGAATTAATTTTTGTTTATGGCAAGAAATAGGAGTCCAACTTCATTCTTTTGCATGTGGCTATCCAGTTTTTCTAACACTCTTTGTTTAAAATTAAGTGGAAAATTTCAGAAATAAATAATTCATAAGTTTCGTAAACTTTCTTAAAACATTATGAAACTATTCTTTCCCTATTGAATGGTCTTGTAACCCTTGTCTAAGACAATTTACTGTAAAAGTGAGGGTTTATTTCTGTTCCAAAATATATCCTAAGGATATACCTGTCATTTTACTAGTAGTGCCACACTGTCTAGGTTACTGTAGCTTTGTAATCACTTTTGAAAATGCAAAGTATGAGTTCTCCAAGTTTATTTTTCTTCTTCAGGATTGTTTTGGTTGTTCTGGGACCTTTGCATTTTCATATTAAATTTAGGATCAGCTTATCAGTGTCCGCAAAGAAAATAGCTAGGATTTTGATAGAGATTGTCTTAAACCTGTAGCTTTAATTTGAAGAGTGTTGACATCTTAAGGATATGAGTCTTTTGATTCATGAGTATGGAATGTCTTTTATTTATTTATGTCTTTAATTTCTTCAACAGTATTTTATAGTTTTCAGAATGTTAAGTTTTGTACTTTTGGCAAAATAATTTTCGATATTACTGTAAATGGGATTGTTTTATGAAATGCAATAGATTTTTATATATTAATCTTATAGTCAACTTTGTTAAACTCTTATTAGTTCTAATAAATTTTTAGTTGATTTCTTACTATTTTCTATATACAAGATTTTATTATCTGTAAATAAAAATAGTTCTTTCTTTTTTTTAAAGTTGTATGACTTTTGGCTGGGTATGGTGGCTCATGCCTGTAATCCCAACACTTTGGGTGGCCAAGGCAGGTGGATCACCTGAGCTTGGCAGATTAAGACCAGCCTGGCCAACATGGTGAAACTCCATCTCTACTAAAAATACAAAAATTAGCCAGGCTTGGTGGTTCACGCCTGTAATTTCAGATACTCAGGAGGCTGAGGCATGAGAATCACTTGAACCTGGGAGGCAGAAGCTACAGTGATCTGAGATCGTGCCAGTGCACTCCAGCCTGGGTGACAGAGAGAGACCATGTCTCAAAAAACAAACAAACAAACAAAAAGTTGTTTGACTTTTATTTCATTTTCTTACCTAATTCTTCTGGCTAGAACTTCTAGTTCAGTGCTGACTAGAAATGGTGAGGGCAGATAACTTTTCTTGTTCTGATTTTAGGGTGAAAAATTTCAGTCTTTGACCATTAAGTATGATAGCTGTGGATTTTTCCTTGGTTCCCTTTATCAGGTTGAGGAAATCGTCTTCTAAGTTTATTGAGTGAATTCTGCTCTTAATTGCTATGTTAAATTAAGGATGAGATAATTTAATACTTAGAAAGCTGCTGGTAATACTCTTGTATCTAATACATGAAGTAGTCAGCAGGCTGGTGAAACTGGGGAGGGAGTCTACTCTCAGGTCTCATTTACTGAGTAGATAGATTTTACCAGTAATCTTAAATGACATCTCCATTTTTAAAGAGATAAAGAAGACAATTGTGGAAGATACCATGTAGGTGATTGCTCAACATTCTATTAAAATGGTACCAAAACTTAAATGATGAAATGCATATAAGAAGGGTTCCTATGCTGAAGAAAACAACTTGGTACTGAATTGGGTGTCTGCTTTACCTTACCAAGTTAAAATTACTATCTGTGTAATTATTGATAGTAGCATAGTTATTGATTTATTAATTCACATGATGTGTAAAGTTGAAATTATCTAAATTATCACATAAACTAATGAGAAAAGGATATGTTTTGTTATAGTGTCTGACATATATTATTCCTCGATAAGCATCAGTTTCTTTTTCTCCTTTCAAAGTGTGTAATAAATAAAATGGGTTTTTTTCAAGGTGTTAATAAAAGGCAGAATTTATAAGGCATGGTTGGGAATAATAAACATCAAATTCAAGATTATGCTTATCTTGGCATTTAGGAGTCAAGGATGAGGAAGGAGGAGTAAGCTGTTGTGTTTTACAGGGCACTTTATTTTTATTTCATAATGAAAAATTATGTGTTAGTATAGCTAAACATTAATAAAGTAACATAAAACTTGAGCTAGAATGGAACTTAGCAAGCATCTGGCCTAACCTCTTCAGTTCTACGGTTGAGGAAACTGAACTCTAAAGAGTTAAATTGATTTATTCTATGCTGGTGTATACTAATGTTAGAACATGAAATAGAACCTAGTTTTGTTAGTTCAGAAGTCTTTTTGTTATGCCAGGCTTTTTAGAATATGTGTATTTTAAATTAGTGTAATAGTTTGTATGGTATTTTATAATTATACCTTTTTTTTTCAAGTCATATAGGTAATTTTATTTATTTATTTATTCTCATGGATACATATCTAATATATGATATGTTTTTATATATTTTTTTCTTTTTTTTTTATTATACTTTAAGTTCTAGGGTACATGTGCATAACGTGCAGGTTTGTTACATATGTATACTTGTGCCATGTTGGTGTGCTGACCCATCAATTCATCATTTATATCAGGTATAACTCCCCAGTGCAATCCCTCCCCCCTCCCCCCTCCCCATGATAGGCCCCAGTGTGTGATGTTCCCCTTCCCGAGTCCAAGTGATCTCATTGTTCAGTTCCCACCTATGAGTGAGAACATGGATCTAGAACTAGATGTACCATATGACCCAGCCATCCCACTACTGGGTATATACCCAAAGGATTATAAATTATTCTACTACAAAGACACATGCACACGTATGTTTATTGCGGCACTATTCACAATAGCAAAGACTTGGAAGCAACCCAAATGTCCATCTGTGACAGACTAGATTAAGAAAATGTGGCACATATACACCATGGAATACTATGCAGCCATATAAAAGGATGAGTTTGCGTCCTTTGTAGGGACATGGATGCAGCTGGAAACCATCATTCTTAGCAAGCTATCACAAGAATTATACCTTTTTACAGCAAGAGGATTTTATGTCCCTACCTTTTGCCGTGTGACGTGAGGTATTTCCCCTTGGGAGATTTTTACTTCCCGTGCTGTTAATGACTAATTTGGTTTTAGCCAAAGGAATGTGAATGAAAGTAATGTCTAAGCAAAAGCTTTAAAATAAGCTGGTCCTGCCCATGGCCCACAGGCTGCATACAGCCCAGGGCTGTTTTGAGTGTAGCCCAACACAAATTCGTAAACTTTCTTAAAACATTATGAAATTTTTTTTTTCAGCTCATCTGCTATCGTTAGTGTATTTTATGTGTGACTCAAGACAATTCTTTCATTGTGGCCCAGGGAAACCAAAAGATTGGACACCCCTGCTAAAAGCTGTTGTATACTGTGTATCTCTGTCATATTGGTCTTTTCCCTCTGCCACAAGGCCTAGATGGGGTGAGGGGGTGCTGTTCCTTCAGCCTGGTGTCCTAGAATGAAAAAGTATACAGTTATTGGCCAGTGAAATTTTGTTGTTGTTGCTGCATTATCATCTAGTAAAAGTTAGCTGTCCAGCTTTTCTCTTTGGGTTGGGTTAATAAGAAAAGTAAGAGCTATTTCCTGGCATTTGAAGGATTTACATCTTTCAGCTCCTCATACCTCATTCTGGGTGTTTTACTTCATCCAAGCAAAATGTGAAAAGTACGTTTGGACAAATGATTTCTACTGCTGGTTATTTATTTATTTTTTAAATGAGACCTGGTCTTGCTGTGTTGCCCAGGTTGGTCTCTACCCTTCAGGCTCAAGCAGTCCACTGCCTCAGCCTCTGAAGTAACTGAGATTACAGGTATGTGCCACTGCTCCCAGCTCTGGACAAATGATTTCTTAAATTCCTGTGGAGATAAATACAAGACCTTCTATAACTTCACTCCTTATCTGCATAATGATAGTAGAGTTTGGCAAGCTAGTGAGTAGGGCCTTGATGGAAAATTGGCCAATTTTCTAAAGGGGTGTAATTTGCTCTATGTGTTCTAAAATGACATTTGTTGGATCAGGTCATTTAATTTTATTTTGCTCTTGTAACACAATGATCCCCAAAATTGACTTGGAGAAGTAATTTTAAGGTATCTTATGTTTTTATCATGTGGACCGTTCCAAAATTTCTGAAAACATAGCACTGAATGCAGCAAGAAGTTAGATTGTAGTGACAATTCTGGCTTTGATGTAACCAAAATTTTAAGAACATGATTTACTCCTGCATAATCTAGGGAACTGTTGGTAAAGCAAACTCCCTATTTCCTTTGTGGTTGGTTATTTTTTACAACGTAGTTTGGGAATATTGCATTCCACGTTTCGGCTGGTGACAGGCAGAGGGGTTAATTTGTGGACGTGTCAAATATTATGATCACTCGATAGCTTACTCAACTGAGTTTATGAGTGTTTGATAAACAGATTTCACCACTTACTTTTTTTTTTTTTTTTTAAGATGGCAGGATAGCTAGTGACAGTTATTTCGTACTAGTTGAGAGAACTGTAGCTAACAATGCACAGTATAACATCTGTTTACATAGCCTTTATGTTATACTGGGTATTATCAGTAATTTAAAGACTATTTAAAGTATACAGCAATATGTGCATAGGTTATATGCAAATGCTACACTACTTTATATAAGGGACTTGAACATTGTCAGATTTTGTTATCTGTGTGGAGTCCTGAGACCAGTCTTCCACAAATACTGATAGATGTCATATTTAAAATAAAAATTTCAAAATCTTTATACTAAATTTGAGCAGATAAGTATCAAAGTGAGTGAACAGACTCACTAGTCTATTTATTGAACAATAAGCAGCAAAGCAGATTATTAGCATTTATTGTGCAACCCATTATTCTTTATGATTTTATTTTTAAGAGTATTGCAAATTCTCAAGCAAAATTTAGAAATGCAAAATAAAATCATACAGTTTTTGAGATTGGGATTCTTAAAGAACCTAATAGCAGAGTTGCATGAGATTAGAAATTATCAGCATAAAGTGATTATTTAGTATTTAATTCAGCCATTTAATGAAAGTAAACTTGAATTAAAATTATTTTCACTAGACAAATGAATGAAATTTTCATTCAGAAAAATGTTATACTCTCAGCCAACAGCATGAATATAATTGAAATGCCTTTGTCAAAGATAGAAATGCCATATCCACTTAAAAGGTTTTGCTTGATGTTTTCTAAGCTTTTGCTTTAATTTTATTTTGAAGTATACTTCATCAGATATTCATTACTTTGAATTAATATAGCATTTGTTTTGTTTATGTGTTGTATATACTTTTTGACCCAACAGTCATGGTACTTAGTTAAGTCTGTTCTTGGAAAGCAGTACAGGCCCTAGTTTATTTAATCAGAGAAACACTACCATAGACCTGTTTTTCAAACAGGGCATCTGGAGTTATATTCCTAATGTTTCCAGTTCATTGTTCACCTTTATTTTCACATCCTTTGGATTTTTGATAGAGCACTTGCCCTCATCTGCTTCCCTTGTTGCTGGGCAAGGTTTGTGACACTGATACCTGATTGGTTTTAGACTATTTCGGCTTTGAGCCAATCAGACAGTGAATTTCAGTTCTCTCACAGGACTGAAACATTGAAGCAGCTGTTGATATATTTTTCCTGTGGGGAGATTATATAAACTAAGAGTATGGCTGCAGCAAGCTCCCTCTTGGGTATGTTTGAAAAATTACAAGTTTCATCTGTAAGGAAGGGGGGAGATGAGGTTTAGTTTTAAAACTTGATTATTAGGAACACCTAGTAAGTAGTGAATTTGAAAAAAAAAATTCTGATAACAAATTTTCCATTTTTATTTTAGAATCCTTTATTTAAAGAACTATAGAATGGTGTAATGTAATAAAAATGTCTTATTTTCATGAATATTTACTTTGTAATCCACACATTTGTTTTATAATAAAGCTTTGAAAAGACATCTCATATAACCTTTTGTAACTTGCTGCGAAAGGCAGTTAAGGAGAAAAGGATGTAGTAATTGTACTTTTACCACTTAATATAGGTTGTCTAGCATCAGACATTTAGATTTCATTAGATGAATTAAACTAAGTCAGTTCAGTGCAGTAGACAGCACAACACTTCATAATACTATCCCTAGTAATCCTTTGGGTCCAGAATACTACTAATTTTCGGAATCGGAAATCTGCAACAATAGTGGTAGATGGGTATGAAAATTTTTTTTTTACTTGTCTGGATGTAAGGTTTTGCTAGATTTATATATATTATATATATGATCAATGGAATTTTTAAAAAGAAATTTACATTTGAATTTTTCATTGTATAGAAAAGTATGTTGTTATGTATATTGTCCATGTTTGACTTATTCCTCAGGTAGGAAATTAATTTATATTAATGTATGTTTCTGGAAATGTTCATGGATATTTATTAAAGCAAATAGCATAAAAGATATAAATCTTATTCATTTATGAGTGTGGTATATATTTAATGGATGTTACGTGGATTTAGGGTTTTATGTAAACTGTGTTCTAGATTCTTTATTTCAAACAAAGAACCACAGTTAAGTATTGCAGATACAGCTTTTGTTTAACTATGTTTTTCTGACCTTATTGTCTGTCTCCTGTTGCTGGGCAGGAATCAGAATGCTGGCTGCTGATTGGCTGAGTTTGTGAACGGCTCTTGAACAGCCATTTAAATTCTTGAGCTTTTTGAGCAGGCAGATTGTAGGCTAAGACATAACAGCTTCCCTTTGTTGTTTCATTGCTATGATCTCTTGCTAGAAAGAAGTGGGTGGAGGGGGATGAAGCAGAGAAGAGAGTAATGTTTTCATTTAAAGAAGAAGCTCGTTGGGCTTTCCTTAAAAATATTTTTAAAATAATTTACCAAAAATTTGAAAAAAAAAATTTCCAAGCCAGAGAGACTTAACCCTTCTCTGGTTATTTAAATATAAATTCCTGTGGAAAAGATTTTATTAGTGATAGTATTTTCCCAGAGTTCTTGAATATACAGAGACTTAACATTATTTTGACTCTCTTCCTCGTGAAAAAAATACTTTCAGGAGAAACTAGTTCATCATGTTTTGCAGTTACTTTTAGACATGGCAGACATCTTCTGCCGTAAAATACCAATGCTTTGTCTGTGAAAATGGATTATATCATGTGAAAGTTTTCTGATTTGTCACCTAAAATACTAACATTTATTTTATAGAATAGTTTTATGAATGGCATCTTAGTTCTAGGTGACAGTACTAAAATGATCCTTGGCAGTGTTTTGCTGTGGTATTACAGCCATGGAAACTTGTTTGCAGGTAACACACCCTTCTTTAATGTGTATCTTTCTTAAATATGCTTTGCTAATGCAAAATACATTTCTAAAAGCAGACTGCTGATTGGTTTGTACAGATATGGCTGAACTAGTTTGAACTAATTGTTCATGCTACTTCCTTATTGCTTTGTCTGTTTTTTATTATGTTTAGAACCCATAAGATCTGGTAAATGGCTGTAGTGTGCTCCCTTGTGGGTATGGATGGTAGTTATTCTGTAATTCTTTTTAGAGTGCTTTATTATTACTGAAGTTAATGGCAATTTTATTGATAAAATCAACTTTTCTTAAATTATATATATTTTTATTAAATATTATTTGGTGGTGGCAATTTAATATTAAATGTGAGGTTTACATGTTGGATTTTCTAATTTATATGTAAAATACCAAAGGGGAATTTGTCTCAGACTCTTTAGTTTATTCCTAAAAACGTTATCCTGAATATTTAGTTTATTCCTAAAAACATTATCCTGAATATATAGATGGTGATGGTTATAACATTTATTGAGTTCTTACTACATTCCAAATGCTTAATGTATAGAATCTCATTTAGTTCTCATGGCAACCTTTGTGACAGGTGTTGGTATTCATCCCTTTTTAAGGTAGCCGAAACTAAGAAATTGATGTGAGGTAGTTTGCCCAGTCTCACACAGTAGGTTTCCTGGAAGAATTGGAATTCACATCTGTGAATTTGTCTACAGTCTACAGAGTTCATGTTCTTAATTGGGTTATTACAAGTTATGACTTTTTTTAAAGGAATGCTTACTTTTAATGTAAGAGTTCATGTTCTTAATTGGGTTATTAAAAGTTATGAATTTTTTGAAAGGAATACTTACTTTTAATGCAATTGGTAATAACTACCAGCTATCCATATAATATCTGAGAAATGTGGATATTATGAGGCTAAATTCAAAAGAATGGCCTTTCAGTGTTTCAAAATACTTACAGGGTAACTATGCTACTTATATTATAAATTTAATTATTTTGAAGTTTTGGAATTAGTAAGGAAAAGTGACAGCAAAATACAATGCATTGTATATGTATCTTTTTGCAGAAAATTTTGCAGTTAGAATAACTTTGTAATGATGGGAAGGGAAAAACCTTAAAGGTGTGAAATTTTAGTCTGTAATTAAAAACCCTTAACATAGTGTCTGTTATAATTTTGTATGAAGGTTTCTGTTTAAATGAAGAGTAATTTTCCTAAATATTTAGTTATATAATTTAAATAAAATGGCTAGAATAAGACATATGTTCTAAGTAATTGGCTTAAAGTGAGATAATGAATACAGAATGTATCACAGTCTAGAAATTCTCTGACAAGGTGGTAGAATCTCAAGCTGAATTGGCCTCCAGCAAATAGGCTAGGCTTATTGTTTTATGCCCTTCAGCCAAAGATCCGCAGGAACACATTTGTAATTGAACAAGTTAGGTTTACTATTTGTTGCAGGGAGGAAATAATGTTCACTATGGGGAAACTGTAGCACATCAATCAGTAGGAAGATGTTAGAAAAAACCTAGTACAGGATTTGAGTATAGTATAGTATAGGTTTAGGTTACTTTGGGGAGAGATTAAAGAAGTAGATCCTTATCGTGGATTGGGTGGCATCAGAAAGTTGGGGCACTTCTGTACTTGGGTATCTCAATGAATTTTATCTATATAGGGAGGACAGACTATTATAAGATGAAGCTGTAATTGATAAAGAAGTAGCCATCACTCATTTAGTGAGGGGGGCTGTTTGGAATTTTGTGGGTTGCACAGTGACCTTGTCTGACTTGAATGTTCTCTGAATTGGTTTTATGTCCAACCAGAGAACAGCATGGCTTAACTGTAAGCATCAGATCCGTTAACAACATTGAGCCCTAACTGTGAGTGTCAGTTAAGTTTTCAGACATCAGGGGCTGCATTTCTTTCTTTCTCAGGCCAAAGCAAATGTATTCTACCATATCATTCCTACTGGTGATGGTAATAGTAAATGACTATCCAATGTTAAAACAGTATTCCTGCCTCCTATACATCTTAGTCCTTAAAGGTATTTTGTTTTATTCTACTACTGATTGATGGCATTGTTTTCTTCAGAACCACATCCTTGTGCTCTTTTGTTTGCCTTTATTGCACTGGCCAGATGTTAACATGGAAACGGTTACAGGAAACATCCTTGTTTTTTTCTGATCCTATTTCAATATCAGACATGATACCTCTGGTTTTCTTGGTAGATAACCTTTATCAGATTTGAGTAAGTTTCCTTGTATTCTTAGTTTCCGGAGAGTTGTAATTATGCATCAGTCTTGAATTTTGTCAAATGAATATTCTGTATTTGTTGAGGTAATCCTTTGTTCATTTTATTCCTCTGTTCTGTTTATGTGGTGAGTTAAATAGCTTGATTTGTTTTGTGGTTTTCTTTCATGCTTAACAGTATTGTCTCAGAGCTCTGGAGGCAACACATTTGAAATCACGGTGTTGTCACTGCCATTCTCCCTCTGAAGGTGCTGAGGAAGGATCTCTCTCCTAGCTTCTGGTAGTTGCTTGGCTTGTGGTACCATAATTTCAGTCGTCATGTGGCATTCTCCCAGTATGCATGTCTGTCTGTGTCCAGATTTTCCCCTTTTTATAAGGACACCAATTGTATTGGATTAGGGCTCACTTTAGTATCCTTATATTACCTTGATTACCACTGTAAAGGCCCTGTTTAAATAAGATCACATACTGAGGTACTGGGGCTTAAGACTAATATCTTTCTGGGGATGTGGGGTGTGGGATGTTGCACAATTCAGTCAGTAACAACCTGGTACCAGACATTCAGTTTAGGCAAAACTCATAATTGTACACTCTGCTGGGCATAAAATAAAGTCGGAATGCATCATGGCTTGTTCATGGTCAACACCGCTTGATTTTTGAATGTGAAATCGGCCTTGTATTTTTCTAAGTGAGCTTCACTTGGTCAGAATTCATTACCTTTTATAAAACCTACTTCTAAATAACTCAGATGAAAGAAGAATCATGATGGATATTAGAAAATATTTTAACAGAATAATGTAAATGACACATGAAAATGTGAGATGCAACCAAAGTAGCTCTTAGAGGGAAATTTATAGTTTTATTTGCACACATTGCAAAAGAAGAAGGATTGAAAATAACACTTAAGCTTGAATCTCAAGGAGAAGGATGGCATGTTAAACTCTTTCCAAGAAAAAGTAAGAGAAAAGAAATAATAAATATTAGAGTAAATAATTAAAATAAGAAAGCAGATGTAAAACTAAGAAATATCAGCCAAGTAAAGGTTCATACTTTAATAAGTGAATAGAATTGATAAAACTCTAGCACAACTTACCAAAAAAAGAGAAGAGTACACACACACACACACACACACACAACCTTTGTATTTATTTTTAAATTTTTTTTGTAGTGGCATTACTGAGATATAACCACATATCTACTATTCACCCATTTAAAGTACAATTCAGTAATTTTTAGCATATTCAGAGCTGTATAATTGTCACCATAATCAATGTTAGAACATTTTCATAACCCCATAAAGAAATGCTGTACCCTTTAGCAGCAACTCCTCATTTTCTCCAGAACCTTCCAACCCTAGGTAGTCACTGATTTACTTTCTGTCTCTAGATTTGCCTACTCTGGACATTTCATATAAGTTGAATCATTCAGTGTGTGGCCTTTTGTGACTGGCTTCTCTCACTCAGCATATTTTTAAGGTTTATGCATGTAGTAGCATGTTCAGTACTTCATTCTCCTTTGTGGTTGAATGATATTCTGTCGTATGGGTATGCCACATTTTATTTACCCATTCATCAGTCATGGAACATTCAGGTTGTTTCCAGTTTGGGGCCATTATAAGTAGTGCTTCTATAGAGCATTCGTGTACAAGTTTTTGTGTGGACATATGTTTTCATTTCTCTTGGGTATACACCTAGGAATGGAATCTCTGGGTCATATGACAACTCTGTATTTCACATACTGTGGAACTGCGTGTTTTCCAAAGCAGCTGCACGTGTTTGCAGTCCCACTGTCATTGTATGAAAGTTCCAGTTTTTTTACATCCTTGCCAACAACTCATTATTCTCATTGATTGTTTCTGTCCTGGTGTGTATGAAGTGTTATTTCATTGTAGTTTTGATTTGCGTTTCACTGATGGCTAATGATGTTATTGCTTACGGACTTTTGGCTTAGGGGTCTCTTTCTGGAAATGTCTGTTCAAGTCCTTTGACCATTTTTAAATTGGGTTATTTGATTTATTGAATTATAGCAGTTCTTATGTATTCTAGATATAAAAGTCTATTCTATATAAATATATGTTCTGTATTCTAGATATGAAAGTCTAGATTCGAGATAAAAGTCCCTTATCAGGCATATGATTTGCAAATGTTTTCTCCCATTGTTGTGAATTCTCTTTCTTGATGGTAATCTTTTGTTAATATGCTTATAGTTCTGCCAATCTAAGTATGCTTGGTTGCAAATGTAATCTTTCCTTACATGTTTCTTAATTCTTCCTCCTTTTTCCTTTATCTCTATACCTGTTATTTCCCTACTGTTTTTGTTCTTACACTTTTATTTTTCTTTCTCATTTTCTTTAGGTAATTTTTTTTTTTTTTTACTTTATCTACCTTTTTTTTGCTTATACATCTCCATACTCTGTGAATTCCATATTGAAAATGAAAACTTGTCCCTTTTCCCCCAATACTTCCTAGTTGATTTTCTAGTAGACTCTAGCCATTTTTGATTTTGTATTACACAGATGCAGTAAATATGAAAATCGGTATACACAAGCAGTAGGTTTTCTATGTCTTTATTTAAACATTACGTGAAGTGGGCTGCTTGCATCTCCTCTAAGATCAATTTGTATTGTCTACAATTAGGTGGCTTCTGTTTCAGTTATTAAACGCTCTTTCTCTTTTTTCTTAAAGATTCAAAATGGACAGTTTAGAAGAACCTCAGAAAAAAGTCTTTAAGGCTCGAAAAACGATGAGAGTGAGTGATCGTCAGCAACTTGAAGCAGTGTACAAGGTCAAAGAAGAACTGTTGAAAACTGATGTCAAGCTGTTAAATGGCAACCATGAAAATGGAGATTTGGACCCAACCTCACCTTTGGAAAATATGGATTACATTAAAGACAAGGAAGAAGTGAATGGCATTGAAGAGATTTGTCTTGATCCTGAAGAAAGTAAAACAGAATGGAAAGAAACACCCTGTATCCTAAGTGTTAATGTAAAAAACAAGCAAGATGATGATTTAAATTGTGAACCTTTGTCTCCCCATAACATAGCTCCAGAACCAGACTCTAAACTGACTGCTGAACCAGTTTCTGGTGATCCAGTCGCTGGTGATCTAGATGCTGGAGATCCAACCTCCGGAGTACTGGCCTCTGGTGATTCCACCTCTGGTGATCCCACCTCTAGTGAGCCCTCCTCTGGTGGTGCTGCCTCTGGTGATGCAACCTCTGGTGATGCCCCTTCTGGTGATGTCTCCTCTGGTGATGCCACCTCTGGTGATGCCACCGCTGATGATCTCTCCTCTGGTAATCCCACCTCTGGTGATCCCATCCCAGGTGAACCTGTCCCTGTTGAACCCATTTCTGGTGAATGTGCCGCTGATGATATAGCCTCTAATGAAATAACTTCTGTTGATCTGACTTCTGGAGCACCAGCTTCCACTGATCCAGCCTCTGATGATCTGGCCTCTGGTGATCTATCCTCTAGTGAACTGGCCTCTGATGATCTAGCCACTGGTGAACTGGCCTCTGATGAGCTGACTTCTGAATCAGCCTTTGATCGTACCTTTGAATCAAATTCTGTACCAGTTTGTGAACCAGTTCCTGAAATTGATAATATAGAACCAAGTAGCAATAAAGATGATGATTTTCTTGAAAAAAATGGGGTTGATGAAAAATTAGAGCAAATTCAGAGTAAAGACTCATTGGATGAGAAAAATAAAGCTGATAATAATATTGATGCTAATGAAGAAACTCTAGAAACAGATGATACAACTATTTGTTCAGATCGACCTCCTGAAAATGAAAAGAAAGTAGAGGAAGATATCACAGAGCTTGCTCTTGGAGAAGATGCTATATCTAGCAGTATAGAAATTGACCAAGGTGAAAAGAATGAAGATGAAACTTCTGCAGATCTTGTAGAAACCATTAGTGAAAATGTTACTGAAGATGACAAAAGTGAGAATATTTTAGAAAATACAGACTCTATGGAGACAGATGAAATCATTCCTATTTTGGAAAAGCTTGCACCTTCTGAGGATGAACTTACTTGCTTTTCTAAAACATCTCTCCTTCCAATCGATGAGACAAATCCAGATTTGGAAGAGAAAATGGAAAGTTCTTTTGGTTCACCATCTAAACAAGAAAGTAGTGAGAGTTTGCCAAAAGAAGCATTTCTGGTCCTCTCTGATGAAGAGGATATTTCAGGTGAAAAAGATGAGTCTGAAGTTATATCGCAAAATGAAACGTGCTCTCCAGGTTAGCATATAACTTAAATTTTAAAGATTTTTATTGACTTTGATGAACTGTTTAATAAAATATTATCATAATGTCTTAAATTTATTTTTGCTGCAGAAAAAGTTGAGAATAGTGATGACTCTATAGAAAGATGTCTTAAGTTCATAGAATTCAGAGTTACAGCATGTCTACTCTGTGAGTAGCATTGTGCTAAGTACTAAGAAGGGAGATAAAATAAGTAGAAAATATACCCTTATGGTCTGGAAATAGAGGTGAAGCAGAGCACCATAACACTGAGATAACAGTTTAAGTTAGTACATAATTGACTAGAGTTGTAGCAGTGCTTTCTTGCTATCACTTAGCAGACAGATAACTTAGAACTAAAAGCCTAATAGTTTATTCTGTTAGCTTCAAGTGTAACAAATTATATTTTCAATTAATATTCCCAGTGAAATCCTGTACTTTAATATTCTTTGTCTTTAATATTCTTTGTCTTTGTCCAGACAGCACCATCGTTGTAAGCCAGAAACCTTAAAGCTTGATTATTCGTTTGATAAAGACTTTACCCATTTGCTTCCCCAGCCCTTTTGATTCTACCCAACCTATTCTCTTCCTCATTTTCTGAATGAGCTCTCTATAACCCAGTTATCTTATTTGATACTGTCCCTCTATGTCTTAGATCTCTGTTACTTTTAGGTTGATTTCAAACTCCTTATGTAAAAGGTACATTAACTTTATGATTTGTTCAGTACCTCTCTCTGCCAATCTCTTTTTTTTTTATTATTCCTAGAGAAAAAGAGAATGAGAAAAATTCTGCCTTCTTTTATGGTCAAACTCAAAAACATTATTCCTGTATGAAACTTTCTCAGCCTGAGGAAGACTGAGAAAAGCATGAATACCTTTTTGTTCCCGTTATATCACATTCTTTTAGGTTTAGACATCTATGAGAGAAGTGACCTTGCTAGCATAAAACACCATCTAATTTGTTCAAAGAAAAAAAATGGAGGCAAGTCTAAGAGAAACAGATCATGTTCTCCCCCAATATATCCTACTAGCTTTTGGAGGTAGAGATTTTTTACTTATTAAAAAATGGCTTTTTTTTTTGGTCAGGTACGGTGGCTCACACCTATAATCCTAGGACTTTGGGAGGCTGAGGCGGTCAGATTGCTTGAGCTCAGGAGTTCGAGACCAGCCTGGACAACATGGCGAGACCCCGTCACTGCAAAAAATACAAAAATTAGCCAGACATGGCGGCGCTTGTCTATAGTCCAGGCTACTTGAGGGGCTGAGGTAGGGGGATCACTTGAACCTGGGAGGTCAAGGCTGCAGTGGGCCGAGATCGTGCCACTGTACTCCAGCCTGGGTGACAAAGTGAGACCCAGCCTCAAAAAAAAAGAGGCTTTTTATTTTCAAAGAGCATTCAACTAAACCTATATAAAGAGGCCAGGCCCTTCTTGGTTCTAGAGATTTGAAGATAGTATTAGCCCTCAGGATACACACAAGAATTAAATCACAGACCATTAAATATAAGGCTGTGAGTACAGTGATAATGTTAAATTGGTATTCTGGGAGTGCAGAGAAAGGTAACTTTATTAGAGCACCAGATATATTCAGGGATGTCTTGGCCCTTTTAATATCTGTATAACATAGAGGGTTTTTTTGTTTGTTTTTGTTTTGTGAGACAGAATCTTGCTCTGTTGCCCAGGCTGGAGTGCAGTGGAAGAATCATAGCTCACTGCAGCTTCCACTTCACTGGCTTAAGTGATCGTCCTGCCTAAGCCCCCTGAGTACCTGGGAATACAGGCATGTACCACCACACTTGGCAAAGTTTTAATTTTTTTGTAGAGACAGGGTCTTGCTATATTGGCTCTGCTGTAACATAGGGTTTTAACGAGTCTAATTTTTTTTTTTTTTTTTTTTTTTTGAGATGAAGTCTCGCTTTCGCCCTGGCTGGAGTACAGTGGCACAATCTTGGCTCACAGCAACCTCCGCCTCCTGGGTTCAAGCGATTCTTCTCCCACCTCTGCCTCCTGAGTAGCTGGGATTACAGGTGCGTGACGCCACACCTGGCTAATTTTTGTTTTTTTAGTACAGTTGGGGTTTCACCATGTTGGTCAGGCTGGTCTCGAACTCCTGACCTCGTGATCCACCCACTTCGGCCTCCCAAAGTGCAGGGATTACAAGCGTGAGCCACCTGGCTGAATCTAATTCGTTTTAATGGCAGCTCCATCCTACTTGCTCAGGCCAGAAACCTTGGAACCATTTTTATTTTTTCTTTCACATCCCATAATCAGTCCATCAGGAAATTCTGTTGGTACTACTACCATAATAGATCTAAAGTCCAATTCACAACTGTTACTACTCCTGCTCTGAGTCACCGTCATCAGGCCAAAACAGTGCCTGGCACACAGTAAGTGCCCAGTAAATATTTGTAAAGTGAATGAATAATCAGTAATGTAAGAGAAGCATATCATGGAGGACCTTGGTTATAATGCTAAAGATTTGTGATGGCACTGGAATGCCAATAAAGAACTTCAAGCAGAGGAGAATGAAATTTACATTTTGGAAAGATAATAGGTGACAGTGTTGAGAATGAATTTCACTCATCCATTTTCTATAAGTGTTTATACAGAGTGAGGCACTAGGGCAAGTCCTTAAAAAAGCCTTATAAGTCCTTTAAAAAAAAAAGTCTGTGTAAGAAAGTTAAAAAAGCAAATTGCAGCTTATGATTTAATGAGTTTATACACCTTACCTTTATGTCAGAATCTTGATATTGGAGGGCATCCCACACAAGGCAGTGAAGTGCTGAGAGATGACTATTAAGCCATCCGTGTTGCATAGTTTGAAAATTCAAAGTTGGCAATATTTTTGGTTACTTGCCTTTAATCTGATATGCTATTAGCAGGGTACATTTAGTGATAGATTTAATTTCTTGGCTCATAACTAAACTTTTATTTTGTATCTTTTCCCCTTCCTCTGAAGGTAATTTTGTGTATTTTGAGTTTAAGAATAGTTTCTTAATTGTTCTTAAACTGTACTCTGTTCTCTTTATATGGTGGCAGAATCTGTTGCATGTCATTTATGTTGCTGTACTCCTGCTGAAATGTTACTTAAATAAATGCCTTTATTCTTGACTAATTTTTAATGTACTCAGAATACAGAATTAGTAGCTGAAGTACTAAAGTCAGCTTCAGTACTGGCTCTTCCTTTTAGCTGCTAACATCTATGAGTGTAGTAAACAGAAAATAGCATGACCTGCCATTTCAGGCACTTGTTTAGCAAATACGTTTTAAACATAGTAATTGTGATGTGTATTAGCAGCAACAAGAAATAATGAAAGATGAAGCAAATAGAAAAGCCATTTTAATTTTACACAAGTAGAAGAGAGAACTAAAAAAGTGTTGCGCATATATATATATATATATACATATATATATACACACACACCTTAATAGGTCTAGAGACACTATTGAATTGTGGCATAGTACTATGTTATAACTCATACTCACTAAATTATTAAAGTGATAATCTGTTTAAAGAGGATAGCAAAATAAAGATTTCTCACTCTGGGAAAGTTCAAACACTAGAGGAGCTGCATCTCCATACTATATACTTTCATCTAGCTACTATTTCATCTCTTTCCTTTCTTTTAGAGCCATTCTTCAAGTTATATTAACAAAGCTAGTACCATTTCTTCTTCTGTTAGCCCTTCCACTAAATTGGATTTTGATTTCTGCCTTGTTAGCCGCCCCCCTCCTAATTTTTCTCAGTGAAATGACATTGATGATCATGTTATTAAATCCAGGAATATCTTTTCTTTGTCTTATCTATTCTTCCATACTTGGATGACCTCTTAATAACAGTCCTTCCCTCTTGAGGCTCTCCTTAGCTTTTGGGTTACTGCATTCTCTATCTTGCCTTCTGTTTTGGTCCTTCTCATTCTATTTCTCATGGAAAAATAGGGATAGGCCTCCTCCACATGCTTTTTTTTTCTTAAACATAAGATTTTTGAAGAGAAAAATCTGTTTTGTAGTAAACCAGATTTTTTTTACATTAAACACTGACATAGTTTCCTTGCAGATTTTGTTTCGGATTAAAATAAAAATCTGTGGTTGATAATTTTCCCCTTGTTCATTGGATATTTAAGGTAAACAAACAAACTGATGCTAATGAGGATAATTACATTAGACTAGAATTTGAGACTTCTATTTTTGCTGTAAGTTAGTATTGATAGAATTGGCATGATTTAGTCAATTTACTGTTAATTTGTTGTCACTGTTTATTGTGTTCAGTTAAAATTCTTTATCATCTCAATCCATTTATATTTAGCTGTTACTTATGTACTTGGCTTCTCTTTGTGGAGCTTCTTAGTTCCATACACCAGTGTGCAAGTTGCAGATTTTTCTTTTCAGAGTTGAGGAAGACCAAAGATGAAGTAGATTTTGGAAGGAGGTGTATAGGAGGAAGATCATTTTCAAATGAGTACTGTTGTCCGAGTTAGATGTGTAAGTCTGGATTTCAGATCAAAGACTTGACTTGCATTAGAAAAATGTAGTAGATAGCATGTAGCTATTAGATGACAAGATGAAATCACCTCAGATTGAGTATACATGGAGAAAAGATCCAACAACTGAGCTTTTGGCATTTCAGTGTTTAGTGGTTGGGGAGATAAGGAAGAACCAACAAAGGAGCTGAGAAAGAGCAGCCCCTGAGGTAGAAAGAAAATGGAGAGATTTTGGTGTTTCAGAAGCCAAGTAAAGACACTGTTTTGAGGAGGAAATAAGGTAACCGTTTACTATATCAAATGCTGCTGTGTGTGCTCATAAGATGGAAGAGAAGTATTTAACAATCTGGAGATCATTGGTGACTTTTACTAAGGGGCAGTTTTGGTGAATGGTGGAGTGGAAAACCTGATTTGGGTTTCAGAGAGAATGGGAGGGGCAGAATTGGATATAATAAAATGTGACTTTCAGAGGCCAAGATGGGTGGATCACGAGGTCAGGAGATCGAGACCACCCTGGCTAACCCAGTGAAACCCCATCTTTACTAAAAAATGCAAAAAATTAGCTGGGCGAGGTGGCGGGTGCCTGTAGTCCCAGCTACTCAGGAGGCTGAGGCAGGAGAATGGCGTAAACCCGGGAGGCGGAACAGTGAGCTGAGATCCGACCACTGCAGTCCAGCCTGGGCGACAGAGCCAGACCCCATCTCAAAAAAAAAAAAAAAAATGTGACTTCCCCCCTAGGTTTTGCTTTTAAAGAGAGCACAAAAATTCACATAGGATGCATTATTTGCCACTGTATATTGGTTAAATAAAACTAATACAAAATGTCTGGAAAAGTCACATTACCAGTCATGCCTCATTTTTCTAATAGATTTGTTAGGTTAAGAATCTTTGTATGTTTATTGGCCTTTTGTAGTTCCTTATCTATGAATTGCCTGTTCATCTCCTTTGCCCATTTTTCTGATGAATATTGTCTTTAATTAGTCTGTAGGAATTTCTTGTTTTGTTATAAATATTTTCATGGAGCCAGTCATCTAAATCAGGAATGGAGTAGACTGGCCTGTGAGCCCTGTTTTTATAAATAAAATATTATTGAAACATAGCTATGGTAATTTGTTTACATGTCACATAGCACTTATTGCTGATTCCTGCAACAAGGACAGAATTAAGTGGTTATGTCAGAGGTCTTGTGGCCCACAAGATTGAAAATACCTATTTTTTGGCCACTTACAAAAAAGGATTTGACAATCTCTGATCTAAGGCAATGGTTTTAGAAAAATGGTCCTCCATTTTTCCTTAGAATAAAGTTCTATAAAGTATAATTCTGAAATGGGAAACTAAGTCCCCAATATAAATTCTATTTTGTAATCCTTTAAAAACACAGTTTTCTACTTTTACTTAATGGAAGATAGTAGTCTTCTGATAGATGTTAAACATCTAATTTGTCTCAGTGATTTCTCAAAGTTTTGGTACTACCAGAATTATGAGATCTGGTTTTGCTTGAAAGGAAAGAATATCACACATGGAACTATGAAAACTTGCCAAATTGTGATAAGGCTATACTCAAGAAAATCAGAGGACTTACAACAGAAAGTTACCTGTAAGTAAGGACAGATTCTAAAAAAGACATTATTGTTATTTTTATTTTTATTTTTTTGGAGATGGAGTCTTGCTCTGTCGCCCAGGCTGGAGTGCAGTGGCACGATATCGGCTCACTGCAAGCTCTGCCTCCCAGGTTCAAGCGACTCTCCTATCTCTGCCTCCCGAGTAGCTGGGACTACAGGCATGTGCCACTACGCACAGCTAATTTTTTATATTTTTAGTAGAGACAGGGTTTCACCATGTTAGCCAGGATGCTCTCGATCTCTTGGTCTTGTGATCCGCCCGCGTCGGCCTCCCAAAGTGCTGGGATTACAGGCGTGAGCCACCGCGCCCGGCAGTAAAAAAGACATTCTTAACCTACTATTTGGGTGAGTGTCAGGAGTCCCAGGAACTACCTGAAATTATGTCTAAAGTTGTCTGTGTACGAAGGGCCTTGGATTATTACTCTGGGTTGAAGGAGACCCATTCTCAGGTTTTCTTCAGACTGTGTGAACAAAATAAAATTAAAGAAATATAAGGCCTTATCCGTCTCTGTAGAATCTGTTACTACCATTTTTTAAATCCCAAGTTCTTTCCGTTACATAAAACTCTAGAATATATTTTAATTCTGTGAATCCTGCGTGTTTTCAGTGTTGGGCATCCAGTAATATCTTCTAAGCATATCTGGAAACTGGGAGTTGGGTAATAGGAGGAGGTTTTTGAAAAAGATAAAGAAATCTCAAGCTGAGCTTGACATATGGAGAGGAAACTGACATGTGTATAAAAGAGACAAACCATACCAGGCCAATTTACTCTGCTGTATTCTGGATGCTCTGGCTTGGAGTCACTCTAATTGGGGCCATGGCTAATTTTGTGCTTTGTGCGATGTGAGGATTTGCTAAATAAAGACTATGTAAACCTTTTATCTCAAGCAACCCAGTTACTCTCTCTCTCTGGAAACTCTGGGGACTAGGAAGCTCAGGAGTTACCAACACTCAGTATTAAAATCAGGAAAATATGGAAAAATATAGAGAGAAAGAATGTGTTTTCATGAGTTTGTGATCTGTTTACAAGAAAGCAAACATAAATTTTTATTTCACCGAAACTGAAGTTGAGAGATGAGGTCTTAAAACACTTAAAATGAGCAAAGGGTAGTAAATGGAGAGTTAATTTTCAAATAATTTATTTTAAAGTTCAAAAATAGTTTTAGTAATCCTGTGTACTGTGTTAGCTTACTGTTTATCTTAGAGTGAAAAAAATACTTCTAGCGCCTTAATAGGTGTTCATCCATGATCCTTTTCCCTGCATATTTTCACCTAAAGTATCTTTTAAATTTTTTTAACCTTTGACTTTTGCTATTAGGGCTGTTGTGATTAAAACCCTGATGATTGGAGAAGAAATGTTGTATCAGAATCTTTATATAGCATGATATACTTTATGATTGTTTATTTAATATTAGTTGCAGAACATGATGAAACATAGTATGCTTTATTGAAGCCACTGAGAAGCAAGTTGCAATGACATAAGGGGAAAAAATAGAAGTCAAACATCTTAGTGATTTTTTATTTTTTTTGTAGCTCCCTTATTCCTCATTTAATGACTAGGTTAGTTGAAGAGACGTTGATTGACCAAAAGAACATTTTGGTACCTCTTGGATTTTATTTAATATAATTGCATAGACATTTTTGGCAGTATCTTTTGGCAGCACTCTTCAGTTGTTACATTTTATATGACTCATGCAAATTAACCCTTCTGGGCCAGTCGCAGTGGCTCATGCCTGTAATCCCAGCACTTTGGGAAGCTGAGGTGGGCAGATCACCTGAGGTCAGGAGTTCGAGACCAGTCTGCCCAACATGGTGAAATCCTGTCTCTACTAAAAATACAAAAAATTAGCCTGGGTGCAGTGGCTCATGCCTGTAATCCCAGCACTTTGGGAGGCCGAGGCAGGCGGGTCACGAGGTCAGGAGATCAAGACCATCCTGACCAACATGGTAAAACCCCGTCTCTACTAAAAATACAAATTAGCTGGGCCTGGTGGCGGGCGCCTGTAGTCCCAGCTACCCGGGAGGCTGAGGCAGGAGAATCACTTGCACCTGGGAAGTGGAGGTTGCAGTGAGCCGAGATCATGCTACTGCACCCTAGCCTGGCGACAGAGTGACACTCTATCTCAAAACAAACAAACAAAAAAATTAGCCGGACGTAGTGGCGGGTGCCTGTAGTCCCAGCTACTCAGGAGACCAAGGCAGGAGAATCGCTTGAACCTAGGAGGTGGAGGTTGTAGTGAGACAAGATCGCCCCACTGCATTTCAGCCTGGGCGACAAGAGTGAAACTCAGTCTCAAAAAAAAAAAAAGAAAAGAAAAGAAAAGAAAATTAACCCTTCTGAATGTCTTCCTCATTTATGTGAAGATAAAAAATAGTTTACAGTGTGAGATTATATTGTGGCTATGTGATAACTATATTAAGCACCCAGCTCAGTTGTTGGCACTGTTATCAAAGTAGGTATATGTTTAAAGTTTTTCTTATATTTGGGATAGCCTTTTCATTCCTTGTTTATGAACTCTCTATACCATAACATTTAAAGAAACTTAATGATTCAACCTATATGTTCAACATATTAGGTGTTTTGAATTCTCCAGTACTTTGGAATTTTTTTGATAATTGTCACAGGCACTATTTTAGTTTTAATTGTTGAATGTAGAGGAATCAAAATGCTCTACAGCAGTTATTTTCACATTTTATTAATGTTATTGGTGACAGAAAATTATTACTTTTTTTTAAGTTACTTAAAATCTATATTAAGATTAAATCCTGTGTTGAGTTTGTTGTGAATTGCAGAACAGTTGGATGTGGACTTAGTCATTCATTCGACCAGTTCCTGCTCCCCTTTTTCCCTCCCCAAATTTTAACATTTTGGGACTCTGATTTCATAAAAGGTTAGTTTTGTAACTGGATAGTGCCTAAAAATGTAAATTAGTGAGCTGTTACGAATTCCAGTAGAAGTAAGACTTCTTTTCTATATTTGTTAACAGCAGAAGTAGAAAGTAATGAAAAGGACAGCAAACCTGAGGAAGAAGAGCAAGTAATACATGAAGAAGATGAAAGACCTTCTGAGAAAAGTATGTGTGTATAAACAAACTTGAACTGGGTTGAAGAATAATAATTCATTGTTTCTGTATTTACAACCATGTAATACTCTTTTTTGCCCATGAAATAATTGTAAAATTTTGCAATTTAAGTAAGCCACAACTATACCATTTTGTTGATGGCTAACTGAAGGATTTCTGAAAGTATGTTTCATGCACTTCAATATTTTATTTTGTTTATTTATACTTTTTATTGTTCCTCAGAAAGATTTAGCTTAAAATTTGCTAAGGTACTGACTGTTTTGAGATAAAAATTGTTTTACATTTATGTTCAGAGAATGAAACCACAAGAATTTTGTATGGGCTAACATAAGTAAATGGAAAGATGTATTTTAGTTTACTTAAGGTTCTTTATCTTCATGGGGCCGGATGTAGTGGCTCACACCTGTAATGCCAGCACTTTGGGAGGCCAAGATGGGAGGATTGCTTGAGGCCAGGAGTGCAAGACCAGCCTGGGTGACATAGCAAGAACCTGTCCCTGCAGAAGAAATATTTGAATTAGCCAGGCATGGTGGCACACACCTGTAGTCCCAGCTACTTCGGAGGCTGCAGTGAGAGTATTGCTTGAGTCCAGGAATTTGAAGTTCCAGTGAGCAATGATTAGTGATTGAGCCACTGTACTCCAGCCTGGGTGACAGAGTGACATCTTGTGAGAAAGAGAGAGAGAAGGAGGGAGAAAGGGATGGAGGGAGGGAGGGAGAGAGGAAAAAAGAGGGAAGGAAGGAAAGAAGGAAAAGGGAAAGGGAAGGTTCTTTAGCTTTATGGGAAGGGAGGGAAATGGTGGACTGCGTGTCCTTAGGTTTATAGAAAGATCATTGGACTAGAAGTCAAGAAAGCCGGGTTCAGTAACTCTCCTGTCATGCTGCTATCCATGTGTGACCATGGGTAAGTTAAGGTTATAAGAGAAATTGTGGAATAGAGTGGATTTAAAAGTAGGCACATAGATACAGATATATACAGAGAGATAAGCATGGTCACATAAGAGCATTTGCATTTAAAAAGTGTGAAGATATTAGTGTTTTAATTTTTTTAGATATTGAAGAAACCAGATACAATTTGCTTATGATCTCATGAATATTAACAGCACTTGAAACAAATTTTCTAAGTGAAGTCTTCTAGTCTATATTCTTTATAAATGTACTTTTAATGACATTAATTTTATTTGTATTTGAAATTCATTAGGATATGTTAAGAATAACTATTACTATGCTAGTTTTGTAAGGCTGATGATTAAGAATTTTTTCCTATACTTACGGAGGAAGAAGAATAAATAAAGCTGTGTGTAGTTAAAAATCTGACATGATAATGAATACTATATTTTGTCAGAGGATTCATGTGCACTGTGACATTTAGTTACACGAATGAATATGAGATGATTTCATCTACCTTCTTCATGACATAATTGTGAGGCAGTTCTCCTTCTTAATGTGAAGATTTCAAGGAAATTCTGTGTTCAAAGTTTGCATTGCTTGACCATTAGGAAGTTCTTATTTAGTATATTGAAAGTCATTTGAAATTTAAAGCTGAAAGCTTATATACCTACTTTTCTGATCTCCGAAACAATTTACAAAATAGTTGGTTGAGAAGGCTATTGTGATAGAAACAATATTTGCTGAGGATGGATAATATGCATTAAGAACTATAAGAAAAACACCTGAGAGTCATCATTGTGGTTTTTCTTCTCAGATGAATTTTCCAGACGAAAACGTTCTAAATCAGAAGACATGGACAATGTACAGTCTAAACGTCGTCGATATATGGAAGAAGAATATGAGGCAGAATTTCAAGTAAAGATTACAGCCAAAGGAGACATTAACCAGAAACTTCAAAAGGTATTGTGTCAATTATAAGTTATAAACCATATTGAATAAGTAGCACCACTGTCTTCTTCTAGGTTTCTGACATTATTCTGTATTTTATTGACCTAATGTGGTTTATCATAGAAAGAAAGAACTTGAAGAAAGTGGTTGAGCTTTTAAAGTCTATTACTGGCCAGATGTGGTGGATCACCCCTATAATCCCAACCCTTTGGGAGACTGAGGTGGATGGATCACCTGAAGTCAGGAGTTCGAGACCAGCCTGACCAACATGGTGAAAGTCTGACTCTACTAAAAATACAAAAATTAGCTGGATGTTGTGGTGGGTGCCTGTAATCCCAGCTACTTGGGAGGCTGAGGCAGGAGAATCACTTGAACCTGGGAGGTGGAGGTTGCAGTGAGCCGAGATCACACCATTTCACTCCAACCTGGGTGACAGAGCAAGACTCTATCTTAAAAAATAATAAATAAATAAATAAATACGTCTATTACTATCCTTGATAATTTAATTTTAAAATTCCTTCTGGCTTCTTTTTGGCTACATCTTTTAAAAAAAAATACTTATGATTATCAAAACAGAAGGGAGAGAAGGTAACATTTTTATTTATTTGCTTTGGTAACAAAACTGAATGTTGTTTTTCAGCTTTCCTTTTTCCTTCTCGTATTGAACTTTGTTACTGTGAAAAGGAAATGTTAGAGTTTTAAATGTTAACATTTTAATCTTTATAAAGCTGGTTTCATGGTTGTAAGTCTCTACATTCTAAACTCCTTATTGTGTACTTTAGGATTAGTATAAAAGTGGTAGAGACAGGGTTTTAAAAGGACTAGAGAAAGGAGTAAAGTACGGAGTTTGAAATTCTCCTTACATCTGTTTGACTAGAGATAGAAATAATGAAAATATTCAGTATTTTATATGTTTTTCAACATGTATTCACAAATGTTTGTACAAATGCTTTTCTTAGAGAGGAATATTAAACTTCGATGATAACTAGTTTTTCAAGGTCTTATATATTTAAGGATGACATTTTACAATCAATGTTTTAGGACAACATTCTTTAATTAAAATATGGCATACATGTTTGCACTTTGTAGAAAAAAGAATAGTGTGGCAGTAGAAACTCTCAGTGTTGTTTTTTCCCCTAGTTTCTTTTTATTTGACGTATGGAGATAATAATGCCTATTCAGTCTTTCTTATAGAGCTGTTAGAATTATGAAGGTAGCTATGTGAAAAATTTTGAAAACTCAGGTTTCCTGAGAGTTTACTTCTTTAGAACAGTGTTACTCAAGTATGGTTCATGGATATGTGCCCGTGTCTTCGTTGAGGACCCACAATGAGAATATGGAAATTTTTCAAAAGTTTACTCTCTGGAAATTTTCTATTTTTAGTATGTGTTACCCTCTTGAAGTAGATTTTATATATATAAAAGTAGAGGATTTTAACAGATAGTATTGTGTTACAGATTTTAGCATGTTTTATTCATTAAGTTAGTTAATTTATCGTTACTGTCTTCTTGGTACTTAAGAATATTTACTGTTTATTGCTTGTTGGAATGCCTTCTTGGCATAATGAAGGAATATTTGTTTCTTTAGGTTATACAGTGGTTGCTGGAAGAAAAATTGTGTGCGCTGCAGTGTGCTGTATTTGATAAGACTTTGGCAGAATTGAAAACACGAGTGGAAAAGATTGAATGTAACAAGAGGCATAAAACAGTTCTCACTGAACTACAGGTTTGTACATTGACTTGAATTGTACTCCGTTTGTCATTGTTTTTATAGCTTATTTTCTGAGATATATATTTGAGATTGACTATAATATACATGTAAATTCTAAATATAAGAAGTAAAAGGAGTTTGTTTAGTTTGCCAGGGCTGCTGTAAAGAAAGTGCAATAAACTGAGTGGTTTAAACAGTAGAAATATTTAGAAGTTGAAGATCAAGGTGTCAGCAGTGTAGGTTCTTTTTGAGGGCTGTGCTGTGAGGAAGAATCTGTTCTATGCCTTTACGCTAACTTCTGTTGGTTTGCGGACAGTTCTTTGGCATTGTAGAAACATCACCCTGATCTGTGGCTTTATCTTTACATGGTGTTGTCCTTGTATGTGTGTCTGTTTGTAAATTTCCCCTTTTTACAAGGATGCCAGTCATTGGAGTAGTGGCCCACTATACTCCAACATAACTTCATCTTAAATAATTACCTTTGCAGTGACCTTTACAACTAAGGTCACAGTCTGAAATACTGGAAGTTTAGACTTCAATATGTGAACTTCTAGGGGACACAGTTCAAACCATAACAGAGACTCAGAAATTACTGGATCTAACTTAGTGCTTCATACTTTGTTTTCCAGTCACTAAAGGAAGGCTGTCATTTAGCATGCTGTAATAAGTACTAAATAATATTTGTTAGGGATTCTTTTTATGTTAATCTACCTCCTTTCGTGGACCTTATGTTTTAAAGATGTTAGTTTAATAACACATATTTATTAATTCCTACTTTGCATTTTTTATTAAGTACAACTATATCTTAACATACAATACCAGAGCTTCTGGTCAGCTGAAATGAGCACACAGTAGTGTGCTGTAGTAATCTACTTTATTCCAAAGCTAAGAAGCTAGTATTTGAATCAGTACATTCATTCTGTCATAAGTAAATGTATGTTTCCTATTGGGTTATTTTATATATGAGCATATCCCAAAGATGCTGAGTGGTAAACCATGTATAGGGCCTAATTTTGCAAATGAGGGAAAAGTGGCCCATAGAAGTTAAATCACTTTTTCCATTATGAATGAAATTTTAGCTAAATAGGATTAGAATTTAAGTGTATCTCCCAGACTGACCTAATTATTAAACTTCATTTTACTATTACTGTTCAAACTTTTGAATTAAATTTGAAAATGCTTGAAGATTTGAAAGAATAATTTTATTCATTGTTTCTCATCACACCCATGGGTGCAACTATGAAATTGTGTTTTTAAAACCTGAGTTTTTGGCTGGACGTAGTGGCTCATGCCTGTGAGCTCAGCACTTTAGGAAGCCTAGGAGGGCGAATCTCTTGAGTCTAGGAGTTCGAGACCAGCCTGACCAATATGGTGAAACCCTGTCTCTACTAAAAATACAAAAAGTTAGCCGGGTGTGGTAGTGCGTGCCTGTAGTCCCAGTTACTTGGGAGGCTGAGGCGTAAGAATTGCTTGAACCCAGGAGGTGGAGGTTGTGGTGAGCTGAGATCGTGCTACTGCACTCCAGGCTGGGCAGCAGAGTGAGACTCTGTCTCCAAAATAAATACATACATACATATATACATACATACATACATACATACTAAAACCTGAGTTTTTGACACCTATCTTCTCACCCATAAGGTGCAATCCAGATTTCTTTCTTTTTTTTTTTTGAGACGGAGTCTTGCTCTGTCGCCCAGGCTGGAGTGCAGTGGCCGGATCTCAGCTCACTGCAAGCTCCGCCTCCCGGGTTTACTCCATTCTCCTGCCTCAGCCTCCCGAGTAGCTGGGACTACAGGCGCCCGCCACCTCACCCGGCTAGTTTTTTGTATTTTTTAGTAGAGACGAGGTTTCACCGTGTTCGCCAGGATGGTCTCAATCTCCTGACCTCATGATCCGCCCATCTCGGCCTCCCGAAAGTGCTGGGATTACAGGCTTGAGCCACCGTGCCCGGCCCAGATTTCTTAACATTTAAATTTGTTTTTAGGTGTTGCTTGTAGTCTCAGAATTTGAATCTTTCTAACACCAAGCCCCTCAGCTTCTCTGCAAATGTTCCTCTTACTGACAATTTCTAAATTCTTGGAAAACTCTTGAAGGAAAATCTTCCCATTGTTCCTCTTATTGGCAGCTCTTGAATTCTTGGAAACCAATCCCTCAGTCATTTCATATACCCAGTGAGTTGCCAAGTTACAACTTGATTATTTCCTAGAAAAAAAAATCTCGATTCTTTTCACTTTTCATTAGGCCATCATTACCCAGTTCCCTGAGTATAGTAACACCTTTTATATGAGCACTCTGGTACTAGTTTTTAACTTCTCGCTGGTCCTTCCAAAGCATTGTACTAATTTTTCTGAATACTGATTACTTCAGTCTCTTTATAGTCCAAGTTCCTCAATTGTGTACCAGTAAAACCAGTATTCATTTTTTACATTTTTAAATTTTAATCTCTTAGTTTTCAATCCACTTCTTCTAATATCCACCAGTTGCTTCACTGCCTACGGGGTACTATTAATGTTAATTGTATTTTGATACCAGGCTTTTGACTTCATATTGTTTCCCCTGTTCACGCACCCGTAATCATGTGACCTGACTGTATTATTTTTAAAATGTTACCAAGCCCAATTTAATTCCCATCTCTTTGTGTCTTGTTCCAGTGTTTTGTTTTTTTATGGAAATAAAATTCAGATACCAAACGGTTTTAAAGTATACAATTCATTGTTATTTAGTACATTCACAATTTTATACAACCACTATCGATCGCGTTTCAAAACATTTTTGTCAACTCAAAAGGAAACATTTTGCCCATTAAACCCTTGCTCTTCTTTTCCTCTTACACTAGCCCTTAACAACCACTAATCTGCTGTCTCTATTGATTTACCTATTTTGCATATTTCACATGCCTCTTTTCACTTAGCATGTTTTCCAGCTTAATCTGTGTTTGTAGCATGTATCAGTACTTCATTCCTTCTTAGGGCTAAATAATATTCCATTATGTGTGATATATGCCACATTTTGTTTATGCATTCATCCTTTGAATGGCATTTGGGTTGTTCCTACTTTTAGCTATTGTGACTGATGCTGCTTTGAGCTTGTATACAAGTATTTGTTTGAATACTTGTTTTCAGATATTTTAGGAATATACCTAGGTATGGAATTGTGGGCCATATGATAATTCTTTGTTTAACTTACTGAAGAATCACCCAACTGTTGTCCACAGTGGCTATACCGTTTTCTGTTCCCACCAGCAATGTATGAGGGTTCCATTTCTCCACATCCTCACCAACACTTGTTATTTTTACTTTCATTTTTTTCTTATAGCATCAGAATGGTATGAAGTGGTGTCTCATTAGGGTTTTGATTTGTGTGTCCCTAATGATAAATGTTGTTAATCATCTTTTCATGTGCTTGTTGATCAATCATATGTACTTGTTTATAGAAATGCCTATGAAAGTCCTTTGCCCATTTTAAATTTGGATTTTTTGCCTTTTTGTTGTTGAGTTGTAAGAATTATTTGTATGTTCTGGATACCAAACTCTTTTTTTTTCTTTAACTTTTTTTTTAGAAGGAGTCTTGCTCTGTCAGCAGGCTGGAGTGCAGTGCCACGATCTCAGCTCACTGCAAGCTTTGCCTCCTGGGCTCACACCATTCTCCTGCCTCAGCCTCCCATGCTGGGACTACAGGTGCCTATCACCATGCCCAGCCAATTTTTTGTGTTTTTAGTAGAAATGGGGTTTCACTGTGTTAGCCAGGATGGTCTCGATCTCCTGACCTCATGATCTGCCCACCTCAGCCTCCCAAAGTGCTGGGATTATAGGTGTGAGCCACCACGCCTGGCCCAGGATACCAAACTCTTATTAGATATGTGATTGCAAATATTTTCTCCCATTCTGTAATTTGTCTACAACTTCTTCATAATGCCTTTTGTTGCACAAAAGTTTTAAATTTTGATGAAGTCTTGCAGATGGTATATAGTTTGGTCATGATTTATTATCAGTTCCACCAATCTCTGCTTTTTAATCAGGGAGTTTATTTACATTTAAAGTAGTTACTAATAAGGAAAAACTTCTGCAGTTTGTCATTTCTTCTATGTCTGATAGCTTTTTTGTTTCTACTTTCTCCATTACTGCCTTGTTTTGCAATTGATTTTTTCCTAGCATATCATTTTGATTTCATCTTGTTTCTCTTCTTATATATATTTCTAGTTTTTTCCTTAGTGGTTACCCTTGGGATTACACTTAACATCTTAACTTTGTAACAGTTAGGTTTGAATTAATATCTGCTTATTTTCAATAGCATACAAAATCAAGTATCATTATGGTTGTGCTCTAGAGAGGGAAATATGTTTTTCTGGTGTAGATACTACCCATGTAGCAATTGCTGGCAACCGTTCTACTGAAACTTTGCTGCCTGTTTTGCAATGCGTACATATTTCAGCCCGATTTTGCCCTTCACTCTGCGTACAGTAACACTTAGCAAATCGAGTCCTGTTGTAACAAATATAAAGCATAGTGCACAACCATGAGAGGAGTTTGTTGAGATCTGTTGTGCTCATTTTGGCCAAATTTATGTGGTGTAGTTGGTTTGGAAATAAAACTTTCAATTCGTTCTTACTGCATATTTCAGAACAATTTCCCATTAGCTAATATGATATTTTGACTTTTGGCTTAATATGTTTTAGTATAATTATCTGGGGACAAATTGTTCAGTTGAATACATCTGAGACAAATTGTTCTATTGGTCTGATAAGTCTTTGACCTAGAATTAAAATAAGTACAAATAAACTGCACAAGGATTAGAAAAGAAGACAAGATCCAGAAGAGATTCTTTAAGAACATTTTTATGTTAACAACTTTGTACCAATGAAATCTGTTGTATATAAAAAGGAAGCAAGAGGCCGGTTGCGATGGCTCATGCTTGTAATCCCAGCACTTTGGGAGACTGAGACAGGTGGATCACCTGAGGTCAGGAGTTTGAGACCAGCCTGGCCAACATAGTGATGAAATCCCGTCTCTACTACAAATACAAAAATTAGCCTGGCGTGATGGCACATGCCTGTAATCCCAGCTACTAGCAAGGCTGAGGGAAGAGAATCTCTTGAACCCGGGAGGTAGAAGTTGGAATTAGCCGAAATTGTGCCCCTGCATTCCAGCCTGGGCAACAGAACGAGACTGTGTCTCAGAAAAGGAATCAGGAAAGCTAGATTTTGAGGAACTCTATCAAAACTGTAGTCAAAGATTTATTTCTGAAGAAGTCATGGAACCCAGAAAGCTTTGCCAGATAATTCTGGCAAGTCATTGAGGAACAGATAATTCTTGTGTGATATAAACGGTTTCAGGGTATGGAGAAAGATGAGATGTCCATTTGATGAAGTAAGCCCATCTGTGAAACCTCTAGTGCAAGAAGAGAAAAAAACATAGTTTAGTTTTATTCCCCAGCGTAGATTTCTCTTATGAATGCAAGCCTGGTTCCGTATTAACAATTATATGTCACTCTGCTAATGTAGGAAAGATGAAAAACAGTGTGATCATCTCAGTATATGCCAAATCCGGATTTGTTAAAATTTACTGGTCATTCGTGGAATACATAGGAGGTAAATACCTTGAATCTCTTAAAGGGTTGCTTTCAGAAACCTGTTGTAATCATGTTTAATAATGGATTATTGGAAATATATCTACTAAAGTTGAGAATGAGACAATGCCTATTAGTAGATGCTGCTATTTAGAGATTTGGTATTAGTCTTGGGCAATACAATGAGACAGGAAAAAGAAATGAGTAACAATTGGTAAGTGGGAACCCAATAGAATTCAGTTGACAAACGGTTGAATGAAGAAGGAAATACAGCAGCTACCTCATATAAGAACAACATATTCTAATAGTCCTCCTTACGTCAACAATAACCAATTAGAAAACATAATGAGAAAAAGGTTTCACATATGGTAGTTATTTAAAAATGAGTAAGCACTTAAGAATAAATTTTTAAGACCATTATGAAGAAAAAGGACAGAACAAGAAAACAGGAGTCAGTAGTACTATGCTCTTAGATAGGAGGACTTGATTCCTCTCAAATCACAGTATAGTTCAAATTCATAATACTCAGAATTTCAACTAGATTTCTTATGGAAATGGAAAAGCTGTCAGCACACTCTGGAATATAACATTCCATTGGTTATGATTTAGAAAATGCCATTTTAAGTAGATTTAACTGAAAATGTGTATTTTACTTTTTCCTTTCAACCTCGGCTCCTGTTCCCTATCAGTGAAGTAAGTTTATGACAGCCTAATACGGAGACAGTTTTAAATAATAGAAACTGTGGGTCTGTTTATTCAGTTGCTTTTATGAGCAGCAATATTTTGTTATAGGCCAACCTTGATGTTAAGGAAACCTTCTGTTTTTTGTAGACAGAGTTATTTCCTAAAGGTACATATGCAATGAAATTCTTGGTTTGTCTAGTTTCCCAAGTAAAACCCAATGTGATAAAGTATTACTTTCCTGGAGTTACAAAAATGACTTGTTTATTCATTTTTTAAAAATGTCTCAGAATATTTACCAGAATAGCCATTCTTAGACACAGTATGGCAGATATTTTGAATTATAATTAAAAAAGAATTGTACAGCTTCCTATGTAAAAACAAAAAGGCTGCTCTTTGATTTTTCTGTTTTATAATATTACATATCAGAAAACTATAAATCAGTGTCCACATTTTGAGTTTGTTTTTCTGCTACTGGTTTCATTTTTAAAATGATAATTCTTTTAAAAAAGAGTTTGAATACTACAGATCTATACGATGTGAAAGTGAGGTCCTTAGTTCACTTTCTTTCCCACTTTCTGCCAATCATAGCTTCCAGGGGTGACTACTTTTAACCTTGGAATGTATCCTTGTAGATCTTTTTCTATACATGTAACATATACAAGATGATTTTGGGGGGGACTTAAGTAAAAATAGAATAATAACATTATACATACTGTGCAATTTATAGTATAACCACCTAGATAATTTTTTTTTTTTTGAGACAGAGTCTCGCTCTGTCATCCAGGCCGGAGTGCAGTGGCACGATCTTGGCTCACTGCAGCCTCTGCCTCCTGGATTCAGGCAGTTCTCCTGCCTCAGCCTCCTGAATAGCTGGGACTACAGGCGTGCGCCACCACACCTGGCTAAGTTTTGTATTTTTAGTAGAGATGGGGTTTCACCATTTTGGCCAGGCTGGTCTTGAACTCCTGACCTTGTGATCCACCCGTCTCGGCCTCCCAAAGTGCTGGTATTACAGGTGTGAGTCACTGCGCCTGGCCCCACCTAGATAATTTGACTAAAGGAAAATTGACATTCTCGCATAAGTTGGGGTACAGAAAATACCTTCCACTTCCCATATACCTTTCTTTTCTTTTTTTTTCTTTTCTTTTTTTTTTTGAGAGAGAGTTTGGCTTTGTCACCCATCCACCCACCTTGGCCTTCCAAAGTATTGGGATTACAGGCGTGAGCCACTGCACCATATACTTTTTTAGAAAGTTATATGAAATATTTTAGTTATCAGAAAGGTAAATACATATTAAGGACGTGAAATTATGGTTTATGATCTTGAGCCTTAATAACATGCATAAATAACTAAGTCCTTAGGAAAATCTTTACCTTTGAGAGTCATAGGTAACTGATTGCCTAGGCCGTAATATTGGACTTAATTAAGCACATTTTAAGATTTGGGGTCTCCTCTAGAAGTGACTGCTTTCTGAAAGAAACTTTAAAAGTAAATCATAACTTTTTCTCATTTTTATGAAATGAATGCCCTTATTGGATAAAAGAAATTCTCTGGCAGAGCTCTTCCTTAGGTAGGGCCTCATGAATACACTCAGAATTGTAATTTTCTTGAAAATATGTTTAATTTAAAATGGTTTCAGCAGCAGCAGCAACAGAAACAGTTGAATATTACGTCTATGCTTAGTAAAAGACTGAAAGGAAATACAACCAAATATTCATGTGGTGAAATGATTATTTTTTTTTTTGTTCTGCTTTTTTTTTCTCTCAGATTTCCTTTCAATATGTATTTGGGCAAAATATGTGATCAGGGAATTTATATTAGCACAACAAATGAATAATAACCTCACTGACCATGTTGACACAAACAAAGTAATGGGTTTTTTTGTTTGTTTTTTGTTTTTTGTTTTTTTTTTTTTTTTTGAGACGGAGTCTCGCTCTGTTGCCCAGGCTGGAGTGTAGTGGCCGGATCTCAGCTCACTGCAAGCTCCACCTCCCGGGTTCCCGCCATTCTCCTGCCTCAGCCTCCCGAGTAGCTGGGACTACAGGCGCCCGCTACCTCGCCCGGCTAGTTTTTTGTATTTTTTAGTAGAGACGGGGTTTCACCATGTTAGTCAGGATGGTCTCGATCTCCTGACCTCGTGATCCGCCCGTCTCGGCCTCCCAAAGTGCTGGGATTACAGGCTTGAGCCACCGCGCCCGGCCTTTGGTTTTTTTTAAGACAAAATCTCACTCTGTTGCCCAGGCTGGAGTGCAGTGGTGCCATCTTGGCTCACTGCAACCTCTGCCTCCTGGATTCAAGCTATTCTCCTGCTTCAACTTCCTGAGTAGCTAGGATTACAGGCACGCACCACCATGGCTAATTTTTGTAATTTTAGTAGAGATGGGGTTTCACCATTTTGGCCAGGCTGGTCTCGAACTCCTGACCTCAGGTGATCCACCCACCTCGGCCTCCTAAAGTGCTGGGATTACAGGTGTGAGCCACAATGCCTAGCCAAGGTAACGTTTTTATCACATTGTTAAAGATTAACAGAATATGTAATTTAATTTGTGAAAAAGTAATATATGAACATTCATCTACACTTCTGTTAAAAGTGTCACAGTAAAGCCTATACATCCATCCATATGTAGTATTGGCAAGGGATCTTTTATGACTTACAGATATGTCCACTTTATAATTCTCAGTGAGAAAATCAAGTGTGATTACAACTGTGTTAAAAAAAAATAACAAAACACAGGCTTACATAATCAGGAATGTACTGGTAAGTGAGCAACACTCACAGTTCCAGGAAGGAATAGGCTAACCTAATTAAGAGTGTTTACATCTGAGTATTGAATTTAGGGGTCACTTAGTTTTAGTCATAACTGTATTTTCGAAGTGTATATTTTATAATCAGCTTAATTTATTTTCTTTGCTCAGCTGTCTTCTGAGGATCCTGCTTTCTACAGGTTTCTTGTTATATATTTATGGTTTTTTTTTTAATGCTATAATACCATTTGATTTCCATTCATTTTTGTCTTTTTTTTTTTTTTTTTTCAGGCCAAGATAGCCAGGCTAACCAAACGCTTTGAAGCAGCCAAAGAAGATCTTAAGAAAAGACATGAAGTAAAGTTTTATATTCTTGCATAATTAATATTTAGCTCTCTAAGTGGTAATCTTAGGAAATGCTGAATTAGGAGGAAACTCTGTATTACAAATCTGAAATTTGCTTTCATACTGTGTACTCCTGTATGTAATTTGTGGGCCTTCAGCCCTAGAACTAATGAACCCCGTTCAAATCCTCATTTACTATTTCTATATATCAACATTTATTTTTTATTTTAGGTTGTGCAATTCTTTTTTTTTTTTTTGACATGAAGTCTCTTTGTCACCCAGACTGGAGTGCAGTGGCACCATCTTTGTTCACTGCAACCTCGGCCTCACGAGTTCAATTGATTCTCCTGCCTCAGCCTCCCAAGTACCTGGGATTACAGGTGCCCACCACCATGCCCAACTGATTTTTGTACTTCTAGTAGAGACAGGGTTTCACCATGTTGGCCAGGCTGGTCTCGAACTCCCAACCTCAGGTGTCCATCTACCTTGGCCTCCCAAAGTGCTGGGATTACAGACATGAGCCTTTACGCCTGGCCCCTTAGGTTATGCAATTCTTGAAGCTGTATTTTCTGTCCATCTTTAAAATTAGGCTTCAGGGATTTGTCTTAACCTTGTTTCTTTCATTTTGCATTCTTGTCAGTTTCCCAGTATGGTCTCTTACTATTTTCCCCAAAGTATTTTAGTATTCTACTGCCTGTAGTGTTCCTGTTCTCCCCTTTCTTCCCCATGTAGTCAGTCCTCTTTTATGCTTTAATTGTAATATACAGAGATTAGATTAAGTCACTTTATTGCCTTAAACAGTTTGAATATTTTTTAAAGTATACAATTAAGTCCAAACATTATAGCATAAATTAACTTCCATAGTCTGGCTTTTGCTTTTTGTTGTTTCCTTCGTTTTTCCTTTGTTTATCATTTTGCTACTCTTCTGTTATTTCCTTTATTATTCATATTTTAATATAGTCTTTGTATATTGCATTATAATTTTTAGTTGGATTTATTTTCTTTTCCTACTGAATTTTGTTTTTAATTTTTTTATTTGAACAAGTTCCATTTCTTCATCTTGATAGTTCCATTATCTGGCACATAGTAAATTGCCAATACCAATAAATAGTAATCATTTTTCCTAGAGGTTTTCTGTACTGATGCATGTTCATATATTCTTTCCTGTTTTTGCAGCAACAGTACGTAGAGCCGTATGAACTCTTCCCCTAGCTTCCCCGAGTGGTGAAATCTTATCACTGTAGTACAGTATCAAAGCGAAGAAATTGAAAATTTTGTTAAGTAGTTTATAGACTTAACAGTTTTTACCAGTTTTTACATGTGTATATAAAAATTCATTGTTGCATCCATGTCTGTTTGTGAGTGTTTATGCTTCCATGCAGTTTGATCACATGTATAGATTTATGTAGCCCCCATCACAGTCAAGATATAAAATTGTTATATCACCATAAGTGGATTCCTTCGTGCTACCCTTTTGTGGTTTTATTTTTTTTATTGTTTGATCTGTTGATGGACTTTTGGGCCATTATTATCTTTGGGCTATTTTGAATAATGCTGCAGTGTACATGGGAGCGCAGCTATCTCTTCGAGATCCTGTTTTTAATTCTTTTGCATATATATGCAAAAGAGGAATTACTAGGTTGTATGGTAATACTTTTAGATATTTGAGGAGCCCCTATTCTGTTCTTCATAGAGGCTGTACCATTTCACATTTATACCAGTAGTGCTCAAGAGTTCCAGATTGCCCAAAACCTCACTAATGTGTTATTTTCTGTTCTTTCGATAGTGACCATCCTCATGGATGTATGTGATACCTCATTATGGTTTTGATTTGCATTCCTCTAATGACTAGTGATGTTGAACATCTTTTCATACGCTTGTTGGCCATTTATATATCTCCTTTGGAGAAAAATCTCTTCAGGTTCTTTACCTATTTTTAAATCAAGTTCCTTATTTTTGTTGTTATTACTAAGTTGTAGGCATTCTTTATATATGCTGAATATTGACCCTTATATAAATTATTTGCAACTTTTTTGCATTCTTTGTTTCCTTTTCTCTTGTTTCCTTTCATATACAGAAGTTAAGTTTGATGCAGTCCTGTTTATTTTTGCTTTTCTTACCTGTGCTATTAGTGTCATGTACAAAAGAATCATTGCCAAATCTAATGTCATGAAACTTTTTCCCTGTGTTTTCTTGTAGGAATTTTTTAGTTTTAGGTCTTACATTTAAATCTTTAGTCAATTTTGAGTTAATTTTTATATATTTTGTCAGAGTCCATCTTCATTCTCTTGCATGTATGTATCTAGTTTTCCCAGCACCATTTATTAAAGAGGCTGTCCTTGTCCCATTGTGTGGTTTAGGCAGTTTTGTTGAAGATCATTTGACCATATATGTGAGTTTATTTCTGAGCTCTCTATTCAGTTCCTTTGGTCTCTATTTTTGTGCCAGCACCTCACTTTTTTCGATTACTGTAGCTTTGTAATATATTTTGTGTGGTTCCCCCACCCCCTACCCCCTTGGCCAACTTAGCCTAGTATGTAATATGTTTTCCAATCAAGAAGTATGAAACCTCCAAATTTGTTCTTTTTCAAAATTGTTTTGGCAATTCAAAATCCTTTGAGATTCCATATGAATTTTAGGATTTTTTTCTGGAAAAAAACAAAAACAAAAACAAAACCCACTATTGCAATATTGATAGGGATTGCACTGAATCTGCAGGTTGCTTTGGGTAATACATATATTTTAACAATAAGAAGTCTCCCAATCCTTGAACACAGGATGTCTTTTCACTTATTTGTGTCTTTAAACTTTTTCCAACATTGTTTTGTAGTTTTCGTTGTAAAATTGTTTTCTCCCTTTGTTAAGTGTATTCCTAAATATTTTATTCTTTTTGATGCTATTGTAAATTATATTGTTTATTTCTTTTTTGTATTTTTTATAGTTTGTAGATATGCAACTGATTTTTGCAGGTTGATTTTGTATCCTGCAACATTGCTGAGTTTGCTTAGGTTTGAACAGTTGTCTTTAGGGTTTTTACATATAAGATCATATCACCTGTGAACAAAGATAATTATACTTCTTTTTCTGATTTGGATGCGATTTATTTCTTTTTCTTGCATAATTGTTTGGTTTAGGATTTCCCGTACTATATTGAATAGAAGTGGCAACAGTGGGCATGCTTGCTTAATTCCTTATCTTAGAAGGAAAGCTTTCAGTTTTTCACCATTGAGTATGATGTTAACTGTGGAGTTTTCATGTATGGCCTTTGTTAAATTTAGATAGTTTCCATTTCTGGTTTGATGAGTGTTTTATTTATTTTTTTCCATGAAAGGGTGTTGACTTTTGTCAAGTTCTTTTGCTGCATCAATTAAGATGATCATGTGGGTCTTGTCCTTTATTCTGTTAATGTCTTATGTTACATTGATTTTTATATCTCGACCTATCCTTGCATTCCTCAGATAGATAAACCAACTTGGTCATGGTGTATAATCTTTTTAACATGCTGTTGAATTTGGTTTGCTAATATTTTCTTGAGGATTTTTATATTAGTATTCATCAGGGATATTTGTCTGTAGTTTTAGTATCTTCGTTCGGCTTTGGTATCAAGGTAATGATTGCCTAATAAACAGAATTTGAGAGTACTCCTACTTGGAAGTACTCCTCTTGGAATACTACTAATTGTTTGGTAGTATCCTCCAGTGGAGCCATCTGGTCTTAGGCTTTTGTTTGTTAATTTTGTTTATTTTTTAAATTTATTATTTATT